>NW_028288923.1:4317500-4990000 GCF_059628265.1 Tinamus guttatus
TTATATTCACAATTAGAATAACAAAGAGATTATAAAGCTGCAGAGCAGCAGAAGAGAACAAACAGAAGACAAATATGTCACATTATTCAGTATTGAATTCAAACCATAGTATGGGTGATCCTAATATGTTGTAGCTTTGGACCAAGAATGGGCAAGCTCTAACACTGTAGTAATTCTAAATGAACTATAAAAGCCTGTAATTTAAACTATTTCAACTTACTTGTGCATGTTATCATTCAAAAGCAAGGAAATTATGCTAATAAGATTATTGTTATATTAAAATGGTGCTAATTTGAGATTTCAAAGAATGCAAGCATACATCTTGTAAATGGTAAGTTCTCATTAGTCACGCAGTAGAATGTGACACACAGTATTTTGTCTTTGTTAGAAACAAAGCAGTCTGAAGGAACAATTGCATGTCTTTCCGTTGTGGGATGGTATGTATTTGTCAGCAAAATAAAGTGTATCATGTGAAAACATCAGTGACTGAAAGTAAAAGGGAAAGTTGTTGCCTGTGGAAGGAAAAGAAGAAATGCAGCTCTCATCCATATTGTTATTTGCTGGAAATGAATTTATTGTTCTTTTACTATATAGAAAAGACTGGTTTCCTTTACATTTAAATCTATTTCTATAAACTAAATCCTGGAATTCAATCCATTAGTCTGAAAATAATGCAAACACATGCTTTGTCATCTCAAAAAAGAATTCATTTCCAACTCTTTAAAAAAAAAAAAAAAAAAATGACTGTTGTATTTTAAGGAATAAAAAAAAATACATCTACTAGGTTATAGTGAAAAAGGTGCTGCAGAAACAAGCAACTTGTAATGTTGTATTTTTGATAATGTTAGGAGATTTTAGGTGGGGTATTTTTGAGAAAAGCTACATACAAAAAGAGAAGGTACAAATATCCTTTATGGATGAGTAGTCTATTTAATTTTCCTTAATATTTGGTAGGGAGAATTCTCTGAAATGTTGTTCTTGTTAAAATCTCATACAGACAAATGCAATTTGGAGTATTTGAAAAAGGCCACTAATTAATGTTTCTTCTTCTGATTAAGTTGTGCATGACTCTAATGGTTCTACAATAAGACACCTTGAGAAAATGCTGTATATAGCTAAGGGTGCAGAACAGCTTTTGAAATTCTGAAAAAGACTGGGAGTGGGCTTTATTTTGTATTTAAAACTGATTTCCCATATGGGCACAGTGAAAGCTCATATAAACCTAGCATTTGGTATTCTGAAAGCAAATCAGTGATGGCATACATTTTCAAAATGTTTGATGCATCTGCATGTATCCAAAGGATGGATTTTTAACTGTGTGGATACAGCTGTTTTAACTTCTGTTTCTTGATAATTTTTTTTGGTAGTTTGCTGTTTGCCATTAATCCATGAGCAGTACTTTTTGTTTTCTGTTATCTCAGGTAATATGAACACATGAATATCCCAGATATTCATTGCTATCAGATGCTATCCATTCTCACCTTGATATCAAGTGGGAGAAATTAAGCACTCTGTAGGAACTGAGTTTATAATACATTAAATCCTTTTTAACAAATTAAAGGACATTCTCAACAAAAGGTTCAATGCAAATGTTAAAACTTCTGCCTTCAATAAAGTCATTTTTCCCATATGGGGGATCATATACTGGTAGATTATATGTACTTTATGCAGATTATTTATTCAGGGAGTAACAAAATTAGAAGGAAAAGATTCAAAGACTTGAGGACGTTTTATGTACTACATGAGATTAAAAAATAACATGGCATTGCTTATTTTATTCCATGCTTTACCAACAGTTTGTGAAGTTCTGTTTGGCCTCTGCTAAACATAAATACTTTTTTTACTCTGTCATTCCAAATTACAATTTTGGATTTGGCCCTTTAGGCTTCAGGAAAACTTTGATTACAGCGTATTTATTAAAGACTGAGTTATTTCACAAAACATGCATCTGAGCTAGGCATTCAGTTTGGGCATAAGTTTGGGAATAATTATTTAAACAACTGCCTTATTGATCTGCAGTTTACACTTGTGACTGATCTGTCTGTGAGTGATTGGGGACCAAGGGATTCTCTGCTCTAAGGCCCTTTGCCACTGTTCAGGGAAATCCAAGGATGCTGGCTTGTCCTTGTTATGTGTCTGTTCTTTTTTTGTTTTTCTTTTTTGCGAAAAACTTCCGTTACGTAGTAAACGAATGTCTTGACTCCCTTTAGTGCTCTGTGTAATGGAGTAGTAATCTTGTTAAATACAAGAATGTATAAAGCTATGTAATAAAGCCATAGTAAATTTGAAAAACAATCTGACCATTAAACTCATGCAATAGAATCATAGAATCATATCTGTAGGTAATCAGACATGGGACAGTATGAGGTCTGGGCCTACAACTTCTAACCTTCTCTCTCTTGCTTGGCTTACTTGCTTTGGTTTAAACAAAGTCCTGTCAATAATTCAGTCCTCATCTGTGTTTGATTTTGTAGCTCATCTTAATATGATTGAATGGTGCTAACAGGGAAGCAATGCTGCGTTAACTATTTAATATTGAAATCCCTTTTTTTTTTTTTTTTTTTTTTTTTTGCCTGAACATGTAATGAGAATTTGTGATTTTTTTTCATGTTTTTCAGTTGTTCCCCAAATTATCTTGTTAATTTTAAGTAGTCTTACTTGTGTTTCGTAAATATTATCAAATAATACATGTTAGCCAAAACTGATTACTTCACTCTTCAGTAATTTCAAGTATTTTTGGAGAAATTTGGGTGGGGTCAAGCTATGTTTAAAATGCTAGTTTGATATGGGACAAAGAAAGATAATTGTAATCAGATTCCTCAAAAAGACTGTAATTCAAACTAACAGTATTTGACTTTAAGAATTCTTAGAATACTGTTCAATGCTCAGATAATGAGGGGAGGTGCCACACTGCCTGTACCAGATAAAGAGATAGAATCAGTGCATGCTGTGCACAATGGATTTTAACTATGGAGTTGCAAAAAACATCTGCATGAAATCAGAGTTTAAAACTCTTATTTGTGCAGAAGATTATTTTGAGTACTGTGAATGGGAAAACAGTTCAATGAAAAGGAAGTCTTGCTGTCACATGTATAACTGCTGTTGATACTATTTCAAGTACAGTGCCAAGAATAAGGAATCCAATTTGAGATTGTTCTATGTTTCTGTTTTATCCTATGGCACAGTTTGAATCTTCAAACAGTGAGTAATTTGACAAGCTCTGTAAGTTGTAGTATCTAGGGATAATGAAATGAATAGAAAGTGTCAACCTTAATTATGAATTTTTCTGCCTTTGTGAAGATAATTTTTTGTGATTTAATGTGATCACTGCTACTCTTACTTGTAATGGAAACTATATACATTAGATAGAGAATTAAGTAATGAGGAAAAGGGGGCTTACCATAATTTGTAATTGTCTCATTCAAATTCTTTGTTTGAAGGTGTTTTGTCAAAACAGCTAGAAATCTCGTGTTTGAATGCATCTGAGCTGATGTACTTTGCATATTGATAACAATCAACAGAGTTTGTGGCTAGCATATATTAATGGAACCTGCTGCTGAAAATGATTTAATATGAACCATTTTTATTGGTAACGGTGTATTTGAGCTCTTTTGAGCTGTTTCTTTGTTGTTTGAAGAATGGCATTCTTAGTGTTTTATCGTATGAAGCATGTTATCCTCAGAGGATAAAGTATTTTTCAGGGTTGAAGTTTTGTTTTTCTTGAAGTAGACCTTCCAGTGGCTTTGCATCTAGTGCTTTTTCTTTTGTAGCCTTCATGCTGTAAATTTGCACAGGGAGCTAATGGAGTAAAAATTTAATGCCTGGCATTAAAACTGAAGTCTGAATTCTCAAAGATGAAACTTTTATTGTTAGGGTGACTACCAAAACAGATTTACAGAGAAGCTGGCTAGTCTGGCCAGGTGTCCAAAACATGCTTCTACAAATACAACTGAAGCATCTGAGGTATAAATTGTGATTGATATTGTTGTGCTAAAGAAAGCTGCTTGCTATACCCTCATACTAAAAAAATAGTTGTGATGATGTGGCTAATTATAGCTGTGTTAAATGATTAATGACCAGGTAAGATACAATATTATAATGTGAGCAAGGCCCAAGAATTTGAATACAGAAAGTTATATTATTAGCTAGCCTATGTTGATATTTTTTGAAATAATTCTGACTTTTTTTTTCTCTACTGAGATATTTGTGCTTTAGATCCTACTGCAGTTTTATTTGCAAGAGAATTGCAAAGAGGAAAAATATCTTGTTTCTGTGAATGTGAATTCAGATTTCCTCCTCTTTGGTCTGATGCTCATCATTGATATTGATACAAGTTCTGTGCATCTCCAGTAGTGGTCTTCGTAAGCCAGATAAAAATGAATATATGGTTGTTATTCTGCCTTGAGCTTTCATTAATGAGTTATTAAATAGAAAATTTTTTATGTCTTCAATCCATTACTAGAGGGAATTTATGAATTCAAGAAAAGGTTTGCATTCTAACCAAACTAACTATGCATTACAGGTATATTTTTATTCTTGCTCCTTATGCCAGAAGTATCTCTACTAGAGAGAGATGAGAATGACTCTTCCTCCTACAATGACTCTTTCTTGCTAAGATCAGCAAGTGTCTTGGGAGTATGGCAATACCTTGCCAGCTGTCTTTGCTTTAGACAGAAAACATGCCAAGGAATCTTGCAGAAAGGCATCCTTGAGATCACAAGGAGAGCACGCACAGGCTTGATGCAAAATACGTTGTGTGTTGTCCAGGCATGCAGTAGTTCACAGCACTAACTGTTCTGTGTTGGACACGTCCTTACTAAATAGCAAGGGCATTATCAATAAAAAATCTTCACTTATCTTACTGAGGTAGCATCATTACATTTCAAAATTATCTTTATTATAATGTTATACATAAGAATACATAGTTTTTTTTTTTTAAGGCACATAGACTATGAAAACAACAAAAAGCCCTTAATCTTTTTGTTTTCCATTCCATGAGTTATTCTAATGTGTCTAGAAATGCAGTTGAAAAGAATTGCCCTGACTAGTATTGAAAATAAGTGTCTGGAAATGAGAGTATGTATTTTCAAACACAAACTGCATGCAAAACAGGATAAGTCAAGAAAGCAAACTCTACTTATAGCGTATACGCAATTAAAAAGTATCTGGACATGTGCAGTCTTTTCAGAGCTTTTACAAATAATTTGTTTGCATTCAAAATATATATACCTATTAGCAAATAATAAGTAAGCTTAAAGTCTTTGAGAAATAATGTTCCAAGCTTGATTCAGAGAGGGGAGAAAAAAGAGGAAGATAATATCTAATAGAGTTTTGTCAATTCAAATGATAAATGATAATTTAAGACACAGCTTGTTGTGCATTTAGTATGCTGGAAAACACTTCTTCTGCTTTGTTAAAGTACCAGCATCTAAACAAGCAGCATCTAGATTTCCTTTAAACAAATTTCTCTGTACATAAAAAAAAATCCCCAATACTTGTGTACAGCTGCAGTGCTGATAAAGGCTTTTTCAGGAGAAAAATGTGTTTGTGTTTTCAAGTTAGGTCTTCTGCCATATTAAATTAAGCCTGATTATGATTGCAGAATGCATTAGATTAACAAATGCATTTTTTTTCCTTCATTTTAGTGCAAAACCAATAAAGATACATCCAGTCCCTGAACATGCTTTAGGGGTTTGAGCCAGGTTCCAGGTTCAGTCTTATCATTGATATTTTTTTTTTTTTTTGGCTCAGTGGATATTTTAACTGCGGTTTCTTACTTGAAATATACTTTTGACCTGCAACTTCATGTAATTCTGCAGTTTGCAATCTTGTGAAAAGGATAAAAAGGCCAATATGTCATATTTTTTAAACCTTTTCAAACCTACACACCAGAAAGCAATACTGCTTTCCAGATTATGCTTCTTGACTGTTCAGATTCTATAAGAAATTTAGGTCAATCCACTATATATATATATATATATATATATTTTTTTTAAAGGATGAATGGCAATAATCTCGGATACGATAGTTCTGTAATAGTGCCAAGTGTTTTACCAACGTGGGCATATATCCTTGGACCATATGAGTAGAGTAGATCCAAGTCATCAATGTACACATGATCAGTTGATCAAAACTTTTTTTTTGAACTGCAGTGATAATCAAATGCTTTTCCTTTTGTTATGTTTAGAAATCTTTGCAACTAATATTTTTTCTGATGTTTAGCTACCACAGTGACTATTGTGTTTATATATTTTCAATTTCTGCTTGTAGATGTATGTAGATAACAGTGCTGATAATGTGAGTGAACAGTATGCCAAACATAAAAGCTGCTAGTGATGCAGGGAACAGGTTCTGTGAATGATTCTAAAGAACAGAATGGAAATGGTGTTTGTCCGTGTCATCTTGTGCAGTTGTTATTTGCTCACTCAACTGGTGTGAAGAATTGATGGATACAGCAGTTTAATGTTGCTATTACAAATCCTAGCTGTAAAATAGTTGAATTTGAGGATATTTAATATTTGAAAATGTTAATCTGTGAAAAGGTGAGGATATCTTAAAAGCAGAATTTTAATCTGTGATGGTTTAAAAACCTTCCTATCTATGATGGAAAGCTTAATGCGTGCTGAATTTAAAGGCGTTTTCTATTTCTTCTGGAATAAGAAGAATTACTAGTGACTTCTTGACTTTGACCTTACTACCTGATATGTAGATATATTGAGCCGATATTGCTGCTCTTAACCTATTGCTAAAGCTCAGCTTCATATTTGAATTCTATATGAAGGTGTTTTGGGTTATTTGAGAAACCTTCCTTTTTGTAATTCGTTTCCAAGGAGTGGAACTAAACTTTGAATTTATGAGAACAAATACTGGCAGAGTAGAGAACATGAAAACTGGAAGTGTGCAAGACAGTTCAGCTCAATCTTAAATGCTAAGGGCTATAATAATGATCTTTCTCTTAGTATGTTACACATCCTGAGTAACCCAATGAAGTAAATAGCTGTCATGTAAATATGAGCAGTGGGAACTAGCTATTGCACACTGCTATGTCTGAATCGCTGTAGTTTCACAGAATGTTAGCTCGTTTTGAAGCCAGAGGTATCTTTTGTGTTCTGTCTCTTCCTGGTCTGTTCTTTCACATCATGTGTCTTTAACCTCAAGTTTCCCCACTTTGTGGCTTTCTAGATGTGGTTATTTCAGAGTTTTAACTCAAAAATATATGGTCATGAAAACATCAGTCATACTTTGTAAAGGCCCTCAGAAAATATGAACAAAATATATTAGACACTGAAGGCTGTCTGTTCAGAAGAATCTCTGGTCCATAAAACTGATGCCTCAGGGGAGTGCTGTAAATTCTTGATTTAAGGTAGCCGTAGTAGTTACGCAATTCATATTTAATAATTAAAGGAGCTTTTCCTTTACAGTGATAGAAATTATAATTTATATAATTTATTCCCCCCAGCTTGTATGATTCTGTGAAAGCTTATAAAAATTCAAACTTTTAAGATTACAGTTTAATTTCAGCAATCTTTCAAGGAAAGAAGAGATCGCATATATTGATTTTGTTTGTGTTTGTTCTCTCCCCCATGAGAATTGAATTAATTCCAAGGAAACAAAGTTTGTTGTTGTTTTTTTTTTTTTTCATAGCAAAGAATCTCTAACACACAATCTTATTACTGAAAATGGGACAGCTGACCAAGTATTCTAAGACTAAGTAGCTATATAAACTAGTCTGCTTTGGGTTGCTGGGGAACTTTGATCCTTAGGAAATATCAACGTCGGAATTTTATAGCAGTGTTTGGTATATCTCCCCTTTTTGTCATCAAAAGGAAAAGCGATTATGGAGAAAAAGGGAAACATTATTTAGTAAAAACTGTTAGTTTTTTCCTGTTACAGAGCTTAAACACAATTGCAATCACTGTATGTACTATGGTGCTCTTTAACTGATGGTCATGCATAACTGATTCTCATTTGCCTTCTGTCCCTTCAATGTTCAAACCTTACTTTAAGGTTGTTCTACAAAGCACAATGTAACTGGAAGTTGTCAAATGGCTGTAAGAAATGAATTTATGTGGACACTGTTTCTATAAAATGTCAGACCTATTCCTTAGTGTCCTTTCCCCCAAAATTTCAGCTGCTGAGCCTGGTCAGAATTTTAGTTGAAGTAGTGAATGACTGAAAATAGGACTCCATTACTATTTGGCAGCCTCCACTGAAGATGTCACTATGGATTTTGCTCGTTAGACTGGATCTGTGTAGTGTTTTAGCCATATAAATATTACAGACCAAAGAGTAGTCTACTCCAAACAGTTCAGTTTGTTCAGTTACCAAAAATGGAGAGCATTTTTTTCCTACCCTTCTACATGAATAAGAATAGAATGACAAATTACTCCCGTCTTGCCTTTCACAGAGATAATCCACATCCCTTTGTGAGCTAGTAAAGGTTATGGCATCGCCGAACACTTCCAGTCTAAACTAGAACCAACAAAAGCATTTCCTGGCATAAACACCAGTGCTACTCTGGATGAAATTCTGGGAAAGGAAGATTTTAAGCTCGTGCCCTGATTTTGTCACAAACTTTCTCCTGTCTCCTGATTATTTGTCAAAATTGAAGTAGTTAAGAGAAGTGGGGGGGGAGGAGGAAATAAAATACAATAATGAAGTTTTCGTTAGCTTTTCTTTTTAATATTTCCTGTAGAATTCCACTGAGCTTCACAAATGCTATCTATGCATCTTTGTCCTGCTTTCCAGAATGCTTTTTCTCTGACCTGGATTAAAAGAATGTTCCCTTGAGTATTCTACTCACAATTTAGAAAAGAAGTAAATGGAAATGTAGCCTGAGAAGTTCTTTTTCTGTATAATTTGGGCATCTTCCTCTGCAGTGTCAGAAAAATGAAGTTCAAAAGACGGATCTTACTAAAATATTTTAAGTACTCTAAACTGTTGCTATGATAGCAGAACACCTAATTTTTCTTAAGTGATTACACAGACTAAAATCCTAGCAGAAGGTTAAAACAGGGGAGGAAGAGAAGTCCGCTAAAGCTTAGATGTTTTTAAAAAATGTCTTGCAAAGATGATAAAACATGGAGGGTTATCTGTCTTTAAAGAGAACAGAGCTGTTGCTTGAAATTGTTGAGAACCTAATTAGTTAAGTCAAAAAAAAATCCCTAATGAAGTATAATGAATTCCACTGGAACAGGGTGCCAAGAGAGGTTGAGAGAAGGAATCTCCTTCCCTAGAGATCTTCAAAACCTGCTTGGGTGCAGTTCTGTGTTCTAGGTGACCCTGTGTGTGCAGGGGGCTTGGACTAGATAATCTCTAGAGGTTCTTTCCAACCTTAAAGATTCTATGATTCCAAGAATTGTTGTTAATAAATGTTAAGTGCTGTACAATCCAGAACTTTCTATTACAGTCTCAGTAAACAGAAAACTAAAATCTTAAACCTTGAAAAATACGATTGGGGAGTAACCTAAAATTTTGAATTTAGGATCGTCTCATCATCTGAACAAAGGAAAATAGTTAAGTATTATCAGCTTTGCAAAATGATAGCTTTTTCTTTATGTGAAGCCAAAGATTTCCAGAGGCACCAATAAAGATTGATTCCCTTCCAAAGGGAGCTGAACACGTGCCTTTTACAATGATGCCTTTTGAAATGTTTCTAATGTAGTCACTGGAGTTCATTATTTCTTCATTTATTGTAACAGTGTTTGCAAAATCATTTAAGGAGAGCTATCTCCTTAAGTGAAGAAGGCTGAAAATAAACCTAGGAATTTCTAAGATTCCTAAAAATGCTTTCCTGGTAACCAGTAAGGCTTGTCATGCAAGTGGAAAACTTTCTTTGAAGTACTTGCATTTATTTCTGACTTAGGGAATTGATCCAATTGTCTGGCTAATATAGTGGGGAATTGCACAAAGGAGGATTGAATGCAAAGGCTTGTTGCTTCAATTACATAAGCAAGCAGGGCTGGTTGAGTGGGCTGTTCTTTGTACGATTAACTTTAGTGAAGTGAGACTTCAGTTGTTCTCTTGTGTACAGTGCTTTAGGTACAAAATGTATATATTGGTGAATGTTTCCAAATAGTATCTTTAAGGGGATATTGGATATTCATTATTGAAGAATCTAATCCTAAATTCAGTAATCAAAAAGGGACTAAGCTTCACAGACACTGAAGTCATAGTTGCTGTCCTCAAGTCCTCAGTACTAAATACTGTCACGTATGGGCAAAAGTGACACCTGAAATGATTCTGTATGGCTACCCCCAGATTATTTCTGCTTTATAGCACTGAACAAAAGTGAACTTTGTGTGTCGAGAAGAGCTTCTGGAAATGGAAGCTAGTAGGGAGAAATGAAAAAGTGGTATTCATAGAGCAGGGGGAGGAGTGGGAAAAAGATGAGCATTGAGTGCATGTGAGAAAATATGGAGGAGATGGTAGTAAGAATAGGTGACAAAATAACCAAAATAGGAGTGGCAGGAGCCCTCAAAACTATTTAATGAAAAAATGTTTTGGGGAAAAAAATGACTCATGGTAAAGTTAGTTGTATGAATAGCAGTGTTTGGAAACCACAGCTTAGCTGGGGAAGGAGGGAAGGTATCAAACTGAATTCATTGTCTCAGTGATAAACTTGGCAGATGGGCAAAAATTAATGTGTAATTCTGCTTCATTTCTTCCAAAGACAGCAGTTTCATTGAAATATAAGTGTTCTGCATTTTCTCCATCTGTTTCTACCAGAAAAAAAATATTTTCTCTCTTCCTTACTCCTCAAAGTATTATTTAATTTGAGTATAATCTAAACTTGAAGGAAATTATCCCTTTTGAAAAGTCCTGGCCAAAGCTTTGTCATTGCAAGCAAGCCATACCAGTATGGAAATGTAACAGAAAGTTTCGACAGATACAGTTGCACCATAATGGATTGTCAAAACATAGCATATAATTTGGTAACACAACTTGATCATTTGTGGGTTTTTGGCCAATTTGAATTTTTTTAACCTATGGAACTGAAGTTTACTCTTATCTCAGAACCATCGTATATTCTTAAGCACAGGTAGGATTTGTAGCTTTACTCACACAACTAACAACTATTAGATCAGAGGGCCACACAATGATTTATCTGCCCGTTGCAAAGGTGATAATCCTCATGAGACAGAGTGGAGGAGAAAGTTACAGTCTATTTTGGTACAAAGGAAAATGCAGAAAGGCTTTGTGAGGCTGCATTCAGGCTGTCAGCTGAACTAGCAGTAGTTCCACATGCAAGACCTGTGAGCAGGGATCTGTGGACACATTGCACTTAAGATAGGGCCATGGCTTTTACCAAGACTTCACAATAAAACTACTTCCTGTGAGATTTCTTTAATGTGAGAATCTCAGCTACATACATGTGCATGTGTTTGTCATGAAATCCTCATGTACATGCTACTACTATCATGATCTCCTGTATGAGTTAGGTCCTACTGAAGGAGGAGAGAATTGTAAGACCTCATTAATGAACTGGGATCAGAATATAAACATTGACAGACCTTCCTTTGAGTCATGATAAAACAAGACAGACGCATTCTTTTTCTTGCAACTGCATAATCAGCATCCTTAATGTGTATTTTTTTCTTAAAAAAAAGTTGTTTTCCACTCCAAAAAAATCTCACAAAGGGATAGGAAAAAAACATGCAGGGGAGGGCAGTAGGAGAGAGGGAAGTTATGATCTCTTAAAATGATTACATTCAAATTGGGTCATTTGTAATAAATTTCCTATGGCTTCATGAGATATTGTGGGCTGATTGATAGCTAAAGGAGACAATAAAGAAAAAATAGTCCAAACAGGATAATTTGTACGTTTTTTTTTTTCCTGACTGCTAAAGCCAATTCACTATTTCATGTTTTTAAAAATTGCAGCAACCTGGAGCTGACAACTTACTATATACAAACAGAAAAGTGACATTAGCACCTTGTCAGAGGCAAGTGATTTCTGAATAAAAATTTCCTGATTATCAGGAGATCAGATGACACCTGGAAGGTCTTCTAGCCTAAATTTTACATAGAAAACAAGTTAGAAAACATAGCAAGTTAGAAACAGAGTAATTGTCTCATATTGGAGGCAGGTTTCATACCAGAATTCTTGGGAAGAGAGTTATTAAGAGAGTATGAGTGCAGTGACCAGAAATGACAAATAACTGCCCGATCTCATTCCCCATAAAAGACTTTTCTGTTCCTCCCAAAGCAGTGCAAAGCAAACTTAAGTTTGGTGTCTGTATTCACACATTCCTTTACCTGTTTCCTGAAAGTGTGTAGCTGCTTCCCTCCTCCTTCAGATTTCTTTGCTATTTATCTACTGTTGTAGTACTGTTGATTACAGAAGACAGATTTAACTGCCAGAATCATATTGCGGCCTATGTAACTTGTTAATTCAGTGACAACTTCAGCCTCCTTTTGACTGCAAGTTTAACTTATATGTATTTAATTTATTGGAATGCAGCAGAGAAAGAAAAAGCATTGAAGATCTGAAGTATTTAACCCTAGAAAGAAATGGAGATATATTAAGAGCGTATTTATAAAGGAAGTGTGTATATATTCTTGAATTAAATGACTTAGACAAAAATGACAGGAAAAGTTTTTTCTACTGAATTCTCTACATTGAAATTGTAATGAGGTCAGAGGATTGGCTGGTGTTTTATTAAACAAGGTACATGGCTCATAGAATTCAAAAATTTCAGGAAGTTCGTGTGATAATCCATCAAATGTCTTAGTTCCGTTCTTACTAATGTGGCTGAAAGGAGCCCACAACTAAAATTGGGCATCACCTTTTGATTTGCGTCAAGTGAAAGGAGGAAGTAAAAAATATGACCTTTAGTGCTGTAAAGAGAGAACAAGTGTGTGTGGTCTTTTTTTTTTTTTTTTTTAAATCCCTCCTCCAAAGAGCCAGAAGAGCATTTGTGCCAACTGGAGAGTTTCTTTTGTTTCCAGAGGCTGCTTTGGGTTGGAACTTTTTTTCATTTTGGATGAGAGGCAGTTTGTTCAGGGTCAGGCAATTCTTATTTTCACCTGTAGAGGATGAGGAACTTCAATGCCAGTGAAGCTAGTTTGGTACTGTTCCCCAAGTAGTCCAAATTTCTCAAGCGCTGCGAAGGAAGAGGGGAAAGGATTGTAAACAATCATATTTTTCTTAGTTAAATCACTGCTAAGCTACTGTGGGGCCACAACATATTTTGCTTCAAAATGATATAGTGTGGTGGGTATTTCAAGTGGTGCTTTTGTCTCACAATGCAAGACAGCCTAGATAATTTTTATAAGAATTTATAAACAGTATTGAAGCATAACTTTGACTTTAACCTATTTTCTCTCTTTTGTCCTTCATTACTACCTTCCTTCCCCCCCGAACACACACACACGAAACAATTTAAAATCTGTCTTATGGCAGCTGTCAGACAATCTGTCTTCAGGGAATGATATCTGTTCTCGCAAAACAACCAAAAAGAAACAAAAACCCCCAACTACCTCCTATCAACATATGACTTATTAACTTGCATGCTTAGGGACATTGCTGAAGTCATCGCAGAGGACAGCCATACCTATTCAAATTGTTCATCCTTAAATCTTTTAATTGTAAATCCATCAACAATACCTAGCTGAAGGCGCATGTGTTTAAAAACTCATTTTTCCACTGGCCTTGCAGTCATGTGTTTAGATGATAATCTTTGATGTTTCAGTTTCTCTTGAAATACTAATCATACTTTACATTTGAATTTACTTTTCTCTTCAGAATACTAACTTGCAGCTTTGTTTATGGAAGTGGCCTGATGTTTACTGTTGCGTAAGTTTGAGTCAACTGCATCAGTGAAAACTTCAGCTCCATAGCAGAACAATAGTATAGTTCTCTTTAACTTAGTAGAACTTAGCATGAGCTCATATCTAGTGAGAAGAAGAATCTTAGACTTTATGGCATACATCAAAGATTTAAGTTTTAAAAAAATCTTTATGCTTAAGTAGAACAGATCTGGTAATATTGGGAGAGTCATGCCAGTCCTCTGTATGGGAAGTAACTCAGCAATCAAAAATGAAAAACTGAACCTTGGGCTTTATTCAGTCTAAACAGAAAGCCTTTAGTCTAAACATAGGCCCAGAATGTAGAAATAGTGGAGAAGCCAAGTGAGATCTTAGTTTGTGTAAATCAGCATGGATCAAGTTAATAGAACTATCTTGATATTTTAATTTATTCAAGCTGGGCTGATTTTCTTATTGTCAGAAGAGAAGTTCTGGACATCTTATTAAAAATGTTAATAAGGATTAAAATCTAAGTATGCACTATTTCTATAGAGGCCAATAAGAATAAAATAAACCTCTTCTATCAGAAAAAGTTATTTAATTTTATTAAAAAGGAAGCATGTTAAAACGTGATATATGGGTTGAACACAGAAAAAAAATACTACAGCATACTGGGGTGGGGTGAGATATAGCTAGTAGAGGACTTTCATAAATAAGAAATGTAATTGGACGTCCCAGAGTTCATGAAAGACATTACTGATATTTTTCTGTCCATATCTGTCTATAGGTATTTAGATTTTGTTTGCTTTTTTGTAGATTAAATTTGGTTGTGTATTTTGGATATGTCTAAACTATTTTAAGAAATTTGAAAAGATGCTATCTCATTGGTGCTTATTCTGTATAATTAAATAGCTTCTTTTATTTCAGCAGTTCAACAGTCAAAGGGCAATATTTTAACAAAATGTGCACAGGATGAGCTTTTTCATGCATGAAATACATCTGATGTACCAACTTTAAAAGACTTTTTTTGTAGAAAATAATGTTTTCATTGCAGTACACATTACTGTCAGAAATTATGATACTGTTCATAGTACTTGTCTTTTGTAACCTTTCTTTTCAAATGGCCTGTATAATTTACTATTTCAGTGAAAAAATAAAGATGTCAAGGCACAAAGAAAAATGTCCCTTTTTTTAGCTAATGTCAGATGTTGAGAGGTAACTGAAACAAATTCATTTAAATTGAATTGTAAGTGGCCCCACTGTTGATTTCCAAAGAACAAAGTGTATAGTGAGAGTCAGGTTTTGTAGCTTCAGTTTCTTTTGGTGAAGATTCTAATTAGTGCTATGATAATTAGATACAGATGGTTTGCAGTTGGAAAATGCCAGTCTTTTTCTTTTCCAAATTGTTGAATGTGTCACCTGTTTCTCAAAATAAACTGTATATATCCATTTGTACTTTTATAAAAATAATTGGACTGAGGATGCTGTTCCAATCAGTTAAATCTGTGCTATGTTGAAGTCAGAGTAGAACCTGTTGATACAACTGAAAGGCCCTGCTATACTTCCCTGGCACTGTGAATTCCAGGGTTCTTTTGGTACTATTGTCCACCTTGCAGAATGGTTATGTGATAGCGCATCTTCAGAACTGTGGGAAAACACTATCTTGAAGAAAATGCTGTTTGAGGTAAGTAATGTTTATAATCTTGCCCTAGTTAAAAGGACAAGGAAGGAAAGGTGATGCTTTACAGAATGATAAGTGACTTCACAGAAGAATATTTCTGAATAAAAAGTGTGTGGTTAGCTGTATAAATCACAGGTGAGATATAAATACTATATTAATTTATTTTTTTTTGCTTTATAAGACTGATCTAGTATTAAGAAAAGTTGAGAAGAACATTCTTTTAACCTTTTAAAATTTTGCTATATGTACTCAATAGGAGACCAGTATTTTAATTATTTATTTCCATAAATAGCCAAAATGTGCGTTTGTGCAAACTAAAAGGTTCTTGCAAATGTAATGCATAAAACTTGGTCCAATATGGACAGATTTAGCATGATTTCCCATGCAAATGGGAGTTGCTTATACAGTGTATCTTTTAGACTAAAATCTATGACTTTCTTTTATGAACAAATTGCTTTGAGAAAGAACTGCGGCATTTCTGATATTATGGCTAACAGGACTTCGCTGCTCTGAAAAATTTGAACACTGTCCACATGTACATAGTAGTAGCTTCTATTCAGAACATCTCAGATGTGCCAGGAAAAAAAAAAAAGAGGTTTCCAGGTGTAAAATAGCATTTAAAATCTTATTTCATTAAAAAGTGTAGAAAGTTGAGCAGTATTGATTTGTGTGGTTTGTCTTGCATCTTTTGGTAGCTGAAACTATTACTGGGAACTATTACTATTGTCTGGGAAGCAGCATTCGTCTGGCTAAATTAGCATTACCTTTTAATTTCAGGGGTTGTGTCATTTCTTGTATGTGATAGCAGGACTGATTTCTCTGGCAGTGAAATGACTCTATGGTACCTGTGAGCATAAATCAAATTTCTCACTTTGATTGTTAAACACCTGAGAAATGATTAAGTGCTTTTAATACCCTATAAAGATATAGAATGTTGAAGATTTCTCTGGCTGTTCTTGCCCTTAAAACTGCAATATAGAAAAGCCCATAAACATCTTCTCCAGAACATAAATGCTAGAAAGGCAGCTCCAGAAATATATTTTATTACATCTGCTGAGGTTATAGAGATATTTATTAGCACACTATAATCTGTTGATGCTTACAGGTGAGCATTTAATAAGCACTTTGCACTTGCAACTGTTTTACATGCAGTTATAATTTTGAGTTCTGTTTCCTCTCTGCTAGTCTGTTGTTACATCCTTTATTTTTCTGAATTGCCTCTGAAACAGTGAATTCTTGCAGGGGGTACTACTCCTTTTCTTGTTCTTTTAAGGCCGCTTGTTATTGTCTGTTCATTAATATGTGAGTGTGCTGGCGACAGAGTTTGTTTGAACTGAAACTGCCTTGCTTCTGGTGCTTTGCTTTTTTGTACTTTCAAGTCTTTCTGTCATTGTTTATGGTTTTAAATGGGTACATGCAAGATCATATTTTAAAACTCTCTTGTCACAGGATAGTCTTATCCAAGGAGAATCTTGCCCCAGCATAATTCTCCTGCCACAGGATAATATCTTAACAGATGGACTTCTTTTTAGATGTTTATATTAAATCCACAAGGACTGTCACATTTGGATCAAGAATGAAATTCAATTCTGGCTGCAGAATTGCCTCACTAGCCAGAACCTTCAGATCAAAGATCAGCAGTCAAGACTTATCACATACTTTCTTCTGTCTCATTCTTGTTGCAGTTACCTAGAAAATACTCAAATGCAGTTACATTTATACAATTTCATATAAAATCAAACATAATAATTTCAGAAGTTTAGATAATGTCATGAATTAGTACAATCTAAATAATAAGAGATTGTATCAACATTAGGACACGTTCATCTTGTTCCTGGCTTTACTGTGACCTTTCACTTGCATGAGACTACTTTTCCTTTGCTCACTTTGCACTTGAATAAGATGTGTACCTATGATGCAGCTTTGTTCTGACCACGATTGAATATAGCTCTGCCTAGATTTGTGCGTATCTATTATCTGCTTGTCTCACTGTAAGTACTGCAGCCAGGAACTCAGTGGGATCTAATTGAGTATTTATTCAACTTCTTGAGAGAATTTGCAGCTTGCATTGCCTTGACTGATGCTGCAGTTAGGTTGCTACTGGTGGCTAAGAAACCCAATTTAAAGCTAGCTCAAGTAGACTGGTCCCTCTAAGTAGTCAGAAAATAGAGCTGTACTCAGCCACTTGCAAAGCTCTTGACTTAGCACTCTTTTAAGGCTAGACCTTGCTTATTGTTGTGCACTTAATAAGTAGGAGTGATATCTCAAGCCGTTAATAAAGATTCAGTATTCCCTTATATAGAGAAAATGTCAAGTTATGTGGTGGGTCTATCTGCAAGAGTTTTGAAGGGACAACTCCTTCAATCCTTGACACAGATAAAATTAATACAAGGCCCTAATAGGAGATGTGATTATTATTTGCAACACGGTATAATATTGGTGGTTATTATTGTATTGATAGTTCTTCTGAAGTTATTTTTGTTCCTCCAAGCCAATTTTTATTTTCTATTGGCATACATTATTTTCCATCTGCCTTCCGCTGCAACACAGAGAATATTTAGTTCATCAAATACGATATAGATGTTACTCAGGGTAAAAGAATTAAGAGTCTAAAGTAACTGCCTTTAAAGCATTCTGCATAGTGTTATAAGATGATCCAGGGAGACACCGTTATCCTTGGAGAATGTAGAAGCTTAAAAATAAGCATTAATTTGGTAGGAGTTATAACCTAATTTGTTTTATCCTGTGCTAAATTTAATTGTGCAGCTGGCTGATCATCTGTGGCCTGATTACGCCTGAGAGGCACAGTAGTGTGTGATGGACCGCATTTCCTTGCTTTCTGTGACTCTCTGCTTGCTATTCAGAATGCCTTGCTCCCCAGGGACATGGGAAGAGTGGTGTGCTTCTCTGCTGGAGTCCATGTGCCTTCTATTGGGCACGCACAGGAACTAGACATTATCAGAGAGGCTCTAGTAGTGATGCCAAGAAACCTTTAAGCCTCTTAGATGCATCCTGAGCGTGAAACAATCAGACTTGCGGCTCTGCCAACCTCTGGGGAACTGGCAGATACGGAAACTGGTGTTTTGTCACTTCATTATCACCCAGTGCACTGAATAGGAAAACGTCTGTTGATGTCACCAAGTTGCTATAGCAACGCAGCTCTTGCTTATCTCTGTTTCTCTGGTAACAATCCTTACTTTCTGCTATATTCACACTCCCTTGCTATAAAATTCCTTCATGTGGTTTATATATTCACAGCTTGCATCAGATCATTCCTTAGATTCAGATTTGGTGTCTCCCTTGTGCAGAGGATTGTGGGACTTCTGCCATTTCACATTAATTTTGATAGTATTTGAAACTGAGATAGGAAAACAAGCCATTTTGGGGACCATAGCGAGGTGAGGCAAAATAGCTGTTATAAATGAGATTTCATTCTATAGGGTCTAGGATCCGTATAGGAAATACCTGTCTTGAAGTCGGAGACATGGAGGTCCTTGGGAGAGTTTAATGCCTCCTTTTAATTTTAAATCTTCTTCAGAAATACTGGATAAACTCACAGCCTGAAGCCATAAGAGAGGAGACCAAAGGAGAGGAGACCAAAAGTGGTGTCTCATGGGGTAGAATGCTGTGAAGAGTTCCAGTATGCCTAATGTGTTTGGAATCAGTGATAAAATAACGATGTTTGTATAGAAATTGGAATCTACATATTTTGAGTTGGAAAGGACCTTTGGAGATCATTGAAACAAGCCCTCGGCTCAAAAGAGCTCTGATTTAGATACCTCTAAGCATGAAGATTCCACCACTCTAGGCAACCTCTCCCAGTATTTGATTAATCTTGTGTGTGTGGGTGAGGCGTTTGCCTTGTTTTTTAATGTCCTCAGCATGTCCTTTGCAGATGAAGCAAGGTGGCTAAAAATTACCAGGTTGAGTATTCTAAGTTGAGTACATACCAAAGAAAAGCGTCTCCATGACTGTCACATATGTAGAAACAAAGAGCCGAAGAGAAACAGAGTAGGTAGTATGCAGTATGAAATATTAATTGAAGACATGACTTCAAAGAACACACAAGATGAAATCAGGGAGAGTAGTCTCTAGGGTTTCTGTTTTCCTTGAAGAGGTTCTAACTCTTGCTTATTGCCTT
This sequence comes from Tinamus guttatus, assembly GCF_059628265.1. Taxonomy (NCBI): domain Eukaryota; kingdom Metazoa; phylum Chordata; class Aves; order Tinamiformes; family Tinamidae; genus Tinamus; species Tinamus guttatus. Next base: position 4,337,072 of record NW_028288923.1, read on the forward strand.
TTATGACCCTTTGTGTATTAACCATTGTCCTTAAAAGGAGATGAGATGGGAAGGGAAGGGAAATAATTTTTGAAAAGCAATCAAAATTTATAGCTTGAAGTAGCAGTCTTGACAGTTTCTCAATAAAAAGTAATTCAACAAATTGCCAACCCATTTTCTGATCAGAGATCCCTACTCATAATCCAACAGATAAGTGATTCAGACTTGGCAGCCTAGTGATCAGCATCTAGTACGTAATGATATTTGCATTTTGATGTCTATCTGTTCTGTCACATCAGCAATCAGCAGGCATTTCATGACTGGTTCCTTGCCCTGCAGCAAAAGTTTTGAATATAAAAAACGTAGGAAAACTGGATGAGCTGATCACAATTCTACCTCTTTAATTCAAGCCAAGTGGGAGTAAAAGTTGTAGTCAAGAGTTTAGACTGTAACTTAATTACATTTAAAACTGTATATTTTAATGAATTACACTTGTCAGAAATTTCTGAATTATTTATTCAAAGAATTAATTTTGTGTTTTGCTGCTCCAGTTAGCCAAAGAAGAGTACACTCTAGCTGCTTGCACTTCCTCACTTGGTTTTCCCCACTGTTCCTGTTTTGTATGATAACAGATTTCCTAACAATATAGTACCATCTCAGCAAGATTTGGTTGTGTCCAAATTGGTCAAGAAAAATATCTTTTATTTATTGGAAATAGATGCTCAACACTTTCTGTGGGGTTAGTCTATATGTATGTATGTGTGTGCACACAAATGCACAGGAAGCTCAAATATATTGAAGTGACATACTTACTGTCCATGCGCTAGCTATTGTGCAGTGCTTGTAGCTTGACACATTGATAACGGGCAACATGCAAGCATTACACATTTAATTCTGTGTGTGCTGTAATATATGAATGTTAGCTATGCACTCCTGTCACATGCATTTGTTTGGATTGGGACTCCATCTGCTGTTTGAGGGAGAGAGCTGGTGCACAGCCCCATTTGTTTCCATAGAAGTCTGCACAGGGAACAAGAAAACAGTGTCCCTTCAAACAGCTACTTGGTTTATGAAGCATTTAGTGAATTTAACTTGCAACTTCAAAAGAGCCAAATTTGGTCTTTATTCTAAGAAAGAAGACAAGAAAGTTGGAAATATTAAGTAGGAAAAAAATATTTCTAATTCAGTACATGGCATTTATTGCTGTGACAAATTCACTGCAATTTGCACTTTTTAGGTCAAACTAAATCATGTGGCTGGGTTTTGTTTGCGGTGACAAAAGCATTCTGTTGGCGATCTCCTGCGTTAAGTTAGCACATTTTCTAAAATGCTCTTTGAAAACATAGCAGTTTTCCATCTGCTGTTCTTGCAAAAGACTTTATGGTCCTGTCATCTACTGACATCATCTAGAGAGAAGTAGTTGCTGTAATCTTTTCTGCTGTCAGTGCTTTCAGGGATATCAGCTTGGGTTTCTCTCATTAGGATTTATAAGTGCAATGCAGGAATTGTGAAATTACGTCTTGTTTTTGACTATTTCCATTTTAGGACCCATTTAGCTTTCAAGGAAGCACAACGTTAAGTGCTGCTTGTTACAAAACAGATCCTGATATAAATCCATTTTGTGTGAAAATAATCTATGTTTAGATATAGAATGCATTTATATAGAAACAAGTGACTAGAGTATATCAATGTATACAGTACAGACTGCCTTAGTGTGCTAGTTCTGCCATTCTCTCTGGTCTTCTGAGTGTGTTTTGTGTAGTGCTGACCCACAATTCCCATTTTGTATTACTGCCCAGAATGCTTTAACAACACTGATTTATAAATATGTCAATAATGTATTCTTTGTAGCATAACAGATATTACAGTGAATCTGTTTTGCCTTCTTTAATGGGTTCTTCACCTTTATAAAGTATTAACATACTCTCCTTTTTCAGATAATAGACCTGTATAAGTAGCTTGGCAAACTTGGCACTAATCTCTAGTCATTCAGTATAACAGCAGCCATATGGAACTGTAATTTCAAAGTCCCACAGTTCTCGTTTAGTTTTATGTTATGTTGGATTACATGTCAAAGTTGTCTTCATGCCATCTGTAAGACTTCTTGCATTCTGAATAGTTTTGTTGTAGTTCTTGTGCATCTAGAGATTCATTCTTTGTATCATTTATAAACACCTTGTTTCTTAAAGATTCCGCACAGCTTTTTGCTATATCACTGGTCATGCAGACTGAGTTCTGGGGTTTCCTGAAAAGTCACTGAATCTAAAGATGTTAACATACTGCATACTACTAAAAAAGTAGTAATTTAGTCAGTTTAACTTCAGCATTTAGAGAGTGCTGTTTTGCTTATTTATCATGGTATCTTGTGGTGGTACAGTAGCAGAAGAAAGAACCTCTTCCCTTTCAAGCGTAACTGCTTGGCGTGTCTCATTGCAAAAGTCTCCTGAGGATGCTAATAATTAAACTGTCACAAGGACCATGCTCGAAAGAGACACAATGTGAGGAGAAAAGAAGGTGAATGATTCTTAAGTAAATAGAGAGTTAACTACCTTAAATATTATTGCTGGGTGCCGAAATAGAAAGCTTTTCAAAGCCCACAGTCCAGCTCCAGGAAGGAAGAGGCTGACTAGAGGTATCACTGTGATGGGAAGGACAGTGACAGCACTTACATTGAGACCTCTGAGCATGAGGCTTTCAGTGCTCTGTAGTTTTTCTCGTGGTTGTCCTCTTTTCTGATAATTCTTCTCGTCTCGTATTCTTTGCCTCATAGCTTCTTCCCTTGCCCCATCCGTCCATTCTGCGTGGAATTCAGAGTGGAACAGGTGCAGAAGAGAGATATGGTGATCACAGGAATAGAGAGCTTTACTTTCTGAAAAGAGATGGAAGGCATAGGTTTTGTTTAGCTTCACAAAATGAAAGCAGAGAGGGAATAAATTATTTTTCATTATAAGCCACAGCAAGCCGTAATAAACTGCAGAAAGGGAGAACACCTGTTTTAGCCGAAAGATTGTGCTTGCAGAAGACCAAATGTAGCTGAATATATTTAGTCTGGAGATCAGAAAGTTTCTAACCTGTAAGGGATTTGCTTTTCTGATAGCAGGAAGGAGTGCAAACAACTTCTTAAATTTTGTGGTATAGCTGTAGAAGGGAGTATATTGAGGAGACTGCATTGTGTAAAGCCCCCCTTGATTCTTGATTTGTATTCAAAACTCTTTTTTCCTTTTCTTTTTTGTTTGCCTATCAAATGTATGCCTTTATCTTCTATTTTCTTTCTGTTTCACTAGCCTTCTTTCAACAAAGCATAAGTCAAATGTATGCAAAAGCTTTTACTGTAAAAAAGAATTTTATAACACATACATGTTTGCATGTGTATCTCCTCACTAGGGAATCTTGCTTGGTAAGCTTTTAAAAATTTTTTTCATTTTTGCTGACAGATCAACCTTCTCTCTTCTAGTCTATTGGACGTTGATGATACTGAAACCCCTTTCTCGCTGCTGAAAAGATGTCTGCCTTTCAACTGTTGGTTTAATCTCAGACCTTTCTGAGAAACTTACTTGTGACCTTTTCAGCTTTTGTTGGAGCTCCCTGCAGCACTTTTCCTCCTGTAACAAGTTGCTTGATTATTAAGATTGCAATTGTACAGAATTCTGTGTTAGAGTAGTAGGTCATGGATGACTACTCAGACATGTTGGTCTGTGTACCAGCTGGCACAATTTTAAAACTGTTTTACTCTCTTAAAATTCACACCACAGTCAAACTATTAGAATGCAATAGATTTAATTAACCTTGTAGTTGATAGGTACCAGATTATTTCAAATTACAGCTACTTGGCGGTATTCTTTAGACAGAGGTTTCTACCATCTGCCTCCCAGGCCTGATAATTTTATATCTTTTCGTAAAATATAATTTGAAGGTACTTTACTGGTGTTAACTGTCTGTTATTCTGTAGGTTATTCAGCTCAACCCATAACCACACAACATCTCCAGCAGTTATAGCAAAACACATTGTCATTGCCTAGAAAAAAAAATCCAACTCAAGAAAATGACCTCAAGTTTTTAGAGAAGTTACCATAGTTAATACCCTATTCACCAAAATTTGGGGTGCTGTTAGTATTTATCTTGCAGCGTAGTAAAGTAGTTAGTGAAAGAGTGGAACCTGCATAGGTTGATCCAGCATACTGCAGCAGAGAAGGCTAATCTCTTCTCAGTATGGACCTATGGATCTCAGGGTGGATGAATATTAATAAAGTTTCTCTGAAGAAGAGCCAGTTGAAAAACCAAGATTTGGAAATGAGCAAAGCCCCAGTGAAAGCTGGTGATACAGTCAGTTAAGCAGAAGAAGATCTTTTAGTCTCAGATGTCCGTAGTTTAGAAAAACTGTATATGTTCAGAGGTACCTAAATGCAGAATAGGAACAAAACTCTATAGCTAAATATAAGAGTTATTCTTTTAAGCACTTCTTCAAAATCTTGATGATTTTAATGCTACGCGGTACAGTAAAACATACAACCATATTGACCAGAACATTTGTTTTTAGTTTTGACTTCCTTGTAAGAAGCTTGCTAATATTTCTTTTTTTTTCTGGCCTTGGATTGGTTAACTATCTCTCAGATTTCCAAACTATTGGGAAAAATACCTACTATTCACATGTCTGCATGAGCCTGCTGGCTAAATGCATTATAAATTCATAGCTGTCATTACTGTTCACTGTTATTTTTTCTGTGGTACAGACCAGTTCCTGCGGCTGCGTTGTAATGTGTGACCTCAGGGCTTTCCTACCTTTTTACATTTTATAAGGTTTTATTACATATTTTGTACTTTGCTCTAAAAATTATGTTCACAGTATCTTTGAATCTTGTTTTGCTTCCTTTTTTAGGCTATTATTATCAATGTTGCTCTGTAAAATCTCATCTGCAGCTGTGTTTTTATATCCATTTATTAAGCTTGTGTAATTCTTCATATTTTCTTCTCTGAACAAACGCTTCATACTCATTGCAAAACCAAGGAAATAACTTACACATTGATCAACTCAAAAACGGAGTGCCTGAGGCAGTGCAAAAAATATCTTTCGTGAGATTGTAACTCAGCTTCACAAAGGAATTTGATGGTAGATTACTGTGAAATCTTTATACTACTGCACCATGACACAGTGCAAAACACATTAAGGGTATAAAACAAATATATCAAGTGAATCTGTAATAGATTTTAAATCATATTAGCAAACAGGAAATTCTCCTGTTGTATATGGATGTTAGAAGAGAGAAAAATGCACAGTTTCTTTTTAAATTAAATGTTAGCTTAAAGATTTACATTAATCTTCTCACCTACATAAACATTGATTATCTCTCTATTACCTTGTGCGGAAAACCTAATGAAATTATTTAAATATCATTGTATTGAAAAGGTGGGAAAGTGTTTGTTTTTTCTTTTTTTTTAATAATAATCCAAGGGAAAGGAATGATCATTAAGCCATCTGAAGTGGAGTATTGAAGGAATAAGGCACAAATACTTATGCCTTGTGTATATTCTCACTGCCTTGAGACTTGCTAAATATGTTCCAGATCCTTACTACCCCCTCCAGTTTTGTTTTGTGCTTTGCTTTTTCCTTTTTTTTTTTCTTCATGTTCCTGACCTGTTGTGTATTCTTTAAATGCTTCCCCATGCCTCTAGAAACGGCTGAATTGTTGGAAAAGCAAAGCAAAGTTAAGTTTGGAGACTCTGCTGTGGGTACTTTAACCCAAAATTCCTTTTACTTACTTTTCCTGCAGAATCCTAAGTGTTAATATGGAGAACATGCATGTTTCCGCAACCAATCATTAAACTTGGAAGGTTTTAGTGTGGATAGATGAATACTACTGTACTTAACAGTGAGTCTTTGCTTTTTTCATATGTACTTTGCAGAAATGTAGAAAGTCTCCCCTATTTGGTGCTATGTGTTTTTTAAAAAAACAAAAACAATACTTTTGCAAAATAAACACGAGAGTTTACAAATGCTTTAAATCAAAAATACGTGCTTTGGTCAAGTGCTGTGGTAAGAGTTTAAAACTGCATATTGTTCACGAAGACAGGCTTTGGAAAGCCTTTGGAAAGGCAAACAGTCCATGTGCTGTGCACATACACATGTGCGTGCTGTACACTTGCTAAATGGCTATGTGAAGATTTGAAGATCATCATTATTTTTGGAGTCCTTTGTAATGTTCAGGACAACAGTAGCAGCCTTTCTTGTTAATTGCTTATGACTGGAGAAATTTTCTAAACAGCATTAGGCTTTTAGGTGACAGGTACTGTCTGTCTTCGGTTGTATTCAGTAATGAAAGTTGTGAGATAATTATTGAATCTAAGATCAGGAATTTTCTATATGTTATCCGTGTAAGAGCTGATTTTAAAAAAATGCTGTGCGAAGAAGCACTGGGAATTGGACATGTGACTTGTGTTCCTGTCGGCCACGCTTGTAGGTACTATTTAAGTGGCTGCATGAAATAGCTAATTTGGAGACTTTGGCTCATGAAAATTAGACACGCATTTGAAAAACCAGGACCTCGATGTGCTGTTTGTCTTGGTCTACATATGCTCTTGCTCTCTTGCTGATCCTGCAGCTAGATGCAAAGCTTCATTGCAGCTTCAGTGCTGCAGCTTTTGTGTAATAGGCTGTGAAGCAGATGCCATGACAAACAGTGAAAATGCAACAGGTCAAGCCTGAGATGATAATCATACTTCTGAGCTCATTAGCACCCTTCATCAAAGAGGCCCAAAGCATTTTAAACCTTAGTTTATCTTGATAACATCTGTGTGAACTGTAAGTGCTGTAGTATTTCTCCTTTTTATAGGCAAGCAAGCAAAAGAAAGAGGCTACCAGAGTAAACTATCAAGCTTTGCTTTGGTCTGAGCTGAAGTCCTTTCAGTCTGTAAGTGCATATCTTTACCTAAGCATACTGTTTTCGCAAGTACAAAGAAGCATTATATCATTAAATTGTAATAAAAACTTGATGCTGAAGGAGTACAAGGTCACTTTGTCCCTCCTCTTGTCATGAGGGTTAAGTATAAATTAGAAGATGTTACCATTGCCAATTAAGAGCTAGATGATCTGTAAACTGAGAAAGTAGACAACTAAGTAGAATGCATATTTTGATTATTTTTCAGGGGTACAATATTTTAAAAGTTATGAAGTAACATCAGAAAATATAGAACTACAAATATTTTTCTCTTTAATTTTATGAAGAGATGCTTCACTATGCCTCAAAGAGAAATAGAAATCCCATTCATCAATGTTTATGCAGGCTTTCACTGTATGTCTGTATTTGGTGGTCATAAGGTTAATATGTCTGTGAAAAAATAATCAGTGTGGAGGATTACAGGGTTTTTTAAAATGCGTTTTATATGCAAAGCTCTGTGCCTTTGGCAGTATTTTTCACAGAGTAGAAAAGTGAGTTTGACGGTGTGTGTTCCAACTGAAGCAAACATCATTTCAAAAATCAATCATTTCTGCTTTAGGAAGACTCCGTTTTTTTTCTTTCTAAACAATAATATAACTGATATATTCTGTTTGGTAATGCTACTTATACGTGTCTATTGGCTTTCTCCTACAGTTTTCCTAGGCAGGCTTATAAATGGGAATTTTGTTTGCTGTTATCTCAACCTCTGAAAAAGCATGGAAACTTGGACAAGTCAAGCAACTTCTGTGCTTAGCAGCATAGGCTGTGAATTCTGCTACCATCAGAATTCTTTGCTTCATCATGCTTTAAATAAAATGTTGAGGAACCTATCTCCTGTTTCTCATAGAATGATACCATTCTAAGAATGTAAAGTTGGAGGAAATTTTGCGTTATTTGCTTTTGGAGAGCATCTGTATACCTGTGCTGTCTGTGACAGATGTTTAAGCAAGCTGTTTTTTAGTAATCCAACAGTGAACAAGGATGAGAGAACTTTGGACAAATCATTCATATGTCCAGAATTTTTATTTTCCCATTTGCAGTCATCTATGCTAACTTTGGTAGACTTACTGATTTAGTAGAGTGAATACAGTAATATTTGAGAAGGTGTTGCATACCCTCATTGTTCTCGCATCCTACATTCTTTCATAAATACCTTCATAATGATCAGGTCATACCCAAATCCAGGTCATTCCAAACCATAGCAAGTGGCTGTTCCTTAACAAATGTGCCTTTGGAACCTTTTGTTAATTCTGATATCTTTTACTCTTCATCTGTAACTTAAGGCTTATCTTTCTTTTCACTCGTCTCTCCTCTTATTTTTCTGTGTCTAAATCTAACTGTTTCTGCCTCTGTGTGTTCTTTATACTAAGTAATGTCTTTAAAATGGTCTTCTACTGAAAATGAATGGTTTGACTTCTTCAGGTTTGACAATTTTAAAAGTTCTTCCAGCTCATCACCTGCACCATAGCCTGTTTCTAGCACTGCTGTTGTTTCGCTATTCATTTTAGGATGCAGTTCAAAGCAGTACTCCTTGAGATTGTCTTATTGGAGTCTAACAAATGTGTTCCCTCCCTTTCTCTTCCTTTCTTTCTATATTTTTTCAAGGTTTCTCTTATTTGTCACGACATCTTCTTTATCTGTGCCTATCATTTGCCAGCAGTATTGCAGAAAGGAAGAGAGGTCTTTATGCACCTCTACCACAGTATTTTTCCATCTTTGAATATCTAATCTGAAAATTAATAGCAAATCGTGGGTTTCATGCTAGGAAAACCCTAGAATTCAATATTTATTTTTTATTTTGGATCATGCTTCTGTCGCATCCGTTGGACATATCACATAGATGCTCTGCTCTGCTTGTTTGTAAAATGCTTAGTGTTAATATAGCTCCAAAGGCTATGGTGTGTACTGTGCAGTTTCATTGCTAGTTGCTTTGAAAATCATGCAACATGTAGCACTCATTATCCCAAACTAGATCCTATTGCAGTGAGTAGAGCTTTACTCTACAAATAATCATGTAAGCAAAATACTAATATAATACAGCATGCTCAAGAGATCTAGTCTGACATCTGATTTTTAAGTGTAATTCTCTGATAGTGTTTTCTTACTATATTTTCAACAATATATTGGTTTTCAACAGCGGATTGTTAAATTTCATGCGAAAAAATGTAACAAGGTATGTGTTAGATGATTTTTCTCTGTTTAAGGTTGACAGGTGAAGAAAGTCTAGGGGGATTTGAAGTTGCTTGGTGTGATTAAAAACAGTTACTGGGCAATTCTTTTGCCAACACACATCATTTAAAACTAACCTCGGGCTGTTACTTACTGATGCTTTTCAGTAGAAAAAGGAAGATTAGGGGGAACAGCTTCTGTAAATTGCATGCCTCTATACATAGCTTTTTACCTTCTCCAAATGATCCTTTTTTTGCTGCCTCTAGCTAGTCAGCTTCCTGAGAATGTGCACTGACTTAACGGAGGTCAAAATAGTTTTAAAAGGAAAAAACAATTTTAACAAGAGATCTGCCTCATGGTATGTTATTTAACTTGAGCTAAAATCAGCATTTCTGAGTGCAGAAGAGTTGGCCTTTTCCATCAGAAATGAACATCATCAGGGCTCGGCAGGAACATTTTATTTGAGTTCTCCCATCACATCATTAATTCATTTGGAATTCACTGTGTTTCACTAAGATAACAGTGATGATAAATTCACCCAGTGATGATGTAGAGGCCTTATAGATTCTCAGATCCTCCCAAAACAGAGGCTAAGTATTAGTGGAGGTAGTAGCTGTTTAATCAAAGTTCAACTGCTGACAATAAGAATTATATGTATTATTCTACCTAAGAGTTAGAAGCATGAGTTCATATGTCTGTGTATTCTTGGCAAGATGGACGTGTAAAACACCTTTGTCCCTCTTTGCCTGACTTTCGTTTTGCTAGTGGAGCGAGCACATGAAAACCATCTTTTAGGTGTGGCCTGGGATGTTACAAATGCAGTGTGAATGAAGAACCGGAATCATATTTAATGGATATAAAATGCTTATGGTCCTAAATGTTTCCTATTTCATATATTTTTTTTAAAAAATCGATGATTTGATCAAAAGAGCAGAGAGTGAAGGATTTACAAAATTGTAGTATTTCCTAATCTTATGTGTTCAAATATTTGTTAGACTATTAAATGGGAAGACTTTGTATTAATACATATTTTTAAACCTGGAAAGTCTCAGCATGTAGAGCTGGCTGAAATTCCTTACATGTGTATTAATGGCATCACTATTTTTTTTTTTTTTTTAAAAGTTGTCTCCTGAATGTCTGCTGCATGCTCTCTTCCATGCCTTTATTGTATATTCATCATGTTAACACAATTGAAGAAAAATGTGGGTAAGCAATGTGAACTTCTTAAGGTACAGTGGGCAGGTGCAGATGACTTTCAGTGAGAATTCTAGAAAAAATCCTTTAAAATCTGGAAATTGAATGTCTATATAGATATTTTCAACATATTTTAAATGATGTAAAATAAACAAGAAAGCATTAGAGCAAAATCAGGTTTCATTTTATCATTCATATCCTCTCATGAAACATTTGTCATATCTCAGACTAGGAGAGAGACCAGTAGAAACAGTTACCTGGGGTAAAAGGATAAGGAAATTATAGAGGGGAAAATAAATACTGAAAATACTAATTTCTGTCATGAAGTGGTCACTATTTTTTCTTTATAAGTTTTGAATTTCCTCTAACCAGAGCAGCACCTAGTGGCTGAAAAAATAGAAAACTTTCTCTGGAAATAGAGGGATCTACTGGTACCAGCAAGTAACAGGGGCAGAGGTACTTTTTGATCAGGTATGGAGTAATTCTGTAGCAAGGACGGCAGGATTGTTGTGGCCCTGTTAAGTGCTACTGTAATTTGCATAACATCTGAGATATCTCAAATATGCTGGATTAAAAATGTGTGAAGAAGTTAAGCAGAATCCTCATGTCTGAGAATCTCTAAAAATATAGGGACATACTCATTGCACCTGGAAAGCATTGTAGTTTCATAGATATTAATACAAAGTTGCAGATATTTCCAGATATTCTGTGTTTAAAAAAAAAAAAAGTTGAAAAGAGGTACTTAAATATTTAAAAAATGTGTGCCGTCTTTGATCTTGGTGGAATATAAGCACCAGCTTTGTTCATAGTTTGAAATCAATATTCCCTTCAATCCTGGAATTCCTTCCTTTTCCATTCAGTTGGGGCAGCATTAAAGTTTAATTGCTTATCTGTTTATCTAGATGCTATATTTGTTAAAGAAAAACATTTTGCAAATTCTTAGACTTCAGTTCTGCACAGGGGCATAGTCATTACACCGCTCCCACAAACTCAGAGTTTAGGTAGTAGGGGATGAATTGGAAAATATGTGTATCCTATTGCTGTATTTGCTTGCTTTATTACAGCCTTATGCATTTGAGGTTGTAGATGGGTTGTTTTTAGTGAAAAATAATTACAAGAACGAAGTGCCAGCAAAACTATTTCAGTCTGCTTTTTATCTTAGAAGCATCTAGCTTTTTAGGAAATGGAGGAGTAAGAATGGATTTCTCAAAAGAGCTCAGAAAAATAAGGAACTGTGTTTAGAAACCTGGTGTTGAGCATTGCAATGGGGATTGCTGGGTGCTGAGCTAGTTGTGAAAGCTTAACTTCTTCAGATGTTAAAAATGGAACAGAGGATTTTTCTTCTCTTTTACCTAATTCCAGCTATGTATATGCAAACATGGATGCCAGTGGCTTTGAAAGTCTGTCCGCATGTGAAATAGATTCAAGACAAGCCTTTGGGGATGCCCTACATTCCTGTTTGAAATTAATTTGCTAACAAAATGCAGTCTAATAGATTGACTGTGTATGGATTGACTCAATATGGATTGAGTGTATCCATATGAAGTTCTTTTTTCAGCCAGCTATTACTTGTGAACGGCTTTGTGATACTGGCTCTTTGATTTTGAAGATTTGCCCAATTACTGCTCTGCATAGCATAAAGCAATAACGTGATGTTTGGAATTCTTTTGGAGGAACCATAACTCCTGATCTCCGCTTAATTGACACTGAGAAAGTTCACTTTTATTAACACAGAACTATATACCAAGCTGTGTAATTTCTGTGCCGATTAGATAATCAAGTGAGGTTAACTAAAGAAAGACTGTATTTAATTGGTGGAAGAATTGAGTATTTAAGAAATAAAACAAACTATTCCAGCCCCATGCATTACTGTAGAACATACAGTACTGATTGCAAGCATAAGAAGGTGCTAAACAGCAGTAAAGTAGGTGGGTTCTTGAAAAAAACATGGATAAGGTAATAAACCTGTCCTGTAAAATCATCTTTTTAAGGACCAGTGGTTAACCAGTTTGCATTGCTCTGAGAAATACTCCCTTTTGTGGTTCCCAGCTCCTCCTCTAATGAAAATCTACAATGGGTTTCTTCTTTTCATGCAGCTGACTTTATTTTGAGATTTGCTGGAAAGACGAAGCATTTAAGTCTGTGACTGAGTTGGATCTCATGAATTAGTAGTGATATTTAGGCCTATTTTACTGTGAATAAAGATAATTCCTTTAATCATATTTTTAAATGGAGAAGGCGCTTTCTGGTCTAATCAATAATTTTTCCTTCTACAAAATACAGAGATAAGAGAGGCAAGTGACTTGTTCAAAATAGGAGTGTTGTTAAAAGCAGAATCTATAATTCTGGGTCCCAGATTTTTCTACCAGACCATGTTTTCCTTTTCATTGCTAATATGTGCTGGTTTTTACAGCATGGCTTGATTTTCATGTTAGTGTTTTAGGATACTGGAAACAGCTGAATGTATTTAGTGTAGGTCTGATCAGTCCTTCCTTGCAACTCAACTGTGGTGAAAAACATCTTATAGTTTTCTACCAAAGTGGTTTGTAAATTTAGGGTAATTATTAACTTTGAGAGATTTTAGAAATTGCATCTGTTGATTAGCTGATTGAAATAACAAAGACTTTTATAGTTTTATTTAAAGCTTTCTACTTTACATTTGCTAGTACTTTTACTTTTTATCTGAAATTGCTGTGATTACCAATTTTTAAAAATTACAGGTCAGAAATGTGTGGAAAGGTTTGTCTAACAAGATGTGTTTCAAATACAGAGCATATAGAAATACAGCATGGACTTTGTAAGTGAATTGGATGCTCTGATGTGTTTGCTGACAATTTCTGCTTCAGTTAGCAGAAGCAAAAGGCTGCCCATGTTATCACAGTGCCACATCCTTTTTCCTGTGACTAATGTAAAACATTTTATATGTCAGTACATGTCTTATAGAATTTAAAATATTTTTAATATATTTTCTTCAGTGGGAACATTTGAATGATGAAACACTGCTCTTTAGAAAACATCTGTGTTTTCCTTTTAATTATGCCTAAGCTTTTATAGCAGCACATAATTGGAGACATAATTTTGCAGGCTGCATTATTTTGGGGTTAATTTACAACATCTGAGTACTTGGCCACCTTACAGCTTCTACAGATGGGGTAGTTGGACAATAAAGTACTGCAAAGTGTTCTGTGGTTATCTGTAGCCAGAAAAATAAGATGTGAAATTGATGCCAGTGTTCAGGCCCTTTTCAAAATATGGGATGGAATATCTTCTACTTCAAATTTTCTTATGTATATGTGAGAGCAACTGAGATAGAGGATCAGTTGTGTAGGCTTTGGAAATTCTTCAGTCTGCCAGTATGGCAGTAGGAGTTTGGGGAACAATAAAATCTTCTTTGAGGTTGTGATCCTACAGCAACATAAAACTGATCCAATTTGGTTAGGTTGGTCCCATCCTGTCCCCTGTTTGTGGCATTTGTGTAGGCAGAATGTGAAAGAGATTAAGAATCTGCGCTAGCAAAAAGTTAACTGCATGAAAAATTATTAGTTTTCTACCAACTCGGTAAGCTGATATAGTTCCCCAGGAGAGCAAATAACTCCTGGAGCTGGCATGGGTGGAAGGGAGGGTCCTGCAGTACACCGGTGGGTAGGGGAAGGACCAGGTCATATCAACCTTAACTTATTCAAACAAATGTGAATGCCCTTTAGAACTAAAACTATGCTTTTCTTTATCTGCAGTACAATTATTTGCAATATGCATTGTGTTGTGAACTAACAAACTATGTTACTTGCTACTTTTTATCATTAGAGATCCCAAATGCAAAGTGCAAAGAGATGTCTTCATCCATTATAGGAATAGAATGAAATTGAAGAATATTTAGCAGTATGCAATACCAAGGGAAATAGACCTTCACTGTTATCACTGCAGTTATCTTTTAAAGTATATGAATGTTATTTTAATTGTATCAAATAACCATATTATAGTTTCATTCCACTTCAGAAATTAATATAAATCAGAATTCAATTATTGCCATAAAACTACCCAAAAGTCAGTTTTCAGATTACAGCCCCTTATTTTTTGAGAAGATTTTTGAAAGCTCAGTATTCGTTTATGTTCTTTTTCTTTCCTCAGGCTTTAACATATCTTCAAAACATATCTTGAAAAAAATAATACCGCAACTCTAAAAAATGTCTTATATATATATATATACATATATATATATATATATATATATATATATATAAAGTAAGTCATAAGAATTGGAAGATGTTTTTCTTATATCCAGAGAGAGGAAAATATAGTAATAAATATGCAGGTCTAAATGTCTACGCATATAAAATTATTACATATTTTCTGATTTTGTATAAGGAGAATTGAAATGTCCTTGTAAGAGAATCAGTCCTGATACTTGAGGACTTGAAAGAAATACCAGAGAAGTGTGCGCCGTGCAGAGACAAATTTGGTGAATCTATGTAGGAAGATGCTTTATTTAAAGCATACCCCATTCATAAACAGTAAGTGAGAATAAATTGGTAAGTGTACTGTAGAGTGGATAAACATCTTATTTTTTTTCCAGCTAGTAGTGATTAGTAAATCATGTCTGACAAATAATTTGACTATCTTTACATAGCTTGACATAAAACTGTGTTGTTTTTTGATTAATAAGACAACTGTATTTTGGAATGAACTTGAAAGTTTAAATCTTTACGTGCTAAAGAAATACGCAAAGCTTCCAACATTTTCATTTACAATTTTATTTGAAACCCTCTGAAATTATCCTGAACACTCCAGGCTTTTGATCTTGTGTTTTTTTTTCAGAGGCAGGTGGAATACTGAACTCTGAGATGATAGAACATCCGGGTTTCAAGGAACTCCAGTGTCACCTCTGTGGGCTACTGTAAGCCACAGTACTGTGCAGCCCCAAATATCACAACTTTGATGACATAAGCCATTCAACTAGCATTCATAATAGCGTGGGCCTTTTAGCTGGTGTGCTTATTCTGTTACATGACTGTCAGCTATATCACAATGTTAATGGATGTTTCTCTGGGATGTAATGAGAGGATATAAAGTGTCATTTATATTCAGTATCACTCATGCATTTTCCATGATCATGCCGTCAAATGCCAAAGGCTTCTAGGAGGCTAGTTTATTTGCTGCTGCCAAGAGTGATGCAAAAGCAGAATTAGGGTTTTTTACAAGATCTTTTGGCTTGCCAAACTCAGCTACCTGAAAGTTAGAAGAAAATTATTAAATGTAAATACCATTTTTTCTCTGGTCTGCTCCCTATAATGCTAATTTGGGTGAGGGCAGAGAACATAAAATACAATGCAGATAAAGTAGGAATTTCCTGTAGGTTTCTGATTCTAAACTAGATTGAGGAAAAAATGTGATTTTCTGAATAAAAATTCCCATTCTAATGGTGATTCATAACTAGAATTCTGCTGATTAACAGATGATTAACAGATCTCAAAATTTAAGATTCGCATTTTTTGTGACATTTTGTAAATTAGCACAGAAAGGAAGTGACTTGGGCAGAGGACTGCAGAATTTGGGCTGATTAAGTGACTGATCCACTGCTCCCATCACCACTGTTAGTGGGTGTATTTCTGAGAGGACATCTAAGGGAAAAAAAAAAGTTATATCCTGATTGAAAAACAATGAAAAAGTAGTTTGAGGTAGGCTTAAATGAGGGGGAAAGAACAGTGAGAATGTACATGGTACAGTAATGCTGCAGGTGAAAAGTTCACCAGACAAAACAATGGTGGTTCTTCAGAGCTTTTATATTTGACTGCCTATAATCCCAGTAAACATACCATAAGTAAGTGGACAGTGGCAATGTACAGATTTGATGATGATGTAATAGGCTCATTTCCTTTGTAAATAGTTGAATTCCATACCTTCCCATTGCTCATCACAAGAATGTTGTCACATTCCATAACTGTGTCTATGCGATGTGCGATGGTTAAGACTGTACAGTCCTTAAATGCCTCTCTGATTGTGCACTGAATTAGCGCATCTGTTCTGGAATCGATAGAAGCTGTGGCCTCATCAAGAAGTATGATCTGTTAAAAGAAAGCACCTTTCAGGCATTCAGTGTAGAAGCAATTTAGTGCCAAATACTAAACTTAGGATGTTTTCATACAAAAGTAGATAAGAATGTCTATTGAAAAGTAGGTAGCCGTCTTCAGTTGCTTGTTATTTATAGTTAATCTAGAACAAGAAAATAATTCACGTTGCCTGGGCTTAAGATATTTTCAAGTTTCAGAGAATTTATCAGTTGCTATATTAGTAGTTCCAGACATTTAGTATGCATATAATACCTTGCAGGGTATTTTCATCCTTTAAATACCAAAGGTACTTAACATGAACATTTAGCATTTGGATTAAAAACAAAATGCAGAAGAACAAAAAGTAAGTTTCAGTCAAATTTATCTTGCATATAAGTCAGTCATGTAAATAACAGACAAAGGTCACTTTTTTCCCTTTTTTAGGAAGTTTTGGGTAAAACATATTGGGAGTAGGACATGACTATTTTTCTTTATATACTTCTAATATAACAATCACTTACTTTTGAATTTCGAAGCAGCGCTCTTGCCATGCAAAGCAGCTGCCGTTCCCCCACAGAGAAGTTGCCTCCGTTTTCAACAACAACTGCCTCTAAGTTTCCTGGGAGTTTTAGTATCTAGAATGCAGTAGAAAAATGACAAGACTTGTTACATGCTTTGTCCTAGCTGTGCTCCATTGCCCCTTTGTCTGCTTTTATAATTAGCTGTTTGTCATGAATTTCTGGCAGTATTTCACAATATAAAATTGAGGGGGAAACAATGAAGTAAGCACATACTCATTATAGTGCACTTGTACTAGCGGAAATACACGTTCGTTATTGTTGTTATAGCCTTCATGAATTATTATATACAATAATAATTTCAATTCACTTCAGTATTTTTATTAGAAAATAAACTATGATTGAAAAACCCAAATACATACAGTATCTTTCATAAATGTTCTTTCAAGTGCTTGCCAGATCTGATCATCTGTGCAGTTACCAAGAGGATCTAAATTATATCTGAAAGAGGAAGATACAGTTTTTAAAAAAAGCAAAACACAAGATATTAGAGCCAAATAACTATCAAACATTTATTTTTAAATATTTGAATGGTCAAATAGCTTACTGTATGCAGTTTATTTCAATTTTTATTATGGAGTATTTTCATTGTTATTTTTCTACTTGGGATCATGGGGAAAAAAGGAACTTTCACTTACCTGTTGTTAAAAAGATATTTTACTGTAAAAATGGGTTATTTCAAATACTTTGAAATAGTTTGTACTTTATAGAGTTCTCAAAATCTAGTTCAGTGAGGATGTCTGGGTAACTGAACATGAAGTTTGGGTTTAGTTTCCAGTTTTGTTTCAAGATCTGTCTCTGTTCCCATTTCATTGAGTAATTAGTATTTTCTTTCTTCTACTCAATGCTTGTTATGATTGTTTGCAGTGTACAGTCTTCATCTTTGAAACATCCGAATGGAGTTTGAATCTCATTGTTGGTGCAAGTAGTAGGAACATAACAGTGCTAAGATCTCAGGCCTTTAAGTCCCTAAAATAGTGCGAGTTTTAAAATACTCTATCATTTTTTATTTTACTATGGAAAAATTGCAGACTTACAACAACAGCTACCTTACTGTACCTATGAACAGAATGGGATCTTGAGGAATAACTGAAAGTTTTGTTCTTAGATCCTGCAAACTAATCGTACTGATATCCACATCATCTATTAGGATAGTGCCAGCAGTGGGTTCTACTAGTCGAAATAGAGCCACTCCTAGTGAAGATTTGCCTGTAGGAAAAAAAGCATGAAATTATTATTATTATTCTTTAATGGTTATCTAAAGTGGATACTATCTCAATCTGGAAGGCTGTTCACTGACTTCTGAGGGAATAGCTTTCCCCATCCCACAGATAATATTTTCCAGTTATACCGTTTATGCTTACTTTAAAAGCTGTGCATCTCTCCTATCTGATCAGTATGCCATTATTTAGAGTGTGCAAACTCTAACATTTGCAAAATTTGTTCATTTTCCTTGTTCATTCTGGGCCCTCTAAATATGTTAAAAAGTGTACCACTATTAAAATTGCTATTCAATAAGAGCATTCTTTGAAAATTTACTGGGAGCCGCTTAGAATTTTAATCTTAAGAGCATTAGTATATTAGATGAACAATGTGAGAATTGAGCCTATGCAGTTAATTCTCCTATAAGGACTGTTTACATGATTAAACTAATGTACAGTAGGTTGTGTGAGCAATTTGTTGGAACAGGCAGTTTGGCATGCACAATACAGAATTCAGAAATATCCATGAAAACTCACAAATTGATGAACTGAACTTTTTTTTTTATTAACTAAAGCTAATAAAATCTGATTTAACCTATGATAGTTATTGAACTGTGAATGGATAAGCAGCTACCAATGAGCTGGGATAATACTTGTTATTATTTTCTGAATTGACAACATTCTTAGCAGTTTGTGCATCATTAAAGTGGAAGCCTCGAGACTGCTTTCCCTCTTTACAGGATATGTTTACTCAGCATAATGAAATGTTGCAGAATGTTTGAGCTGATTGTGTGAGATATTAGAAGGAAGACTAGCACAGTCTCAACTGTTTCACATGCAATAATAATCCATGTTTCTCACTATCAATACAATGGAGTTGCTGTTTGATTCAGGTTGACTTCAGAACTGTGTTAGTCTTACTAGGGTACGTAGTGTAGATATTTTCCTTATATGGGTTATTAAAGAGTATGACTAAATAGTAGAGCTGTGTAAAAGCACAGTTCTAGATAAATCTATTTAGAAGCAGTAGTCTTTGAGAAATATGTCACTAGGTGTCACAAGAAAAAAGAAAATACTGTATCTTACCAGAGCCTGTTCTTCCAACAATACCAACAGTTTCTTGACCATTAAATTTAATATTTAGGCCTGTGAGAACCAAAGGACTGTTTTTTCTGTATTTCATTTGATAATCTTTGAATATAATTTCTCCATGACTTGGCCAACCTTCAGGAGATTTCAAAGACTCTGAATGTTTTGGAGCCTCAGGAACACAAGTCTTGGAAATGAGGAGGGATAAAAAAGTATAATAATATATCAACTTCAGTAATACTGTGTTTTTTCTGTTTTAACAGAGTTTACAATATTTATGTAAGTTGTGGTAGCTCTTACCAGAGTATACTGTGTAATCTGCTCCACTGAAGTAAATTTAGCATCAGTCTCTGTTCCTGTCCTTACACATACTTGGAGAAGTCCACTCAGCTATAATTTAAAAAAAAAAATCTGGTATAGCTGTTGTAAAATCACCTTTTGTTCATTTTTATCTATAACAGCTCTGTTGAGGAGAGAAAATTGAACAATCCAAGTAAAAGGATGCTTAAGAGAGGGAAGCAGTACAAAAGCTTGTCAACAGCAGAGTTCAGTAATAGACCCTGAGGCAAATTCCAAGCTATTACAACTGCCTGTGGAGACTGCTGAGCCGCAATAGCTAGAAAAATATCTTTCACAGTTTGATGAGAAATCCTGTGTTTTTCCTAGCCTCAGTTCTTACTGTTAGGAGATAGTCCATAGTTAGTGAAGTGCATTAGATAGTATATTTGCTGTGAAATTTTAACTAAATATGTATTTTTAACAACACTAATAATCCAGCAGTAATGTTCCTGTAGTGTATTTATTCTTCGTGCATTCATTTAAAGTAGATATTCAAGCTTTAAATATAAATAAAAGTAATGGACTGAGGTTTTTTTTTTTTTTTAAAAAAAAAAAAAGCTTTTTGCATCTCAGGGCTTTATTATGATTAGATGTACTTCAGTATTTGCACTGCAAGCAGAAGAAATATTCTTTAAAAACATAGTCTAATACTGTAAAGTGGATATGCTTAAGGACAAAAATAATGTTTTATTTCTTTATGAAGAAGATGTTCTAATTCCTTCTGTTACCCATGAAGCAAACTGTGATTCACTTTCTTCTATGCATTCTAAACATAACAAAGTTGTATTTCCGTATTCTAAACACCTGTGCAAAGAGGTTTTGTGTTTAATAGCGCACAGAGACTGTAATTGCAGATGGGATGTACTTTGCTAAATTTGACAAAAGTACAGTCTTGGCTTTCCCCATGATGAATTAGTTTCAATCTCGTTTTCAAAAAAAGATTACAATTGAGTTTAGCAAGCTGTAATAGGCAATTTGTTTGAAATGTAATACGTATTCAGTAACAATGCAATACATATTAGCTACAAGTGTGAATTGTAGAAAAGCACTTTCTAAAGTGTGGACTTTTATCTCTTGCTTCTTTTTTTCATTGCTATAGTTTGACCTGCTATATAAATGATAGAATGTGGCTCAA
This sequence comes from Tinamus guttatus, assembly GCF_059628265.1. Taxonomy (NCBI): domain Eukaryota; kingdom Metazoa; phylum Chordata; class Aves; order Tinamiformes; family Tinamidae; genus Tinamus; species Tinamus guttatus. The sequence goes on from NW_028288923.1 coordinate 4,357,736, forward strand.
GAGAATACAATTATTGAACTTACTGTATGGACAGTGACTAAAATAAGAAAATTGCATGAAATATCATAATTTAACATGATTAACCTACAAATAATTAATTTCACCTGGATGATGTAGGATAATGTCAATCCTTTTGATGCAGCACTTATAGAAGGAGGGCTCAGAACAACAAATAGTGCCACAATCAAAGTCACAAAACTCATGAGGATATCTGTTCTCACTGCAAACCAGCGTAATGCACAATTGAATAGCAGAAAATGTTCAGCATTTTCATTATATAACTTTTTAAACCTGTAATCAAGGCAAAATGAACATTCATCTTTCTATAGATAGGTTTTAACAAAAATTAAAGTTTCATTCTAAGAAATGAAATACTGATTTTATTTTTACCATTAGCTTCATTAATTCTTTCACTCATAATAACATGCAAGCAGAACTGCCCAAAGTTGGCATGCCCCAGTTTCCACTGCAGCATTTGTAAAGGCAAGAACTGTAATTCTAAGGCAAGTACTGTAATTTCAACATTTTGTAAGGCAAGTACTGAATCTTGTAGGGCAGGCATTCTCTCCACTATGCGACAGTATGATGAAGATGCTTGGATCAGTCCTTGTCACTTCAGGAATATTTTTCATAACGGATGCTCTGTGTTTTGATCTCCCAAGCTTTCTCATATTAGTTTAACAGAGAATCATTCTTCTTAGGTGCACTTGGCTTTCAGTTTCAATCAGGAACACACACGATACACATCAAGAAATCACACACTCTTAAAAGCGCAAAACTGCAATGAATTATGTATTCTAAGACCACCAGAGCCACTGTCATGGACACCAAATCACTACATAAGCCTTATGACTCCGGGAACCATCTGAGGTATTTGCGGTTACGATTAAATTTTCATTTAATTGTAATACTCAGAATCATAGAATCATAGAATGCTCAGGGTTGGAAGGGACCTCTAGAGATCATCTAGTCCAACCCCCCTGCATATACGCAGGGTCACCTAGAGCACGTGGCACAGGACTGCATCCAAGCGGGTTTTGAATGCAGTCCTGTGCCACGTGCTGTTTCTTTACAAAACAAAACTTTATAATCTATTCTGTAATCTATGCTAGACAGGTGGGTCCTGGCCCCATGTTCTCCCTCTGCTGAGAAGAAAAACAGTGATAAAGCACTTGTGTATTTGCAAGTAAGACAAAGGGGGCAGGCTGAACTCCATTCTTGCTGTCAGTGTCACATTGCACTGTCACAGGGGCTATGTGACCAGGCATATGCTGTGGACACAGCATGAGGAGCACAGCTCCTGCCCCACGGCTAGGGAGTAGGTAAGTCATCACGCCACATCCTGCTGGCTGTGCAGCAAGGGACATCAGAGTCCCCAGGCTTTGAAGGAGAAAGAGGGAAATGGCAGTTGTGGGGAGCAGCTGTGAATGTCTGAGTTGCCAGAGGAAGTGAAAGGAGAGGGTGGGGGCTACAGCTGTTAGATGTGGATCTGTAGTAACTGGTAGCCCTGAAAAGTTTTTAAAAGTGTGTCCCCTAAGAAACCCTTGCGGACTTAAAGAAAGCAAGAAGTTGTGGTGGGTGAGACTGCTGATCACCCAGTACATGTCTAATGTAAGAGTGATCTACAAGTAATACTCCTCTTTTTTTTATTTTTATTTTTATTTTTTTTGCAATTCTGTGCACAGTGAAATAAAAATGAACAATGGAGCTTCCAGGATTCTGTGTCACCTCTAGGCAGTGGAGCTATTGTCCAGTTTCTGGCAATGGAAATCAAGCCTGCAGATTTTGTTCTTTTTCTGTGTAAGTGTCTATTGCTTTATGAACCTGTTCGTGAAAGTCATTTAACTGTGTCTCTTTTAAAGGATCTTAACGATAGCTTAAAACTCAAAAGTAAAAGCATATCTTGCTTTTGAAAATTGTCACGGCAAGATTGGATGTTTTATTTTTTTATGAGGCTCTTTTGAGGCTCTCCGCTAGAGAGTGGAGACCAATAGCATCCCTGTGGCTGCTCATTTTCTAAATATAAAAATCTACAGAATCTTTGCCGCTTGTGTAGCAGGATACCTTTGATAAGACCATCCTTTTATCATCCTATCTTGGTTTCACCAAAGTCACAGGGGATACCAGCCTATAGTATTCCCAGTGTTATCTGTTTAAATCAGGGCGAAAGTAAAACAAAGAGTATTTAATTGTATTCTATTTATCTTACTGGTTGATATAGTTGTCTTTTTTGTCATAAGCATGAATTACACTGAGACCTTGCACAGAAGAAGTTATATGAGACAACAGGGGTGATCTGCTGACATTTTCCATTCTTTTTAGTCCTTGAATAGTTCTTTGAAAAACTCTGTAACATAACAGAAACACATTGTGCATGTTTTATGTGCCAGCAAAGCCTGTAGATGTAAATTACAGCTAGTAATTTGATAATGACACTGCTGCATGCAAGTGATTTGAACTGAAACTTTTCAAAGCCTGTACAATGACAGCTGTCAGATTTGTGCTCTATAATTGTATCTGCATCTCCCAAGAAGGCATAACTCTGTATAGTTCTACAGTATCTGCCTTGATTTTTATTATCAACTGAGTTCTACCTTTAGACCAAGTGGAGGCTATAAATGCATCTCAAAGTTTCAAAAAATTTTGCACCTCAAAAGTCAGTAAGAAAATAGTCCCTGTATTTCCTGTGTAGAGGACAACCTACTGGCTTGCACCTTCAATAAATAGATGCTTTAGATATCTGTTTATCTATAGATATTTATATTGGCTTGTAACAACTGTAAAAGCTAAAGGTATTTGCACAGTAGCTACCTGTATTTGAATCAGCTCCCTTCAAATTATCTCAAGCCACTAGTCTGTTGCAATCTCTGGCTGCTCTTCCCACTAAATATATTGTTTCTTCTTGAGTCTTTCATGAATGTTGTAGTATAATTAAATGCTGTTAATGTAGTTTCAATACTCATAATCTCCTCTCATATTGCATTCCTCAAAATGCATTAGTAATGAAAGAACACAAGATACTTGGGCCAGAAATTACTTTGTCTAATTTCGCTGCTGCTGCATATGAACAATGAAATATGAAAACATATTTAAAAAATTTAGAGACTGTAATGTCTTGCGTATTTTGTGTGCATATGAGAAGAACAAGGAATAATAGTGTAATTGTATGTTATCGGAACAGGAGAGAAGCTTGAGGAATAGCAGCAACCTAATCAAACATCGGCCTTTCACAAGAATTGAATATCCTGGGGTAGTGGTTGAATGTGAGAAGGTGTCTTTGAATGATCATAATTCTGGCATTGCAGGATGCTACCTATCATGTACTAAGTGCTGAATTTCCAGCTATTTCACTATGCCACTGCTGCTGACCTGTCCTATTTCTGGATCTTTGTTGATAGGTATGGGGCTCTGGGTGAAGAGACAGTTGTGGATGACATCTACCTCTGTAATGTCACACTAGACAGATAGAATCTTGTCTCTATTGGCAGAAGATAGTTTAACCAAAGACTGAATGTAGTCCTTTATAGGAAAAGCAGAAAATAATTGTCAGCTTCCATGTTCTGCCTGATGGGCTTGCTGTTTAAGATGCTTAGTTCTATAGCTCTCAGCTTCTGATAAGCCTTTACAAAAGAATCCATGGAATTGAAGCTCAATATTAAAATACAAAAGCACGCACTGTGAATTTCTACAGGTCAAAAAAAAAATTTCAAATCACTTAAAATACTTTGAAAGAATTGTACATCAACTTACTTAAAAAGAAGGACAAAAATAATAGCTATGATAGTAATTGCAATTAGAAGAAAAGGAAAAACAAGGGCTATTATGACTAGAATAAAGAAGACCATAAAAAACTGCTGCAAAAAATTCTCAGCGTGAAATGGAAGGCTCACATCCAATTCATCCATATTATTAGAAAAAAGGTTCATTAGCTTGCCAGTGGGAGTTGTGTCAAAGAAACTCATTGGACTCTGCAAGATCTGTGGATAAAGGGAAAGAGCAAAATCAGATGGTAGTCTGTCTTTTACTGTATTTAGAGTTTATGTAGTCAACTTTAATGTTGGCTAAGATTAAAATCGAAGGAGTTGCAAACAGAATTTTATTATAGCTTTTATAACATCAGTGTTTAGAAAGCAGCCTTAGAAAGATAAGTAAAGCTTCTGAGAGTAAAATAAGTACAACTTAAAACCTTTTTCATTTGCCTTTGTAAGCAAAAACAAAATAAATCACAAGAATCAGAGTATCAAGGACTTCATTATTTCAGAGCATAATCATACTACCTCCACTCAGCTGTTCTTTGACTATCAGATAAATAGTGCCTTTATATTTTAGCCAATTAGAAGTGCTGTAGTCCCTGTATAGATCCATGTTGTACTGTTTTCATTTACAGAGAGCTTTTCATTGTAGGAGGTTTAGACATTTTATGAACATTCATCGATTAAGACACTTTATAGGTAGTATTTTTATAGTATTAGAAAATTTGATGTAAAGGCTGGGATTTGTCTCGTGCCCCACATAGCTATATCGCAGATTTCTGCATCTGAGCCAGTTATATAAACTCCCTTCGCGATCACTGGAGAGACGTATGGACTTTGAGGGAATTGTTCATCTGCCCTGTTTCAGGCATTTTACCTCAGAGCAGGATGAATCACATTTTAGAAGTTTCTCCCCATAGACTCTGAAAGAAGTCTAGATAAAATAAGTTAATATTAAATAAGTATTCTTTACTAAATAGAAATAACAAAGTAGCTGCTTTACCTTACAAAATAAGCTATCATGTAATGTAGAAGAAGCCTTTAATGTGGTCTTTGTAAAAATAAAGCCTTTAACAATGCTTAGTATGATCATGATCACCATGCTAATTCCATAGATCAAGCGATAAAAGTGTGTTCTAGGATTATTTGAGGTATTTGCCACCGCAGAAATGCCCTTTGCTTCGTTATCCAAAAATTTATACCTTTCCTTTAAAACAAAAAGAAATAAACCCGTGATTTAAACCTTAGATCTTTGCTGATATGATGATATACAGTGATACACCACTCATGCAAGTGGAGGATGGCAAGGGAGCTAAAATAGAAGGTACCTTTTCGTCTCTACTTTTTCCTAAAAATTCTTCTGTGTCTTAGGAAAAATGATATGGGATTCTCATGTACAGTAAACTCCATGATACAGCTCTCTTATCAAGTAGATGTTATATTTTATTATATAGTATTTTTAAGATTTGGTCAGTTTTAAAGTTCATGAAATTTTTGTAATAATTTTGCAAATATAATAGCTCAGTACTCTATAAAGCTTTCCACTGTTCCCTTCCACCATTTAAGATTATTTTAAGTTATCTTCCTTTAATTGATTTTCCGTTTGATTGATCTTCCATTTCCATCCACATTAAAAGCCTATAGACTTTTCTTCAGGGTTCTGGATACCCTGGTTATTCATGCTACTTCTTCCACTAAACAGAGAAATTATGCTACAAATATAAATAAAATAGGTTTGAACGTTATTGCTCCTGTTGCTCAAATATGTTTTTAACTGTCCCTCCAACAATCAAAAGTTAACAGAAAACTATTACACTAGTGCACGTACCTCTGAGTCTTGCTCTACCCAGAAACTCAGCCACCAGTTACTGAAGGCTGAAGAGCCGATCATCAGCATAAAGAGGAGCACTATGAAAGAAGACAATGTGAAACCTAGAAATGGAAGGTAGCACAAAGTTGATGGAGCAGAATTAGTTTAAGAGATATGTCTCCTATGATCTGCTGAACAGCTTTTCAGCAGAGATATTACTTAACTCTTGCCTGTTTTCTTTCCTTATATGTGCAGAACTTCCATTTACAAAAATGGGAATGGGGAGAATAATGCATTTTTCTTATTTTTTTCTTAGTTATGTTAACTTAAATTCTGTTCAAAAAAAGGACATCAAAACTTAGTTCATATACAGGGGAATATCCAACTGGGCATGTGGACCCATGGGGCCCAGAGATTCTAAAAGCTGATAGTGCACTTAGAAAATGTGTTAAATGGGTCTCAGTCCTTTTTTGGAGAGAGTTGAAGATCAGCTGAGTGATAATATGAGGATAAAGAGCACATGTGCAAATAAATGATAGTTAAAATACTTCTAAAGGATTCTAGTTTGCAATTGTGTTAAATGTAATCTCATATCTAAATACCTTGGAAATATATCTAATCATATCTGAATTTTACTGATGACTTCTTACTATAATGCACTTGACCAATACTGGAAAGTTGCAGATTTTAATAAGCTCTTAGTGAGAACCAAATGTAGCTGCTTAATTTTCACTTTGTCAATGCAGTGCCTAATTTTTCTATATTTCAATATTTTCAATTTTTCTATTAAAAGTTTCTTTAAAGAGGAGAAGGAGCAGTATGCCTTTCTAGCTTATGCATCTTTCAAAAGTTTGTAAACTTTTTAATATATTCTTTAATATAGTATGGTTTTCACATTCTCATAAAATTAAAGCAGGTATCTTTGCGCAGAAAAGGAAAACTCAGATCGCTAGTGTGCACCATAAAATAGAAATAGATTTGCTAAAGGTACCTCCAGAAGCTTTAATGTAAGCATGGTAAGTTTTCCATGTCACCGAACCTTCCTGTTTTTCCTCTTCTTGAACAAGTTGGTTTATAGGAGCTGCAATGCAAATAGAAAGTTTTTGTAGGAGTAGATGTGGCTATTTTTGAACCAATGTCACACACTAACTAGAAAAAAGAGTCTTTGTTGTGGCTGTTTCATAAGAGCATTTGCAAAATATACCTATTTATTCATAGGATCTGTACTTTTGCTAAATACTGGTAGTATATGGTAAATAGCCCTTCTGGATTTTTAATGGTTGTTGAATGACTGGAAGATTGCGATAAATTACGTGTATTTACTAAGACTGGTGAGCAGCTTTTAGGTCTGCATACAAAACTCTATTTCATTTCTCCCTCCTGATTCCTCACAAAACAAAGTATCAGTAGAAGGGAATGCAAAACCCAAATTTTCTTCCAAATAAGAACACTTTTAAATCCATTTTGTCCTTTAGTGTTTCTGAATGGAGGTAGGAGGACAGAAATTTCACAGCTAAGAAATGATTTGTTGTCTGTGAAATGACCCTTCAAGCTAAAAAGAGATAACTGTGGGATAGTGTGATAGATATCTTCAAAAGCATGAGTGAAATGAAGACAGTGGGTAGGAATTCAGTGTTCAGTATTTTTCAGAACAATAGGTGGGATGTTTGATATGAAGAACACCAAGCAAAAGAGGATGGTTCTTCATGTCATACACAGTAGATCTGTAGAAATAAATGCTTTATAAGGGGTTATATATAGACTAGACAAATTCACAAGAAAGAAGTCCACTGAGGATTACTAAATATTTAGAAATTACAATTGGTTTAGGAAGGCTCTGATTTAAAATAGCTGAAAGTCGGGATATATCAAGAGAAATACTATATATGCTACCTAGATTAGTAGAGTTTAAATACATTTAAGTGCTGCAGGTTACCTAGTTCCAAAATTTAATTCTTTCAAACTTTTTTTTTTTGGCATCAGAATTTTGCAATTTAAGTTTCTCAGTCATCTGAGCAACTCAGATTAATTCCTAATTTCCAACAAGATTCACAAATTATCTTTGCCACCGCTTATATAAACTGCGGGGCTTGAACTGGAGAACATGTGGAGAATGTTTAACAGGTCCTATTCCACTTGGAACACGTGAATGGAGGAAGAGAGAATAGCATGAGTATCTGTTCTGAGACGTTTACAATTAATGCAGCCTGAGTAGACTAAGGAAGGAGACACAAGCTGTGCTGGGTCAAGAGCATGTTTTGAAGGTCTCAATACTTTCAGCTTCAAGCTAAGTTTGTTTAAAAACCATCATCTGAGGGGAAAAAAAAAAAAAAGTCAAGTGTTTCTGGTTAGCATACCTGCATTGCTTCTCTCTTGGGGTCCTTCCCTTGGTATCTTATTTCCCTCCTCAGACATATCAGAGACTACAAATATGACAAAATAATTAAATAGACTTTTTAGATGGCATATCAGCAATTCAGATTTTAGAGAGAAATTATTTTACCATAGTTTTTATCTCCTTCATGAAAGCTGCCTGAGATGTCACTTTTGTCTTGTGCTTCTGTGAGTGAGTCAATAAAAATGTGTTTTGGCTTCTGAAAGATAGGATGAATGTGCATATGAAACTTGAAACGCCATATCCTGAAGCATAGGAATAGTGGTGTATATTTTATATGAAAAGGTAGCATACCTTTGTTTGCTCCATGTGAAGATTTTCAATCAGCTGAGCATAGCATCCATTTTTCTGTATTAAGATTTTGTGAGTTCCACTTTCACATATTTTTCCATCTTCTAATAAAATTACTTCATCACAGAATTCTAAATACTGTGTTTTTGTAAATGGAAAATTAATTCTGTAAGTATTACAACTGCATGGGAATAAATGCAAATATCTAGTACTTGCAAATGGAATGATGAAAATTAGCAGTTTTCATTTCACAGATCAGAAAATTTCTGCAGCTCGGTGATCATTTCGAGCCATCATATAAATGTCTATGTTCTTATATTTTCTTCACAATTATATACATTAAAAAAAAACCGGCCTTAACCAGCTTTCTGATATAACCATTTTTTTATTATAAAGATTCAGCCTTAAGTAGTAAAAATGGAATAGATGAATTCCACCAAAACATGTCTGTCTAACCAAAATATTCTTGCTCATTAGATGTCTTCCAGTACTTATGACTGAGAAAACTGAAACAAACATAAAGCACTTGAGTATATTGTTTTAAGAATTATTCCTATTTTATACAAATACTTATGTATTTTTAATACCATAGTATTCATAAATGAAGGACAGTTAAACTCATTTTTTAATTTACCTGTAATTGATGAGTTACTAAGAGTATTGTTTTTCCCTTAAGGGCCTCTTTTATGCATCGTTCAAAAATGTGCTTCCCGACATGTGCATCGACTGCTGATAAGGGATCATCCAACAAATAAATATCTCTGTTTGCATAAACAGCACGTGCTAAGCTGATCCTTTGCTTCTGGCCACCAGAAAGGTTGAGACCTCTTTCTCCTATCTTTAAATAGAAAGAAGTAACTAGTATTATTAGGATAGCTCTGCATTTCTAATTGCAATTGTTCCATAATTTTCATTCATTATAAGGCTGTATTCTTATCCAGAATAGTTTTAGCTTTCCTTTAAGCAGATACATCACATCTCTCAAACTCTGGCAGACCTGACTGTGACTTGTGCATATGTGTGTGTTACTGTCATGGAGGTGTTGGCTTTCAGACATTCACACCAGAGGTCTGTCACTCGTCTCCTCATCTTTGATCATTTTCATAATATTATGGTTATAAGAAGGGATTCCCTCACACACACACAGAGAGAGAGAGAGAGGCAGGCATAACCTGACTGACATGTTCCTGAACCTTATGGGAATTTGTAGCAAATTTAAACCTTAATTTCATGACTTTATAATTATCACATCTTTAGAGACCAGGAGTCACTAACATGGAGATTTGTAGTAGAGTCTTTTTTAGTGTAGTGAAATCTGAAAAAGAAAGAGAGAACTTGTCTAAAGCTGCTAATGGACTATTTTAACAGTGAAAAAGTAGTGTGGGATCTTTAGTGGATAGTAGTACCTTACATATAAAATTAGTTCAATTCATTCTTCAAACTGGTTATTGCTCAGGCAAACTGCTGAATGTTTGCATAAACTTTGCATATACTTTTAGCAATCTGTTTTAGGGGGAACATGAGTTTTCTTGTAGTTTTCAAAAGGTTTCAGAGGATCAGTGGTTGTCATAGATGGTCATGAGTAATAAAAAGAAAGAAATTGGGTAGAAAGATTCTTTGTGATGTCAGTCCCCCCAAATCTAACAGTTTTTTTGAAGTTAATACAGCATTGATGTTTCAGGAGGATTTAAACCTCTATTTTTCTTGAACTGGAAAAGAGTTGCAGCGTGCCTACAAGACATACCTAAGAGTATTAGACTCCCTCAAAGGGGACTTAAAAGGAGTGGAAAATTATATAGCTTTTGTTTAGATATCTTTTCTGCTGACAGCTGCTTCTCTTGTGAGGTAGGTCAGGGAATAACAGACTTATTAAAAGCTGACAGATAGATGTCTCTAGTGCTGAAATTTCTTTCAGTTTCTAAAAGAAAAAGACGAAATCTCAAGGGAAACAAAGTGATTATGTAAGAGGGTGCAATGTCTTGATGCAATGCACCCTGATCTTGTGACTGATTAGGTTAGCATTTGCTGTCATTATTAGAAGCAATCATATAATTTGAAATTCATGCTGCTTGAGGAGTTAAATTAGCTTAATCAGCCCATAGTATAATTTTCTACTGTAAAATTTTTCATCTGCATTTTGAATCCCTAAATGCAGACCAGGCATTAGTCACTTAAAGTTACGATTAACTTGAAAACATTTGAGATTGTTGCATACATGAACAGAAAAGCAAAAGGGTAAAATTTATTAGTTAATTCACCATTTGGAAAGAATCTCAACATTTAGTAACAGCTGCTTAGCAGTTGCCGTACAGTATAGCTTCATGCACTGCAGTTTACCCCAGCTGAGATACTGGCACTTGTTACTTGACTGTAAATGCCTGATAGGCAGTAACCAAGCAAATCCAGAGAAACAACAGCAGAAGAGAAAATGATGATCCTCCCGAGTGTGCTAACAAGAGCTTCTTGCTGTAAAGACAGCAGTGAGCGCCTCTTTATATTGTTACTCAGTTCTGCTCTTTTTGTTGCTTTGTAAGGATGTAATGTAACTTTATTCACAAAAAGTATAAGGAAAATTTTAAAAGCTACCCTTGTTTCTCTTTTATTCCTTCTTCCTCTTTCTTACATGGCAGTATAATTGTTTTTATTTTAGTATGTATAGTAATACTTACTTCTGTCATATCTCCATGAGGAAGAATTTCCATATCTGAATCTAAGCTGCATACATTGACTGCGTAATTGTATCTGAAAGTAAAAGTTCAGCATTTTTTTAATTTTTAATTATATGAATAAAACAATTTTTATTAATTAATACATCTATGTTCCAAGTGTTTTGGACTATACAGGTATATGGCAGAGTCCTTCAGCTAGCTCTCTGGTTTTCGCTATGTAAAGCTCTAGCTCTATCATGCTGTCAGACCTGTGGTGTTGTCTCTTTAATTCTTATTACAAAGATCTTTGAGAAGATAAACACATATGCATTTTCTACTTTCTACATTTTGGGCAAGGATCACTGGATCTGAAAATATGACCTCTTTAAGAGTGTAACATGCATCTCTTTCTAGCCACAGCTGGGGAGTTAGCATCTGGGGAAATTTTATTTCACAGAATTGCAGATTGGTTCAGGTTGGGAGGAACCTCTGGAGATCATCTAGTCCAAAGCCCCTGCTCAAGCAGGGACACCTAGAGCACATGGCACAGGGTGGCATCCAGTTTGAAGATCTCCAGAGAAGGAGATTCCACAACCTCTCTGGGCAGCCTGTTCCAGGGCTCTGTCACCCTCACAGTAAAGAAGTTTTTCCTCACATGGAGATGGAACTTCTGTGTTTCAGCTTGCACCCATTACCACTTGTCCTGTCTGGCCACCATGGTTAACATTTGGTTAATATTTTGGTTAACATTGGTTAACATTTGGTGTTAATGGCTACAGCATGAAGCCAAAGGTCTAGCGTATGAAAAAAACTGAAGTACATAGCTTCTCCTTATTCCATAAATAGAATAGTCTGAGTCAGTTATCAGCTTCATCTTTCCTCAGCCTGCAAGGCTGACCAACATATGCTCGTATTTTTTCTGATTATGTATTTTAAAACATGAGAAAGATATAACCACAGATTCATGCATATATAATGGCTTTTTAAGCCATTAATTTTCAGATGTTTCAGTTGTAAAGATATTGATAGTCTGGCATTTACCTTTGTTCATTGTATTCTTCTCCAAATAATATGTTTTCTCTCATGCTTCCGTGAAATATAAAGGCTTGCTGTGATACGTAAGCTAATGTTCCATCAACAGCTACTGTACCATCATGGAGGTTCATCTGAAACAGCAGTTTTGTACTGAAGAAAATGTTTTATGAATAATCCTGACTTAAAACACTAGAGAATTAGTAAATAAAGCTGTTTTGCAGTAAATAAAACTATTACATAACAGAGAAGAACCTTCAGAAACAGTGTTGAGTGATGCAGTTAATAGTAAACAATTTGCCTTTTTCTGTTTAACTGGTAGTATTTAATCACTCTTTAGGAAAAAGAAATGAGTAACCGTGTACCTTATGTGCTCATGTGCACCTATTTCAATTACATATGTGTCTTTCTCATAAGGAGAGCGAAAGGAAAATGTTACTCTACCGACATACATACCTGTCCTAAAATAGCAGATATTATTGCGCTCTTTCCACTTCCAACATTTCCACAAATACCCACTATTTTTCCCTAAAAAGAGACATATTCTTAAAATGGCTAAGCTGCATTTATAAGATAATTCCTATACCGTATTTATATCTGCAAAGACGAAGTTTAAAATACTTCAAATGGTTCACTGAAAACTTTTTAAAAAAATAAACTGAGACATTTTAACTAATGCAATGATGTGAGCCTTTTGGAAATCTGTTTTTGTTATGTGGAGCACGTAGTTTGAGAACATGTTATTTCATTTAGATAACTGTTTAAAATTTCTTTTTACGCAAACCTGTTGCTTTAACTTGAGAATATGACTTGAATCATATTCTGTCCATGCACAGCATCTGGAAGAATAGGACATTGATCTAGATAGAGTCTCCAATTTTCTAATATTAGCAAATAATAATAATACATACATATATTTAGTCCTTGAAGTGCATCACAAAGAAACCCTTAGTGAAAAGAGCTGTAGAAAAGGCAGGAATGGGAAAGGCCAGTCAAATTTTATGACATTTCTTAGAGCAATGAAAGGCAGTAGTGCTGGGTGGTGAGACAGACGACCTTGTGGCGTATTATGTTGATATAATTTCTTTAATATGTGCCTACTTTTTTCACCGTAAAACTTAAGTGCTGCAAAATGGTGATTGTGCCATTCTCTCTTGATGTCCTGCTAGGTAATATCTCAGATGGTGGCTCCAAGCAAGAAGGTAGAGCTGTTTGTTTTGCTTGATTTTTATGGACGCTCTGTGTGTTCATAATGTTATCACTATTTCTCTTTTCACCGTAGTTATTCAGCTGTTCCCAAGACAATGTCGCATCTTCCACTATTATGGCATTTTCTGAATTTTTCAGGTTAGTTATGTAAATCGGAGGTACTTCAGTTACAAGAATTCTCTAAAATAAGAGAGATGCAGATAGGAATACTATTTATTAAAACACGAGAAAGAAAACTTTCTCCCTTTTTTTTTTTTTTTTTTTTTTTTTTGCTAACTCATCGGAGATATGACTTGTTTCCATCACGGTCAAATGTGGTGAAGATTTTGAGTAAACTGTGTTCCAGTGTACCTTGCCCATTCACACCATAGCCCTGTGCTTAATCATCTGTACTGAGATACTACAGCAATACAGAGGATAATAATTAATCATCAGTACTCTATTGAGAAGATACAGGGTTTTCCTTTAGCTTTTTAATACCAAAACATTTTTACGATGCTTCTTTAAAAAAAATAAAAAATAAACAACACTGATTGAGTTAGGAACTAGGCCTCCTAAAACTCTTATCCTGAAGTAATCAATAGACTATAATGTAAAAAAAAACCTGTCAAATATATTAAAAGCAGAATGTACCTTCAGTCTTGCTAGAGAAACCTTAGCTTCTGTTGCTGCTTTCACTGAGAATGGTAAGATTGCAATTGAGAACTTCATTACATTAAGCATAGCAATCACACTGAAAACCTGGAAAGGAAAAAGCGAAAATGGCTTATTGCTTCCAATAAACATTGAAAAAGAAAGTCATATCTGCATTTTACAATATAGTGATGAAAAATAAGTATCTACTGTTCATTTGTGCCTTTTATTTAAAGAAATGCACACTGAGCAGTTAAATCTAGCCCAACCATTTATTTTTCTCAAAGCCCTTATGAATAACTAAGTAACGTTAGTCCCCTCACTGAGATTTTTGGAATGATACTATATGCTGATTTGTATTTCCTGAGGCAATTTTTTCCTTAGTTTAACATCACTGAATTTGGTTAGCTTAGATGAAGGAAGCAATTGGTCCATTAACAGGAAATCTTCCTGCCAGCCATTTCTCTGTCCGTTTTACTATATTTTTAGTAAAGCTGTAGTTTTTACTCTGCTGCCTCTGTGATGTCCTACCAAAAGGTTTCAGTGAAATACAAGTAAATCACGCACAATGTCCTGCTTTCCTTTGTATTCTCTGTCATTCCTTTAAATCAATCGGGTTTATTTCTGGTATTGGCTAGCACCTAGCTGCTACTGACATCTAAGTGAGACCTCATTTCATCCCTATTAAATGAATTTAGTATTTTCTTAGGACTGGAATTAAATTTACAGATTTGTTGTTGATGGCCTCTACCCAAAGAGCTTTCTTCATACATTTGTGTGTAATTTATATAGAACGCAAATGTGTTACCATTTTTGCATGGTCCTGAGTTAATTCCCTAGGTAATCTTGGCTGAATGTAATCTTTTTAAGAGCAGATGATTGATACATATTCTTTTCCAATGATTGATCAATTTGGGAGGAAAAATACAAAGCCAACATTTTCAGCAGTACTTCTGAGGTGCCAAATTGGAAATACATTCAAGAAATTGATTTTTGAAAGGTTTTGTGTTCAATACCTTTTGAAAGTGAACCTCTTCTAAAGCCAGATTGGGCATCCCCAGAGCACTAGTTACATTTGAAAGTGGATCTGTTGAAATTACTGTGTTACAAAAAATTGATCTGGATTATGAGTAAGTTTACCTCAGATATGACAAAATTTCAGGAAGCAGTTAAAAGTTGCAGTCCTACACAAATAATAAATCTTTTTCTTCGGTTTAGCTGAAACTCATGTCATTTTTCCCATAACATATCAGATTTTATGCTCTCTCTCTGAATGAAATAATATCTTTCTAGTTCTTTTTTGTTCCTGCACTTTTTTTTTTCATATAAGTCCTCATATAAATCTTATATTGGAGTTACTGTTTTTTTTCTAAGTTAAACTCTATATGCATTTTTTTCTTATTAAAATGTCCTTTATTGCATTAATGTTCTATCTGTTTTCTGATTTCTAAAGGCAATGAATATTTGCCACTTGCAGAACAGAATATTGTACTGTTGAGAACTGAAGCCTACGAAGAACCACTGGATGATGTATAATCCCAAATGCCTAGGTATTTTTCTGTTTAAACAAAAAACGTTTTAAATTCTTCAAGAAAACTGTTTATCTTCATTTGAAAAGTGCTCCAATTAGCAATCACCTTCATTTATCAGCTACACATTTATCTTCCAGGATTTAACAATAGTCACTCATGCTGAGTGGCTGCACAGGAAAGTAATGAAGCCAATTTTATTGCAGAGTTATCCTTTAGTAAAAATTTCCAAGATAATGCATGAGTTTAAGAGGCTGTAGAAAAAAAAAACTTAAGACATGAGTTTAAGAGGCTGTAGAAAAAAAAAACTTAAGATTCTAAGGTTAAAAAAAAGAGCTAAAAATAAAATGTATAATAACAAAATAAATAAGAAATCATACAACTGCTGCAGTTAGTTCTTGCTTTAAAATCGTGTGTAAAGTAAATGTCAGGACAGTAGCCAGTGCTGATACGATAGGTGTCAGAGCAGAATTTACACTCTGTACGTATGCTGCCTTTTCCAATAGCTTCTTTTCAGTATTTCTTATACCTGTAAAATAAAAAAATAAATACTCTGTGTGTGTGTGTGTATATATATGTATATATATATGCATGTATACACACATTACACGTGCTTGAACCATCTGAGTTGGCAGTGAATCAGGTACTGGACAAGACAGATTAGGAATAAACATGTATTGGCAAAGCTTTTTTTTTTTTTTTTTTTTTTTCTTCCTTCTACTAGGTGTAAAACTGTAAAAAATCTCTAGCGATTTAGAAAATTACATCTAGAAGAGGGGGCACCAAAGGGGAGTCTGTGGTACTAGAATAGCCACATCTATAACTGTTGGCTGTTCACATAATAGCACATACCTCCCTGTCACTTGAGAGAACTCAAATAATTTATAAGGAGATTAATACTGTTTGAGTTGCACAAACTTTTCTAAGATTCCACGCTGTATTAGTCCCTAGAAATATTTGGGCGATTCCCTGTTCCCTCAGGTGGCTCTTTTCCTTTTTCTAGTTAACGCCTCTCTTTACAGTAAAGGTAACGAGGATGCACAGGCGAAGGAGTTCCGGAGGAGACAGGCAAAGCAGTAGTAGCAATCTGTTTACATTGCTGCTTTCTCCCTTCCTACTACTCTGTTGAGGTAATTTTTGATACTTTGTTCTCTTTGTATCCTCTTTGTAGCAAGAGCTCAAAAGGGGTATGTATAAAGATCCTTTCATATATAGTATTTTAGAAATATAGATAATGCGTGCTGTCTCTGTGAACTCCTGCTACTGGAGAGAATACCACAGTTATAATTGTGCATGCTACTTTAAAATGGTAATTTTCTGTACCTTTGATTGTTGTTGCAAAAGATTTTTCCCAAGCATACATTTTAATCAATTTAATGCATGTTAAAATCTCATTCATTATTTGCACGCGCTTATCGGTAACTGATATTGCTGCTTGTCGGAATACAGTTGTGAATTTAGCCATCTTTATCTGCAATCAAGTTGTAAAAATCTTATTAAAAACAAACAAACAAACAAATAACACAAAACCTTGTTAGTAACTACCGGATTAAATATAAAACATCAGTTTGCTTTGAGACCTTCTGAAATATGAAGAAAAACTTTCTGCATGAAGTTCTTCTCTACCTTCCAAAAATTTCTTAGGAATTTACCCTGCTTCCTGCTAACCAGATGGACAGATAGGCCCGAAGGGCTAATTGGCCAACTGATATAAAGGGCCATGGTGCCTTTGATGGCCCAGGTGCCCTAGGTGCTCCCAACCTTGTTGACATCTTGCTTGTGCAAACAGCTGATTTGGGATTAAGTGGTTTGACATAAACGTAGGCAGTTAAAAACCGCTGTGGCAGATTTTTGTATTCCAATCATACGATACTGCTTATCTTACAAATCTCTTTTTTACTGTGAAAAGCTTGATTCATAGACTGTTATTCACAGAATTTTGCTGACACAGTCATTGTGGATTCAAGTGGAAACTTTAGAAATGCTGCAAAGTGCATGTAAATGCTCAGGCAAGCTAAAGGATATTTGACTAAATAATCATATTAGTGTTGCCTTCCTTAATGAAAATAAGGAAGATATATATTCCCATTAAGTAACAAATAAGTTCTA
Organism: Tinamus guttatus; assembly: GCF_059628265.1. Lineage (NCBI taxonomy): Eukaryota > Metazoa > Chordata > Aves > Tinamiformes > Tinamidae > Tinamus > Tinamus guttatus. The sequence continues at coordinate 4,375,144 of NW_028288923.1, forward strand.
CTTCATAATGAGGAGCTTTTTTGAACTGTTTTATATGCAACATACTGTTTTTAAAACAATATCTTCTTTCCTGACCACTGTACCTGAAATTCGGTCCTCATCTTTTCTTCCAATCATACTCCTTCCAGTTCACCATAAAACTGCTTTGTTTGGCAACATGAATATAGAAACCAAAAGTACCATAATAGATGTATATTTCTATGACAATGAATTTGGAAGTCTTTACCACAAAAGACACAGATAATAGAATTTTTGGAAGATCAGCAGACAGGCACACACTGCACATAAAACATTAACTTATGTTATTCTTAGCTTCCTGTGAAAATCCCAGTGTTGGTATTACTATAAATCAATGCGGAAATAAGGCAGTTAGTAGATGTTGCACCTTACCTGTAGAGGTATAAATAGGATGTACACAAATGTGCCTATGAGAGCTGTGGGACCAAGAATAGCACAGGCATATACTGTGCAAATGATAATTAGTATAGGCACATTCATTGGCAAGGGACAAAAAATGGCTGCTTCAAACATATGATACCCATCATGAGAAAGCACATTGATGACCTGCAAGAAATAGAGAGATACATTAAGAGATACATTAGAGAGATATATGCAACATGCTTCATTTATGGAAAAAATATTTAGATTTTTAAAATTGATAGTAGTTTTGTAGCCCCATGATTTTCAGGATCAACTTACATGTTTACTTTTTGTTAGGAAAAGATTAAAGTGAATATGGCATATCTTCTCAGCATTTCACAGAAGTTTAAAAATAACTGGAAAGGTGAACAATAGCGTTTGTTTATGAGGACTTACCTCACCAACGGAAGCCTGTGTCAAAGACTTAAATTCCAGTAGATGTTCAAATATTACAGTAGAAATAGCATTTTTTAGTCGTATGGCTGTTCGGTAGTTTATGGCCCATGCCAGTGCCCAAAATATTATTTTTAAAAATTCAGCAAGAAAGAGTGCCATGCAGAGTCCAACTCCCTTAGCAAAGTTTTTTGAGGTGCTTGCACTGTGCTGTAGAATTTTATGAATGATCACAGTCTGCAAAGTAATGTCAGAATATTTTAAATTGTATGTTGTATTCATGTAAATGATATTTTCCTATTTTGTAGTCTTTGCAAAGTTTACCACTATGAAATCAGGAGGCGTACTGCTTTATCATGACACTAAACATACTATTGAAATTAGAGAGGAAGAATGTCAAAACATTTATAGTGTATAGTTCTATTTAGAAAGTCAATTTTTCAGCAGTTCAGAAATGCTGTAATTAAGATCTCATTGATCAAAGTCATCTCTTATCTGTATAACTGAGAGAAGTTATTCTTACCAGCTTCAGTGGACTTGGTCCTAACCTCACTAGATGGCTGCAACTTATGTTTTTATGGAGAAAAAAATCCTGAAAATGGATTATTGCCAGTGTGTGTTTTGTCTTAATGTACCTGTAGAAGTTCACTTTAGGAACAGCCTTGAGATATAATTTCTGGGAGTGCTTATATGTTGTCTTGGCTCACTGCTGTTTTAAGGATCACCTAGTCTCTGTTCTGTACTTTGCAGCATAAAATTAATGGCTCTCGCATCACAAGGCTAGGGAGCTGTAGTGCCGGCCAGCAGCTGATTGTGAGTCATACTCATTGAATTCAGTAAAATGCATTTACACGTCCCAGACTGCTGTCTTTGAAATGTTTCTTCTGAGTATTTTCCTTTTATCCTCAGTTTGGGGAAGAACTTTCCATTCCACACTGAGCGTATGTATGGGTAGATACATGAACTGTTACAATGAGTAATCACTATATGAGGACTCTACTCTGTCTTCAACTATTCTCTAGAATTCAATAGTCTGTGATGTTAAATGTAATTGAAAAACATGAATATTTCCTAGAGTCTTTTGTGTAATGGAGTGTGATACTAAGAATGGTATGTTAAGGCCAGGTTACTGCAGATGTAGGCCTGATGCTGTGTCTGAGCATTGCCTTCAGCTAGACCTCAGAAGTGGCAATCTTTTGGGTTGCTCCTAGGCGAATTCTTCCTTAGCTGTTTTAGTCAAGAATTGAACACCATTCACTTCAGCATGAGAAGGACATTTACTTCTTGGAAAGGCATTTTTATTTAGATTCTCCCAGACATTGTGGGGAGGAATAGGTCCATATAAAAACCAGGAAGAATTGCAGTTACTAAACTCTGGGAAATGGAATCACTCAAGTTATTTGTGTCGCAGAAAAGGTGTGCCTTGGCGTTGTGTTTCCTTGCTTGTTAATCAAAGGCACTGACTGATGATACCAGGCAGCTAAGCTGTGCTCCATGCATGTGTTCTGCTTTCCTTGTAGAATGTAGTATTGCATATATTCTGACTGGTTAATAGCTGGTCGTACACTGGTGCCAAGTCCAGTCGCTCTTGAGTGAAAGTTACCAGAGAAAGTTAACTGCAGGATAAAACCTAAAAGATTTTGGAACTGGAAAAAATAAATCAGTGCAGAGTGACTTTACTAGAAGTCTTCACCCCTGATCCCAACTCCTGGAGTAATAGTATGAAATTCTTGAATCTGAGCATTTAGAAACTCAAGTTCTGTGGTGTTAGAAATCTTCTTAGATTTGCTGTAAGACACTACTTTTCACTCATGGCTTCCATATTACGACATAAGAATGATGATCTCAGTAGACATTGCTTCATGAAAAATGCAAAGAAATAGATTCACTTTGCTCAAGGTAATTGCTGGATTCTCTCTTTAGATGCACTAAAGGTGAGACAGATAGTCTTTTTAATTTTTTTGAAAAATTTTTGGATTTTTTTAAATTTTTTGAAAATTTCTTTAGCAGAACAAAAATCATCCATATTTTTTATTATTTTATTCCAAAGTATAATTAATTTGACTGTAATATGATTACTCCATTGCAGCAACAAGACCTGCTCTGTTGCCAACTTTCAATTAAGCGAATTATAGGCAAAAAAAGAGCGCAGGGACAGTACAGGAATAGCAGCCATGCTTTGGTACATTTTGAAGTTCAAATCTTTAAATTAGAAAACATACTAATGGTAAGATGCATCTGAGGAAAAAAATAAGGCAAAACATTAAAGAAAAATTTACAGACACTGCGACATTTTAGGACAACATTTGCCGACTTTGCAAACGTTCATCACAGCTTTGTCTCCTGTGTTTGTTCCTTTAACTGTTGCATAAGCAAACTTTGAGTTGTAGTTCGGGGTAATATTTTTCGACACAAAAAAGACCGAATAATACATTTCCTTTTAATATGCATTCCAGACAATACAGTTTACCTTTAGAAAACATGGTGACATTTAAAATATGTCAAATATATTACTTATAAGTATATTCTAAAAATATTTAACTGCCATAAATATGTAAAAAAGAAACCTATTTGTAATATTGGTCATAAATATGAAATACAACTTACAGGTCCTAAAGCAGCAAATATAATGCTAATTAAATTTACTATGATATCCAGCAAAAGTCTTGTTCTTTGAAATTTCCATGCTACTTTGCCCAAGGAAGCTTTTTCAGGCCCAACTCTTGCAAGCTCTGCTTCCCAAAGGCGTCGAAATCTGTAAATAAATAAATAAATAAATAAATAAATAAATAAATAAATAAATAAATAAATAAAATTTGCCAGTGTAAAACTGAGAAGCTTAATGGCATTTCTTCCATTCCCAAAAATGCATAAGGCACTTGTGTAGGAAACTGCTTAGGTAATAGAATTCATTTTCTTAGTCTGTCAATCTGTTCATTTAAAGACATCTTTAGAAGTAATATACAGGGAACATTTCTAGAGAGCAGCATCTCATGAAAAGAATTCATTATGCCAAATGACTCCTCTAGGAAATTATTAAAATGAAAGATTAATTGAGAATTTGTTTCATGAGGACAGACAGTCTTAATTATTCAGCTAAATGTAGACCACAGTGGAACAAGATGAAATCGTTGTCTTTTTTAACCCCTGGGGTGAATTCACAGAATGCTAATATTAAGCTGGAATGAATATCAATTTTCAGCACTGGGAACTGCAGTTTCATGGAGTTGTTAATATCACATGTAAAACTCACTGGTCCTTTTAGAAAACTCGGCAGTGCTGTGGGCTCTAAGTTGTAAAATTCTGAGCAGTCTGACTACATCCCATGGTCTATGAACATACAAATATATAATTATATAAGTAGTATGATTACATGTAATATGGTGGTTATTAAGATAGTTAACTGTATTCTTTAGTTTTAGCCAGTCAGGGTCAGAGCATTGGGGCCTGACTGAACTTACATAAAAGCCTTTTGCAGCTTTGGTTGGTTTTTGATTAGGTTCCCACAGTAATTTGGCTGAAGGGGCAAATGGTTGATTTTTGAAAGTGATTCTTTGCTGCCTTTTTCATTTTATGCCTAGGAACTACAGCCTGCATTGCATAATAGAAAGGGATGCAGCAAAGCTTTTTTAGGTTTGTTCCCCTGTTTTTTTTTTTTTTTGATTGATTGTTTTTGTTTTGCATCTTATATGCAATTCCTACCTGTTCTTTTATTTTAATTTCTGCTGCTTATACTATGGATTTCTTTCCATGAGTATTATGAACAAAGTAAAACCGTGGAAGTAGCACAGATTATTTTGCAGCTAAGAGCAGCTAATATATTATATTTCGTGTTCTTTCTATGTGTTTCTGATCATGACTAACTCTGTAAGGACACATAAATAGAAATCTTAGAGTAGTAAGTCAGTAGAATAGAAATAGTGCTACCTTTTAGCATTTGGGTCTGCGCTGTCATAATAAGATAATGGTGGTAAGCTATCCGCAGTGATGCTGTGTCTATATCCTTTCATCATTAAGGGTGTAAGCCAGGAATACGTAACTGATGAGAACAGCCCTGCATCATCCATTGGATTAACAGATGACCTAGGGGAAAATAAAGGTATTATTGTGGTACTCACAAAGTCTGTTTTATGGCTGTCAGACTGACATTCCAAATACTAACTGTAAAAAATTATTCTGAAGCATTTAAAGATCTTTTGATGCTTACAGGGAGGGATTGCCCTGCATTTTTTAGGAGAATGCTAGCTCTGAATAACATCACTTACTAATCAGTAATATGGTAAAGTCTCAGTCCTGGGCTAAGACCTCAGCCATTTCTTTCCAGAGCGTGCGGCACGCTCTGCTTCTGAGCCAGGAAATGTTTTCTTTCTTGAGGACAACTTTGCTGCACATAAGCGGTATCCTTCTCACATACTGCTCCAAGGCATGCAGGGCATATGTTCATGTTACCTTTTGACAATGCTGAAATGTCATAGTCTGTCACTTAAACTCAGCTCAGACCAGGGCTAAAAATTATCCTGGCCACATATTGACCCAGTTAACAAACAAAATAAAGTGAGTAAGACACAATATTTCATAATAACATATTAATGAAATTTTAACTATTTGCATGGGTTTTTTTGCCTTTTATTTTTCAGTTACAAACAGATGTGACTTACTTTGCTTTGATGCGTATAGGAATCATTGTTTTTAAACTGGGTTCATATTTCTGAAGAGCGGATCTTCTGTTTACTTGCCCGTCTGCCTGGTGTGGTGCCGGAGTAGTCATTGTACCAACGTTCAGTTTCCAGAAAGAGTTGCTTATTCAGATTTTCCTTTGGGGAAAAAGTTAAAAGAACATAATTAGCTTTAACAATTTTAAGGAACTATTTAAACCTGGTGGCAATATCCCAAGTAGTTTCCAAGTCATGGCAATGTAGGATGGAAAATGCTCCAACTGAACAGATGTATGTGTATTTATAAAGCTGTGTATTTATGTATGTACTGGGGAATTAGAAATTGCAGTGAAGGGAGTATTCTGAGGACTGATAAAATCAGGCCTGTTTCAAACTTTAAAAAAACACTTTACAGGATTGGTGCTTAGCAACACTGAACATTGGCAGTGGTTTGTTCTTAATCCCTGTCAGTCAATACCAATGCACAGTCAAAGACATGATCCTTAACCATCTTGTGAACTAGCTGTGAGTGTGCCGCCCGGAGCCCATACCATATAGTTAGCACTGATGGTGTGGTACTTGATGGTCAGAGTCACAGAAATAAAGGTGATGAGACTTGGAGGGCTCTTCAGCAAGGAAGGCTGGAACTGAAGTAGCCATCTTTCCTCTCTCCTTAGTGTTTTACGCTCTTAATACTATCCTCAAAGGAAAAGGGGGAACGCCCATCTGCTTCTGGCATAGTTCATCTTTTTGGGGCAGCCTCAACTTCTGGGTTTTCCCAGTCATCCTTCTTACATGCAGGATTGCAGGATTACTTTTGTTCTACAGAAACATATGTTTTGTTTTTTCTTTCCTGACATCAAGACATCTTTCCTGCATGCTCTACATCCTTCATCCAAATTTTCTGCCCGCAGATGATTTCTTCTACCTCATTTGCACAGGTGTACCACAAGTCTGTTCACCCCTTTGAATATATCCTTGTATGTATATGTATATACACTTATCGGTGTTACAAAATACCGCTTGGTTTCTCCTATTATTAATGTTACAGTTTTGCAAAATGCTTATATACCCTTGCTGATTTCAGGCTATTTCAGTGTTCTTATGGCTATATCTAAGATAGGCAAATATTGATTATATCTTGCTTGTTCTGCTATATTCTTGTGGGTGCAACAGGTCTGTACTATGGCTGCAAAAGGCTTACAATCAGCATCTGTTTTATGTAATTTCCCTACTTAAATAGTGCCATTACCACAGTGTCAAAGTGATCAAAATTATAAGAGCATGGAAAGGAATACAAAGTGTGTGCTTTCATTTTGCCTTTTGATCTTCAGTACTCTGAGGAGTGCTACTGAACTATAGTATAGTACTCATTTGCATCATAGTTTTTTGTTTTCTGAGAGCTTGCCATGTACTTCCTGTATCCGAGGATATAGTTGCTTAAATTTAGGACCTTTAGTTCTGTCTTTTGTTTTTTCTGTGTTTTGTTAATTCTTATGCTTTGTTATTCTGCATTTTCAGGGCTTAAAAAAATGTTCTACCATTTTTGGCTAACCATTCAGTTAGAATAGTCTTCTTTCCAGTCTCTATGATCTATTTGGATGTTATTCTATCCAGATGATACCCAAAATTCTCAAGGTCTGATTTTGTAAACTTTAATTGGGTCAGACAAACCAACCATACTAAGACTACTAGGACTTTAAAAATAACCTACCAGGACTTTAAAAATACTACTAGGACTTTAAAAATAAGCCCCCAATCCCCTTTTTTTTTTTTTTTTTTAGTGTTAGGCTATCTCATTTATTTTTCTAGATTTCTTTGCAAGACTTTCTACTCCAAAGTTTTCAAAGTGAATTAGCTTGTCCCAGTGTTGTCTTTTAACAGATGAAGTGTATGTGAATATATGTATGTGAATGTATACATATGATGTATGTGTGTGCATTTTTATATTTACGTACCTGTGTTGGCAAATACCCTAGAAATGCCTCTGTTTTCTACTGAGTTCCCTGTGTTTTTCTGCCATTGTAATTTCGCTGTATTGAGTGCTCTGTCTTTTTCCTCTTATGGAATTTTGTCGCCTACATATTTGATCAAGACACAATACAGCTCTTCCAGTCTTCATAAATATTAATAGTGTTAAATTAAATATTAATTCAAATATTAAATTATAATTAAAAGATTAAATATTAATTAAAAGAGATCTAGTATTGGTGGCTGTGAGGCCAGATACTGAGAAATTGTCTCGTATTTAATGCTGTACCATTTATAATTGTTATGCTAATGGTCCAGCAGCCAGTTAGGTCTTTCAGACTGCCATGTTCACGTTCAAATCACATCATTCTTACTCTTTCAAATGGATTTGCAGAACTATATTGAAACCACTGGTCAAATTCTAGCAGTAGATTTTCAGGTGATGATAGTACAAAACCAGAAATGTGCACTGAATCAAGTTAAGACATTTATGCTGCTGAGTTCCAGAGTTGCTAGCCTTGTACATGGTCTTTCAGTAATTTAAAATGTAAGAAAGGGATGCTAAATATTATGCTTAAACATCACTGAAGAAAAGTATTATGTCCTTTCTATACTGTTTTTCCTGCTTTAATGCTTTCTACTGTTGGAATTCTTGCAGTGGAGAAGCCAGGTTTGGTGACCATCTGGCATTTGCTCTGCCTGTTGGGTCTTAGGTTTTTACTCAGTCTGATCCTACAGCTCTAGTCAGTGTTGTTTGAAGGAGCTACCTGCTTCCTCTGCTTTCTGCTGAAAACTCCTGAAGGCTTGTCAGCTCATCTTGAACGGTCAGTGCATTTGCCAGCATTTTGACACTCTATTATCCTACTAACTCTTCCCTAAAGCTGAACTTGTAGCATGTCTTAACATGAATTTAAAATAAAACATCAATAGTAAAAATAATTGATCATTTTACTGTGAGTGATCAAACACTGGAATAGGTTGTCCATAATCTGTGACATTAAAGTCTACCTGCTATATTTTTCTCTCCCTCTAAAGTGATAAAATGTACCTGAAACCTAGGAGCCCAGTGTATGTGAAGCCACTTACATTTTTCATGAAACAGGTTAGACACCACAAGCAAATCCGAACAAAGCACTTGACACAGTAGGCTCAGTATTGAATGTGGAGCAAATAAATGTGAGCTCTTTTCTGGTGCGCCAGGCCTGAGACTTTCAAAAGGATGAATACAATGTTTTACAATAAAGCTGAATATGCTGAATAAAGCATACCTTAAAATGAAGGGAGGAAACCTGATTTCTTTCTATGTCAGTGTTCATCAGGGAATGTGGTTTTATTAGCCTTTATTTCTGGCTACATTTTTGTTCCCATATGAAGATGTTATTACCTGAAATTTTATAATTAACTTGAAATTGTGGGGACTACAACTACTTTTTTAAAATGTTCAGCTGACTTAACAAAATAAAGGCTGAAAGAATCCAGGCTAATAAGTTTGCATTCATTTTAAAATGGTGCTTTTGTGATGTAGCTGCTTTTTTATGCCAGTTATATTTTATGTTGCTTAATTTCTTATATCCCCATCTTCCCTGAAAAAGGAGTTTGCTATTTCTTCTCTTCTTCTTTCTTTATGTAGCCATTGTGGAGTAAAATAATTATTCTTTTTAAACATGTCAAGATACTTTTCAACAATTGTACTGTAAATGATTTAAAAACTAGTATAGCACTAAATCAGAATGAAGGATCATCTCGTAAATAATCCATGCGCCACCTGGTGTTGAGCATTTGGATTGATACTAAAACTAGATAAAGCTGGACTGTGTAGGCTAAACACTTATTAATGTAGTATAGATACTGTGAGTAAATACAAAGGTTAATTTTATGCACATTATGCTTCTGCTAGGGAACAAAAATAATCTTTTTTCTGCTTTGTTTTGAAGTGGGCGAAAGATTAAAAAAATTAAATAGCAGTAGAATCATTTTTTGTGGAGCTTGCCTTTGTAAATAATATATTTTTCTTAACTTTTGTGAGCCTTTGGAACATAAGGCTGTATTTCCGTGAGAGTTTGTTTGTGTATGTGTGTATATGTGTAGAGACACATTCCAGTATTCCCTGGCTACAGGCACATCATAAGTAACCATTTTGTAAATACTGCTACTGAGGCAGAGGGGGAGTGAGGGAGGATATTGGCCTGTCCATCAGCTTCTATATGACAGTGCTGTAATTTCAAACCTACTGATGGATTTTAAAAATCAAGGATACCATTTGCATACATTTTGTAAGGAAAAAATGGTGAAAAGAGATCTTAATGAGTGTCTCCATTAAAAGGAAGAAAAGTCGAAGTCCATTATTAAACGTGTCCTTTAGCCGCAGCCTCTGGTCGTCAGTGTAGCCAGCCGATTAGCTTGAATAGAGCTGCAGAGGAAGCAGAGCACTCCAGGAGGCTGCTCTGCTCACTGGGCTGCTTCTATGAGCTCCGCTTGCAGATTACTACAAAATGTGCAAGTGCAGAGCAATTTAATATTCTCTAGATTTAATTAATGGATAAGGACAAAAAAGCTGCTTTCATTTATGCTTGCATGCCAGAACTGAAACTAATGGGCTTTCTCTAATACAAAATCTGCATTCTCTGTTAATGCAAAAATTGGTCTCCTCCTTCCTAAATAGCATATAAATAAACATTGAAAGAACCAGCTTCTTTCTTCTCCCATACCGTACTTTCATAATTTAGGAGAAAATATCTTACGTTAAAAAGAACTGACGTTACTGTTTTCCGAAAACAGCTAGGTACATCGGTACAGAAGATTGTGTTTGTATCTCTGGTAAAGAGGGCATAAAAGGAGAGAAATGGAGGGAGAAAAAAGTGGATTCAAATTTCAATAAATTATGTTTGCTTTTGCTTCTATCAGCATATAACTCCCTTTGCCACTGTTTCAGGATTGTATTTTTCTTCACATCCCAATGAAATAATCCCCAAATGAGTGGTTGAACGGTTCCTGTTTGGGTGACTTGCCGTCTAGAATGTTCTGAGAGAAGCGGCTAACTACGTGGAAGATCCTTTTGGTCAACACGGTTTTGGTGAGCATGCTGTATCCTTTATGTTTCATCCTGAAGCTCTAGCACAGATCATGAAATTCATTTATATCACAGTGACAAGGTCAGTTACATGTGTGTAAAGCGCACACATGCACACACAAAAACAGTAATGTATACATTATAATCTCAGGGTACATTTTTTTTTCTTCTACAGAAGCTTTTGACATGACTCCTAGGAATTTTTTAACACTGATGAACATTTTTACGATAGTGAAGAAAAGTTTGTACATACTGAAATTAGCTTAAAGAGATAATTACTAAGGATAATGTAGCTACATCTGCCAGGTTCTGTATGTTCACTGTCGTAATATTCTAACAAAAGGGCCAACTGGATAAAAATATAAAAACACAGATTCTCTGTAACTTGTAACATCATTTATATGAAGAACAATGTTATAAAACTTAATTTATATATATTAGATAAATCTGCATAAAATAGTAATGTGGTTGCCATATGCACAGAGTATTTTTCTGCTCTAGAGATTTCAGGGTTTCACACAATGAGGTCAGTGGCTACCTGACCTGAATTTAGAAAAACGTTATTAGAGAGGAAATTGGTTCTAGTATATAATTTCCTGAAACATCCTCAGGGAACACCCATTCGTGATTACTTAGTGGCTTTAAATCAATGCAGCTGGAACAATATTTGTAATATTCTGCAGCATATTTTTTAAAGCATGGAATTATGAATAACATTTTGGTTAATGATTCCATTCCATTTGTATCATAATCAAAACCAGTAGCAGAGCTGCATGTTTATATGGCCACACATTCTGTTAGTTGGCTGTGTGTGGATGGCAATGATAAAGAATGACTAGTGTGAAAGGGATTATTTGACTAATTCAGAAACAGCATAACTGCTTCTATCCAGCTTTCTTTTTGAAGGTTTTTGCCTCTGGAAAAAAATGAATAATGTAGATATAAGTTGGCTGAATAACTGAAAGCAAGAGTAGGTCATGTATCATGTAGGGAATCATCCTGCAGGTTCAAAAGGAAACGTTCTGGAATTGCTGGACCTGCAGAGACAGGTGGACAACATAGAAGAGTGACCACATGTGGACCAGGTAGGCTATTCAGAGTTCCTGTGTGAACGGATAGATAGAAAGTACCTTATAGTGTAAAATCAGGGCAAGCAAATACAGGAAAAGAAAGAGCAACGGTACAAAGTCAGAGAAAAGGGAATCGCATGTCCAAGGTAAAACACCAGAAGCACTGAACATAACTAACTGCCTGCAAGCATAGTGAAACGGCCTGGCAGGGGTGGTGGTCGACCTGCAGCACGCTGCAAACAAGTGATTCAGGGAAAAGAAGTCTGAGCAATAAATGGACTAGTATTATCTGAACAAAAATATGTCAGGTGAAGCTTAGGGAGCAATAAGAATCAAAGTTGCATGAGATTTTACACTGAAATAAGGTTTCCAATTAAAGAACTACTATACTAGTTGTCCGTCACAGAGCAATTCTATTTTAAAGACCAAACATTGCGTAAGTGTGGATGCAACACTAATGATATTGTGCTCAGTTAACTTAATAACATTGAATGTATGCAAAGAATAGCAACAAAAACATTGCGTGTGTTGTGTATAATGTGAATTTGAAAGCATGCTTAGATCGTAAACTGGAAGGTTTTCAACATGGAAGGATAAGCTTATGAGGCCAAATTAGGCTGTGCTGCTGCCATGACGAGCCAAAGCAGGATGTCTGTCTAGCGTAGAGTTGTGCATTACTTCCCAGCTTCCTATGAAGGAAAAGAAAATATCCTCTATCATGTAGATAAGCCCAATTTTTTAAAGCAGTACTTTGTGCTTATAATTAGCTAGATGAGAATAATGTTATAAATAATATAATTATCATCTCATTTTTGTCTTATATTCTTTAAAAGGAACATGACCTTACAAGGTTTACAGGATCTCTAGGAGCCTATCCCACAACCAGTGGGAATCTTGTATCACTGGATAAGAGAAATGGAGTTTTAGTAGTTTCTTCCTACTCTTGCTTCCAGCTTTAATCACAGTCCTTTCCTCACTTTTTGGTATCATCAAAATTAGCAGTTGTACATATTTTTTTAATATAAAAAAGTCAGTTTTTTTTTCTAGATTAATGTTAATCAGTTAAATGAGATTTTTTAGAACATAATATGTAAGTTTTTATACAGGTATATACAATCCCTGAGTTTCAGAATTCCAGTGCGAGACAGTGACAGCAGATGCTCAGAAAATGGCAGCAGAGTTTGATAGTCTGTTAGAGATTCAAATCAAGGCATTTACCTGTTTCCTTCGTGTTCTTTCTCCTTTAATATTGTCACTTTGTCATTGTCTTAATATTTACTCAGTTTGCACATCCTAGCCCGTTTCTCCCTGTGCTTACTTCCCTATCACCTGCCTCTCTCCCTTCTTCCTGCCTTTGTGCTGTGGTTTGCGCTGTTCTGCTCTTTAACAGCCTCAACTGCCGCTTTCAACTTGGAAGGAACCTTCTGGCATTAGGGTTCTTTTCCCTCCTGTTAAAGAGATACCAGCCCAGCTGCAGGGAGCCAGAGGCAGAGAAAGCTTAATTTTTATGCTGCAAAGATAAAAACTGATTTGAACTACAGAGAGGGAAAATTTTTGTCTGATGGAAGGGATATTAAAAGGTAATTTGCAGCTCCTTATAAGTGTTGCTTTGTTAAAACATGGACCAAGCATATGGTTGAGTTGAAAATGATTTACTTCCATTAAGCCAGGCTAATAACTGTTATTTTCCATGTGCTTCTTCAACTTTTTCATTCAATTAAATTATACTAAAGAAACACATTTTTCTCTGTCACTAGCAGTTCACTTTAAAAGGCTGATCTAGCAGCATGCAGATTAACCGACACACACAAAAAAATCATACTCCAAGCAGTAGGACGTTACGTTCAACAAAACTAAGTTAAGTTCAAATGAGAAATTCTTTTTCAGTTCTCTACAACTGAATTGTCATCAGTGTGTTAATTGTGCTGATCAGCTCTACTGATTCCATTTCTTTAATTTCCCATGGATATTACTTGTCTTTCAGAAGCAACTCTGAATCACTGTAACTTTTGTGGTATGCATCTGCTTTGAAAACCATTTGTGGGTAGGCATGATAGGCAAGAAGTTCCACCTTCTTTTAGCTCCAAGTTGCTAGAATTTCTTTCTATTTCCTTTTCCCCCATTTTATGGAGCTCTCTCACTTCTGAATACAAGATGAAATTTAAGCCCAGTTGTTCTTGTGAAGTGTGTTAGCAGTTTCTCCTAAAATACAATTTACCATTACCATAAAAGAATGCCACACACAGCTTCAGAAATTTCTGCAAGGTCTCACACTTGTTACTATGCTCAGGAGTGTGCTGCCAACAATTCCTGGCATGAGTTCTGTGTGCCTGTATAACCAACTGGCAGCTTTTAATTGAGCTGATGTGCAAAACCAGAGACTTTTCTATGAAGAAAGAATAACTGAAGATATTTAATGTAAAGTTTACATTTAAAAACTTCTTAATTTCCACTGCAACCTTACTGTGAGTAGAACTACATGATATTAAAACAAAGGAACTTTTAAATGCAGTTCAGTTATATCCCAATATCCTTCGAAATTGCTTTACATAAACTTCCCAGTCATGAGGGGCTGATGTTGCATGCCAGGATGGTAGGAATCACTCGTGCGAAGGGATTGAGGGAAATAATCGAATGAGATGCATTTTATGCAGGTCAGCTTGTGTGCAGGCAATGGACCTTGCCTTCTGGCAGCTTACTGTGCTCACAGCTCCCGTTGCCTGCAGCTCTCTCTGACTGCTGCTTGCTAGGCTCCCTGGCACCAGCCAGGAGCACTTGCCAAGAGGGCACAGGAGCTATGGGAATAAGCTAGGAGCGCTGCACCATGGGGAATGCCGGGGCATTAGGAGGAACAGGGATGAACAGGTAGAACACGTGCAATAGTCTTGCATCTTGTGGCATAAGGGCACATATCATCAGAAATTATGCTGCATTCATTTTTCAGATTATCTCTGGAATCTTTATCTCTTTAACAACTTGAAGGATCCTGGAGAAAAAAAGCTGAATTTTGATACTACTATTTCAGTTCTGACTTTTCATTTTGGAATTTGCACGTAGAGTATCTTATATTTATTTCAAAATACTGAAAAATATTTATAGTAAAAATAATGAAAATATGATGTAAAAGTACTTCAAGCACTTACTCTATTAAAAGTTTTTTTTTTTTTCCATTGGGCATAATTCTTGAGGCAAATGCTTTTATATAGAGTAATGCTACAGTAATTTCTTTGTGCAATTAGTTTAAAGGTTAGGTCAACTTAGGTTAATTTAGACAGTTCCTCTGTGCAGTTTCAAGCGACAGTATTAATATAAGCAAAAATGTCTTCATTTATTTAAAAGTCAGTCTGGTGCTTGTGAAAATTTACAGCAAGAAATGTGAGAGTAAAATTTTTATTTATTATGTCTTGCTCTTCAGCGCAAAAATCACTGTAAGCCCTATCATTTGGAACACTGCATGGAATGAGCTAGATATATCATGTAAGGGAAATAAAAAATGCTAGTTACAGTCTATCCATATGTTTAAGGATGATGTAATCATGTCTAGTAGGGAGAGGACAGAGAAGCTCAATCCATGGCAGTTAAGTGGTGACTCGATCATGGAAGGTATTTTCTCATGTCTTTTTTGGATAAAGATCCCACAAAAGCCAGACTCTGATATTACAAGTAGAGTACAAATTTTAACAACTATTGAAAAGCTTTGCTGTAGAGGTGGTAGCTTCTCTGTTATGGTAAATCCTTAAACTAAGGCTGAATGTCTCTGTGGGAAATACATTGCAGCTCAGGTAGTGTGGACTCACAACAGAAGTTGCTGGTGAGATTCAGGGGAGCTCAGATCAGGAGGTGGTTGTCCCTTCTTAGCAGAAATCCTTCAAATCAAGGGGCAGACTTCTCCTAACACCTTCCTGACTCAGTGGTTTCTCCACGAATCGAGGGATGGTCAGCTAGCCAAGAAAGAGGTTCAGAAAGGCAGTAGCATATGCATAATAAAAGATATTGCTGGAGTCATTCAGGAGAAACTGAAAGGCATTTGAAGGGCACTTGCTGAGATTTTTTGGTACAGCTCCAGAATGAGATAAGAAACCGCCTCTAATGACCACAGGGATAGTTGTCTCCAATGGAGAGGGAAAATTGTAGCCTGGAGAATAAGCATGATGAGACTTTGTGGTGAAAAACCTGCAAAAATTAATAAGTATGATTAGCAAATGTTTAACCTTTCAGTTTGGCTTGTGTTTATATGCCAAACTAATATAATTATAGAAGCTTAAACATTTAGAGTGTTGTTCGTGTTTTTAGCAGATAATTACATTTAGCTCCAGAAAGTTCAAAAAATATTTCCTGTAGTCTTGTGTAACATGGCCTTTTGTGTTAATATTTTATAAATGTCATGTTGAATGGTACAGTAAATTCCAGATTCTTCTGGAGGTATCTGAGGTGGCTGCTTTGGAAAGAAGATACATTTCTCAGTGGTAATAATTTTCTTGCATTTAAATGTATTTTTAGTATTTCCACATACCCTGTTACCATGGCATTTCAAAGTAGGCCAAAGGACTGTGAAGGCATTAATAAACTGCATGAGCAAGCAAGTTTGTGGTGGCTGCGCCATGCGTGGCAAGCTTGCTCTTCAGCTCCTTGTTGCACGTGAGCCCTCACCTCTGTGCAGGATCACCTTTGCTCTGCGCTCCACGCGGCTGGGCCACCAGCTGCCCTTTTGCAACATTTGCTGTGTGTTGCAACGCTGATCTTGCACCTTTTCCCCTCTGCTGCCAAGTGGGGAAGGGCAGCGGTGGTGCCTCCATCTTCCCCAGTGCCCGGGATGGTGGTGGACTTGGACCCTGCTCAGCCCAGGGACTGGGGCCGCCCAGGGCACTTTGCAGAGCTGAAGATACTATATGCTTGGGAAAAATACATACATAAAAAAAAGGGTCTTGAAAAGCTGTGAGCACAGGCACAGAGGTGTCTTTTGCTTAAGGATCTAAGGAAAATGCATAAAAAATGTATAAATAAATTTAAAAAGGAACAGGGTTTAAATTATTTAAACAATTTTGTTACAAACTCTCATGTGTCAGAGTTTGTATTCACAGTACCTTCATTTACTCGTTAAAAAAAGGCAATTACTAAATAACTAGACACATAAACAACCCCTAAGAAGGGCCTTCCTTTCTCCCCTTCCCTGGGGAAGCCCAGGCGCTGCCTGCCCCCTGGCGCCCGCGGGCGGCGCAGGCTCCGCGCGGAGCGGCGCGGCGCGGCGTGTCCCCGCTGGCGGCCCGTACGGGGCGGAGCGCGGGCGCGCAGGGCGACGGCGCGGCACGGAGCTGCACGTCGAGTCGCGGCGCGGCGCGGGCGGTCATGGCGTCGGGCAGCGCCATCCAGATCCCGAGCCGGCTGCCGCTGCTGCTCACCCACGAGGGCGTCCTGCTGCCGGGCTCCACCATGCGCACCAGCGTGGACTCGCCGCGCAACATGCAGCTGGTGCGCAGCCGCCTGCTCAAGGGCACCTCGCTGCGCAGCACCATCATCGGCGTCATCCCCAACACGAGCGACCCGACGTCGGATTCCGAGGAGCTGCCCTCGCTGCACAGGTGCGCCCGGCCGCCCCCGCCCCGCGGGCAGCCCGTTCGGTTAAACGGCTAATCCGCAGCGAAGTCGGTTACTAATCCAAATTGCGCTTGCCAAATAGGTGTCTGGTGATGTTATTTTGCTTTTTTCAACAGTCTGCTCGTTATTTTTGACGTTTTATGGTCGATATTTGTCAAGATGTATTGCAGAATGTGACTGCTTTTATTCGTAGGGATTTAAATGTTGAAGGAAGTCATTGCAATCTGTAGCTCTGTTGCTCCTTGTTAAGGGGAACACAAGATCCGCCATTAAAGGTCGCACACACGGATTTGACTTGTTTCTAGGATCGGCACCGCTGCCTTGGCCGTTCAGGTGGTGGGCAGCAACTGGCCCAAACCACACTACACACTGCTGGTCACCGGCCTGTGCCGCTTCCAGATACTGCAGCTGCTCAAGGAGAAGCCCTATCCCGTGGCCGAGGTCGAGCAGTTGGATCGACTGGAGCAGTTCACTAATCAGCATAATAAATCAGAGGAAGAACTCGAAGAGTTGTCAGAACAGTTCTACAAGTATGCAGTGCAGGTGAATTATTTAATTCTTACGCATGTGTTTTGTTTCCTTTGTGTCCATATGTTTGCTTTGGGCAGATTTGTGTGGATTTTTTTCCATTTCAGATTTTCCATTTCAGTAACTCTTTAGTAAATTACCTAGACAGTTTTATATTGAAAGGTGCAATTCTTTCTCTTTCGAATGCTTGTTTAAATAATTTTAAAGGAAACATCAACAACAGTGACTATCTTTCAGTCTGTGTTCCCCACAGCTGGTTGAGATGCTAGACATGTCTGTTCCTGCCGTTGCAAAACTGAGACGTCTTTTGGACAATCTGCCTAGAGAAGCTTTGCCAGATATACTGACTTCTATCATTCGTACATCTAACCAAGAGAAGCTTCAGGTATTATGTTCTTGAACTTTGTAAGAGGAATAAAATGTTTGCTATTTACAGTTAAATCAGTTCTTCGATAATTTAGAGTTTTTTTATATTTGAGATCGTACAGCGCTAATGCTTTGCTTGTGTTACATGTAAGTATGGGTTCTTTTAAAAAGCTTTCATCCTATTGTTTGAAAATCATAGATATTTATCTGTAAGTAGAAGAGTTCACATTTTAGTAAAATGAGTCTAGTTAGTGTTAGAATCTCTTTATTTTATAACGTAATAAAAATATCATACTGATTTCCTTTTTCTGTGGTGAAGAAATTGATAAATCTTCCTTCAAGTTATAATGATCTCTTGCTTATTCAAGAATACTTGGATAAGCTCGTGAATCAGCTCCCAAATCACTTATATTTTCATCTTAAAAAAACCTTTTTAAAAATAGTTTGTTTTATTTTTTCTTTTTTAACATAACGGCACTGTAGTTTTATATACATCTTATGTCAGAATAAGGTTATATGGTAAGATTATGTTTGTGGTTTGCTGCTTACTTGTCTGATTTCTATATTCATTTACTGTGCTTGGAAGTTTTAGTGGGTTTTTTTTGTTGTTGCTGCTGCCCATGCTCCACACTCAATTTGAAAATATAACTTAAGTTCTTTCAAAATACACCAAATAGAAATGAATGCGGTAATTCTAAGTGAAGGTGTGTTTTGGAGGTGAATCTCATTCTGGAAAAAGGTACATCATTCACCTAAAAATCATCTAAAAAGCAAACTTAGCATGTCCAGTGTGAAGTGATGAAGAAGAGAGCAGCCAATGGAAACTGTGGAAATACAGGCAGACGGATTCTACCCATTTCCATGTTTCAGTATCGTTAACCATGAAAGTGGAATAAAGTACAACTACCTCTTCTCTCTCTTCTCTGAGGTTTAATAACTCATAATAGTTATTATGAGGGGAATTAAATAGGGGAATAAAATAGTGACTGATGCCCCATACTTTTGGGGTAGTTTGTAGTGTTGAAATCCAAATTTCCTGCTACTTTTCAAAGTATATTCAGGCTTACAAATCAAGAGTATCTAATCTTTAAGTTTTGCATAATCTCCCTGGACGAGGGAAAAATCTTGCGATTCATTAAATGATTTTTCTGGAGTAAATGTAACATACTGTGTTTTTGTTTGCTGATAGGAGACTGTCAACATACAATTGATGAGAACCTGTGCTCTCATATCACTTCAAAAGTTTTTGTTTTCTTGTTTATCAATTATTTTCCCTGTTTACTTGGTAGATTGCAGTTGTGCAATTTTTGGTTTGATTTGGCAACAGGTGTACAAATTCTGAAGTAGTATCGTAACTTGAGGTTTTTTTCTGTGTGCCACTTTTTTTGCAAACCATCTATTCTATAGCTCTTGTCAAAATGTAGTAACAGAACTCTCTGCCTTTCCAAAACTGATGAGCTATTAGCCTGAAAATGCTGGCTACTCATAACAACTTACTCTTAGATTTTAGATGCTGTTAGGCTGGAAGAACGGTTCAAGATGACTATACCGTTGCTTGTTAGACAAATTGAAGGCCTGAAGCTGCTTCAGAAAACAAGAAAGCCCAAACAGGATGATGATAAAAGGGTACGGTCCTTTAAATGTGGGATTCTTAAATATTCTAAACCAGTATAAAGGCGTGTTTTTAAACAGACCAATAAATGTGCGTGATTTTAGTCTGTGTAAAGGTCTAATCTGCAGTCTTAAGGTTTCATAGTCTATCTGGAGCTGGAGAGAACACCTAGTCAACAACTTTGATGATTCACATATCTAAACTGTATAGGCATTACACTTATTAATCTTTTTTTTTGGGGGGGGGGGGGGATAAAAGCTCATATGCTTTTAATGAATCATTTCCTACTTTAGCTGCACTCTGTGTGCAGACTGGATTTTGGCCTGTGCAGAATACAGAAGTGAAAGATGTACCTTTTACTAATGGTGCTGCAAGCATATGACAGCTTTTGAAATAACACCTAAAAAAATGTGTATTGTGAAATGTGTAGTCTGTTAAACTCTAGCAGCCTAGCCTCATGTTGCATGTTTACTAAAGAAATAATCAAGAATTAAAAAAAGAAAAGTTACTCTTTAAAATATTTTGTTTACCCTGTTTAATATGATAGACTCCAGTTTCAAGCCTTTTAAAGTACTGTGAATAATTCTTAATTTTGTTTATAAAGTTTTAGATTATAATCTTTTTATCTGACTTTTTCTGCAAAGGAGCACCTTGCATGTTTTTCTCATGGTTTCTGTCCAAAGTCAAGTGTACATCTTATTTTAAAAAACAAACAAAAAAGAAACTGGCGCTATTCTGTGGCTTGGTTTTCTGTGTTACAGGTCGTAGCTATTCGCCCTACTAGAAGAATCAATCACATTCCAAATGCTACAGAAGATGAGGATGAAGAAGGAGATCATGACGATGTTGTCATGCTGGAAAAAAAGATTAGATCATCCAGTATGTCAGAACAAGCTCTTAAAGTTTGTCTTAAGGAAATAAAGAGGTAGGAAATTTTCCAGTGGTGGTTTCTTCTATATTTTGAGAAAAATGCGTTACATTTTTTCCTTGTTACTGCATTTTGCTTGATTTTTGCCTGGAAAATAATGTATAAATTTGAGTAGAGTGATACTTTTTCTGTACAAATTTCATCACTTGACATCTGTGACGTGTTGAAAGCTTCAAAGAGGCTTCCAAGATTTAGAAGTTAATATAACATTAGACTATGGGCTCTGTGTCTCTATATTATGAAGGAAGGTCTTCAAAAAAAGGGCAAACAGCTTAGTTGTTAGCGATAAATATATAAACCAATGCAGATATTTCTGTTACAGAGATCTCTTGAGTCTTCCTTTTTTTTCTCCATTTTTTTTCCTGATAAGGGAGATGAGTGTACTCACGATGTAATGTTTCTTATTCAGTGAAAGTGCATAGATAACTGTGCGTCTAGGGAGATAATCCTTTGTGTCAGCTTGATTTACTTTAAATATCCGTCTTGTAGTAGAGATGGGATCTTGTGTTGCAGTTATGTTAGGTTATGCAGAAAATATTTTGTGCTTGTGTTTCTAGGTTAAAGAAAATGCCTCAGTCAATGCCAGAATATGCTTTGACCAGAAATTACTTGGAACTGATGGTGGAATTGCCATGGAACAAGAGTACCAAAGGTGATTTAAGTTGTTGGCTGTCTCTTGCACAGACATTTTAATAGAAGAAGCTACCATAAAAACACTTACTTACACCTCTCTCAAATTTTTGTTTCCTAGTCTGACAATAAAATTGTCATCAATACATTACCAAGGTCGTAGGGTCTGCCAGGTTTAAAATAAGATCTGTACTGGATAGTTGAGTCAGTTGTACATGTAAAAATGTGAATTGAAAAAATCTGTAAGAGTATCAACACTTTCATTTTTCTGTGTAATCACTACAATCTGTGCTAGTATTGTGTGCATATATACATGTTTTCGGCTATATAGCAAAGCAGTATTAAACAAATTACCTTTTTAAAATGATAGATTTCTTTCTGTAGATTTTTCTCACTGAAGAAGAGCTAGAAAACAGGAATAATATTTGCATTTTGCTTTTGTTAGTCTCCACACTGGCAGTACTCTGGTATCTGTTTGGACTTGCTTTTGTTTTTCATGTCTCAACTGCAAGCAAGTTCAAAGTTCATGGTACTCACTGAGATGACACTTTATTTTACGGTCTGTTTGGATCACAGTATTCAGAAATTACATTTATGACATGCATTTGGAAATACAGAATGTAGAATAATTAGTGCAAGCTGTTGGGGAGGGGTGCTATAAATTTAGGCAGTGTTTCTCTTAAAAATAATGAAAAAAGGCATCAAGCTAAGTGTTATCTCTATGTTAAAAAAAGCGGTACGCTTCTGCATCATTTGTCTTCGTGATGAAGATCCTGGTACATTGGACATTAATCAGGTTTGCTAAGGAACAGTAGTAGGAAAAAGTCATTGTAGTTATTTTTAGTAGTAATGACTTCAGATACAATAGAAAAATGTTTTTAGACTGATACTATTAATACGACAACAGAACATAAAAATGGAAAGTAAGAAAGCGACAGAAAATCAAACTTTTTCAAACTGACCAACAGGAAAAGATCAATTAAGCCAAATGTCTTTATACAAGGTGTTCTGCTGGGGGAAAAGGATTTGTAATTACTGTTAACAATTGTTGAAGAGTGAGGGTTTTGAATTGAACAGTGAGAGTTTTGAATAGCATTTGTAACAAACTGATTTTTAAAAGTAATTTACTATAGCATACCTGGAAAAAATAATTTTTGCCTTCTTTTAGTACACGTGGTGATGAATTTTGGCCTTTTTGAAATAGGGACATGGATGTTTACAAATATTCTTGAAGATATTTTTGTTAAGCATTAAGTTGTAAAAGGATCAGCCTACAGGGGCTAGTATATTCAAAGAACCACAAAACGAGTAAAGAGTTTGTTGACTTTTATGGCTAAAACTGTAGCGTATTTGTGGAATGCTTCATTCATGAAGTTGGTCTTTCAGCTTGCAGAGTTTTACCATGTCACAGATGGTTGGAGGATTATTACTTTAAGCAAAATTGGAAAGTTTCTGTTTGCATGTGTAGATGCGGTGCTTTGGACTTCTTAGGTACAGTAAGTAAAAATACAGACTAGAGGCCAGAAAGTTGGGAACATAGATGATATTTTTATTCAGTGATTCATTTAAAAAATGAATTTCTTATTGTTCAATATGCTTGAGAATATGTTGGTATCCTTTATACTGCAGAGCAAATTGTTTATGTCTTAAAGATAAATGTTCTTTTATTTCTTCTGTTGTCAATGTTTGATAGATCGCCTTGAAATTCGTGCAGCTCGAATTCTTTTGGATAATGATCATTATGCCATGGAGAAGCTGAAGAAGAGAGTTTTGGAGTACTTAGCTGTCAGGCAGCTTAAAAACAACCTCAAGGGACCTATTCTTTGTTTTGTGGGTCCCCCGGGAGTTGGTAAAACTAGTGTTGGAAGATCTATTGCCAAGACTTTGGGTCGAGAATTCCACAGAATTGCTTTAGGAGGGGTCTGTGATCAGTCTGATATTCGAGGCCACAGGTAACTATTTCCTTCTCTCCTACTTGTAATTTTCAGTTCTAGTAATCACCTTTTATATTTCCTACAGTTAGTGTGGGAGGTTTGGGATAATTAACTTGGTAGTACTCTAAGAATCGGTAAGAGCATCTTGTTATTTGAAGTCATGTTATTGAGCTAAATTTCCCCTTGCAGAAGCTAGTAAATTCTTGAAATTAAAGCTATTGTTTTTTTTCCTTTGATGTCTAGTTATCTGTGCAGCGTCTATGGCTGTTTTCATCAGTGTGCAGCGTAGTTTCTTGCTTCAATTCCAGATTATGCAATTTAACTCTTTTTCAAGGACTTCCAAATGTGTAAGCTAATTGCATGCTCAACATATTAGAGGGGCAAACGCTGACAACTGTGACCAGAAGAAATGCAGGAGACTTGCTATATTGTGTGGTGCTCAAGCTATGTGTAAACTTCAGGCGATCTAGGGATATGTAGACATAAACATGCTATTGATCACTTACTAGAACATCTGAGATAGGAAAAAGCAAGGAAACGGTGATTATGTACTTAACGGCTACTTGAAAATTCAGAGTTGAGTGGTAAACTTTTTCTTAGGCATGCTTGAAAGAATGAGCAATATGTATTGATTGGCATGTGGATTTTTCTGTGGCGGATTTCCAGGAACTTGTTTTCCAGAGACAGCTTGATACTTTAATTTGTAGCTTGAAAGGAACTTCTGAAGGTATTTTCTTAGGGTAGGTTATGTCAATATACCCAGCAGCTACCCAGGCTTAAATGGGGGAATAATAGAAATTTGTAGTTTTTTTTTTTTTTTTTTAATGCCCCTGTTTAATGCTGTGATCACTGTGTTTTATAAACTTTTAATGTCTGCTCTTTTTGCCCCTCTTTCTTAAGCACTATTGGAACACTAAGGAAAATTCTGTCCTCTTTGTTCAGTATGTGTTATGCTTGTAATTCAGAAACTATTCAGAAACTAAACTGTATTGCTAGCCACTGTTAGCCATTAACCACTGTTAACTGCTTAATATATAAGAATTCTGATGTTTCAAATTACTTGTGGTTTGGATCCTTAACACTACTTAAAAGGAGATTCAACATGTTGCTATTCAAACTGAAACCACAAGAGGCTGTTGAATACTAAGCATTACAGCACTTAAGATATCAAGTGAGTTTTCCAGGGAGGAATTGGACTTCAGCCTTCCTGATAGGGACACCATGTCTGTGAAAGAGATGTTATAAATGGAAGGAAGGCTGTCAGCAGCTTCCATGGAGTTGCCACCAATTCCTTACTGTTTTCCGTATTTTATTTTTTGTCTATCTTAGTTTTAATCCAGACAGCTAGAGTTGTGTGAAAGTGAAACAAAAAGCTTACAATTAACTGACTGTAGATGTTCTTGGAATATGTTTTTCATCACGAAATATACCATCTATTACTATATTTAAGATGTTTCACGTGATATTAATATAATTAAGAGTTTCATGTGATAACTCTTCAGGAGACAAGGAACTGTACAGCCTAATACCTGAACCAAACTTTATAGCAGTTAAGAGGAGGAGAAGTTATTCATCCCTTTGTAGCTGATTGCTTTTGCAGGTTTTGTGTATGTAAAATTAGAACCAAGAGTTTAACAATTTTTAAAATCTGCTCTATTTTTTTTTCTTTTTTGCTCTGTCTTCAAAACAGGATCTAATGAAGTTTGGAAGTACAGTTTTTCTGTAGACCTCTCTGTAATGTCGTTTTGAATGAGTAGATTTTCCAAGTTAATCTCAAGTGAATCCATATTGTGCTTCCTCTGGCAGTCACGGAAAGAAATTGTAGAAGTGGTGGGAAGGTTTTGGATACATAGGTTGCTGTTCTCTGAGTTACACTGTAAATAGGGTTATTTTCTGACATTATGTGTTTAGGAGCCATTCTTTTTCTCTTAAGAGAAAGTAAGTAAGAAGCTCTCCATTAGGCTGAAGTGAAAGTAAGTTCCATTAATGTTGCAGAAATAACAATGGCATGTTGGTAGAGCCCTAATGTATTGAAACATTTAAGAAGAAACTGACTGAGTTTCAGTTGAAAGCAAGGACTAACACTATAATAGTGTTTACTGTGTTTGGTCACTTACTACTCCTGTAGGTGAAAGGTAGGTACAGAAAGCAATACAGTGGCTTGCAGCACCGAGTGGAGTGGTGTTTCAGCAAGTCGGCGCCAAGCGGGATGGTGTTTCAGCAAGTGTGCTGCCCCGTGTGCTGTGATGTGTAACCAGGGCAGTCTGGAAGTGCCCAGGTTTTGTGGATCATGTGTCTGCAGCTGGAGTTCACGTGTTTCCTTTCTTCACTGGGTGAAGACTAGCAACCACTGTTCTATTCCCAAAATAAAGTTGTCACCTCAGTACAAAAACAGAAGTGTTTTATCAGACATCCTCCAGCTGTTGTTAATGTTTACCACTCATCTGTACCATCTGTAAAACTTTGCTGCTTTGCATTTGATGGTTATAAAGAAAAACAAAGCACCCTGAAGGGCTTATTGATCTTTTTTTCTGAGAAGCTCCCCGTTTTTAAGATCTCCTCAGTGCCAATATATTGTCTTATACAGGAACTGTGTGATCTTTTCTCTTGCATGTATGTCATTTTCTATTTTTAAAAAGGAGAATGTAGTTGCTCTCTTTATTTATAGTGGTGCTAGTGAGATCACCATGAGGCTTGTCGATTTTTGGTTTTTACTCATACTGCCTTCTGTGTGGAATACTCTTGTATTACATCACTGTTCAACCTTTAGAAGTCTGATTAGTCTTCTCCAGTTTTGGTCTATGCTGAAGGTATTTTCGGGTGCATCCAAATATGAAAAGGTGTGATTCCCAACCAGTAGTGCTGCACTAGCAGGAATTCATAGGGCAGGCTTGGTGCTACTGTAGCACAATGCTAGAAGAAACAAGCCTCAAAACAGTTTCACTTGCAAGGGATGGTTTTGTTATACGAGTACAAAGCAAAGATAGGCTTTTAAAGCACTCGAGTCAGTGTGTTTTTTTGATGGCATTGATTTTGTTAAGTCTTCCTAGTTCCTGGCAAGTTTGCCAAATACAGTTTGAAAACCATTGCAATTGAAGGAATTAGCTTTTCCTCATTTTAACTGTCTAATTGAGGAAAATAATATCCTGGCAGTCAGTGGCTACTGTTCACAAATAGCACTGTTCAATTTTGAAAGTTAGAAGGCAGAGATTAATGTCCAGAAAGATAATGCTCATATCTGCATGTAATTTTAATATTTTTTAATGCACATATGTGCAGGGTCTGTCTTATGGATGACTTAGGTTGAGATGTGCTCCTTAATAACCACTTAGAGTAGAAATGAGCTATCTGTATATGTTTGAAGTAAAACACTATGCTATTTTTGTTCATAATTCTGCAAGTAACATTTGTACTAGTATTTGTGACATGCCTTGAAAATTTTGGATCTTTAATTAATATTGTATTTAAAGTGATCCTGATCCATCTCTAAATGAAGATGTATCACAGATTTATATTATTATAAATCAGAAGACTATATTAATATCTAGGTATTTATTATAAAATTTAGTCATTTGTATTTCATGATTACTGATCAAATTATATAAATAAATTTAGACTTTAATTAGAAATTTGATGCATTAATTAAACATATTGGAGATAATTGTTTAAATCTAACATGTCTGGAGACTTTTTAAAATGCAACTGAGAAGAAGAAAGTGCAAGCAAAGGAAGAGTGAGAACAGTCAGTTGTGGTGAAATGAAAATCCGACTATGCATTTTTTTTAAACCCATTTCTGTGGAGACTGACTCATTTGCAGAACTGCCGTGTGTTGCCAGCAATATTTCTTTTTTTCTCCATTCTCTTGAAGAATTCAGGGGTTGCACAGGTAACCTTCTGATAATGCTGGACTCATTTCAGTCAGACTCATTTCAGTCTAATTTCAGTCTACCATTTTTTTTTATATGGTAGCTCATAACACAAGGCATATTTTGAATAAAGTTTTTTTTTGTTTTTTTTTAGCATTTTCATTTAATGATTTTCTGTAATGTTGGAATGTTTTTCATTCTTGCTTTAAAAGCTGCTTGATTTTGATATTCTTAAAATTGCATTTTTGCAAATATTTTTTTGTTTGCTCGTTTTGTAACTGAATGGTACCTAGGTATCTGAAAATTTTATGGAATTTAAAGTGCTCAGCTAAGATTTAATGCATGTACACAAAACACTAATAAATGTGTAATTTTTTTTTATAAAAATAAGGCATCCTTTCATATCTCACAAATTTAAGCATGTGTTTGAAAAAAGTGTCAAGGTTTCTAAATATGTTGTCCCATTTCTGGGATAAATACAGTGTTAAAACAAAAAATGTTCCTGTTGCAGTCTGTAAAGTATATAAGCTATATCTCCAAGCACCTTCTGTGAAACAAAATAATAGCTAAAATGGTTAACTTGGTTCCACTGGCAAACGAGTCTCTGTATTGAGCTCCAGTTCTTCATTTTCTTGATTTTCTATCAGTGCTTTCTAGGATACTTTAACCCTTTTGGCAAGGTTGACTCTGTGCAGATGGAGAACAAAGTGACGTGCTAGTTAAAATAGTTCCCCCATGCAGATTCCTGACCTGCAGTAGATGTAACGTGGTGTACACTCAGTGGAGAGGGACCTGCTCTCTCACTGTAGGAGAAGAGACTGCACAAAAGCACAGAGGTGATAAACTAGTGTGTGCTGCTTGCTCCAGTTTTTAACAGTTGCCTCATGGAGGTGGTAGTAGGAAAATTGAAATTGTATTGCATTTCTAACTATTTCTATCTAGCTATTGAAAGATATCAAAAACTTAATTTTACTTGGATCTGGAGTTAAATGCAGTAACTGCATTTGTTCCCTCAGTAGTTAAATATTACGTGAAACCAACATTGCTACATATTATGAGTTATTGTTATGTTTTAAATCTTCTCTAGAATCTTTTGAAATTACTCCCACGATATTTTTGGTTTCATCTTTCTAAATGCCATCCTGTTTATTTTGGAGTGCATTGAAACAGATCATACAGCAGAGCATGCCTGTTCTGCATTTCTGCTTTGTGAGGGTCATGAGATACACGCTGTAACTGAGTAGCACTTCATGTATCTCCTGAGTGACCAGTATTTCATACTTTTAAATACTTACAGTATTTTGTTTACTTATTGCACCAGCAGAAAAGACCATGATAAATTCATCAAATGGGTATATATGCATTTATATCCTGGTTTTCTATGTGTGTTGGGAATGCTGGTGGGGGGAAGTTTTACCAGGTTTGCTGCATAAATTTGAACTGATAATTTCTTGTTCCATTCACTGTTCCAGGTTTTATTTGATTGTTGAAATGACATAATAAATCAGATTTTCTGTTTATGGTTGCCAGTTAAAGCATGTGGCACATACAATAGGCATCAACAGTTCAGTATATTTGAAATTTTGCCCAGATTTGTAAAACACTGGATGAACGCTGTTGAAATGATGAAAAACAATATCACTGTTCTTAAGTGTTGGTATTAATGAGGTTCCCAAATGTGCTTCTGCTGGTTTGTACAGTTCAAAGATGCTTATACTAAACCATGT
The DNA here is from genome assembly GCF_059628265.1 of Tinamus guttatus. Lineage (NCBI taxonomy): Eukaryota > Metazoa > Chordata > Aves > Tinamiformes > Tinamidae > Tinamus > Tinamus guttatus. The sequence continues at coordinate 4,403,910 of NW_028288923.1, forward strand.
GAAATACCTGTAAGATGTAATGGTTGTACGCACTGTCATACCTATGCAGTTTATCTTCCAGAACCAACCTATGCACTAGGGAACTGGAATTTCCACCTGCTAATATAATTGGTTGTATTAGTTCAAATGCATATTCAGTACTTTTTAATCTACTAGTTGCAGAAGTTTTTGCAAAAAACAGTATTTGTTACAAGACTACCAATTCTTATATTTTCTGTTGGGTTTTATTTTTGCTGTTTGTACTCCCATTTCATGCATCTGGCCCTGCTTTCTCCACATGTTCCATTCCCCCAGACGCACCTACGTCGGCAGCATGCCAGGTAGAATTATCAACGGACTGAAGACTGTTGGGGTTAACAATCCGGTGTTCCTGCTCGATGAGGTTGATAAACTGGGGAAGAGCTTGCAGGGCGATCCAGCAGCTGCCTTGCTTGAGGTAAGAGGTGTTAAATTCCAAGCTGTGTTTCATTTTTTTCAACTAAAAACTTTAAATATTGCACTCAGAAAGGAGGATATCACTTAGGAAAGACAGCTTTTTTAATTAAAACAACTGCTGGTGTAAGCAATCCAGAAGGTATGTGGACTTTTTCAAGTTTTTTTTGTTTGTTGGTTTGTTTTTTGTTTTTGTTTGTTTGTTTTAATACATTAATATGTTTTGAAAACTCTTAATAGCACAGGCTTATGCTACAAGTAAGTATATAAATATGGGCTATTTGTGTATCCTTTATCAGAATTTTTTAATTAGTGTTGTAATTAACCTTCTGCACTTTAAATTATCATTTAAGTCATGAATCCTCAGTTTTTGACTAATTATGATGTGCATAATTATACATTTGTTTTCTATGAGAGCTATTAAATGTGTGTGTGTTCCTTTTTCTTCAGTTCTGGGACTTGAATCAAGATAAAAATGAATCTAATTTTGAAGTACATTGTACAGTTACTTTATCATAGTGTAGAGTGTAGAGGTGTGAAGTGTAGAGGGAGTGTAGAGGTGTGAAAGCTGACTTGCTTAAAGACACAAAATATAGGAGGTGTGAATAGGACTTTTGTGAAGGGGATATTTTGGATTATTTTTTAGATCCATCACCTGTAGAAAAGTTATTAATGAGATGTTGAGATTAAGATGCTACAACTGTCTGATTATGGTGAAGATGAGCAGTGAGCTGCCAGAACCTTCTTCTTCCCGTCTTTTTCCATGGAGTATAAGTTAGGAGGCTGAGCCAGTACAGTTCCTTTCTTCACAGCTGGGACACACTGATTTACATTTGCAGCGGTTTCTTTCTAGCAGTTTGCTGGAGAGAGAAGGGAGCATCTCTGTGGCTATAGGAATGAAACAAAGAGCATGGCCACCGTCAGTGCCGAAGGCTGGGCACACCTTGCCCTCCTGGAGTTGCTGACAGGCAGAGGTGAGGATTAGGAAACTGAGGGCACAGTTAGGCTGGAGTAGACTGAAACACTTGGAGCTGTACAGGGCAAATGTAGGACTAGTGCCATTAATGATTTTGGTTTTGTGTGTGTCTAGAATTTCATTATACTGCTGTGGCATTACGCTTTTTACTGCTGTTTTATGTTCTGTTATGTTTACGTCAGTCTGTGAGAGACTACTACGCTATCAGTGTTATAGCTGGCCTGCTTTTGTGGTCATGCCACACTCCCTCTTTCACTGAAATGATGGAGGGAATAATCCTAGAATCATCTCAGCTGGCAAACTAAGCTTTTGTAACTGATGTAGCTGGAGGTTGTGGGTGGGAATGAAAGTAAATGATTCTGGTAACATTTGTATACAGTCATTTTAATGAATCTTTTGAACTGGTATTGTCTGTATTGCTTAATACAGTGCTTTGAATATGAAAATTCCTACTCAAAGTGATTCCTTCAAAGTGATTCCTTTTTTTTTTAATGTCGTGAACTCATCTGTCTTACGACTTTCTACAAATGTCATTGTAGATTCTGTTAGATACTCTAAAATACTAATAATAGTGTAAATGTACTGAAAGATGCCATGGATTCTCTTTTTAACTTTTAAAAATGATAATTATGGTGCTATAGCTCTGTATTTCTCAAGTGTATGGTATGCATTCCTAGAATGCATGAAAAGCCTGCAAGGAAAAAGAAAACAAGCAGAGTTGTGTGACAGATATTCAAATGCATTTTTTTTCTATATATACTTCCTACTTCTTTCAGGCTTTTATTCTTTGCTGCTAATGGTAACTAGATCTGTTTCTGAGTTTGCTGGTATTTCTTCAGTCATTTCTCCCTTGGATATCGGACTAAACTGGCCTTAATCTAGTCAATGCATGGTAATAACTACTCAAAACATTGTGTTTTGTTAGTGAGATAACTGTTGTTTGTGAGACAAGCAAAGTCAGTGATGAAGCAATGATTTGGCATTTCTTGGAAGGAAAATCACTGGGTGGGGAGGGGGAATGTTTTGATCATGAAACCATTCATTAATGTTGTTAATTATATTCAACCTTTGCTGTTTATGTTTGGTTATTTTTCATTGCTTATCCTGAAGCAGGGATTAGCATTTCATCCTTTTCCTATCATGCCAGGCATGGAAGGTGAACAAAATGAATTTATTATTGAATTACTTTGTGTTCGAGTTATTGATATTTTGCTGCTGCTTTGAAATGTTTCTATTTTCTGTATTTTAAAATCTTCTCAGTGGCATTGAACTATGTTCCTGCCATGGATTATTCCAGTTGCGTCTCTTCAGGTCAGCTCCCAGCTGTCTCTGAGATCATGGTCTCTGTGCAAATTATTGCTAATTGTCCATTAGTTGTATCTGGAGAAGTAATTGCTTTAGTAACCATGTCTGGGTGCTGCTCCCATGTGAGATCTTTGTATCCCTCTACTGCTGTTTATGAACATTCTGAAGCAGGTGCTTTACCTCCTCTAATGGAGAACTCGTGTCTGCACATGAAATGCTTAATTGTCAACTAGTAGAAGAACAAGCAGTAGTAAATAGTCACTCAACTGGTGAGTTTCTTTCCGGATCGCTTCTGCAGCTTTGGCCGGTGCCATCATTAAGTTTAAGTGGCACATCCTAATGCATAGGTATGTTAAATCCCCACTAACTGTGCACAGTGAGGTATATTCGGGAAGAAAACTGGCATACCCTATAAGCCACAAAGCAGAGGTTGATTTTTGTGTTTACTGGGTATGTGTTTAGTTGTGATGTTTCTGTGGAGTTGTTACTTAAGCAAAACAGAATGTCTTCCTATTTCCAGTTACTGTTCATCAGCAAAGGAATGTTTTATTCTAAATTTAGATGACCTCTGCTTAAAAGAGAAGAAAATAAAAATGGATCCAAGTGTCTGATAGCAAGTATTTGTATGCAGGGAAATTAGACCAGGAGCATAGCCAGGCAATTAAATGTTCATGGAACTTATTCTGGATTTTGTGGTAATAAAATGCTGGTACAGAGATGCCTTTGTAAGCATGTGAGCTGCTGGCCACAAATTAAGCAAGATGTTTTGTTCATTGAATATAGTATTTTTCTGTTAGTTGAATGTCTTTGGAAAATTTTTGAATGTGAATTTTAGAGCAGATATCTAGCTGAAGAACAGTTCTGTGTGCTTTGGAAAATCTGTTTTAAATGAATAGGCATTATATTGTTTTATATATTATTTTAAGAACTTTTTACCATGAAAAAGAATTACTAGTCCAGAGCAGTCCAAGTCTGGCATAATACAGAATTCTCAGCCTCTTTAGAAGAGGTTGCAGGTGACTGAGCTCATAGACTGGCATTTGTACAAATGGTGCCTATTGGTGTTAAAAAAAAAAAAAAAAAAAAAAAAAAAAAAAAAAGGTGAATTAGGATTTGTGGTTTAAGTCTTGTTGGAAAAATCTACAAAAATAGACTTCAAATGTGAGACTAATGTTTGATATAGCTTACCTTTCTTGGCGTTTGGACACACTGCGTGTGATTGTAGTGTAGGAAGCTATACTCTGGGACTAGTTGAGGTAAGAGGTATCTCTATTGATTGAATTATTCATCACTGTACTTGGCTAGTCATGATACTTGAAGGCCTTTGCCTTCAACAATAAAGAAGAGAGTAAACGATAGGAGCTGCCTGCTAGAGAGGGTAAGAAAAGCAGCTTTTGAATAACTTGCAGCCAGTGAACAATAATGTTCACTGAATTACAGCCTTATGTTCAGAAGTTAGCTGCATGCTCCAATATGCTTAAAGATTTCACCATGGGGGAAAGTAGAACTTAATAGCAGTGACGGTAAAATTCCAAAAAATATTTCTTAAAACTGCAATGTTTCAAAACCAGAGCTTTTACTAAAAATCTGCTGTGTTTCTTGTGTGCAATTAAAAGGTATTTTGATAGACTTGTGTAATGATAAACATTTCTATTCTGAAGTTTTTTTTTAACTTTTCAAAGATCGGGTAGGATTTAGAGTACAAAAATAAAAAAATGTTTCTTTTCTAGTCAGCTAACAACTGTTCAGATTCAAAGGTTTTTTAAAAAATTATCAACACTGTTCTCGCCTATAATTCAAGCCACTAGGACAAGGGGTGCATTCATGGGGTATAGGCATATAAATTATTTTGACAGTAGTGTGCTGTTTCTCAGGAGATGCTTAGGTCCCATTATTTGTAACATGAGAATTATTCATGTCAGCATAGCATAGATAATTCATCATGTGGGAAGAAAAAGCATGACAGTAATTTAAGGGAAGAGATGGAATTAAGGTGGGTACGCAGGTGCTGGTATAGGAGCCAAGTGTAGAATACTGTATACAATGAACCTCCATTTTTTGGCTCTATTTTGAAACTAGAGAGAGGCATCTTAATGCAATCATGATCCTTGTAAATACTGTTTTTATCACCTAATAGTGAAAAAGAGCTCGTTCAGATAATAGCTCAAATATATGCAAGAAGAGGATTAACCCATTAGAAGTAGTAATAAGAGCAATAGAAAGACAACACTGTTTTTAAGGCATGGATTTACTTTCGCTGCAGTAGTAGTAGATTATTGAGGTTTGCCAGAGTACATGTTGATATTCTTCAGTGTTCATAGTTAGGGTTTGTTAGTTTGTTTTTTTAAATCACAAATCTTGGGGGAGGAGAAACAGTGCAAAGATGGTTTTGGGAAAACCAAAGCTCACTCAGAGTTGAGACTTCAAGGAGAGACATCAAGGACAATGAGAAGAGCTTCTATGGCTGTATTGCTAGTAAAAGGCCGAGCAAAGAAAATGTGGGACTGTTCTTGATTAAGTGATAGTAGGCAAAATACATGCTAAGAGAAGATACGCCCTTTATCCTAGAGCCACATGTCATCAAGCATCTGCATGTTGCTTAGATGAATACACTGCAAGCTTATTTCAGTTATTAGGTACTGGGGTTCTAGCAAGGTACCTATTGCTACTGTTCACAAGGAAAGATGGTTAGAAAATTCATTAAACGCTATTAGTAACTTCTGACAAAACGCTAGTTAGTTTTGGCTTCAAGATATAAAGGCTTTTTGATGCAGAACTGGAATCCCCCAGTTATTTGGAGACCAGCACAGTCTAGACAGCATGTGGCTGAAAGCTTCTGGACTCCCATGCACTTGTGCATCTTTAAGTCTGTGCTTGTAAGTGCTGTGCCAAAATGTTGACTGTGGGGTGCAATATTAATTTCAAAGTTAGTAGTAGGTTAGAAAATTAGAGCAATTAGTCTATTTTGACAGATTTATGTATAATTTATGTTTATAAAAATGTATATAAAATGTGGATGTCAATTCACTTTCACTCTTGTTTTAAGGTCTTGGATCCAGAACAAAATCACAGTTTCACCGATCACTATTTAAATGTAGCCTTTGATCTGTCCCAAGTCCTTTTTATAGCTACAGCCAATACTACAGCTACTATCCCACCTGCTCTTTTGGACAGAATGGAAGTCATTCAAGTTCCAGGTAACAATGAAGTGTTGTCATTAAAATGCCTCTTGTAAGTCTTTAATGTTGTTTTTTTTTGTTGTTGTTGTTGTTAAATAAAAAGCAGTTCTGTTATTTTTAAGCCTGCTAATGGCTAGTAGATCTTTTTAAGAGCTCAGTGAAGAAACTTTTGAAAGACTGCTTTCAAAGACTAAAGCTTCTCTTGCTGTTCATACAACGTTCTGAATAACCGTGAAGTATCATGCCAACAGCTTTTGAAATTCTGACTGGTCACAGACCAGTTGCAGTAACTGACTAGATCTGATAAAAAGAACAACTCCCAAGTGTAACAACAAGAACAATAAAAAGAACAACTCCCAAGGTGTTAGAACATAGTTGGTAAGGTTTCAAACAGTAGGACTGCTGTTTGTACCCTAAAAATGTGAAGGTGACTAATACTGTTTTCGTTGTGATGTATTCCATAAATATATTATAGAAGTGTAGCACACAATGATTTATTCCCAAAATCATGTTCTGAAAGATCATCAAAATAAAATCCTGTGTATTATGCCGTAATGCTTACAAGTATATGGAGGAAAACTAGTGAAAAGTATACCCTGCAGTTACCCTTTCAGTTACACTTTTGCAGTACCCTTTCAGTTACACTTTCTCTTTTAATTTCACTGTATATTTGGTGTAATGGAATAAATTTTCTAGGATGTGTAAAGCCATTTTTAGAAAAATTTGACAATTATAGAAAATCCTGAAAACAAATAATACGAGAAAATAGCTTATTGAATTGCACTGTTTCCTGGAGCTAGCCTGTGTGAATAATGCAGTAACCAAAGGACTGTACCTGCGTAGAGGTAAAGACAGGGCGTGCTTGTACCTTTAGGTGTTGCTTTCAGACTGCAGTTCCTAAAGCTGAGCTGAGAGCCTGAGTTCCATGTACGGAAGTCAGTCTTGTGATTGTAGTTCTCACCAGGCTGCAGGAAAAGCAGCCTTCTTTGCACTGAAGATTATTTGTATGTTTTGAATATTAAATAGTAATTTGGTAATATAGTGCAGAATCCCTTTCCTCTACAATGAGTGCCCTAACTGTTAAGATAACTTTCCAGGGAGGGTGGTACTTTACAAGGCATAAAAACTACCAGTCTTTCATTATGAATGAAAGTTCCCTTTAGAGAGAGAATGAGTTTAGGGGTTGATCATACATTCCTAACAACAGACTTCCTTAACTCTTCACGCTGGATTGTCACTAAGACAAATATGTTAGGTACCTAGAATGTTGCTACTGTAAATGTTAATATCTAGGAATGATTTAGATTGTTCCGAAATCCTACTTTAGGTGTCCATATCATTTTTGTGCATGTGGAAATATCTTGGTGGAGGGAAGATTATTAAATTCAATTGGGTACAATTCTGAGTGAGTTATAGATTTGATATAGTCGTGCATGGGCAAAATGATTAGTAAACATACATTTGTTCTTTTGAAGGATATACACAGGAAGAAAAAATTGAAATTGCACATAGACACTTGATTCCTAAACAACTTGAACTGCATGGCCTGACTCCACAGCAGATTCAGATTCCACAAGTAACCACTTTAGACATAATTACCAGGTAAATCGGTTGTTCGTTGCTTTTAAATGACTTTTTTGCTGGTAATTAAATTATTTTAAGCCTGAAACATTTCTTTAAGATCAGATTTAGTCTTTCTGTATTCAGATATTCATCACCTTTTGATTTATGGAATGGTTTTTCCAAGTTCTTCTTAGCTCTTCACACTAAACAGAAACTTTCTTCCTTCTCTTGAGATTTCCTTGATCTAGTTTTTAGAATGGGTCATAAGCGATTGTGTGGGCACAGTTGACAAAGCAGTATGAATGGGCAGAAACATTTCAAGCTAGTATTTCTTTACTGCCTTCAGTGTGTAAATGCATGGTTTTGGCATAACACAATATTGATCTTAATCAAGCTTTATTTATGTTTTCTTCTTAGAAAAAATGGAGAACATAATTTTGAATATTTGGACTTGGTGGGCCTAATTTGTCTAAAAATTGAAATTAAGTTTCAATAAGCTAGTATTTATTTTTAACTCATAGATTGAAGGGTAATGTATTTTTCCAGTCAGTTCCTCTATTTTCAATGAATTGAATTTTGAACTTAAAAAAATCCCTTTTTTTTTTTTTCCATATGCATATGCTCAGTGTCATTGGAGCATTGTTTAGTTTTTTTTTCCCTTTTTTTTTTTTTTTCCCTAAGTTTTGGATCCAGATGTCAGTACTGTCATTTCCTGACTCAGTGGTTTGATTTTCCTTCACAGTTTAATCAACAAGCAACAATTAGTTTGATATTAGAACATGATTTTGTCCCCATTTATTAGAGCAGTCCAAGGCCTTACTGTTCTGACATTTCATTTTATTTGGATGTATTTTTTTAGAAAGAAAGGATATTAGATTCAAAAGACATCTCTTTATTAAAAATAACACCACTGTCTGTTTCTCGGTAAAATGATTGTGTTTGTGCTAGGTACACTAGGGAGGCAGGAGTCCGCTCTCTGGATCGGAAACTGGGAGCGATTTGCAGAGCAGTGGCAGTGAAAGTGGCAGAAGGACAGCACAAAGAAGCAAAGCCAGATCGTGCTGAAATGGCTGAAGAAGAAGGTTTGTATCTTTTGCACGCTTTGTTAAAAAGGAAGCTCCTAATGTGATTGGGAACGTTTGGGGGCTCTCTTTATGGTCCTTTAAGAAGGCAGCATATGTCACTTAAGGATTTATGGCCGTTCATGAAACTCATTAGCTCACATAGTAACCTAAGAAGTGATGCTTCAGTGGTCTTTAGTGATAGTCTTGTACTTCATTAACTTCTTTGAAGACAGAGAAGCTTAGGTTTTTCTCTGGAGTCTGCAGGATAAAAATGTGGTTTTTTTGCGCTTTGCAAGTACCACAATTTATTTTGATCCTGGAATGAAATAGCACTCGTTCAAAGTCTCTTGGAGCTCTGGTAACTTTCATCATCTGTAGTAAGTCTTTTCTTCTCTCCCATGTTTTTAGAAGATAACTATTTAGCATTCCCAGTGATCCAGACATCTATAAGCCTTTCACCAGCATGTAATGCTGCGGTACTACACTTTTGTGAAAAATTATGGAATTAGATGTTTATAGGTTCATGGTAGTTAACCTCTTTCTACTGCAAGTAGAATTTGTTATTCTGTTAAAATAATATAGATCTACTTCTTGCATCTTTTGTTCCGTCTTGGTCCAACCTTTCCCCGGTATTCGGAAACATATTTTACAATTTACCAGAATGTAGTTTTCCATGAGCACTTTGTTTTCCATGAGTAACTTTACATGAGCACTTCACTTTTAGTAGGATTTTAGTAGGACATTGCATAGGAAGTTTACAGTTTTGGTTGCAAAGGAGTGTAATGCAGTCACCTCGGAATCCTGACTGATTTACAAGAGGACAAATAGAGAGACTTTTTTTTCCACTTCTTTAAGTTAAACCAGCTTGTAAGTCTGAATAGTGACTGTCTGTCATTTCAGGGAATAAAATCTGGGAGTGGTAATATGTTTATTGTTTGTAGAAATGCAGAGCTATTAAGTAGAAAAATATACCAAGAGGTTTTCTACCCACAGTAAAAGATTTTCTAGCTTGTCTCTGGAAACCCATTTATTGACATTCAGCTTTATCATTCACTCAGTATTTCTTCTGTGCAAATTCAGACTTTATTTATTTACAATCATCATAATAGCCTTTGCAAGATACCTGTAATCTCAGAAGATTGAGTTTGGCCTGCAAGTTAGTTTGCATAAGTGCATTCAGCTCAGTTCTCTCTGAATGTTTAGCTTAACAAAATGAACTCTCACAGTAGCTGTGACTTTATGTGGAGAAGAGACTGTAAAATTTTAAATTATCCCACATACATTGGAAGGAAGAGCTTTTAAGATGTCTTTATTAATGCTTTCTGTTTATGTTGCATGCTGCATTTGGTACACCTTTGCTGCTTAGTGCTGGATTTTTCTGAATTACCCCTGAGCTGTCTTTTGAACCAGAACACTGAGCCTCTGGGCTTTGAGGTACAGTCTGGCAAGGTTAGGTATCCTTACCCTGTGCTTCTGTCCCTTTTGTGCTGGTAATTTTCAGATAACTCATACTTTTAAAGTGTAATTTTGTTCTGTGAAAGGATAAATATATCAAAAATGTTTTCAAGGGCCTAATATGATTAATGGATTAAAAAAAGTGTCATTCTCCTCTTCAAGACTCTTGATGAAACAGGAGAAAAGTAGATTGGAAAGAATCTTTTTACTTTTAAAGCAGATGCAACTCAGTCCAGTGAGAGTGCTTTTAACAATGTTAAAGTTATCACTGGGCTTGCAGCTTACCTAGCAAAAACAGTAATTGCAAGCAAAGCTCTTCAAAAGAGGGCAAAATGTTAGCACTTTTGGTTGGCACACTGTTTGGAGCAGGCCCAAAAGCACCGAGCTGGGAACAGTTTTCTTTGAGCTTCTGGCCTCAAAACTGTCTCTAGGAAAGCACTGCACTAACACAAGGGATTCCAGGGGACATGTGGATCTCTGGTTAATCTTTGGTATTACTAAGACATGTGCAAAATGGTGCAGTCTGCAAAAGGGATGGTTTATTTTGTGTTAACAATGTGTTTATGTACAGCTGTATTTTTAGCAGAATATGTCACTTGTTGGAAGTGGGATTTTATGTTGCTTTTGTTTATTTTAGGTTTTGTTTCGCTTTCATTCGATCTGAAGCACCAAATATATAAAACAAAATCCAGAAATATATATCCCCAAATTTACAAATTTATGGAAATAATGTTTCCAATAGCCTAAATTTATTTCTTTGACTGTAGTAGGTTTTTTAATCTTCTTGGTGTATGAATGTGCATGCCAATGTGCATAGTGCTGGTAATTTTTCATTTTATATCATTAGTGGCTCTTGAATAATAGGTAGTCAAGTCCCTTCTTAATAGGTTAATTTTAAAGTACTGTGTGGCTTTTTCTTTCTCTATCGTTTTTTAAAGACCTGTAGTTCATTTTTGCTTTAAATACTTGTCAGTTACTCATGTGGACTCTAGAGTCTTCATTAACACTTTCCGTTGTCAGGAGTTCTGAATTTGGGAAAGTACAGGCTTTTTGCACATCCTTTTTGGCATATCAGAAGAGTGGCACAGTGCCTCTTGCATGTGTTCGGCTGAGTGCCCTCTCCTTTAAACTTTTGTAATAAAAGTTGAAGGAAATGAGGTGATAAACCACTAAGTTTCTGTCACTATATTGATGAATCAGATTAGTAACCCCAAGCTGAGCAATGGTTTTTGAGGTTTTTTGAGGTTTTGACACTGTTTCATGTGAGGATGGAGGACACCTGCCATAGCAGAACTCATGGGGGGAATGTGCTGTCAAGCTGCTCAGCACTTTCCAAAATGTATGGTTGGAGTAAATGGGCAGCTTTGTATTGCCTTCCTCCCTCTTCTGGCTCCTGAGCTTTATGACAAGGATGACAAGTGGAGGAGTGTTAGTTTGCATCAGTCATTGAGTTTATACAGTGAACTTCAGCAAAAGCAAATGGGGTCATTTTTCACACATCTCCAGGGAGTCATTCTTGTGTACAGTAACACTATCTGATATTTTACTGAAATTCTATCTGAGATTTATGAGACACTCATCTAGTCTTCGACACTGGAGGAGATTCTAGTAGTTACAGAAATATGTGAGACTCTCCTACCTATTTTAGTGCATCTGCCTCAAGTGTGTGGTGCAGCAGCTGTGTACCCGGGCAGCATAGCATGATACAACAGTTGGAACACAGAAGCAAAAAGTGATTTATGGGATTCAGACACGAAAGGAAGTTTAGGAAAGGTAATATTTATCTACTAAAACTGAGCAAACGAATCCTATCTACATTGAAACCGAGGCTTCAAAAATATGTAAATATTTCTGTAACCCAGCAATACAGTTTGTTCTAATGCTTGGGAATTAATCTGCACCCTTTTTTGAGTTTAAAATTTGATCAAAGTGATCAACTTGAACAAAAACATGTAAACTTTATTCCCCCTATCCCAACTTGAATATAATGCATTTTACTTACAAAATATGAGATTATGAACTACTTTCTTTTTGGTACTAGTATGCCTCGGGTAGCATTCCTGCTCTTCCAGAAAGTGTCATTTTCTGTAATCTTTTGAAAATTTGGCACTTAGAACACAGGGTCTTCCTTAGCACTGCAGAACCGGTTCGCAAAATCTGAGCAGCGGGATTCCCAGGGTGGGGCCTCTTTAGATGCTCAAGTTCGAGTTTAACTGTGCTGACATTAGCACAGTTACTACTTAGCAACAGTAAATAAATTTAGTACTTACTACTTAAATATACTTAGCAAATCTGCAGAAGTGTAATTCATGGTTCTTTCTCCAAATTGCTTGGAGTTATTTTTCTATTTAGGCCAGAGGCATAAATTATATCAGAAGTTTGTTCTATATGTAGGCTATTTGTAACATATATCTAAATATTCTTGCATGAAAAGTTCAATTCGAAAGCTATTTCATATTTTCAAGTTTCCAGTTTATTATTCTGTGTTAGTCAGCATAGCAAGAAAGCTTTGCTTTTAAAAGCATTGTATTACTAATGCTTAATTTAAATATGTTTTATGAAGCAGTGAGAAATTGCTACCCGATGAGAAAGATTTCAGCTCTTCCATTTACTCACTTAAATTGAATCTCTAGAAGAAAGCAGGAGTCTTAAATTCTTAGTGTTTATCTTTGTGCCATGAATTTACTTTTTGGAATAAATCCTGATTTCCTGGAAACTGTCTTTTTGGGTGGAGGTGTCATTTCAGGGTTTTATATATATATATATATATATATATATATGTGTGTGTGTGTGTGTGTATATATATATATATAAAAAAATTATGGCTATTCTTCTAGGATGGGAAGGGAACAAGTATGTGACATTAATGGAAAAATGAATAAATTCCTTATAGTCAGCACATCTAATAAGGTGATAAGAATTTTTCTCGCAAAGTTAGTTTTTGTTATTACATTTGGGAACATGGCTGTATGCTCTTAAAACAGCTTAGAAAAGGTCAGAGTTTAGGTTAACATTTTTGAAAACAGGGAAGTCTGGAGTTCATTACCACTAAAGATTATAAAACAGGGTCTAGTAATTAGATTATGTATGCACAAAGGGCTGCTTATTCTTTTTATAGGGCAGGTGGTCTCAAAGATTAACTAGCCAGTTGTTTACGAGAAGTCTCTGTCTGCTTCAGCTGTTGACAGAGAATTGAGTGAAATAAATAAAAATAAGCAGAAATAGCGAATCATTGTGTGCACGAGGTGGTGAAGTACCTTAGTATCACACAAGAGCAGCTGTAATTAAACTCGATTTTGTTTTAAAATAGGAATTGTCACATCAGCTTGCTCAAATTTTAAAGTCCCTACTGTCAGAATTGCAACCTGATTTGCAGGAATAGCATGAAGAGTTATCTATTTCCTATACTTGCTGTTATTTATGTATTTGAATATATTGTGTACAAGAAATGGTAGTTCAACAAAAACACGGAGATGGGCTGAAACAAGAGGAGGGCTGTCCGAAAAAAGCAGTGTTCCTGGGAAGGGAATTGAATTGTGTGTTGAGCAATGAGTTGTAGGCCGGAAAGATTAGTGGCAGTTAGATAATAACTACCTGATTTGAGTGCCGCATGAAAGCGGAATTGATGCTATTATTATAATAGCGATGTCGAGTATTTTCCCTGGTACTGTATGAAAGCATTAGTGAGAATTGTACTGTTACAGTATTAACTGTAAAACAGGCTTTTATACATCGGGATTAATAAAAGGGTAGTTTGTATCTTGTGAAATGAGACGTTCCCGCTTCATCCATTCTGAAAATTACTTTTGCAGCACTGTACACGCGCTTTCAGTATTACACTAAGTAGATTAGATCAGTGATTTGTGTCTTTCCATAACATTTAAATTTCAGAACCTTCAGTTGTTGTGCCTATATCAGAGTGCAGAGGAAGCCGTTCTCAGCGTTTGCCTGGGACAACGTAGGCGATTTCCGCACGCTGGTGCGGGAGGCTTGAGGCTCAGCACACGGCCCTGCAGTGCGGCCTGCCGCCTTCAGTGGGTTCCCCGACGGGTGTTAGCGAGCTGGAATGAAGCATCTTGTGTGTGTGCGCGTGTGTGTGTGTGCGCGTGTGTGTGTGTGTGCGCGCGCGCGGTGCTTTCCTTAATGGCAGCCTCAGGGCAGGGAGGCACAGCTGTGAGACTGCCAGAGTCTTAGACATATTGGAATAATTCAGGTATTTTTTATGTTTCCAATAAACGTTTCACTAAAATACTGCTTTATACTTTCAAGAAAACAGTAAATGAGCCTTTTGCACATGGATCAAATGCAGTGGGCAAGTGAGTGTCAGTTTTCCGCTCTGTATCGGTGCTCTTGGGCATGTCCACAGTGTAGGGCTGCTACAAGTGGTGTTAATTCTCCAGCTTCTTTGTGCAAACGACCAGCTATGCACTCGGGTTAAAATAATTTTGAAGCTTTAATATTTACAAGGTCTCCGTTAACATTTTTCATTTTAACATTTGTATAGAAAACTGAAATGTTATCACTAAGGAAACAGCTGTACTGCTAAGAAATACAGTGATACTTAAAATGGAGTAAGAAAGAAACACATTTTGAATACGTAACTACTGCTTTGTGTGAGCCCTTCCTTCTTCATGACTTGAGTAGTTTGTGTTTGAATGCGTTAGGCTTTTGGGGTTTTATAGCCCTTTTGGATCGCACTGGTGGTCATTTCCAAAAAGGCCAGGTCATGGCCTCCTGGCCTAAAAGGCTGCTTGTTTTGGAAGCACGATGTTACTGAATGTGATGCAGAGTAGCAGTAATTACCACAGTCCTGTGGCAAAACAACATGGGTAAACATGGCCAAAGTGCCACTTCTGGATTTGACAGAGCTCGATTCTGAATTTCAGAAGTTAAGCATTGAAACCCTTGCAGGAGACCACAGTACATTAAAAAAAAAAAAAAGATGACAGTTAATTATAGTGCTTTTGTAATATTTCCACATTCAACTTCATATTTAATATTATACTGTGTAAAACATAATCATTAGCAAATTTTTTTTGTACATATCTAGTGAAAAGAGCAAAATCTTAAATGAATTTCATGTGTTTTGCTGCATGACCTACTTTAAGTGAGTTGTTTCTCCATCAGTGCTCCAGATTTAATATTATCCTTGCTGGACAATTTAGAACATGTTTGGGCTTAATAATCATGAAATTTGATGGCATTATCTTTAATTTGACTAAGTATCTTTTCTTTTCTTAGATTGCAAAGAGCATATCACAGAAGATGCAAAAACAGACTCCATCAGTGACACTGCTGACCTGGCTCTGCCACCTGAAATGCCGATTTTAATTGATTTCCATGCTTTAAAAGATATCCTGGGGCCACCTATGTATGAAATGGAGGTAACAGCCTTATTTGTTTCTGCTTGACTGCTGCCGCTGTCTCTGTTTTGTTCTGCTGTTGATGAGTTCACGCAATATTATCTGAAAAAAAAAGTTCTTTTTATTCCAGTAGACATCTTTTCACCTAAAGAAATTTTTGTTTATTTACTTATTTCAGAGGATAAGTAATGTAATGACAGACTTTGTGTAAGCAAAGATGCCTGCAGCAGTGCTTAAGATGTACTGGTGTTTTTTTCCAGTTTATAACAACTTTGCTTTTGTCTGGGGAATGGTTTGTGGTGTTGGGAAGGAAGCCAAGAGCGGAACCCAGGAATCCTGCCTTGGAGGTAGCTGTGTTAAGGACTCTCCCACATACCCACTAAAGCCAGTCAGCATTTTTAGGTATTAATACCACTTCACTTTACACCAGAAGTTCTCAGATTGTCTTTAAATTAATGCAACTCTGGACTGAGTGCAACTCTGAATGCAACTCTGAAAAAATTAAATTAATGCAAAAAATTAAATTAATGCAACTCTGAAAAAAAAAAAAAAAAAAGGTGTGGTGATCAGGCAGCTCTGCTCCTTGGTAGGCTTATTTCTAGAACCTTGAGTTTCTTTCTCGCTTTTGTATTTTGTTGCATTTAATGAAAATGCCATCCGTGAATGCAGTTATTACTTTGGGATTCTCTTTTTACCCTTTGCAGTGCTTTGCTTTAGGTCCAGCTGAACTGACAGAGTATAAGCAGTGTGTATCTGTAAAGCAGTGCACCCTGTAAAGCTCTGCTGGAATGCCAGGTTGTGCTGTCTTTGTTCTGGAAAAAAAAAAAAAAAAGATAACTAAACCATGAAGTTGCATAGAAAACAGAAGGGAAGGGAAAACTACTAAGAGGATGAAATTCACACCTTTAAGGAATTTTCTTTGAAGATTCATCTCTCCTAGATGAGAGAATCACTGACAGGATTTGGAGCCCAAAAAGCAAACATCGTGGCAAGTGGACAGCAGAGAAAAATGATTAAATTATTGGATTAAATATATATAGTATATGATTGCATTTAACCCAGCAGTAATGTATTAATCTTTGAGGTTTTAATCAATACGGTTGTTTAGAAGGCGACTATCAAAGTGTTTTGCAGTGGTTTAAGCTATGATTGTTGCCCAACATGTTTTCTCTTCCTTCAGGTGTCGGAACGGCTGAGTCAGCCCGGGGTGGCCATAGGCTTGGCCTGGACCCCGCTGGGTGGGGAGATCATGTTCGTGGAAGCCAGTCGCATGGACGGGGAGGGGCAGCTCACGCTCACGGGCCAGCTCGGGGACGTCATGAAGGAGTCGGCGCATCTGGCCATCAGCTGGCTGCGCAGCAACGCCAAGAGATACCAGCTGACCAACGGTGCGACCCGCACTGCGTGCTCTGTGCTGCTCCCCGGCACCCCTGCTTGCATCATGGCAAAGATGCATGTGAAGGAAGCGTTAATATTGCTTGGGGTTAACGTGTCCTAATGCCTCATATTCTTCCATCACAGATTGTGGCATTGCAGAATAACATGAGCGGTTAGGCTTTTTCATGGTAGAAATATCAACACAGTAAGGCTTCTTCAGCCATCAGTGATTACTTGGCTAAACCACTCCAGAGTCCCAGAGGCTGCTTTGTAATTTGGTTAATAGCCAAACTGATAGCCTAATTTGTTGAGCATTTGTTATTACTTGGTACTCCTAAATTACCTAGGGTAGTTTAGATTCCTTTAATAAACTAAAAGACTGAATGAATGCATAAGAAATACTGATGTCAGCAGTATTTTAAACCAGAAAGGTAAGTGTGTGTGTGTGTATGCATGTGTGTATATATATATAGCAATGTCACACAGATAACAGGAAGATACTACCTTTTAAATAAATATAGCACTGCTTTCCTGCTGTTGACATCTTAAAGCTGACATTTAATGTTTGGGACATAATAAAAACAAAAATTAATATAGAGATCAAGGAATTCCTATATTTAATCCCT
The DNA here is from genome assembly GCF_059628265.1 of Tinamus guttatus. Taxonomy (NCBI): domain Eukaryota; kingdom Metazoa; phylum Chordata; class Aves; order Tinamiformes; family Tinamidae; genus Tinamus; species Tinamus guttatus. The sequence continues at coordinate 4,421,250 of NW_028288923.1, forward strand.
CTATTGAATTTCCCAACACCAGCAGATGGGTTAATGTGTTAGGGTTTTGTCTGGGAATGAATTTAAGCAAGGTTGTTGGTTTTGGGGTAGGGAGGTTGTTTTTTTTTTTTAAGAGTACAATGATGCTTTTTCAGCATGGCATTAAAAAACGGCGCTAAGACTTGTAGTTCTCTGGTGCCCTTTTAGAATAAAGGCCAGGAAAACAAAACAGGTTCAGATTTTTCACATCCAAACCATTCTTTTTTCTTTAAGCTTCTGGAAGTTTTGATCTCCTTGACAACACTGACATCCATCTGCACTTCCCAGCTGGAGCTGTCACAAAAGATGGACCATCTGCTGGTGTTACCATAGTAACCTGCCTTGCTTCACTCTTCAGTGGGCGGCTGGTGTGTTCCGATGTAGCCATGACAGGAGAAATTACACTAAGAGGCCTTGTTCTTCCAGTAAGTAGCATTTGAGAAAAGAGCTAAGTTGTATTAATTCTTCTAGGTTTAAAAACTGTTCACACCTCCTTACAAAAGCAGAGCCTTGCTGGTCATGCCCAGGGGCTCGCCATGCTGCCTTCAGGGCAAGCATATTAAAATGCCTAATGGGAAAAGCAGACCTAGAGATCTGAATATTCAAAACAGTTCCACATATGTATTGCAACTTCAAATTTATTTTCTCAAACTACTAGAAAACTTTACAGTGAAACTAGAGATCCTATTTTACTAAGAACTTTTATAGTAATTTTATATAAATTACTCCTGAAATTGTCATGTTTGACATTTTTATATAGGGGTTTCTAGATACTGTTCAATATATGCAGTTCAGATTAATTAAAGTTCCTATAAAGCTTTTCCTTACAATGATGGCAAAAGAAAAGACCCAAACTCTGCTTGAAAAACATTAGCAGCAAATGGAGCCTGACATTGCTGATTAAGCAGATGTGGGAGTTAACTAGTGTGGACTAGAAGGCTCTCCAAAAGAACAGTCAGGTGGCGGTTGGTGTGACAAGGCTCCCCACTGTTAAAAACTGGAGTGAAACGTGAACCCAGTGTTCACTGTGACATGGTCTAAGTGCTTAGCTTCCCAAATCAAGTGCCTTTATTCCAAGAATGACTAAATTTTGCATATGTTTTAAGATAGGTGCAGAAATTAGGGATCTGTAAATCCTGAATCAGATTTTATAAATGATCTAGCCCTTATTTCTGATTGTTGTCTAAAATCTTACTGTTATTAGTAACTTAGTTTTGCTGCATATAAGGAGACTAGCAGATACCTGAAGACAAGCAAGGTAACAGGATGCAGCAGTGTCCAGAGTAGACTCAGAACCATGAGCATTTGTGATTCACTATGTTTTACAGAAGTGTAAAGTTTTCATTTTTGACTATTAAAACTTAGGTCTGACGCTAAAACATTTTAAAATTGCAAGTTTTTCTCTAACATAGTCTTTAAATAGGTTTAGAAAAAAAGATGAAGGGCAGAAGCTGTGACTAGAACAAAAACTATTTTCAAGTCCTCTCTGAAGGACTTACAAACTCAAGCAGGTGCCTTTCTGAAAGGAAGCCTGTTTTCCTAGACCAAAGCCAGTGTGGCAGTTTTGGGGTACACACTTGTTTTTCTGTGTGTTTTCCCTTGTACAGTTAAAGTTTTTATCAGGTTGGACTGACAGCAGCACCTAGCAATGCCTTTATCTTGAAGGCCTCTTAGAATGCAGTTGCAAGATGTCAGTGTGCCATAGTAAAAAGAAGTAAGTGTTAAAGCAGTCTTTCTTTAGAATTTGTTTTTTTCCTGCAAGTAATTTTTTCCATGGTTGATACTCTTGCATTTGCATTCCCAGATTAATTTTTAATCCAGAAGGCTGTTTTTTTTTCCATTAACTGTTACTGAAAGGCTACTGTAGCACCTTACCACTCTATTTCTCTTAAGTATATTATGAGGTAGAACTATTGATGCAGTTTAAATAATCTAAATGATTGAGGGAAAACTTTTTATTAACATTAAAAACTCCTGGTGTGATTTCTAAATTTACTGCAATAATTACTTTATTAGATTAGTATTATTTTGTTATGTTTTTTTTTTCCTTTTTATTAGGTTGGGGGAATTAAAGACAAAGTCCTGGCTGCACACAGAGCTGGACTGAAGAGAATTATTATTCCTCAAAGAAATGAAAAAGATCTTGAAGAAATTGCAGTGAATGTGCGGCAAGACTTGACTTTTGTTATGGCAAGCTGTCTGGATGAAGTTCTTAATGCAGCCTTTGATGGAGGATTTTCAGTTAAGCCCATTGTTGAGCATTTGAATAGTAAACTTTAAGTAGACAGGCTAAGATTATTTTTGCATCAAATTTAATACTGATCAATAATTAGCAACCATATAGCAACTGTAACTATCAAATTTAGATGATTTATTTAAATGCAGATGTGAATGCAATTAAAACTATTACTTCAGCAGTTAACATTCTGTAACAATATTTTATGGAGGTTTCCTGCTTTTTACTACTGTTGGCAAAAAAACATGGAAAAAAAAACTAATTTATTGATATTGAGAGCTTCATACTGAGAGGTTCAAACATGAGAGCTGAAGCTACGAGAAAAATCGTATTCCTTAGTTTATTTGGTATAATTTTATATAAATGTCAATTGGTGGTAACATCTTTAAAGAGAACAAACCCACAAATAGGAGGTAACAAAATTCTATGGGGTGTTCAGACAAAAGCACCCCTGCAGCAAGTGAAGCTAGTGAGGAGGTTATTCCAAAAGCCAACTAACTTAGTGCAAAAAGAGTAAAATACTGAATGTTAATTTCCTAAATACAGACAAGTAATATAGTAAATAGCATCATAGAAAAAATGCAAATTTTGGAGATGTAAAAATTGCTTAAAGGTTTTAAACAGAAGCAATTTTGTCTGAATCATCAAGCCCTTTTGGCACCTCACAGTAACTCTATTTTTGTAATGCCAATGTAGATGTCATTTTTCACACTTACATATAGGAAACAACTAAGGAGGAATTTAAATGTACTAGTTCTTGGTTAAGAAAGGAGTGCATTAAAGTTTATATACGCAAAGTTGTACTTACAGTACTGAAGTAGGTTGAGCCTAGCTGAAAACTTAATGAAAAAGATTGAGCCTGATAATGTTTTGGAGGTACAGAGTATATTGTCCTTCTTAAATATTACCTGACCCTAAACTGGGAACACTGGTGATTCTGGGATGTTTATGCTTCAAGTTTTGCCTCTAAAAATTAAATTGGTTTATTTAATTAACAGTGCTAAGAAAAGTGGATCATTAATACTGAATTAGGGGCTGTGAATTATTTAAGGTTTAAGAAAGTCTGTCAGTATCCCATCTCAAGATGGCTATCTTAGAGACAAAGCTATCCTCATTTTCCCTAGATGTTAGTGAAGATAGAAATTTAAATTTCTGTAATCTAAGGTGCTTAAGTTTTTCTTTGCTTTGTACTAGAGTCAACTGCAAAAAAAAAGAACCAGCTTGCTAGTCTATTGCTCATTAATTCGAAACAAATGGAGGTGAGTTTATAAAACACAAATTACATCAGTGAAAAAGAACTATGTATAAGCAGCCTGTAAATTAAAATTGTTTGTTTTAATTTATGTATACAAAGAAAAAGAATTTTCTTGGAATATAGTAATACTGTTATGAATGATACAAGAATGGTTATTTCTGTACCCAATTTATAAAAGCTTTTAAAGCATTCACAGAAGACTATTAGATGAAATCTAATAAAGTGAAAAATATAAATATTTTGGTTTAATTATTTTAACAATTCTATTCTTACCAATAACGTAGTCCAGACCTTAGCTAGTGAATAATCAGGATGCAATGCAGGGAGTCCCAGAATATTTTCTTACTCAAATACAAAACAAACAAAGAAACTTGACAATCTGTAAGCCACCAGAAAGATACGATAGCCAATATGCTGATTGCCTTTAATCTAAACCAGCAGGAAAAAACATTCAGTTCTTACCCAACTTACTGGAGCTCCAGTACCAATTTTGTGCGCTGTGACAGAGCCCAGACAGACACGCAGGGGATCCCAGCGCAGTCTGCTCAGACATGTAGCAAAGCCCTCTCTTTTTAAAGATGCCAAGTACTGGAGAAAATAAATAAATAAATCTACAGCAATTTTACTTCAGATGAACCAGGGAGCTGCTTCTAATCTAAGAGTCAAAGAACAGCTGTTCCCCTGCCACACCATTCCTAGCTGTATGTCTTGCCTCTGTGGACTGAAATGTAAACTACTTTGTGCCACTCAAGTAGCCTTACACAGATTTACAGGTTTTTGTGTTCTTACAGAGCTGAATTAGTCCTGTTATTATACCTTATCCTTTTACTGAACGCAGACAAAAGTAAAAATCAAGTGCCTGAGCAAGCTAGAACAGCTGAGAGCTTCTGAAGTAATTCCAGTTCACTGGCAGGGTCCGTAAGTGAAGCTGCCATTAAACACAAGTGTGTCTCCTGTGCCTCTCATAACATTTACCTACAATAACAAAGCTCAAGAATCCAATGTTATTGCCTTTCCTCTACACAAACGGTAAAGAGTTACAAACAGAACTAGCTGGCCAGTGATATTCATACTCTTAATCATAGTAGATTTGAAAAGAAACAGCAATAAGTAATACAATGGCATAGGCAACAATACGAAAAATGTTAACCTACTTTAATTTTGAAGCAATACTGTAAACAAGAACTAGCAAGATATGTCAAGACAAAACCCCAAATTCACATCCAACTTTATCAAAGTTTTTTTCTTTAAAGGCAAGGAGAAAGCAATGGCAACAGCACTAAAATTTATTGGGACAAAGGGAAGCTCTGCTGCATTTCATTTAAAGACAAATCTGAGTCTTTACAGTTCCAATTCCCATTTACACAGAGATAATACTTTATAAAATAAATAGCTAATGCTAAGACAGTGCCAGGCTTCAATACACTATTTATTTTTAGATAAAGGAAAAAAAAGTACAGTTTATTACTTTTTTTTTTTTTTTTTTTTTTAAGGATGTGATTTCCTTCTCACTAATATAACAGAATGCTGTTTACTTACCAGATCCTCAAACTACTTAGAGGAGGTCTAGTGAATTTTACTTCTAATACTTTTGAGGATTAGGGCCTAATAAACACTTATGTGTTTAATTGTTCCATCTACAAGTGGACATCAAATGTTTTATACAGATTTTTATATCAAATAGAGTAATACTAGTTTACAATGTAATAGTTCAGCACACATTAGTTATGCTATAGTATTTCTCACCTATAAAACACAATGAAAAACAACCTGACTATGCCAGTAGCTTCTAAAAATTACTACCACCACAATTTTTAAGGTCTGCTTCAATAATACACTTTTGAGAACTAGCTCCTTCTGGCCTAAATTAAATCACTGCAAGTTAGTGGTTTAAGAATTTAAAAGCCATGGTTTCTTTTGGGGCCGGTGACAGACACGGAGCCATTTAAAGTATAAGCAGTACCACTGAACACTCCTAAGTGAACCCTGTGCCTCCACGGCCCTGTTACACTTGGGTGTAAGTACGAGCCCGCTCAGGGCCGTCCTAGCAGGTACTTAGCTAGGATTTCTTAACAAAACTTGAGTGTTAAAATCAGATCACATTGGCAGATAGGAGCCAACATCAGTGCCAGCCAGCCACTCACAAAAGAGCACGTGAGAGGGTGCATATCTGTATATAAAAATAATGTAACGTTTGGCCAAGTTTCTGTCAACAGGCAAAAGACAAAACTGAAGGAAGGTACGCAAGCATATTCAAGTGAGAGTAACTGTGGGATTCAGAAGATTGGCAAACAATTATTGTATGTTAATGAGGAAAATAATGCTGGATTGCAGACTCCTGTGAAGCATCTACCACCTGCTTTCACAAGACACCAGTACGTTTTGTAGATGAAATCTGTATCAACTTCTAAATCCCAAAACTTCCCAATTCTACTAAACAAAGCCACCTGGTTCTATGCTATTTTATGCATCCGCGCTGCCCTTTTTCATTTTCCTTACCTGGAAAACTACTTACCTCATCCTGCATCAAAATAATTCAAACAAGAGTTGTCTTAATAGATTGATTTCTGATAAGAAATTTAAAGACAGTGCACAGTAAATAAACTGTATTTTAATGTGTTACAAAAGTAGTTAATAGCCAGACTACCTCTCCAAACAGATGTCCATAATTACTAGGTTCGACAAAGATTTCTTTCAAATAGCGTGAGATTTAACATTTTTTCCAACTTACTCCTTTTTCTGCCTCCATGTTTTATAACACACATACCATATACATTCATGGTAAACTTTTCACATATAGGCAACCTGCATAAAGCCCAATATCCTACAAAAAGCCTGTATGGCTGGTGACTTATACCTGTAAGAAATTATTTGCATTTTACTGTATATCATATCACTACAATGATATACAAGATCAGTTCAAGAAAATTACTTTTGTTAGTAACAACCAAAAGACATGAGGACAAGAAACTGAGCAATAGTATTAATGTGTCAAACTTTGAGCTAAAGCGAAAAACAAAATTCTTTTTTAAATTTGCCAGGTATTCTTTTAATGACAAATATAAAAAGACTGAAAACATTTCATTGTGACTGCCTTTTCTTTTTCTTTTTTTCTTTTTAAACAAATGCTCTGTTTTTATAGTTACAAATACTGTGTAATACAATACCTTCTTTGTACTGAAAAAACAACAAATACAAGGATGCAACCGAATTTCTAAGCATCTCTAAATTTGAAATGTGAATTTGTTTTTTAATTTGGAAAAGATCTCAACAATTCTTCATTTTTTTAGAAGATATAACTCAAAGTACAACAACATCTAAACTGTTTTTAAAGGAGCCTTCTTTCCCAACACAGCTTTGAACATAATTGCTCCTTTCAAGTTCAATACATTCACAAAATAGCTCAATTAAGAACAGTATCACCAATGAATTGACTACTGGAAAGAGACAAAATTTACCAAACATACAGAAATATAAGTTTTACCATAGCAATAATGCATATCAAAAGATGACACCTGTAATTAATTTTAAAAAGATACAAAAAAGAGAAAACCTGAATTACAGAAAAGAAAGTCATATTTATTTAATGAAAAACTAGAAGTTAATAAAAATTAGCAAATACACAAAAATATACACAAACAGCAGCAATACTATGTAGTGACTTACAAAGGTGGGGGAAAAAGCAGCGGCCAGAGATCAGACCGCTCAACATGGCTTGTCAGTCAAAGGGGGAGGAAAAAAACACAAACAAAAACACGAAACAGTATCCTTTTCAACAGTACAATCAATCTACAAACAAGTTTTTAGAATTATTTTACAACATTTCCCGTAGAATCAATTCTTAATACAAAAGATGCCCATTTTGGGTGTATATATATTTCAGTGGTTTACTGTTGACTTATTTTAAATATATTAGTGTTACTACATGCAACTGCTTCCTGCGATTTAACAGCCTTTCCTTTTATTTACCTTCATATACGTCTATCCTCCGTCTACCAAATAATTTGTCTGACAGTCAAAGATGGTTACCCAAGTTTCTGCTAAATTAAATGCAATGGTTTTAAACACTGGCCTGAAGAGGTTTGATTGCCATTTCAACACATTGATATAGTTACATTGATGCCTAAATTGCCATTTTCTGCAAAGAGCTGTGCAATGCTGGTGTCAAAGACTAGACAGTCACTATTCATAATGGCTGTTGCAATTCCCTCATGGATAGAGCGCGGAGTTGCTTCCCAAGTCAATCGCCGCCTATGGCCATTTAACTCAAGTCGATAAGCAAAGTTTTCTGCTTGCTTGCGTGTTCCTATCAGCTGTACAATTGCAAAGAACTGCTGGTGACCATCATATTTTTCCTGTTTCTCCAACACTAACATGAAATGAAAGCCAAAACAAGACTGCATCATAACCCAGTCAACAGCACCAGGAAGATTAATGTCTGTAGCAAGGAACACTATATCTTCTCCCTGAAGTGTGGTAATTGACTTGTGCTGATGCATCAGGTGGGGCATCACGGCATCCAGAGAACCTTGCCACTTACATGAAGCACCAGGACATGGACATGAATAAGGCCTAAACTCACACAGCTCCTCGTGGTCTGCTTTTTCTGTGTGTGGCAGAGTTATTTCACATCCAGAAGAGGCATATTTACATGGGAATAGTACAGAATTGGCCACTTTTTCCATAGCCAAGTTGCGAATGGAGCCCAGGGGACCTCGGCAAGTTGGACAGCACGTAAGTTTGGGGCGACAGTTGCTGCAAACGAGGTGGCCACTCTGACACTGAAGAATGGGTGGCAGCACATAGTCAAAACACACAGGACACTCAAAAAGACTAGCCAAGTCATTATTGGAGGCAGTCGTGCCAGTCAGCGCAGGCACCCTCTGGGATGGCGTACACTTGGAAGTACCTGTCGGTAGTGCTGTAGCAGTCTGACGGCTCATTTCTGTAATAAAGGAGAGAAAAAAAATGAGTACACAGCAGATACCACATGCAACCACATTTGTTTTCTTTTGCATGCAGTATTTCTTCATTTACAAAGAAACTTCAAAAGAAATTAGATGCAAATGGTAGCATTGCAAACTGTAGGTACCTGACACTCAGAGTACCAATTCTGCTGCACAGAATGCCAGACACACAGCATGGAGTTTAACAAGTGAAGAAATCCTGATAGTTACCCTGAAGCAGAAGTTGCTTATTGGAACGTGCAGGGAAGACGAGTAACAATACACCAAAAACACAACTAAAAAAAACTCAATCTTGAAAAAGTAAACGCTACCTTGTTAGACGAAGGAATGCTACCAGAAGGTAAAATGCTACCCAGAAGTGGATTCCATTGCACAATAGACTTCTCAACCACCTGATGTGCTTCTTTGCAAGTACCCTACTTCTGTATCTTTTGATGATGTAACAGCTCTCAGAATAAATCTCATCCTTAATCTTCTTTTATATTCGACATGGGAATATTAGGCAATAGGCGAGCTTCCCATATTTATCATCACTTCACCCACAACTTACTCATACTTGGATTGGATACCTCAGGCAGCGCACTGCACATGCTTCAGCAAGACATGCACTGGCAGGGCACCAAGGGAAGGAACGAAGAGAATCAAACACGTAAAACAACTCATCTTAAAAGCTTGATAAACTTTTCCTTTGATACTCAACCTAATCATAGGCAATTCCAAATTCTTCTGCAAAAGCCTCTCTCCCCAGCTCTGAGTCCCCATGTGTAGGACTGTATTCAGTCACTGGTTTTACGGGGGTCTTAGGTCCAGCTTCACCTGTCACTTCCATCTTGAGCTTTCTTGACTAGAAATACCATTTTTCTTCTTTGCAAACCAAACCATACAACATCATGACGACACACTACTGTACCACGGGCTAAGAGAACAGCTATGGAGAGCCGAGTACCAGCCCTGCTGATCTCGCCACTTGCTTGGAAAGAGCTTGGAAATTGCACACACACATTCATAGGTAAAAGTCTACAAACACTTCCCCTCAAAGCCTGCAAATACACATTTTGGTAGGAAAAGCAAGTCTGCGTGTGCTTCACCTTGCTTGTAACTATCCACCACAATGCATGGATCCCCAGCGAGCTGCAGAGAGAACGGCTGGAAATCCCGGGCTCGGACCAGTTCCCCGGGCAGCCTGACGAGCTGGGCGACACTCGGCTTCTCCAGCTACAGCTCACAGAGCCACACAGCAGTTAAATTAGGCAGCCTACAGACTTTGCAAAAGACCTGCTTGTACTCAGGTGTCCTTTCCACTTGAGCTTTCAAAGCTACAGAAGTACTGAAGAGGCAAAGCACCATCCAGGCCTGTTTTATTGCCATTTCTGTATGTGGCCAGTCTTCCCACATGCTTCCAAGGCCAGACCCAGCCCAACATGTGCGCCAGGAACCTGCGAGCTAGACTGCCAAGTTCCACAGGCAAGGAAGAAACTGGATATTAGAAACTGGAATGGACCAAGCCTAAACCTGCCCAAAGCCTGCATTTCACCACTCTGGCTAACCTGAAAAAAAAAAAAAAAAAAAAAAAAAAAAAAAAAAAGGCACTTCGTGATGGAAAAATCAGGGAAGTTAATTTTTTAAAGCTGTATTATAGACAACAAGTTGATCACAAGTGTTAACAACATAATATAGTTTGGCGTTGACAAATACTATCATGAAGATACAATTACAGAACAAGAAAGAACTAGTACACAACAGGAAATAAAATTTTATAAGATATTTTTTGTTATAAAAGCCTTACTACAAAAACAATACGATGTTCTGGACTTGTATCGATCAAATAAATCCAAATTATGACACTTTCTATTAGGACACTTTCTACTTCATTCCCTCCCAGCAAGAACAAGTTCCTGAGCAATACCGAAATAAGATCCTATAGATGTCTTAGTCAAAAATATTAGTTTTTGCAGCACAAACTGTTCACAGTATTGTACAAATTTGAAAAGCAGTTTAATTAAAGGAAAAAGTATGTTTTAAGAATCTTTAATTCTCTATTAAGGAAAAACTATGCCCCTCATGAAATCAGGGCCCCAGCACCAAGATACAGTATCGGAGTCAAGAAAATTGTCTTGGAAAGTGCTTTCTGACCATTTGAAGTTCCAGTCCTGCCCACACTGCTCTTCCTGAAAGTCCAAGGAAGCTCAGAGCAGCCTTACAGCATGTGCAAATAGAGCCAGGTACAAGAAACTGCACTTACCACCACAGTAACAACCATTGACTCAATACAGCATGTGCTCAAGATGCACCATATGTGCAGAACGCAAACATCCCACCAGTTAAGCGTCAAGACTGCTCCCGACCACAAAAAAAGCCTAAACTAACAAGCACGGAAATGGCTTTCTAGAAATGGAGGTTCCTGAAAGCACCCGCTGCCGTGCCTGAAAAACCCGGACTTCCTCCCCACAGCAAAGCAGCTCCCGCCCCGGAGCGGCCACAGCTCTGCTCCCGGTGAGGGGAAGGCTCTGCAGCCCTTTGCTACGCTGGGCTGCGACGCACACCGTGCCCGATGAGGGGAAACCCTACCCCGGCAAAATACTTGGAGGAAGCGGCAGAAATACAGACATAAGGAAGGTTGTTTCAGGAGGGTTTGGGAAGGTCACGCATCCCAGGTGCCAGGGAGCGAGCCCCAGCGCCGTGACCCAACGCTGGTGCCCTTCCAGGAACCAGCCCTGCCCATGGCACCCTCGGCAGATGTGAGCTAACAGCAGCCACCATTATCTTCACTCGTATCAAACTGGTTAAACTTGCATTTAATATCTTAATTTGCTTTTGAGAGGGCAAATGAATGTTAGCATTAGAAAAAGAAAAATAATAATAAGTCCACAGAACTTCCCCAAATTTGGCACAATCATCTTAATAGCTCGAGGGAAAAGATCTCATTGCACAATACTAAAGAATTATTCAAGGTCAGAAAAAAGGTGCCTTATTATAAATTTCTATATGTGATGCAATAAAATCTTTTTTCAGTTCACATTTCAGAACTAATTTAATTCAGAGACTTTCCATTCAAAATTTATAAACTCTTGATGACTTGGAGCCATGAAAAAAGTAATAAAAAAATTAACTTTTTTTCAACCACCTAATCACATTTGGAAACGGGGGAAAAAAAAAAAAAAAAAAAGGACTCACGAAGAACTGGAAATCGGAACTTTCCATGAGCCAGCATGCAAAACTGTGAAAATCTGGTTCATTTCTTCAGGATGCTCTATAAGCTATAAAATGTCAAAATATAAAATCTAAGTGAACTGCTGAAAATACAGACTAGTGTAACAAGTGTTACTGATGCCGAAGCCCCAAGTGAGTATGTTACTGAGAACGAAGGTACTTAAAAAAAAAAAAAAAAAAAAAAAAAACTCTATTCCCATTAAAAAGAAGTAGCAGTGAATTTTCAATGGGAAACTTTCTCAGTATCTTTGAAGTACCATTAAGTTAATTTTGTTTTAAAAATCCTGTTGCACACTGTATTTTGGTACCACATCTGCTCATGGTACAGTCTTAAGCTGCTGAGGACAACACGCCTGCACAGAGCAGCCAGCTCTTTAGCTCTGTGCCAGCTCTACCAAGAACAATTTTCCAAGGAATCTCTTTTCCCACTCTCCCCTCTTGCACTCCCGAAAGTCGGTGTACAGCAAAATGGAAGGGGAAGAGGTTCTGGCAGGCGGTACTGCAGCTACCACCAAATCCACACTTCAGTCATCAAACACATGTAACATGAAGCTTATTAAATGTGAATATATCTGGAGGAGCTTGTAAATATTTTTCAAGCAATAACAAGCTGGTGAATTTCAATTCTATAAGAAAACCCTCGTTTTTGCACATCAGCTTTTACCATCTTGAAGTCTATCAAATTTCTCCCCCGCAACTTTGAAAGATCTTAGATTACAAAAGGCCTGACGAGTTTAAGATAAAATGTATGGGTACTTCTGCAAACCTCACTACATTTGGCGCAGGGTTTTACATCGCTGACCAACAGTATCGGCACTGGCCCCACTCAAGTCTTTCAGAAATACCTACAGTTCATGACATAAATTATTAACCAACTACATCACAATTTCAGCCCCATATATTTTGTGTTTTATTTATGAATTATAATTTTTTCCAAGCCTTCCAAACACCATTTTCTTTAGTGCCCTTAATATTGGTTATTTCAGACACCTCAGGGCTTTTCTTTTCCTGCATGATAACCAAAAGCCAGAGGCATCTAATGTAACAGAATATTTTATCCCAGGGTAAAAATAAAGAATAGAGATAGGTTGAGATTATTTCCTTTCCCAAAATACCATCTGTCCCGTTCATCTCCTTTTCATACCAAACTACAACCCTTTCAAGGGCACTGTCATTTTTTTCATCAGAAGTCAGATACATTCAAACTACCACAGCTCAGCCGCAGACACAGTCATAAGGTCCTACAAACTGCAAATTTCATTATAATGAAAACCAAAGGTATAAACTCTTTTGGCCACCCCTTACTTTGCAGTGACCCAGCCTGCCTGAGCAGTTTTCTTCTTGCACCTCTAGGAGGGAAGTCCCCCCCTGCACCAGCTCCTTCTGTCAACCACAAGCAAAGGAAACCCCAGCACGTTCACATAACTGCGCGACCCATCACGATCTTTGCGGCATCCTCTGCAGCGAATCACCAGAGCCCACCGCTCAGCAGGTGTCTCATGCTATCACGTGTGTTCTCTCCTGCGTAAGACTGTCACCAGTTGAGTCATTGCTAGATCCAGATCTCCAAATTCAGCACAGGCTGTGTGGCAGATGTAGACACAAGCAGCGCTACGCAAACATAAACAACTTATTATTATGCCCACCGAATTATAATGATGTGTTTCTAATCCTAAACAAAATGTTGAGCCTTGACTAGTGCTATGTGACTTTAACCACCATCATTAACTATTTCTCCAGTATATCTATGCTGGCATTTTAAACATTCACCCACTTCATTCTCGCTACCAAATGTTTAGGCACAGTAACTACCAGCTGGAGTCTAGCAGTCATTTCAAAACAGAACGAAGAACTTGGCAAATTGAGAAATGTGAGTAATCCATACTCTTCTCAGCGCTGGATTCCAGATAATCAAAATCCAGGTTCTCAAGACCTTTCAGAGACTACATAGCCAGGATACTCTAGTCTTGCAAGGAAAGATTTGCTCCGGAACAACGTTCAGTGAAAAAAAAAATGTTCTCGCTAACGGAAAAAAGTCATTCTAGAATGAAAACTATAGAAACATCCTACCAACAGCAGAGAACCCAGTTCAGACCCCCTGTACTGCACAAAGAAGAAAACATCCCAACCTTCATACATCTTGCAATTATACCTGGTGTTAAATAAGAAAGCAGCCTTCTTTTTAAATTCAGACCATCAACAGATTATTAAAAAACAAACTAGCAAGTTTGTCTTTCCCTTTTTTTAAGCTTGGAAGGAGAAGTAGGATAGAAGGAAAGAGCTGGGCAAACTGTAAGGGAAAGTCCTGAAGATTCATGCTATCCTAAAAACAGTAATACATCAAGTTAACCAATACAAGTAAGAATAATAAAGATTATTGACACTTGGTAATCTATTGCAATAATTATTTAAAAAAAAAAAGATGTGAAGGAAATAGCAAAACAATCTTTTGAAATATACTTACTTAGAACAAAAATACGGAGAAAAAAAGAATAATTCTTTAAACACAAATCAAAATTAGTGCTACTCTAGTGGTACAGAGCATTGTGGATAACCTCCAAATGGGACTTTAGCATATTCCTTTTCAGAAATAAGCAAATAATTTCATCTTGCTACTATGGCAGAACTCCTTCCTGCTGAGATGTGAGGATGGTGATAGGGAAATCCTGCTGGATGACGAGTCCTGCATATTCTGGCACTTTAGTTGGTTGCTGTAACCAACTCCCTTCTCAGCCAGCCACCTCTGTGCCCCAGTGACAACGTGTCCAGCTCCGTCAGAGCCCTCCCCACGGAGCAGACCTGAACCACGTGCATGCACGTGGCAAACACAGAATAATACACGCTGAATTTAAAACCGCAGCTGTCCCACATGAGCTTCCTCTAGACACTTCTGCTGTAAACTGAAAGTGCCTTTGTGAAGTTTGCTTTAGTTTGAGCACAATAGGCCCAAGATAAAGCAGAAGTACAGATTTCAGAATAAATAGCAGGGCAGAAACCACAGAGTTTAAGAAAATAAAGACAGACTGCATATGGAAATATAGATAACTATTAAAACAAAATGTAACAGGGGGAAAAGTTTTAGGCTTTTTTTTTTTTTTTTTTTTTTTTAAGTAATGCCTCACTTCCTTTCCCTGTACACAGGGCACAACAACAAGATTCATCAGGATCATCTTCCAACAGAAACTCATCCCAGTAATTTTTATAAGCCCAAGCAGATCCTCTTTAGAAGTTCCAGTTTTATTGCATGTTGCCATAAAACTGATGGATACATATAGGAAGAACAACTGAAAAATAAATGACTAGTGCCAGCAAAAAAATGCTGTTTTTCACACTGTAACATACTACCGTTCAGGAAGTACTCAATTCTGCTTCATGATTGCAACCTGCTGCAATCACACTCTCCTGGTTAAAAATCCAAGGGGAGCTCTGTGCGTGCCGGTAAGCGACGCTGAGGCGCGCGGGGCAGGGCGGCTGCGCGCAGCGCTCGGCTCCGCGTGCTGTAACCCGCGCCGGGATTGCATCACCGCCGCCGCAGGCTGTGCTGGGACAGCACCTACCTCCGCAAGGAAAGAGCAGCTGGACAAGAAAGCCCCAACCGTGCGGAAAACCTTTGTGTGTGAAGACGCAGCAGTAACTATTCCAATCCAAATGCAAGCCCTGTTTTATGCTGGGTAACTTTTTGGTATATCTAAGCAGTACCAGGGAGCAGACTCGATCAAAATAGCCAGATCTCATCACTGAGACCTGGCCCATAACAGACTCTGATCACAACACAGAGAGCTGCTCTGTAAAAGGAAGAGCCAGAAGGGCAGGATTATGACACTGACTATTTTTATAAAGATATCTGTATTTTGTGTATTGCTTAAATACACACATACTTCAATCTTACACGCTGTCTTGCTCCTGTCATCCTTACTTTGCCTGCCATTGCTGCGTGCAGTCCTGATGAGAGCAGCCGAGTGCATGGGTGATTGTGGGGAACCGAGGTAGCAACTGCAGAGAACAGACACCCCAATTACTGTGCCACCAGGTACGTCAGACATGACGTCTACACCAGAGCAGCGGCCCTAGACACCCAGCACTGCAACCCACAGCTCCATTCCCTCACATAAAACAAACACCCCTCCAGAGAGCAGGACTCCAGCATCTTCATGGTCCCTCTTCTAGGCATTCCTGCAATGATTGCAACTTTCACATCACCTGAAGTTACTGGTTACTGATCAGGCCTTCCAGCAGTAATCAATGGCAAAACTCTAGTTACCTCAGTTATGTTGAGGGAGAGTTTGAGAGAGAGAAAAAAAACCACTCCTATAATGTTACTTGAATATTCAAACTTAGCCACTGCTATGTTTACCATGGCCATATTTCTGTGCTCAACCAACAGTTTTAGCAAGTTCGTCTCCACAGAACATGCTTTCTACACCAGCATTATTTTAGAAAATGTGTTTTTATCTCAGAAGAAGTCAGAGCACTCTTTAGCCAGGACTATCATCCTGAGACAAGGCAAACAGAAATAGGGTGGACTGCCTGTTCCACAGACTCCTGCATGGCACGACAGGATTCAGCATTCCTTGAAACCTAACAAAAAAGGATTAGTTGTGCTACAGCAGCAGCCTGTGGCACAGCAGATGCATGGGAGAGCTGCCTGCAGTTCCTGCTCTGTCACAAGCTTTCTGAGTCATCACAGGCAAGTACTTCCCTGCCCTACAGAGGCTTTAAAATACCTTAACCAGCTGCAAATCTCAAATGTTAATGCAACAGAAAATTAATTAGTTGGTAAGGATACTAAATTAATTTTATAGACCCTATTTAAATTTATTTCTCTTTTGTAGTAACTACGATTCACTATACTTTAAAGGACACTATGTTAAATTACACTAACATCTCAATCTTCATACTAAAATCAATAATATTCAATTATTCAATTCAAATTGCTATTTACTTTCCAGAGAAAGGATCCAAGTCCTGAAAACAGAGGGATAACTGGCTTCTATTCTTTATCTAAAGGAGGCAAACTGGGGAGACAAAAGAAACTTGTAATATCTTCTCACTAACTGTATTTTATCTAGTTTGAAAGCTTCCTCCTTCTGATGCATGAGCTTGATATTGATTTTCTACAGAAAGCCTGCAAGAGTAACCTCTCTTTAGAGAAACCCTTGTATGACCAAAAAGTGCTCATCACTGCCTCTGTGAGCATCCAGTGGCCTGGCAATAGAAGCAGGGGATCCCAACACAGCAGGGAGGGAGCTCTCAGGCTAGGGAGTTATATTTTCTTTTACTTCCATTATATTCTATCCGGGCATACATAAAATGCAAACAGTAACATTATTTCATTTACTTGTATCACCTAATAAATGTTACATGGAATTCAAAGTTAAAATCCAACTGTAATTACTCTGAACTCAGGCCTGGTTCACCATCAAAAAAAAATCAAAAAAAAAAAAGATAATAAAAATGCTTTAGAAATCACAGGAGCAAATGCATCTTTCCCCTACCTCATGCTCTCTTTCTTAGAACTAAATTCAACATGTCATTTTCTCTACACTATCATCCCTTCTTCTGTTAGGTAGTTAAATCAGTGCTGAACCTACAGCATCAATTCCTATCTGGAGCTCAATTGTAAACTATGTTATTTTTCAACCTTTTCCTTTTACAGAAGTGTTACAAAGTATATTATGATCAAGCACTCTCAACTAGGAAATAATAAATTTGAAGTTTCCGAGGCAGCCCTAAGCCTCCTCCTACACATGCCCAGGGGCAGCTCTGTGGCATTATCTCCGCTGAATCCCTGCTCTATTCAGGAGAGAAGCCCCTGTGCACTAAGGGAAGAACTATGCTTGAACCATAACTTCAACTGGTAAACACCTGATCTAAAGCCATCCAGGTCAGCAGTTGTTTCTTTAATATGCTTAAGAGTTTCCTTAGAATCACCCTTCACATGAGCTGTTAAAGAAGGTACCTGTCTCAACTTCCATTATGGAATGCATTTTTTTTTTGTAAAATGCATTTTCCAATGATTTTACTTGACCTAGCAGAATGCCAAGGTAAAATATTACAATGCACCATCAACAATAACTATTCCGCCAACCAAATTATCCCCTAGTCACACCAGTGCAACCAGTCTTCAAATTACATCCTTGCATAAGCACCGATATCAGCCGTGTAGCAATGAGCCATACATAACTCTCTTAACTGTGTTGACACCTTCACGCTCGAAAAAAAAGGGGGGGGGGAGGAATCCTGTAAATAAGAATAATTTTTTATGATTTTCAATCGTAATTATTATAGGGATATATGTATATTTTTCCCCTCAAAAGTCACTCAAAAATAAAAAGATTTGTTAAACAGAGCCTTTTTAAAAGACAACTGCATGTACATGCAACAAGAGGGAAGAACAAAATTTAAGGCTCAAAAATTAAACAAATCTGCATCTATTACGCACACAAATGTACATAGAATTTCATTTCAAATATCACTTTCAAAACAATATTAAGAAAATTAAGATACTCCATCATAAAGCTCAAAACATTGTGTCCTATGTTTCGTCAAAAAACTGTCAGAAGTTAATGAGGTATCAAATAAATAAAGTCATAGTGTTCATTTTCACAGAGCCGAGGACAACATTAAGGTCTTGATGTTAAGTCAATATATCAAGTTATAAGCAGTCTAGAAAAATAATACTATTTTTCAAAGAGAAAATAGAAGTGGTAGATGGTCCAAGAGCATCTGAATACTTCAGTAGCACTTTCAAATCTGCTGAGTTATGTATTTCTTAACAGCTTTCAAATGCCATTACAAACATTTGAAAAAGTGGTTTATCCACAATGGAAAGAAAATCCATGTGGTGCAGGCCTCTCAACTGCGGGCAGCCACGCACAGCGTGCCGGGGCACAAGGCAACTCTTTCTGTAAGGAGCAGAAGCGAATTCCCACCACAGGGGATGGTTGTGCTGCCTGCCACTGATTTTCTTCTTCCCTTTGAAGTAACGTTTTCAGCAGTGCCTGGGCACTCATGCTGGCACCAGCGATGCCGCCGAGAGCACGGGGGCCTCGTCCGAGCCAGGGCTCTGTGCTCAGCGGGACCACCGGGCCCCTGCAGTGACATCAGAGGGTGGCTCCGCTCGCAGCGGCGCTGGCTCTTCCGTGACAGGGCAGCCAGCTATTCTGGGGGGCGAACCAGGGCATGGCTCCCCATCCCTCACAAGCGATTAGTTTTCGACTAAACTTGGGACTGATCCTGGGCACGTCAGTGCCAGCATCATCGACAAGGAGAGTGGCAGCCCTGTCAGGAACAGGATTGTGACACTCTGGACAAAAACTGTCTTTGGCTGCTGCAGAACTGCACTCTCCATGTGCTACACCTTGCTCAGGGTTACAGCTTCTTTTATTTCTTCTTCCCAAATGGTATGATATCAAAAGGCAGATATCCTAAAATCAGAGAAAAACTAATTTATAAATTCTTCAAAGCAGTACCTGCATCACACATTTCAGCCTGCAGTAAGATCTGCAAAACAGCTTATAAATTTAGTATTTGAGTATTATGTCCTTGTAAAATACAGATGACACAGAACATTCTCCATGAAAGACGTGATACATAATAAAGAAATGTAATGAAAATAAGCCTTTAAAAACACCTACATTTCTAAGCTAGACACCAGCTTTATGACTTTTACACTGAAGAACTTATTTTCAGGTATGCCCTCCACCACTTTGACACTAACTTGTTTTAAAAATATTCCTCTTCCAGTTAAAACCTTTTCAATTTCTTGACAGCATGTAGATTAGTCAAATTTAATGTATATTTTTCATACATATATACATTATATATATGTATATTTTTCCTTTCACATGTTTCATCTGAACACATGTGTTTGTAAAAATAGATCCTAAAAAATATGGCATTCTACAAGCTCTTCCTTGAGAGTCTGAAATACAAACACAGACTCTGAAAAAACACCTTGGTCTTTTATCAAAACTAAGTTATTGTAGTCCTGTTTAGTGTTATACATGAGAAATACAGGAAAAAAATTTAAAATGTGAACTTGAATACCTTATGCCATACAAACCAAAGTTCAAAGAACTTTAAAAGGAGCTGATGACTAATCTTTAGGCAATAGTTATTATTACACTATCCTTGCTTTTTTACACATCTCAGCAAGGTCATCAATTGTTACCAGAAAAGATGCAAGATTGTTTTTAGATAATGCAAACAGAAAAGGAAATGGTCAACAACTGTCTAAAGATGTTTTTGCTGCACTTTTTAAACCATTTTCCCTGCCTGAATATATGTGCAGTAATTCCTTTTAATACATTTCCAGATGCAAAAGGACAAATACTGTCTTCACCATTCAAATAATTCTCTCTTTTCCCACTGAAAACATGGTCAACCTCAGCTTCAGTTGCCAGTTCTCAGCACCAGGTTTCCTCACAGGGAAACCAGTCACAATCAGGCGTGCACCATTTGGCTAACTGTAATTATCTAGCACTTTATCTGATTAAAGCACTGTGGAATTAGTAACCAAATCTCTCATTATTCCTGCGATAACAGACAGAATCACCATTTTACAGATGATGACAAATAGGTATATATTTAAATTAATTGTCCAGGACATTACAGAAACATAGTTTGGATTAAAACAAAGTACTGATAAAACCTAGAAGTATTAATGTGGCATTAATACTAGGTTTTGTCTCCTTTCTACACTAAGCATAGTCAACAGCTAAACATGCTAGAAGCACAAATCAACCCCAAGTCACTGATTTGGGAAGACTTTTGTTACATATAATTAAGTGCTTGCAGGGAGAGAACAAAAGAAAAAAAAAGTCAGGTACACATGCAAGAAAGTCTTCTGGTAACCACCCAGTACTTTTATTACTTATATACTTAATGTTTAAGATAAAAATGCACTACTACATAAATATTTTTTGTTAGAGCCAAAAGGGATATCAACTATATATTTTTTTCCCCTACTACTGTTTTTCACTTTTCTTAATACCAATTTTCCTTCAAAATTTTCCTCCAACCAAAAAAGCAGCCCCTCCAGAAAAAAGGATACTTTCCATCTACAACCATGATGTTTAACATAGTACATATTTGGGGGGGAAACACTAATGTTTGGGTCTTAACTGAGTGACAGTCCAGATGCCCTAGAGCTTGTGGTGCCCTCCCAGAGCACTTCCCTGCAGCCCGTCTGCTGCAGCCCCGTAGCCAGCAACGCGCACACCAGGCACCCAGGTGACTCCACAGTCGGCAGCTGCTAACGCAATTTCACCTTGCAGTTTTCACCTTGGCTTTCTGCAGACTGGAAACATGCACCACAGCTGCAAAATTCTGCGTTTTCTATATTGTGCCTGGAGTTTCAGATACCATTGATTTACCTTGATTGTTCTGGTTCAGCTTAACTCCCGGAAAATCAGACAACCATTAAAGCTAAACACACTGATAATCTATTTGGCAGGACTTGCAGTCCAACTTGTAAAGCCAAGAGTTACAAGATTGGAAACAATGTTATGAAGGGAAAAATAAAACAAAGCTATTTTAGCTTAAACTTAAGAACACAGTGTTTCTTGCAGAAATTGCAGTCTTCCACTATATCTTAGCTGAAGAATGGAGTTCATGAACTGTCCTACTTAATTTCTCTAGGCTTTGAGACCAGTAACAGTTGCTCCTGACATGAACACATTCATCCTTCCCTCTCTTTTCTTCACTGGGCGCAGGTGTCTTTGAGCAGTACTTCCTTCTCAACTCAGGCTAACCACAGCAGCAACGCTCAAATCTAAGTACAGATAAGGTCTCAAGCAGCAATAAGTACTCCTGCTATTTAAAATATTTGCTTTCCTTAGTTCACACCTACTTAGCTGGAGCCACCAGATTTCTGAGCTAACTCCTCTAGTATGGTCTAATTACACTATAGCATTAAAACCTTTCCAAGACAAATGATAGATTAATGGACAAGATACTTTGTCATGACAGGTTTTCAAGAGCAAACTGCTCATCATCTCACCAGTGTCAGCATTCTTGGGAAACAACAAACTCTAAAAAGTCTACAGTTGGTAGCCTCTGTTCTTTTTGCTTAGTTTTTCGCTGCTGTGAAAAGCGTTGTATGATTTTCGAACATGTTTCCATTAACGCAATACTATTTCTAGCACTTGATTTCAACACCAGTGTTGCAGCATAAAACAAGCATTAAACCTATGACTAATCTGAATTATTTTTTAGGTTACTTTCTGGAACCAGTAACAAGTCCAGAAATGCAGATTTTATGCTCAAAGCCTCAGTAATAATCCAGCCACGTTCCGGCTCCTCCAGTCTTCCTAAAGGCCAGCTCAGAGAGCTCAGGGCTGAAGAAGTCCTTTCCCTCTTCCTCCCACCCTGGAATGTGTGGTGCTAGCTTCGGAGCTCAGGAAGGAGATAAACAGACAACTGAAACTATGTCCTGTGTGTGGAATGTCCCACGTCCTCCATGACCTACACAGAGAGCTCCAAGCCTCCCACCACCTTTGACAAACGTGGTCATGTTATTTATCTGCTGCACGAGGAAGCGGCACAGGGCAAAGGAAAAGCCTTCGCTAAGGTGGGTGGAAAGAAAGGAAGATGAGGGAACATGGGAGAAGTGCACTATGTTTACGAACTGAGACAAAAGGTGGGATTAGAACACCCAAGAGCTCCATCAGCTCCTCGCTGACAGAGAAAGTCGGTTCTCCTCATGAAATACTTGGGGTGCTCCCCCTTTAACTGCAAACACTACTCAAGCCCAAAAGCTCCTTAAAATGGTGATGATTGGGAGGTGCAGGGCCTGGGGCGAGCCCGAGGACCTGGCTGTCCCCAGGCCTCCAGACCGGCGGGCCGAGCAGCGCTCGCTGCCGCGGCACGGAGGAGGCCAAGGGCCGCGCCGCGGGGAGGCCGCCGCGAGGGGCCGCGCTGCGCGCCGGGGCCCGGCGAGCACAAAGCGGCCGGGCCGGCGAGGCCGAGGCGGAGCCCACAAAGGGGCAGCGCCGCGGGCGGGCGGGGGCGGCGCGCGGCCTCCCCGCGCGGGCCTGCGCGCGGCCTGCGCCGGGCCGGGCCGCGGCGCCGCCGCCGCCTCCTCACAATGACCCGGCCGCCGCCGCCGCCCCGGCCGCACCGCGGGAAGGGGCGCCGCGCTGCCCGCCAGGAGAGCGGCCGCCCCGGCTGCGCTTAGGCCGCGCCGGGGCCCGGTGCCGCGGCGCCCCCGCGGGCCCGGCCGCGCCGCTCGCTCGCACACTCACCTGTGGGCGCCGGGCCGGGCGGGGGCCGCGCTGCGGGCGGCGGGGCTCGGCGATCGGCGGCGCTGCGGGGCAACGGGCTGCGCGGCGCTGGCCCAGGCGCTCGGTGCCGGCCCAACCGCCCGAAGCGAGAGCGCGCTCCGTGCCT
Organism: Tinamus guttatus; assembly: GCF_059628265.1. Taxonomy (NCBI): domain Eukaryota; kingdom Metazoa; phylum Chordata; class Aves; order Tinamiformes; family Tinamidae; genus Tinamus; species Tinamus guttatus. Next base: position 4,444,327 of record NW_028288923.1, read on the forward strand.
GGCTCCCGCCTGCCGGCCCAGCAGACTCCGCCGCGGGGGCGCGCCAGCTGCGGCGGAGCGATCCTGCCTGCGAGGCGCGCTCCCGACGCGGGCGGGGGCGCGCGGGCGGCCGCCGCGCACGCGCACGCGCCGCCGCTCAGGCCCCGCCGCCCCGAGCCCGCGGAGCCGCCCGCGCCGCGCACAAAGGGCCGCCCCGCCGCTTACCCGGCGCGTCCCGCGGCTGCGGGCCTCGAGGAGGGGCGAGAGGACGAAGCGGCCTCGGCGGCGCCTGCTCCTCGCGAGCGCAGGCGGGCCCGGGCGGCGAGCGCGCCTCGCTCCTGCGGGACGGCTGCGACAAACCCCTCCTCCTGCTCCGCCAAACTTTGCACGCGCCGGGCCGGGCCTGCTCACGCACACGCGTGTGCGCTCCCACACGCGCGCGGCCGGCGCGCGGCAGCCGGGCACCCCACACCCGCTCTTTTGCCAGAGATCAGCTCCTGTTTATTTGCTTTCCAGTAAAATACGGCAAAAGATGGATTCATGCCAGTTTTCTACTACCCGAATAGCTGCAGCACTTTCTTGGCTAGTTTAGCTGATTATGCAGGTGGCTAAGGAGGGGCTCTCCGTCCCTTTCCTGACCAGCAAGTGCTTCGTTCTGTGCAACCTTCCTGCCTCCAACCCACCAAGCCTCACTCCTCCGAGAGGCGCTTCCCTGTGAGTATCCTACTGTAGTAATGCAAGGCAGCACTTTTAAATCCCACTATTAAGGAATTCTCCTTACTGTAAACAACGTAGTTGCCAAAGGAAGACAACTATAGGAGCACAACACCTCTTTTCAGCTATTTTTCCCCTGCAAATCTTGTAGCTATGCACTGGTTAATGAGCCTTTTCCTGTGGGTAGCAATCCCCTCAGAAATGATGACAAAACCATAGGTTAGGCTGCAAACAGCTCCCATCATAGTTCTTGACTTACTTGAGTTCTTAAGTAAAAAGGTGATGGTTAAGCAAAGTATTATTTTTTGTTCTGGATAGAAAGGGGCATATTCCTGAAGCATCATGCTATTAATATGAGCTTTTTTCCCTACCTTGCCTTAGTACAAAATAGGGCCAAGCCACCTGATGTACTTTTTGAACATACAGAAGCCTGTTCAATAGTCAAAACTTCAAAGAAGGTAGTCAATAGGAGAACCAGAACCCTTATCAATTCCACAATCTGTGTGGTTTATTACAAAGCATCTCTGTGGTTAAGACTTTCGTCTTGAAAACACACGCTAAGTTTTAGCTTAAAAAATGAGAACTGCAGGGCCTCCCAGTCATCTCTATTAGAGAAACGAATTCAGCTTTGTTTCTGATGGATTTTTTTCCTACCCCTCTCCTCACTCGAGATTACCCCGCACAGAGGTTACTCCTCACCACATGTTACTTTTAGTCTCTCTCCTCTGTTCATTACAACACCTTCCAAGACAATTTTAAGACCTCAGGTTCAAAAGCTGTTAGAGAGGACTGACAGCAATCATAGCAATCACTACCATAACAAGGTCACATAGGCCTTATTGCCTTGGGAAATCAGAACAAAAACGTCACAGATACCTTAGGAGATCACCTTTGGATCCATCCCGTGCTCCAGGGCAGAACCAGCTCTGCCTTCCTCCTCATAGGTGTTTGTCTAAACAGCTCATAAAAGCCTGCTCTGGTAGAAAGTCTGCAACTTTCCTCTTAAGCCTATTCTATCGTTCCTCTGTCCTCACTTCTTTGTCAGCTATTAATTCTGGAACTGGACACAAACTCCAGCTGAGACCTTTCTCAGTGCTCAGTAACTCACAGGACTCTACAGGGATATTGTTAAATTAGCAGTAGCAGCTCATGCAATTGCAAACAGGTTCAACAGTCAGTTTACAACAGTAAGAAGAAAAAAATTAAAAGGAAAATATCTGAATAGAGGAGATGATATAAAAAATTGTGAAGCTCATTCTCCCAGGACTTTTTTGTTGTTGATATTTTTGATATTTTGTTGTTGATAGCTCTTCTCATAGAATATATCCAATCAAATTAAAACCCCTTTTGTAAGCACTGATCAGCTTACAAAACATTGCACCTAGGACGTTCACCATTTTTATCTTACAAATCAGTAAATTAGTGCAGAGAGAGCTCATTCAAAGTATGCTGAGACTATATTATATGATGTTTTAGACACTATGCTGTTTCTTAAAAGTACTTAGATTTTGTATTTATTAAGAGGGATAAACTTGCTCACACTATTTGTTAGTTACTACAGTATTCTACAAGGCTCATAATATTATTGTAATATGATACCTATAAAGTTAATAGTGATACTTTATATATTTTTGAAAAACACTGAGAAATTTTTGTTGAAAGAACAAAGTTTTCCAGACAACAGTGTATTAGCAAGATGCAGCAGCTTTCTCTTATGGTGTTTTTACCGCTTAAGATTTATGAAGACAATTACCAATAGTTGCTAAACTGGATATTGACATTCTGTGAGTGCATCTAGTTTCTTGGGGAGAAGTGCTGACTCTGAGCATTCATAGTAACACTTGATCCTGATAGCTACATGCTTTAGTCCTAAGAAAAGCATCACAACATGAAATAAGTTTTAAGCTTTCAAGTAGTGTCACTGAAGCTAAAAAAAAAAAAAGCACATTAAGTGAATTTTCTACTTCCAGATTTTTTAAGAGTTTATAAAAGCAATAATGAATTTTTATGCATTTTGGAGAAGCCTGTTCTAACTACTTTATTGGATTGAAAGAAGAACATTCAGCTGTTAAGAAAATTGAGAACATAATGTCCCAAAACATACACTTATTTTGAGACTTGCTTAAAAGAACATGAAGATAACATAGTATGCCAATTACAAATTATTATTTGCAATAATTACAAAGAAATAATCTAAGATAATAATCAAAAGATTAAACACCATTTTGGGCTACCCTTAAGACCTACATATATAGACTGTTGAATTCAGCCTTCTTTGTAAGGGTATACAGAGATTCTCTGAAATATACATGATATTCTACTTTTGAGTGGTAAAAATCTTATACAGTATTTCAGACTCCATAATTTCATTGATAAATACTTTGCATGACAGAAAGCATCCTTTTCCCCCCCGAGGGCCTACCTCTATTTGTGGCACTTGGGGCAATTCCCTCAAGTTCATTTTCCACAACAAAAGGCAACAAACAACCCTCAAAATGCAAAAGCTAAAGTTTCAAAAGGCAATAAATAGAATCTAAAACTTGGCATTTAAAATAATGAATATTTCATTCTAAAGCTGATGTTACACTAGACTGGTTGGATTTGACGGTCCTGATGACCCAGCTGACTTCACTGGATGTACTCATAGAAAACGTATGTTATAGCTGCACTATAAATAATAATAGACTATGTGCTAAGTCTTCAAACATTTACAAGAATCCACTTGAGAAAAAAAGAAAAAAAAAAAGACTGAATCTTTAATAATCAACTAATATAACCGATCTCGGTTATTTTACAGAGAAATATTTTTCTTTACTGTTTTTGTCCAAATTTCATGCATTTGACTTATTTATAACTTTTTCAGAATTTCCAAAAGGCTGAATTTGAAAGAAGAGGCAGAAGACAGTTTTTATAGAAAGATTAAGGGAAGATGGAAGGTTTTCAGTTTATCAATGGAGGGAGTGTTAGGGAACAAAAAATTAATCTTTTTAAAGTGAAGAAAAAGTTACTTTGGGCAGAGAGGTGCCTTGTTACTTTTAATTCACATGCACATACACACACACACTAATGTATTTTACAGAACCATTTTCACAAATGGAGATTTCATGCGATACCAGATCGATTAACTTTTCAGAAGCACTGTATAGCTTGTGTTAGACTTACCTTCTTCCTCAGTTTCATCCCTTCTGATATCTAGGCCACCATCTTGAGATATCCTGGATATCCTAGAATACAGGAATCAGAAGATTTGGTTGTACATATTGTTTATATACCACTGACATGAGGAAAAAAAAAGGTATATAATCAATTGATTACAGGCTATCTATCTAGCAATTCCATGAGTTCATGGAGCTCCACAGAAATACTGATGGTCATCACATCTCTAGACAATTCTTACCTTGCGGTTTTAGGAAGAAGGAAAGAGTCTGACAAAGTAGATAAAATAATCCATCTAAATTCTGGTGTGGTACAACAAAAAAGTCTGGTTTTCAAGACAAAACTATTAGCAACACGAAGAGTCACACAAACCGTGCCTTCCTGAGGATCAGTACAGATCCTGGCAAAGGCTTAAGACCATCAAGTTATTTCACAAGAGTCCATAACTAGTCATTACATGAAATATAATTCCAGTCAGCACTGACCTGATTTGGATTTCAATTGCCTATATAAATTTTAAAGCCGTTAAAACCAATTCAGATCTCCTGAATCACCCAGGTCTTACATACATAAATATCCAGTCTTCTTTGACTCCACCTGAGTCAAAAATGAAATGTGTAATTATATAACATTTAAAATACTATAATATTGGATAATTTCTGTGGATATGTAACACAATACAATATCAGAATAAAGTTTTAACTATTTGGCTATTCAGTAAACAAATTACAACATTATAAACTGATTTGAAAATTATGAGAAATATATATAACAACTTCTGTCCATTTTGAAACTTGAATGGCTGTATGGTTGAACTAGCAACCAAAAGGGCTTTGAGGGTTTGGAAAGGTTTTGGGGAGGTTATGCCTAGCTAGAGCAAACACCATGCTCTGAAGAAATGCACTACTGGGCACTGTAAGGCAATAAGAGAAAGTACCAAGTAATAAATCAATTAAATAATGCATTTTATTATTTTTTTAAATGAGGGACTATTATCACATCTCAATTAGTATGACAGATAATCTCTACACACAGCTAATGATACAATAACCAGAGCCTCAATTTTCTATAAAGATTTCTGAATTGAGCTCAATGCCTTTAATCCAGAAAGAAACAACAAATATCATATGCAAACAGCTTTAGCTGGCGCAACTACACCAGCAGCAAGACACTCACCTTTTCAATAAATTTTTCTAGAGGTATTATGAAATAATAACCTTGAGCATATTGGAAGAAAAGAAAAAAAAAGAAAAAAAACAACAGAAAAAGAGAGACATCAGTTTCCTTGCTTTCAATTCCCTCTACTCTTTTTGTTAAATACCTGACACAGGCTGCTTGTCAAGTTTTATGATGAGAAAACGCCCATTATTCCCCATTTTCTACACTTGCAACCAATCCACCATGAGGCCTCCATGAGGCACATGATTGACCGCTCACTCATATCCTGCCACGGCAGCTGGTTCCTTCTGTTCCAGCTCTCCAATACCCATGACTGTTTCGCTCTATCTTCTCTTTAGCCTTCACTTCTCCACTCTACCCAGGCCCAAGACCAAGCTGGCTAATATTTGCGAGCATAACAGCATTTTGAGAACACCTCCAAAGAAAATTATTATGCTTTCACTAATTTTGTTTCCCCTTTGTTCTTTCTCTAGACATATAAAATGGACAAAACATGTCTTCGTTTTCATTTTCTGAATGAGTCAATAAGAATGTGTATCCTACTGCGGGAAGCTTGGATGAACAAGGAAGGTTTGTGTGCAGCTTTAAATGAAAAGAGATTAGTGGGATGTTTATTTTTTTTCTCTTGCTAGTAATTTTTTTTCAACAGAGTACTGGTGATCAGCAAGACATGAATGCAGCAAGGTCATATAGTGCAGAAAAAGACCTCTTTTCTCATGTATCCATTTAAGATGTATTTAAAAATTGTTTTTTAACGATTCCCACATTCCCACAGATGCGTTGTCACTAGAAACATCTGCAAATCATACATTGGATAAATATAACACCTTACTGAAAACCCAGCAAAATAAGGGTACTTATCAGGTATCCTTTGCCATGCAACATTCCTTTTAATTTTGCTACAAGTTCTGCCCGAGCAGACACCATAGAGAGTGTAATGAGGATTATAAAATCGAAGGGGGTGCCTCACTGAAGCAGCACTTGACCACAAAGAAATCTGATTATGTGCATTATCCCTGACACTTCTGATTTACCAGAGAAGAGGGAAAATCACAAAAGACAACATTCTGTTTTTCACACCTGAATACAGAGAAAGCCTGAGGCATTATAATATTCTTTGATACATATGCCTATTCTATATTGCAAAAGTCTTTTTTCATGCTACTGTAACATCATTTACCACTGCAGCACCTCTTGTTTCCAGCCCTCCCCTAGGCTGTCAGTGCCGCACAGGAAAGCTTTTAAGTCATAGGCTTCCTTTTATTCAGCAAGGTCATTATAACAGTGTTATCCCTGGTCTCAAGAGAAATATTTTTGAAAACACAGTCTGGTTTGCAACAAGATAATTCTAATAATGTAATATGACAAGAATAGGTTAGCCATCCCATTTGGTATGGTGACACTGAGCATCAATAATGTCACTATAATTTTCCCTATTCAGAATTCTTCTCTTTATTCCTTTTTTTTTTTTTTTTTTTTTTCCCTGCTGTTTTTTGTTTTGTCTCAGCTGTGTGGAGTGAACAGCTCCTTGACTAAAGCAGAAGACTCCTTCTTTAATGATTAGACTTAATTCATAAAAGATTAAGTGCATACACCAAAGTAATCCTAAAATTAAATATTAAATCTCTTAGGCAGTTATAAATAAATCTGTATTTGTTTGTTTTATTTTGCCCATTTGCTTTAAATTAAATACTCCTAAGAAGATCATGCATTTGCAGAACTGCCTGAGAGAAAATTTATAGCTTGTCAGCTGCCTAAAGATATCATCTTCCAATGTATTTTTGGGTGACATGGTAACAACATTCAGTAAGACATTAAACAGAAATCCTTTGGAAGCTCTGCCTGTGTTCACTGTTATTTTGCTGAAAAGTTAATTTCTCCCTAAATGAAAGAAAGCAAGCATGTCGTTCCAACATCTGCCCAGGGAAATACGTGTCCTGCTAACAATCATGGAGCAATTGCTGCTCTGTGTGGCCCAGTGGGGAAGAGCAGCAGCGCTGGACGGTGCAGCTGCCCCGGGCTGCAGCAGGCCCGGCCCGGCGCTCCCGGCACAGCAACACGCTGCGAGCCCGGCACCACGGGCCACGTCAGGGGCACCTACAGAACCACCACGATGTCCTTCTCAATAGACGCAGCTGACGACATACAGGAAAAATCCATTGAATAGTTTCAGTATTGCTCTTTCCTATTATATTTAATCATGCTTCCCTTACAATTTATGAAGGGAGCACTGATTATAGACACATTATTTTAGACACATTATAGACAATATTATTCACAATTAATACTTTTCATCAGTGAGCTTCCCTTGGAAGTGTATTTCTCTCTTGAAAGCTTTATTCCACTATTCAGGTTCAACTTCTAAAACTGTGTATTTTATTTTTCAGGTCTTTCTCCTCCTTTGCTGGTAAGTCCATTAAAGAAACTATTTTAATAGATGGTCACTTCTAACTTTTTCTGCCACCTTAAATGATGTTTACTATAAGCTCTCTTCTGATTTTATTGCTTTCTAATTACTGAATAACAATTAGACACTGAAAAGCAAAAGGGTATCTGGGGTTGCTACCAAGGCGAAAGTACCCCCTGGGAATGAAAAACAACCCATGGCTGCTGCATCTGCTGAATTCTAAGGGAAATTAATTTAGTCTAGCTACAGGATGGACACTGGGGTTATTAGTGCCACAGGCCTTTTAAAATGTATACCTAAATCCTCACGAATTATTTTAGATTCCATATATCTTTGCAGCTTTCTAGTTTCACAACTTCATCATAACATGGAACTTAACCACTACAAAAATTCTTATAACATGCAAAGCTTTTTTAGTTACATTTTATACAGGATACCTCAGTATACATCCTCTCAACAACCTATATTAGTTTGCATGCATCAAGCCTGTAACAATATTGAAAATGCAACATACAGGCAAAATCTCCTGCAAATTACAAGGCAAACGTGAAAGTGTCATTTAAATTTTGGAGATATGACCTTTGTCATTTCCTACATCAAAAGGATACCTTATCTACAGCAGAAATGATGAGTAATGCATGTATTACACTGCTAAAGGTTATTCAAACAGGCATAATTTTAGAGTATCCTTTCTAATAAGTCTCCTTTTGAACTTATCTAACAGACACCGCAATATTCTAGAATATTGCGTACGAAACCGCAATATTCTAGAATGCTCTGAGCTCACTGAACTTACAAGAAAAGCAGAACAGGACCTGACTCCTGGGTTTCTGTTCTCAGCAGGTTCTGTATGTCTTGGGGAAAATGGAATAGTTGCTGCACTGCAGTTTTTCCTTCTCTTTGTATGATGATAAACCATTTCTCATCTTTCTGACACCACATTTCAGACAACATACAGGGAAGAGCCGTGACATTAGCCACAAGCAAGCTCTGTGGCTAAGCCATACTTACACAGTCCAGGTGCAGATGGCTCAGTTTCTGTGATGGGAGACCGAATCTAATTCTTTCCCCCATACAATTTGCAGATGACGATCTCTTCAAACTATATGACATGGAAGTATATGGGTTAAAAACATCTACATGAACTGGACATTCAAAGATTTGGTCTGTATTTATATTTGATCATTTGTCCGTTTTTACAGTAGGCTAAGTTACCCAGGTAGTTCTTTTATTCTTCACACTCATGCCTAGAGATTGTAGTCATGTGCCAGGACTGTTGTATGCCAGCTGCTGCATGCATATAAACCTGAAAGGACAGTCCCTGCCCTACAGAGCTTATTATATAAGATAGGAGAGAGAAAGGAGAACACGGATAAAAGAAAGTGGCAAGACAATAAAAGTTAGCCATGTAGGAAGTAGTTATCATGCAGTGACATCCTGATATTTATCCTCTATTTTGTAGGCATGGAAAAAAAAAGTTTACTGAGATACAAATGAAAATTATGGGGAATTTTGCATTTGTTTAAATGTGCAAAACCTCTTCTGAGACTATGAGTGGAATTAGAGAGGAAGATGGTTGGTTTGAGACAGTACAGTGCACAAATCAGAGTAACCTCTCTAATGGTTCTAAGACAGGTTACTCATATACTCCAAGAAAAAAAAAAAAAAAAAAACCACAAACAAACAAACAAAAACCTTCTGAACAGGAAAGCCACGAGAAGTAAGTACCAGAATTTGCTCATTTGCTATGAAACATGGATACATGATCTTAAAAATACAGCATTTTTTATGGCTGACGTTATGGCTTACCATTCTATGGTGAGTTACAGTACTGAGAACTAACCCTCACAGTGCGGTTTGGAAAGCATTTCACATTCACTAGCTACATGTTTAAACGGAAGAATCTCCTGGCATCATCGCTGACTTACACACAGATCCACTTATACACACTCCATTTTTCATGAGGTGCCCACATCAGCCATATAACATTACTTACCAGAGGAGCTTTGCTGATTTTTTTCTGCGCTGGCTTTTAGCGAGACAAGGCTTCGGTTTCCCCGGGGGTATACCGTTTCCTCTGCAAGTCCCAAGGCACAGCAGAGCAGCTGCTGCCTTTCCTTATATTCCTCTGCTGGCTGTAAGGAGTAATTTTCATGCTCGGTGCGTGGGACTTTCACTAGAAGAGACCCATTCCAGGTAGAACATCTCTCTGGTTCGAGTAAAAAGTTAGGTAATTTATTTTGCTAGATATCCACCCTCATGAAGCAACATTTATACCCCATCAACGTTGGAGGAACACAGCCCTCTACAGTATCTGCAGCAAATTTGCAGATAGATTTGGGGGTCAAGCATGATCTATAGGCAAATGACCCCTCAGGCTAATTCACTTGTTACATTTAAGAACGGTAGGCATTTCTGTCCACCTGAAAACGCTGCAGGAGCGAAGGAGAAACTCTGTGGATACTCTGCATCAAGTTAAATGGAGAGAACAGAAATCACTGTCATAATTCTTCTGTACATACGTGCCAATGTTCTGAGCTGTAATTCAGACAAAACTCCCCTGGATTTCAGTAGTTTGTGGAGGCAGTCTAAACTGTTAAGGTGTTTGACAGTTTTCATCACTAGTTTGGTGCATCAATTCTGTTTGATCTCCATCAATACCAATGTAATTTGATCAGATCTTCAGGAAGCTCCCCAGGCACTAATTGATAGTCCTAATAAAAATTTCTGTTTTATTATATTCCTCTACTGAAACACATGCAGGAGAATTGCCTTCAATCTTCTGCATTTTCAGGAGAAGTTTCTAGGAAGGCCAGTATTAGAAACTCCAGATCTTTAGTGATTTCAGCCTAATGGACAGACTAATTGCTCGAGTTTTTGAAATGCTCAGTTGGAAAGAGATCACAACCTGTAATTTAATGCATCAGCTGTGCACACAACTTTAGTTGTCTGTAGGAATTAAGCAAAGGAATTTAAGCAGCTAGGAATTAGCACCCACGGTTACTGCATAATCCATCATATTTTGTTTCTCTGATCCCCTACATACTACCAAGAAGCCTACCTAGATAAAAGGCAAGCCAAGAGAACTTGTGAGAAGAGCTAGGACCACGGATCCATATATCCATTGCATATATCTGGGTACGCATAGTAGGAAGTTAAAATCACCACTGTCCTCCAGGTTCCCACTTTATTTTGCTGACCTTTATATGGAGATTTTGCAGGAAAGAGCCACTTTATTGAATAGAATGTAAGAGTCGACACAACGAGAAGGGACCTTCTATGTTCAAAAGAGACATGGTACAGAAAAGATCACATATATTCTCCTCCATATTCTAATCCAAGAGGCTGCAAATCCATATTAGATTCTTAAATGGAGAAATGGAAAACAGCGCTAGCATCTGCATTTCTTGCACTTGCTCAGAGCATAATTTAGAACAGAAAGATGATTTTTTTTAACTCAAAACACAACTGAAGAACCTATACACAATTAAATAACAAAGTTTTGGATTTCATATAACCTGAACATGGCCTTCTTTCCAGGCACCACAGTCTAATTTCACCCACGATAAGATCAGAAATAATTGCATTACTGGAGATATAAAATATACTGCACATCTGTAGATCAATCTTGAGGACGCGCGGGATGGAAGGAGGGAAGGGTTTCATGCAGCTCACACAGGAAGAACGGGCTTATGATAAATACAGTCATTACCACTGTAATGAATAGGGCTCTCCAGCTTAACAGAGCTGGGGTTTTTCTGGCTACAGCACTTCTAGCCCCTGCAAATGAACAGCTCGCAATACCAATTACTAACTTCTTCAGTAACAGCTTAGCGATGATAGAATGAACTTGTTCGTCACACTAATAAATTCTTCCTACACATTTGAAGATGTATGGCCATTGGGTAAGTCAATTTTGAATGCAAAAGAACGAAAAGATAAACCCACTAGGGAACCTGGATGCAGTATCAAAAAGGACAAACCACTTCTTGAACATTATATTACTACTCACTATTGTCCTATTTTAACATCCTGTATTGATTTGCTATAATCATCACTCTCTAACTTTGTCATCAGTCAGGTTATACAGTGGAAATTCATTCTGTAATTAATGCTATATTGTGGAAATTTATGAGATTGCCAAATTTAGAACAATGATTTATACTAGAGGAAAATGTCTACAAGTGAACATTATCAGCCCAACTGTCACCCAAATCTCTGAATCACATCTCATAATTCTGATTTTCCTCTAAAATACTCCTTGCTTTATTTCAATATTTTTCCCTAATATTTTGAAGGGAGGGGATGCTAAGGGTTCAAAAATGTAAACCAGTATAGATTTAATCATACCAGTTAAAAGCACCTAATCTATCAGCATCAAGCAAAGCAGACATATCTGCCTATGCTAAAAAACAGATAAGTTTTCCCCTGCTGTTACTAACAAAAAGTATGAGTGATGGTTTAAACGAAAAGTAACGGTATCAAATGCATATTTCTTCACTTGAGATATGTTGAACTGAGAAATATTTAAAGCAACTTTTTTTTTTTTTTTTTTAAAAAAAGATATTTTCCTTTTAATGCGTATTTTAATCTTGAGACGATCTGGGAAACCAACCAAAAGAACTAAATACTTTTATTTACACAGTGATACACTGCCGACAAGTGTTGGCTACAAAGGCCAGAAGTCAAGTTCCAATCTTTCGAGCAAAATCCACAATAGAAAGCAATACCATCACTTCACATTTTCTGGGAACAGTCTGCCTTTTTGCTACCCATTTGTAGTTCTCTGCCAAGCTTCCCCCACACCATAATGACCTGCTAGCTACTGTGGCCTATTCATCAGTTAATAAAGCCTTGCAGTGTAAGATCCTGCATTATTTGGCTTGATATATTTGAAGCCACATTTAATGCCATTAGTGAAAGATTTAGTCCTGGAAAGATTTAGTCTATAGGAAAGAAAGACTGAGCTGTTGTACCATGTAGTAATTTCACAAGTGGTCTTAGCTACATCACCCAGAGTACTTCCATACTACTACAGCTGTGTTTATATTACATATTTTGTCAGCATTAAAAGAAAGTGTAATTAACAGGCACTCACTCTAAGAGCAGTGAAACCAATCAAGTCTGGCTTCCTGACTGGAATTTGAGCATCCAATCACTTACTCTCATAGATACAGTAAAGAAAAAAAAAATACCATCAAAGCCTCCACCACTCTGTTAGAAAGTGGACATTGGTATGAAAGTTTAGAGGTATAACTTGTAAATGAACCAAATGAGGGTACAATCTGTCACATCTGATTTCTCTAGAAAACACAGCAAATCCTCATCTACACTATTGCACCATCAAAATATGGGAGTCAGGATTTAAAAAGAGCAACCGTATTTGTAAAAATGCATGCTAAAAATATTTAATAGTAATTTAACAAGTATGAGCACAATATTGTTAGAAATATCAACATGTTGATAGAATACATTAACTTTTTCAGTATTCTGAAATACCTGCTGTATTTTATTGACACACAAAATGCTTCTCAAATACCTTCAATATATTCTGGTCATAAAACCAACTGCAGACACCTGTGTAAAATGTGATTCACACAGAATAAAAATAGGAGATCTATTAAAATGCCTACTCTACCTTTAGCATGCTTTACTCCTACAGTCCACTGCAGAGAAATTTTAACCCCTAAAATTTACTTAGATTTATTTTTCAGAGATTGCAGGAGGTCCTAAAAAGTTCTCCAGATGTTGTCAGAACTCCTTTAATTTAACTTGAAATGTGTAGGCCAGCTCTCCTTCAACTGCTGGATGCCTGCTACCCTTCTCTGCTGGCATTGTGCTCCACTCCTAGGTCTGGAGCTCAGCATGCTGCAGGCATTAAACTTCTCTTGACCCATGCCTGGGGTCAGGAGAAGTGAATACATACTCTATTTTAATTTCTTTATAGTCAGCTTGTGAGAAAGGTCACTACACAGAGGAGTGGGTCAAAGCCCATTGACACAGATGGCAACGTGACTTAGGTGCACAAGGATGGAAGCTCACACAGGAAATTTCTATGCTGGTTTATGTATCCGAGGAAGATGACACACAGCAGAAGTCCCTGCGACTGGTTCAGCTAAACCTGGAGAAGGAGCTGATTAGAAGTTGGTGAAACGCTTTCTACTTTCTTCTTCTACGCTACTTCCAAGAGCGGGCTGAGCACTAAGCAGTAACATGGAGGTGCTGTGGATGGCAGGATTGCCCTTCTGCAAGCTCAGTCCCCAGGCCACACACTGCACCCCACTTTGAGTCCATCTACCCCAGGATAGGCCTAGCCTGAGTCCCAGCCTAAAGCTATGGCACTTCCCTCTGGTCCAAGCAGATTCCTGTATATGTATTTTACCTTCAGAATCTCGTAATTTTTACTTCAGCCACACTCCTCCTTGGCTTGTGCTTCAAAGAACATCAGTAAAGTTTGTTTAACAGATGGGTTATTTAATATGATGCCCAGTAAGTGGTATATAGCTTTGTATAGAGCAATCCATTATGATTAGCCTCCGTGCTATACATTTTTGAGGGACATGTATGTACCTTTTACAAGGGATCTGGAATTATTTTTGATATCCTAGTACACACAGAAACAAAACTGTAAAACATGAAGTCTCTCCCAAACATGCCCTGCTCAGAAATTGATAGAGCTGCCTTTATTTCTCATTTTTGCAGAATAGTGAAATATTCCCTGTCTCTCTAGTGTTTCTAAATATTTCCTTTTGAACTCCTATCCTCAGGAGGGGGTTTCCCAAAGGAAAGGCTTACAAATAGCGCCCCATGTCAACTTATGACCCTGAAGAAAGCTAGCTGACATGCCAGGATCTTCCCAAAGTGACATATTTATTCCTATGACATATGAGCACCTTGAACTGAATGTTATGTAGTCCGGATAGCAGGGATGAATATAGCATGATGCAATTCTGCTGATTTAGTAGGATTGCATAGGGGTGTATTTTGATTTATGGAACTCAGCAATGTTTTCATCTCTGTTTTGAAAGTGTAACAGAGAAAGGCAAAAATCAGACTGCCTGATTATCTCAATTTCTGTTTTTCCGACTGCTGCTACTTTGACAGATGTTAGTTTTAAAAATTGAAAAACTTCAGCATGACATGATGATATTATTCCCTCAGAGACCAGCATTCTGTTCAGCGCTTTTTGCACTCATTTGTAATAGCCATGTTCTTCAGCAGGTCTTCCAAATAACTGCTATATTCTGAAATAATGACACTTTCATTCTGCATTTCCACTGCCATATACTGACTTCCTCAAGTTACATAGATAAGAAGAGAGTATTATCAGAGTATGAACACTAGAAACATACATTTACATATAGCCAAATATGTATGATTTGCATATTATAGGTAATGTAAAATAGGTAACAGTAAAATTATGTCCTAAAAAATTCAGGAGCATTCGTGCAGACCCATGGAGACCAGTGAATATATAGAAATACAGCATTTGCCCCATAACAAATGTATCTGTGCCATGTATAAACAAACTTTCTCTTACAAGCCACTCAGAATTCTCCTTAAATTAACTTTTTAAACTATGGCATTTAGGCTAGAGTAGGACATTTTAATGCAGTCACAACTTTATAAGAGGGTCCTAAACTGTCATACTTTTGCATTTTATCTTCTCCATCTCAGACAAAGCTCTTACAAGCTACAATATACATGATTTAATATGTATCAATACAAGAAGCTGTCAAACTCCTGTTTCTAAAGCTTTTCTGATAGAATTGGGAACTCAAAACTAGGACACTTGCTGTGTAAGCCTTACCTTTGCTCACAGTAATAAGAAATATTAACAAGGACATGAGGACTTTGAAAAGTGTCATAGCTTTGCTGTCCTAGATTTAAAAAGGAAATAGCAATGCCGTGTCTGCTAGGTTGAGACTGACTCCTGGGAGCCTGAAGGAAAGCAGATGAAAAGCAACGTTTTTTAAATGACAGCACAGGATTCTAAATTTAAACCTCCAAATGAAAAGATCTCACAAAGATTTTAAATGATACCATAGCCTACTTTTAGAAACAAGTATTTTTAAGTGCTATTCATACATAGAAAAGCAACAGCAGAAGGATTATGTAATTTCAAAAATACATAAAAGTTCACAGTTTTTGCGCTTTAAAAATAAAACCAGAAAGGTGCAGTCTTGCTTTGGTTGATATCGACAAGAGCCAAACAAAACAACCCTCCCTTGCTCATGCTTTACCTTGGAAAACGTGGTTTCAATGGGGCATGCGCAAACGCAGAGAAGCGAGGCAATGGCCTCATGCCAGCTACTGTGCTGGAGCAAATACTGCTTCTTTCTAAGAAAACACTGCAAATATCTCTGCATAATACTGCACCTGCATCTGTCTAATACTAACAGAATGTCTCACATTTTCTCTGGATGGTTTCTGAAGCACTCAGCGGATCACCATAGCCCCAAGAGAGAGCCAGGTCACGGGCAATAAATAAATCAGGAGCCTACTAAAATGTGCCCTCAGCCTATTAACGTAGATTTCAAACAGCTTTTTACCAATGGACACCTGGCAGCAAAATGGGGATTCAACACCCCTAAATGTCATATTGAATTGCTGACTAGAGTCCAGAGATATTTACATTGCAGATACATTAGCCTGCGCTGTAGGCACAAAATCTTTGACCTCATTTAAGCTACTGCAAAAACAGACACACAAAAATGGCAGCGAAAAACATAGCTAAAATTAGAAAATGAGGTATTCAGACAGCATGTGTTAAATACTGTTTTATTCACTGTCAGAAGAGGAGGGCTGGAATCAGGAAGCTCCATAAAAGCTGAAAACAACAGTGGTTTGAGTAGCAAAAAGGAAGTGAGAACTAATCTGGCTATCTCCTCAGTCTGCCTACAAGCAGCAAAATTTCTTATATTCTTTACATATGATTTTACAAACTGAAATTGTGAACACGTCCAGCCATTAGCAGCTAGCTAAGGCTCCTGATCGATGGTGACAAAAACCGAGCAGACCTGCTGCAGATCCTTGCATAAAAAGCTACAGTTGCGTGGAAGCATCTGATCTTTGCTAAAAGCCAAACTGGTGTGAACAGGAGCACTGTCTTTCCACAACAAGGACTTGCACAACTAGTGCAAATCCACCAAACAGGTGAATTGAAGCCCTTGCATAAAATACAGAGAAACAAGACCATAGCTAGAAATGGCCTAGCTCATGAAGAAGCTGTGTCTATTCTTTCTGCTTTCATTGGTATTCGACGATATTGTGAAAATGGTAAGTTTTCTGAATATTATGTGCAGTGATTCAAGAATCTCACACAACCTCTTTTCCCCCTCCTCACCAAAAGAGGCTTTTTTTTTGGACCATCCTACTGCCAATTTTAGCCTATCATATTTAAATATTACTCATTGGAACAGGCTGGAGTTAGTGTTGTTTCCTTCTGCTATTATTTGCAGTTCATTTTCTACCTTTAATTTTGGGGACAATAAAAAAGGTGTTAGTGATAATCCCAGTGTTTTGAACTTTTGCCATGAATATTAATCAATATAAACAGATGAAGCTCTTATACAATGCTTCATCTCAGGCATTTTAGGGTGCCTTAGGGGAAAAAAAAATATCTATGCAGGAAGCTTGAAGAGGAAATTGATTTCTCTGAAATTTTGCCAACAGCACCCCCAATGCTATGAGTAGTTTTCTGAAGTATAATACAATACTTGAAACTCCATAATAACCCAACTAATAAAAACAATCAAAATAACACAGGAGGGTAAGAAGGGAAAAACCAAACCACCAAACAAACCCTAATAGTAGGGAAAGAATGTACTATTTTCAACTGTCCTACCCAAGATTTTTTATTATTATTTTTATTTTTCTTAAATCTGGCTTGGAAGTCCATTGCACCCCTGGATAACCTAAAAAAAAAAAAAATGAAGTAAATGAAAAGGAATCACAGAAGGGAATGGAAGAGTCTGGTTGTTTAGGAAGAGACAAAGTAAACACAACATAATTTCAATCATTTAGAAGCCAAGAAAAAGGATCAACTGTGTTTGAAACACGTGATTTATTATAGCTTATATAGAGTCCAAGTATGCACCAACTTCCCCCTCATGGGATTTGGATACTAATCCCACATGGACTTTTACCTACAACAACCTGGGAAGAAGGCCAAGAACAACATTTCCACTGGCCTTTGATAGCTGTTTTCTATCAAGCCAAGGAATATTACAGAGGGATACTCAAAAAGTACATGTATTTTTATGCTCCAGAAGTCTGGACCAATTATTTGTGCAAGCAAAATCTCAAAGAAAACCTCTAAATAAGGTCAATAAAAAGCGACATTCACATAGGTCATGTGCGATGAATAGATGCTGAGCCCAAAGCCTGAACATCCCTGCTGCTGTATCATACAATTTTTAAGATTTAAACAAAACATGAACATAACTGAGATCTATTGCTTTACATAGGGGCATTTGGAGTAAGAGTTAAATACCTTAGAGCATCTCAGATGCCTAAACTTAAAAGTTCAGTGCCAACAGAAACATATACCCCATAATCAAGTCCCAATAGCAGAGGAAACAAGAATGAGCACGCAAGCTTTGTGCCAAACCTGCTCTGTGTCTAAGTTTAAGCAAGTGCAGAATACTTTGTACCTTATAAGGACATAGCAGTGGGTTATTTAAACCTTAAATAACAATTTCCACAGTTATAAAGTTTTACAAAATTAGTCTTTTAACCTGTGAGATATTTGCATTTCGTAATTTTACAAATTTAAAAAACAATTACTTGATTTCCTGCACAAAAAGGATTATAGAAGTGCAAGGAATCATGATAGAAAGTAGGTTATGGCAGTTTAGGCTCAAAGTCAGTTGAATACAAGCTGAAGTGCATATGTACAAGTAGACTTCTCCTCTCTTCCTTACTCCCAAGAAAGTTTTTTATTACCTAAAGGAACAGCTTCCTGTTTATTTGTCCATAAAGTACCAAATTTCCTCTTGAAAGAACTAAATTGAAAGTTTACATTAGGTAAAAAAAATGCTGCTTGTCATACTTGTCTTACATCAAATGACAAACAACAAAAATTAATTCAGTGTGAAAACTTCCACTGTCTTGGATTTTTTTAAGGCACTTTTATAATTATTCAGTGTGTTTCCTGAATGTTTTTGTACATCTGGATTATAAATCCAATTATTATTACATGAAAGCAGCATTCTGCATGGGAATTTGAATAGAGTTTTCCTATTTTTTCTTAGGATAATTAGTATTAAAAGGCCTCTGTTGAATCTTAGCTAGTTAAAATGATGGTAACTTTATCTCAGAATAGTAATGCAAATGAAGTATTTAAACATCCAGACACCTATTGCAGGGCAATGGAGAGAGGCCAGTTCTCGCTCACAATGTTCTTTCACTAAATTGAATCCAGATGTTTACATGGAATAAAACATTAACAAATGTCTCCCAAGGGCAGCCAGTCATTATTGAGTGCTTTAATAACCTAAATCAAAAATTCTTTAAGGTGACAACTAGCCATTAGCTGGAAAGATACCTTGGTTTATTTTATGTTTTTAATAATTCAGGGTGTATTAACCTAATTTAATTTCAGCTTGTCATCATCAAAATACTTACCTGGGATAATTCTGAAAAAGCTATACAACAAGACATTTGTGAAAGCAGCAGTAACTTAGTTCTAAGCACATGCTTCCAATTTCTCTTTTTTTCCCCTGTAAACATAAGTTACTTGTAGTTTTTTTTTTTTTTTTTTTTTTTTAATATCACAAATCGGGAGAGGGAGAGATCTAGACATAAACGAAAAATCTATATTTATGTTTTAAAGCTTGGCTTCAATAGCACAACATTTTGTCCTTGTAACAACACAGTATTATTTAACAGTTTTTCACTTCTTGAAGATTAAATTCATAGAGAGGCTATTATTTAATAGGATTTTCCTGGAAACATATTTCATCCATACACTTTAGAGAGTCAGGTAGTTTTCCCCAAAACAAACATAGCTTGTTTGTATTTACAGCTTGTAAGCTTACAGATCTAAATTCCAGATTTAATAGAAGTCAGTCTGAAGCTAACTGTAAGGACTGAACAGCAGGTCAAGAAAAATAAATTTAAAAAAGCTTTTACAATATGTTCAAACATACAGTGAGGTAGCTTGTGAGTCTCATTTGCATTTCAACTTACTACTTTGTTCTTTTTGATTTAATAGGAACTTGCATTACTTAAGAAGGGAAGTTATAGCACATTTTATTACTAAAAGTATTGAAGATTAAAAAAAGCATACTATGTTTTCTATTAATTTATTTTTCTTTCACTTTAAGTGCACTCACCCACCTGCATTCCCCCCAGTCCAAATATAAGGCAACTTCCTACCCTTAGGGCTCATAGAATGATTCATGCCCACACCTCTCGTATACAGACTCTTTTCTGACCTGCCACTAAGGCTTTAGTTAGAAAAAGTCGTGAGCTACTAAGACATATATTTTTCTGTCTCAAAACGATATCCTAACGATATCCTCTTTCTCATCCCAACTCCAGCAAATGTTTTACATGCAAGGATTCCTTTGTTCTCCAATCTACCAGAAGTATATACCAGAAGTTTTAAAAAAAAAAAAAGTGACTGTATCATGCATAAAAGTCTGGGTGAGAAACTTGGAGAAAGTATTTTGTGACCAGAAAAACTTACAAGTCTGTTAAAATGCTGTATATGGATATGAAAACTACAAGTCTACAAAAAGTATTAATATTTCTAAGAACACCTTTATAACAACAATTCCTCACAGCATTTGTTTAAGTTCAAAGAATGATCAACAGTGTCAGATACCCTGGAGAGTCTACTTGTCTTATTTAACATCTCTCTAGACCAGGAGATGGAAATATCTGGGACATGCTAAAAGCTTTCAGTGAATTTGTCATGTAGCAAGACAATGGAACATGCAAAAAAAAAAAAAAAAGCATCAGCTGAGACTATTCAGAAAAAAGCACTTATGGGACTTAACCAGCTAGATGCACTAAGAGGAAGCTAACATAAATAAAATAGGGAAGCTTTATTTGGACCTTATCTGGTTTATTTTAGAACTCTATCAGGTTAATGGGCTACCAAGTGGGACTTGTTTCCTTGAAGATATATGTTTTTTACTACCTTCTCTTCTACTTTGAGTTTCATATTAGTTACTGAAATGAGATACCAATCATACCAATGGAGGAAAACAAAAAACATAATCCAATGTTATACTGACATATAGTAGACATATCACAGAGTGTATTTTTCCCTCATTTACATTGGATTAATTGGATGGATTTACTGGAAATAGTCCAAATTTACGCAATTTAGAATACAACATTTGAGTCTACATTTTATTCTGGAAACAGTCTTGATGCTCCTAGATTGTTAGTACAGACTGGAAAACGGGTCCATTTCTTCCCCCCTATATCCTCTCTCTCTTTTCCTTTCCACGTACTAGGGAAATTTTATTCAGACCAGACATCATCCTCTTGAGATGGAATTGTCTGAAAGGGGCACTTCTGTGAAATATCTGGGAAGAGTCACAGCAGCACTCAAAAACCTAACAGTTGTAGCCTGAATGCTTAGGTTACTTTTGAAAATCACTTGTAGCTGCAACATTCTGCATTCCTGTTTACCTGAAGCTCTTATGAGATTATAGCTTTGCTTGGTACTTCTTGGCAAACATATTTTCCGGCTGTCACTAAGCCCTATCTGGAGATTTGACCATCTAATAATGTTTTCATTACTACATAGAAACCGAATAAAGGATAGCAAAGAAGTCATCAAAAATCAAATGGCAGATTTGTACATACAGCTTCACAGAAATGAAATAAAATGTGCTGATACTACCAGAAAACCACAGATATTCATAACTTTGGATGAAAGTAACTGATATCAAACTGATTTGGCTATAAAGCTCTGAGGAATTCTTATTTCCACAATACAGTCTGCAAGCTCTGTTAGGCCAAATCCTGAAGCAACAGCCAGACAACTGCGACTTGTTCAGGACCTATCAATATGTCTGCCAATGCTTTCATACACATTAGACTATCTGCATACTTTCTATATATAAGTCAGGAAAGTCTAAGGTGTATTTAACAAAATCTCTGGCAAGCACCAGCTTCTGAAATCAATTGTTTGAAAAAGGTTTATCCGATTTTTCAGCAGAATGATTTGGGATTTCTGAGTCTGAAGCTGGTTTCCATATTATAAATGAAGTTCTAACAGCAAAAAGACCCTTCCATGAGGAATACTTGCAAAAGTTCACAGAGATGTTCCATGTCTGGGTTTAATCTGCTCTGGAAGCACACTTCAAAGCCAGAACCGCTTAAATGAAAATACTTTATCCAAGGCTTTGTGATCTACAATGTCCCAGGGGACTACAGCTGTTGTCTTAGCATTGCAGACACTGAAATTCCATCTTCACTGTAGCTGTGGTTTGATTATTAACTACTGCATCTTGCAAACAAATTAATGAAGGAAACTTGGAAGGAAATATATTATGTAAATTTAAATCTGTAACAGCAGCATTTGTAGCCAAACATTACCACTGGAGAAATCCATACTCCATATTTCACTAAGTGTGACTGACAACAGACATCCTGAACTTTATTTAGAAACAATCTGAACAGCCACATACATTATATAAGAGAGTTAGAGACATGATAATGAACAACTCAAGCACAGGACTGATGACAGGAGACACATCTACAGAAAATGCCTAGTATGTATAGTTCTCCTGAGAACGAAATGATACTGGTTAAGAGGAACCACACAAGAGGCAAACTTCCTGTTTATAATAGCATAGCTGTCACAAAGGAGGAATCGATGTCACAGTTTGAACTTAGGAAGTATGTTAAGCAGAGGAGAAAATAACAGGTTCAGATACAAATACTTTTGTAGAATGTCTTACAACCTATACAAAGAGTGTTGCTTTATAGTAGATACAAGTCTCTAAGCAAATCACTGGAATTTATTTGCAAAGTTATCCCAGATGGTCCTTCTTGGCTTGACACCACAGTAGCTGCCTCAGTGACAAGAGTGATAAAACTCAGTCATTGTGTTAAGATAACTAGGCAGCTAAGAGAGCACATCACCATTTGGAAACTCCCTGGAGAATTTCAGTGAGCCAGCTAAGTGTCAGATACTATCACTGTCTAAAGAAGAGCAGCATCCCGCTTATGATGTGCCGAGACAGCAATGGGGACACTTTCTGGGAGAGAGCAGGAATAGGACTCTGGCTCTTCAGGAACCCCAGACAAGTG
Organism: Tinamus guttatus; assembly: GCF_059628265.1. Lineage (NCBI taxonomy): Eukaryota > Metazoa > Chordata > Aves > Tinamiformes > Tinamidae > Tinamus > Tinamus guttatus. Next base: position 4,467,041 of record NW_028288923.1, read on the forward strand.
AGTAGGAGTTGGCTATAAATATAGCCTCAATTTTGGAATATGAAGTATTGGAATAATGGCCCATTATAAATAGAGCCTTGTCACCAGAAACTAAGACCCATGCCCAATCAGGAGAGCTCAAGGAATGAATGCTAGATTTCCTGCTTTCCTGCCTGATAGTGACCCCTGACTTCTTTCAGGTTCTCCTCTTCTGCCTGTAACCATTGCATTAATTTAGTGTTAGCTCATAAGCTCCAAGGCATCTTTGGTGGATTTCTGTTCATGCCACACGGGATTTAGCTCCCGGCAGGATGCTATGGATAAGTTCTGGCATGCTTCAGAATCGCATCAGTATCTCCCTACACAGTGATCACGTGCATAAAGCCTAGTCATGGAGGGACTGGTAATAAATACCAACTTTAATAAATATTAGCTTTATTCAGCCATCTGGTAAGAATTTTTGAGCCAAATTAAATGAAGATTGGCTATTAAAAGATGTCATAAGGAGTCAATTATGGACATAATGCTTAGATATCATTAATAACAGAAATGAGCTATTGATTACTCCAGTGAATACTGCTTATACACTTATGTTGCTTTCTTTATTGAATGGGAGCCAGTAAGAGGTAATATTAAGTGATATGAGAAGGAAAAATTCCAGAATTTCATCTTTCAAAATTAAAATGCGCAAAAACAGAAGAGTGATCTTCTTGAACTTGCCATTACCTCATCATTTAATATGTTGTGCTTTGAATTTCAAAACTTAAAAAGCTAAATTAAAGCTATTTTGTTACTCAAATCAAAACTCAATTTGCCCAAGTGAAAGTTTAAAGACTTAGTCCATAGACAACTATGTTTATGAATGAAAACTGCTTCTTTGTGAAGCATAATTATTTGGAAATAGAAGGAAAAAATATTCTCAATAAATTAAACACATGTTGGGAAAATTCTTTCAAAAGGTTCCATTACTGGACTTGTGTAGGTTCAAAAATCAATTTTCAATAGGATATAGACATTGTAAAGCCAATGGGAAAGTTTTACCTTTTAATAATTAGCAACAAGTGTCTGCTGTAAAGACAGTTTGTTATTGGGCTAGAAGTTTTATTTTATTTTTTATTTTTTTAAAAAAGTGTCCTTAAAAATTGAGCGAAAAAAACAGAATAGAAAACAATTGATTTCTCGTTCCACTTTCTGAATGTCTGCAGAAACAAAATAGCAAATGTTCTAAGTATTAATTAGCAAGTATTCACTCCTTTCCGATTGAAAGGAGTGGAAAAAAAATGGTACGTTTAGTAAGTATTTTCCTTGAAGAACCTAGTCTTAAATGGTAAACAGTATGTAAAACCCAAGTGGTCACATTACAAAGACAATAAATAGTGAACAGTAAATAATTAGGTCTCAAGTGAAGAAAATATGAATATACCTTTCAATGCACTTTACTAGAATACAAAGATCTTTGGCATAAATTTAGATCTCTCATTGCATTTTTTTTGACCATGCTTAGCTCTGCAATCTTACAAACCAGCCTTTCCAGGCAAGAACTAATACAAAAAGTACAAAGCTATACTGTATTAGTCAAGAATTGCACACAGACATACTCAGAAAGCTCCCAATTTCTGTTGTTATCTCTAGCAACCAAGTCCTGTGACCAGACTCAAAACCACAAACACTCATGCAGTTTTTGTGCAGCCCTACCATGGGCTTTTCACCTCCTGTATGATACTAAGAAAGTGGCTTTAACAACATCCTCAAGTAATGTTCCCATACTAACACTCACAAATAAACTTCTGCCTTATTTTAAGTTCCTTTTCAAAACTTGCCTGTTTACCTGTATGTATTTTTAATCCTTCCAATAAGTGTAATGGTCAGATTATAGCCATTTACATAACTATTCAGAATTAGCAGGGCTATCTGGGCACTAGTTGTTATCTAGAGTGTTTTGTTGTATATGTATGCTACAAAGCAGATCTCAAAAATAGAAGCTTCCATTTAATCTCTTCTGCATTACACAGAAATATTTGGCACTTGTTCATAATACATTGGCTTCTAAGTAACATAATAATAGAGCCAGCAGTCTGACTCAGGGCTATTTCTGAATCTGCTAACTTAATTTTTTCCAATAAACAGAAACCTTCGCCCATTATGTAGCTTTTCTGCTTGCAATGAATTATCCCAGATTGCCACATAACTAGATAATCCAGTAAAACAAATTTTGTTTGTGCCAAATATCTTTCCTTCAAAGCATCTCTACATGCTATGATGGATGCAAAGTGACTATCTAATGATTTTTTAATAAACACACCTTATACTTTTGGCTGATTTATATGACAGTAATATATCTCATGTATCAGAATCAGAGGTCTACATGCTCAGGGGGATGTGCTAGCACAAATCTACAGCACAGACATGGCAAAGTGGTAGTTAGGCAGCTAAGTCCTCAAGGCCACATTGATGGAAGTTCCCTGTGCAGACAGACTTGTTCTAGATCAACAGTACTTTTATTGGTGTATTTGCCTGGTCTGAGAGGAATATTTCCTGCATCCCAGGGATATTGGTAAATGTTTTCAGTATAACTTTGTGCATAATAAAACTGTCTGCTAGCAGAGCATACACTCCTAGCTTAAGTCCCAACTTTAGGATAACGCTAGACTGATGCCCATTCTGCCCTATCAAGGCTCAAGTTAAAACTGAATTCATATAACCTGACTTATAACTGTCTGTTTTTTTTCCCCCCCTCTCCTGTAAAAGCTGAATTGGAAATCATACACAATTTAGTGGCTATGTTGCTATACAAATGACTTGATCCTCCACAGCTTTTACAGTTAAAAAACTGTGAGATTAATGGGGGTTTTAATGGTGAGAATCAAACCTCGCCTTCTCACCCCAGATATTAAAGAACAAATAAACCCTCTAAATTCTATAGTTTATTTAATAACATAGACTGTTTAAACATAACTTTTAATTGGCTTGCAGTTTCTCAAAGATGAAATGCTAGGACTGCCTAGCGAAGGTAAGCAAAATCTTGTGCAATAATATATATTTTGTCTCTGAAGTAGGCACGAATTAAGGATGTGCAGTTTCTCATAAGAGATATTTAATTGTTGCTAATAAGCTCTAAATATACTTTCTGGTTTATATACAACTTATATTAAGAATAGGTATTCATTTCAGCGATCTCAACATGTTACTTTTACTTCAAATCTAACTTAATAAAATCCAAAATAATCGATGAATTGGACTGGCTGATCCCACACCTCAGATTTCATTTGCTGGTAGTTTAATTACAACTTTTCAAAATATCAATCTGAAAAATTCCTGTCAAAGTTTAATGTTATTTTTGTCCCTTAGGGAACTAGAAGGATTTGATTTAGGGAGACAAGTCATTTTCTGGTCATTTAAATCCAAATCAAGTGTCACCACTAAATGCCACCTCAGAAAACAAAAGGGCCAATCTGAGAAACACATCAGATTAAATAATTAAGAAACAGTATTTAAGACAGTAATTGTCTCTCTGGCTGTCAGAGAATCCACTAGATAAAAAACAACAATTCCTCTGATTACTATCTCAGGGTTCGAGCACAATCCAGACTTCGAGAAGAAAGGAGTTAAGATCCATAGTTTGTGTAGTGGAACAGGTAATGGCAATAAAGGCAGTGGCAGCAGAGAAGAGATTAAAAGAGGAAAGATGACTTAGGAAAGAATTTTCCTGTATAAAACTCTCCATGCTAACATCGCAGGTCTGTCCGGCTCCTGAAAGCAACGAGTTAACACTGCGTAAGTGTATGACATCTTGGTTGTCCGTCACTTTTGAACTTTTAGTACTACTGTCCATTTTGCTGCTTTTTTGTGAATGAGAAGGGGATTTTGATGACCACTTTTTAAATTGATGGAGAACACTAATAATTTTAAGAATATTTTAAAGAAACACATTTCTATTTCAGCTTTCATACATGCTTTCATTAAAGTGGATAATGACTGCTATAGACTTCATTCATAATAGCAGATTTTATGCAATCTCATAAATAAGCCATATTGAATTGTTGCCTTCTGAAATAGTAGAAGGTGTTACTGTCTCACTCCCAAGGTTATTTTTAGAAGGGCCGATCATCTGCAATTACAGCTGACAACACTGAGAGATGCATAAGTAACTTCAGCTCTTTCTAAGTCACCAGATCCTAACTGCTGAGTATGCAGAGACGCACCAAATTTGGAACAAGTTGTAGGTATTTTTCTTACTGCACATGACAACTGAGCTGGCCAGTTGAGGGACGGGGAGGGAAGATTAGATTGTCCACTTTGTTCCCCAGTAGACTTCATCTACACTATTTTTGCTTTATTTCTGTCCTTTGTCAATTGGAAGATCAAGTACTAATATATTTATGCCACCTTATGTGGGATGATTCATTCCTCATATTGATCTTAGACAGAAATTTGCCACAAAACAGACAAATGCTATCTGGCCTGCAGCACAGAAATACCAGCTTTTACCTGCTCTAGAAGTTTCTGCTAACTTAAACAGGGAGACACGCACATTTCTGTAAGGATAGAAACACACAGAGAATAGCTGAGCATCTGGAGATGGGTAGCGTATGTTATGAAGGGAGTTGAAGAATAATAGATGGAAGTTCCTTGTTAAAGCAAGAAGAATGCATGCCCCTAGGCTGCAATAAAGAACAAGACATCCCAATTCCCACTGTCCTTAAGTAACCACTGCAGCCATCTCAGCAGAGAACAGCTTTGTCGCATTAATATTGTGCTATTATTCAGTTCTTTCCTCTTCCAAGCACACACATGCTAGCTGTGGGTTTAGTCACCTGTGTTTTCAAATATATGCTACATAAGAAAAATGAAACTCTCCCCAATTAGTTTATTTGCACAAGGCCTCAAGTTCGTCTATGTTAATTCAACTGAAAGAAGTCTGCTAGTAAAAGCAAAGGTGTCTCCATGGTATGAAAGAAAAAAAAAAAAAATCCTATTTTAGCTTATAGGTAATTAATTATTCAAAGGAAAAGGAAGTGACCTATATACAGAAAGATCGGATGAGAAACCAGAAGAACGCTTGTATGACTCCTTTAAGGCTCCATTATTTTAGCAAACAATTGTGTAGAAATCTGGAAGCAGTTTTATTACAGAAAATGCCTTATGAAAAAGATCCTTTCAAGCTGGGAAGGGAGCACTGGATTAGGAGCCATGTTATGTAAGCCTGCTGGTCCAGACGCCAAAGCCCTGCCCCGGCATTGCATAACAAGCTACAAGGGAGAGCTGGGCCCTGGCTTCTTTCAGCAGAAGCATGGATGGAAATTCAGCAAGCTACCAGCCTGCCCCATGCAAGAAACAAGGTCTTTACTGTCACTTGCTATTTACTGGAGCCAATTGTGAGCAATTTGATTTTTCCTCCTTCTTGTTTCACAGAATAAACAAAGAAACAACTTACAAAAAATGACACTAGGCAGACTGTCTCCTGTTGACACCATTCTGGTTCAGGAAACATATTGTCCCTTTGAAATACTGGACAAGCCTGTGGGCTGCTGGTACAATGCTGGAAGTAAGCAGGAGAGGCAAAAGCAAAACAAGATGCTCCACAATGGAATGCGCTAAAGAAAACCAAACATTTTAAACTATTTGAATTCCTCAAGTGCAGAACAAGACCTACAGATCTCCTCCTAACAACTGAAACAATACAAAAGAAAACAAACATACAAACAAGAAACCAGCCAATTTGTATATACGTTAAAGAAAAACTCATGCTTCACCATGGATCAAGAAACACAATAATCACTCAGCATAGTGTTTTTGCTATATTTTTCTTTTAAGATCCTCAACTCAATATTGCAGCTTACGCTACTGTTACAGGACTTCCCAAACGCTTTTGACAACTTGGTACTTGTAAGAGCTTACAAAGTTTTACAGCTGGGAATAACAGCACAACTTTCATTTCCCAAGTATACAGCCACTGAACAACCCAGATCGCTATTAATATTCTTCCTCTGCCCGAGTACTGTTAGCTTGTATTAAAAACACCTTCTGCATACTTAGGCTCTTATCTTTACTGGCTTCTGTGATGAGCTTAAACACACAGAACACTGCATTATTTCACTTATTTCACTTTCATCAGGTGGGAGAAAAAAAAATAAAATACAAAGGACAAACAAAAGGAAAAGATCCAAAGTCCACCTGAGTTTAGATAATCAAAAGTGGTCTGGTAGGGCTGGTACGAAGGGCTGGTAAGTCTGTTGTTATTTATGAACACACTCCCTGCTCCCTCCTCTTCTCTCTTCCCTTCAGTCTCTCTCAAATTGAAAAGGATGATGGAGATTTTACTGAGGAACTAGTCTGGAATTAAGCATGGAAAATACTGGGACATACTGCAACTGGCTATTTAGATACAGTTACTTGTTAAAACAAAGAATTTTTGTATAGCAATATGCAAATTCACACAGATACTGTACCTATAGCAGCAGTTTTCAAGCATTGTCTCCTGGAAGGTTTTTGTATCTATCATGAAATAGATGCCTGTATTTTTTTTTTCTGCAGAACACTTAAGCAAAATTTAAAGATCTGAAAAATTTTGCAGTACTTTTATTGATGATGACCAATATCTGATTGTGCTATATTTTCTTCATTAAAAAAAAAAAAAAAAAAAAAAAAAACACAACACCACCACCACCACCACCAAGGACTGAAGAAAGCAGCTAAACATATAGTCACCCAACAGGAAAATGCACTCACCGTTCTTACACTAGTGGCACATCTGCCTCTATGCTATAATGCTAATGAATCTAAACCCAGCATTTTTAGAGACTAGAAAAGCAAACAGCTGTAGAAAGCAAACGAACTTTGCAGTTTGTATTACAGAACCCAACAACTGAAGATACGTGCACTAACAGGAAACACTTGAAGAAAGGCCTTTAAGCTCCCAGATTCCTTAAATATTATAAGATTCCTTAAATATGATTCACAAGAATAAAGGGATGAAATTCCAGTCCACACCTCCTCTCTGCCCCTCCTCCAGTTCACAACACACACACAATCACATGACATCCCAGCTACCTTTAAAACACATTCAGTTAGCCTGGCCATGCTCAACATATCCTTTATTTTATTATAAAGGATTAGACAGGCAACTGCAGAGACAGAAATTCCGAGGTATATTAACCAGCACATTGGTCCATAGGATATCCAAGGCATGAGCTAGACAAGGAATATCAAATATCATTAATGGACACTACAGGCAAGCTAGCTCTGGGCAGATAACCTTTCCCCTTCAAAATCTATTTCACTAAGAGCCTGATGTTACAGTGGACATACAGGAGAGTCGCTTTGCTGCTTTAACATGATTGCTTTACTCACGTTTCTTGCCGATTACTTAACCACCCAGCAGCTTTGCTTTGAGGTGTCAAAATCCCCCTGAAAGAATGTCCAGGCCATACTTGTTTCTGTAGCATCCTAAAAGTCATTGTAAACACTAAGAAAATGAGTAACGCACATTTGATTGAACCGAGCTCAGCAAATTAAAACCTTTTTTTGCTCTCCCCTACTCAGGTAAATGTACCTATTCACGTATTCCTTTCTTCCCCATATTTAAGAACGTCACAATATGCTCCATGAGCCTGCCTGGCAAATCTCCTATACTGAATAACCCTATTCTAATAAATAGAACAGCATCTCTCTATTTCATGTTTGAACACAAATCACCAAGAAAAATGTTGCCAAGTTTAGCACAGCTAAAGTATTACTTTGCTAAAACTAATATTTTGCACAGTGAAATGCATAGCATATTGTTTTCTGTAATGCTCACTTGTGAAAAACAATAAAAACAATCAGTAAAAACATTACCAGCAGAATGTGGATACTTTGCTAGGTAAATTTGCCTCAACTTCACTTGGTGCAACCAACCAACAATACAACTGTTTGTATTGTTAAACTACCAGAGCAGTCATTTAGCAGATGGAGTTAATTAGCAAATGGAGCATACCAGGCAGGCAAAGAATATCTGAAAAAGTCAGAGTTAAAAGTGAAATCGTAATACATGGAATATTCATCAGGCCAAAACCATTTGCTTGTAATTGTGTTACCATTAAGAAGATCTCATCTTCCTCAGATTTACCTTAAATGAGCATATATTCTGAGAAATTTATACTCGCTCTACTAAAACAAAGAAATAATTAAAAGGGTTTTCTGGTGGAAACTTTTTCATGGGCTATTTCCTGTTGATTTGTTCTACTTAGGTATCTAGCTAGTTTTCATTGGCAGGATTTACTGTTTCTGAAGGACCAGAATGTTGAAGCTTTTACATTGACGCTCAGATTTTCTGAGTGTCTAATCTCTCTGATTTATGTGCCATGACTGTCCTGAAAATGCCAAATCAAACTGAAATGTTGTAGATGAAAATGATTTCCCTTCCATAAAACATGTAACAGGTAATTGTTGTTTGCATCCTAATCAACCTGTGTACATAATTAACATATTTACCTAAAACCAACATGCAAAGATGACCCTGTCAATACCCTGACCCTACCAGAGAAGACACTCAATGATGAGGCTATTCAATATTTTCAGCTTTTTTGTAAGCTTCAAAAATTACAACTAGCACCCTCAAGAAATTGGCAGATGACAGCACTTGCACAGAGCAGTTACGATCTTTTCCCAAATATACTTACACACCACAAAATACAATCACTACAGAAAAGGTAAAGATGAGTACTGATAAATCCCAAGTAAATTAAAGCAGAATTACCCTTTCATTAAAAGAGAGTAAAAAGTATGAGCTAGATGCTGGCTTTGCTCCTCTGAAAAGAGCAGCTATTTGGACATGACATTGAGAGATTTCAGGGAAACAACAGCTTCCATCTCAAAATTTTCCTATGTATACATGAAAAAAAAGCTTGTTTCTGCCAGCCCTCACATTTACTGCAGGTTTTTTAATGCAATCTTGGTGTGTGGTACACAACCTTGGAGGCTTATTTTTGCCTCAGTAAGACTTTTTAGTCACCAGGCTTACAGGGAATCTTAAATCCTGATTTGCACAGAGAGGATTGTAAAATTCACCAGTACTGAGGCAACCCAAAGAGAACATCATGTTCTGTTTACTCAAATATACCTATATCCAAGCTCTCAGCATAAGCATTTGAAGTACTAAGTTTCATAAGCTGAAAAATGTCATTTTTTTACTCTTAATTTTAAGTGGTGGAGAAAAAAAAAAAAAACAAAAAAAACATGCATCTCTTGCAGGATTCCTTGATTCTACTTATGAAATCCTATTGACCTTCAAGTTTTGTTTTGTTTTTTAATTCAAGACCTTGTTTGCCACCGAGTAGACAAACAGGGAATATAAATTGAAAAGATACATTCTTTTTCCAAATACACAAATAATTTGTGTAAGTGCTGGGCAAGAAGACTGGGACTAAAATCAGTAACCTGATGAACTGATTATAACTATACTAAGAAATAGTGGCCGAGTCAAAGGCAGGATAGAAAGAATTAGAACAGAGAACATTTTAGGGGAGGAACAAAAGATCAAGCTGGTGGGAAAGGGGTAGAAAACTATTTATAGAATATGTGACTGTTTACAGATGTAACTCAAACTGTGCTTGAAACAGAAAAACTACAGTACTCTGAAAACTGGGCACACAAAATTAAGGTTACCTCAAAACAAGAAACTGCCAGGACTCTGGGAATAGGAATATATGAAAAGATCTCTAGATAAGGTTTTGATGGGATTTTTTTCTATGAGAAAGATTGGAGAGCTGGTTTGATAAGTATGGACCGAACAGTTAGCTTTAAGCTCCAGTTAGCTTTAAGACCTGATGCTATCCTGAAACTTCAGAGGGCTGCTTAGGCTCTCACCTCGCATTGCTTCTGCACAGGCACAGAAATTTATGCTGGGCTCCATCCCACAGCTCAGTCAGGCCTGTCACTGCCCACAGCCTTGTGACTTGTCCAAAATAGAGTGCATTTCCCCTGAGATAGTAAAACACATGTTCTCAATACAAAAATCTCCTATTAACCACTCCATTTAATTCATATTTTGACTTTTCTTTCTTAGAAAAGCCTCATTCTTAACAAATCTTCAAACATTTTGCCTGAAATTTTCAAAAATAAAATTATGCCTGATTCAGACAGCCAAAACATAAAATATCAGCACAAACAAATAAGATTTAGCTAAATTAAAACTTATAACAAGATTTTAAAGAGATGTCAGACAAACCTAATAACTGGCATTACTATTAATTATACAAGCAGTTTTGTTTGCACCAGGCTCTGTGCAGCCAGTATATCCCAAAATGTAATAAAATTGTAAAACTATTAGCTATAAATAATGACCTTAAAGTACAGATTATTAAAAGTACAATTATAAAAAAAAAGTACAGATTATATTTTCATTCAAGTAACTATTATTGAAGAAGTATGTGAGGATTATTGTTTTAGTAATACAACTGCACCTCAACAACACAAAACAACCCCTCTCACTCCAAAACCTAATTCAAAGGCATTGAAATTTTACTCCCACTTTTAAGGGTAAAGAAAGATTGTCATTTTTTCAAGAACAGATCATAGGATAATTGCTTCAAAATATCAGAATTCAGTGCTGGAACCAAACATGTACTTTTCTGTTTCCCCTACCATTTTTCATTTCTATTTTAATATCATTTTGCCACAGAGTAGTCATGACCTTCTTAGCTTCCTTGATGACCTGTCATTCATTCCCTTTCTCTTTATCTCACTAAGGAGGGTAAGTGAAACAAAGTGTTGGAAATCATTCTTCCTCAAAAGAAATAAATAGAAAGTGTAATACCTCTTTATCATAGTTTCCAAGATAAATTTTAGATGAAATGAAAAATATGACTACACAATAAAAAAGAGTTTTTCCACTTACATTATCTGATTTAAAATATCTTCCAATCTTCTTCCCTCTTCTACTGTTTAAAATATATATTTCTTTTTCACAATTGTGCCCCATCTTAAGAATTTAATGGTTACTTAATGCTGACTGAAATTGGTGCTAAGGAAAACCACCATACAGAATCCTTACAAACATCAAGCAGTTCAGTACTGTGATTACTTGAGAGGGGGGAAAAAAAAAAATCAGTCACCAGGACTAGCTTTTACAAACTTTTAAACAAGTGCATAGTCTCATTAAGGTTAAACAAATAAAAAAATGCAGAATTTAGCTGCTGATCTATGTCATTAAAGTCAATTTTTAGAATATTCATTAGACATTGTTAATGAAACTCAGAAAGCTATGAGCTTCCAAAATAGTAATTTCACTGTTATGTGGAGCATTTTCAAAAATTGCCTTTGTGGTCTAGGGTTTTGCTTTTTTTTCCCCTTCTCTCTCCTCCTCTTAATTTTTGACATATTTTTAAAAGAAAACAACTCCAGTGAATAGATGACAATGTGAGCTGAGCATCCAGGCTCACATAATGAAACCTTATACTGATCCCCCAGGCACACATGCAGCCTTCCCAAGTGAACTCCCAAATTTACCCTATAGATAAACCATCTGGGAAGGTTCTGCAGTGCTCTGATAAATGCCTTTTCCCAGACCATATGCTCTTTCAAAGACCATATGCCCTTTGTGAAAGTCACAGATTAACCCAGTTTGTGTGAACTCAAGACCCACTCAAGGCACCTTTGCAGACCATGGGAATACCACAGCGCCTCTCAAAAACAGATGAAAATGAACGTGCCTCACAAAAAACAAACACACGCACACAAAACATAGTTTTGAAATACTAGACTTTCCATCAGAGAAGACAGTTGAGAGAACTGGCAGAGAAGACAGAGGTACAATTGAGAATTTTTACGTTTTTGGTTTTACTAGTTGCACTAAAATAAACCAAATCTTGTTAGTATGTCAACCCATTATTAAATAGGTTAAAACATTAACCTCTCCCCACTTCTCAAAGAGCACTTCCAATTTAAACCCAGATGTAACTGATAAGAATCTGCATATTTTTCCCAACTCTAAAATACAGAAGGATTCCCTCACATTTTTTTTTTTCCTTTTTGAGCCACAACATTTTTTTCCCCCATGAGTGAATTGCTGTGTTCAATATTCCATTTGCAAGTGCACTGGCTCTTGCAGCTTAATTAACTGGCTCACTAACTTCACACATCCAAGTGTTTCTACATGGTTGCTTCATATTAAACGACTCATAAGACAGAAAATATCACGAAACACTTCTGTCATCAGATTCAATGCCATTGAACTATAAATTATTTTTGTGCAATAAGAACTCCGCTAATAAATATAGAGGCAGCTGGTAAAAGCCTTTACAGTTAAATGGACCGTCATCTCCTTTTCACTAGTTTAAGGCAAGGGAATACCTAAGGAGACAAACACTTGTAAGCAGCTTACCTTACAACTGTCAGTACAGGCAGATTAATGGCAATGTCAGTCATACAAAATCACCATGACCACCAGTACACTTTTATGGCAGCCTTCTGTTGCTTGCTGTATTTTAAAATCACAACAACTTATTTTTCTAAAAAGATAGCTTATGAATAAAGTTTTCAAGTAAACTTTATGCTTACTGCTGTATTAAACAGCAATCACAAGGGTTCCTGGCAGGGGATGAACTAGGGGCCAGGAATATTATCAGCAAAACGAAAGCCCATGAGACAGATTGGGAGTTTGTCAACACTTAGGGCAAGAGGTACTGATTTCATATCAATTTAGAATCAAAGCATCACACATGTAATGGGCTAAAGGCATTTGGAATGGCTTTATGGCAAACCTCATACTGGAAATTCTCTCTGCTTTGGGGAAGCACCATCCTGTGCCAGATTTAGATAAAAACTGACTGCACTGCTGAATATCTTGCAAATGAATGAACACATAAGGAAAAGACCAAACACAAGAGGAACCCTAGAAGCAATCTAGTCCCCTCCCCACCACCACCAACTGCAGTGAGCCAGTGTAGCATTCCTCACATATTTTGACTGTTGTACTGTGGCAGCTGCACAGGAACTATTTGCTTCAGGTTTATGCCTCCAGCTATGAGTCTCTCTTCTTATATCCCTTTCCTTTTCATGAAAGCAAGTTTTGGCACTACATTCCCATAAGCTCAGCAAGTCCACTGTTTCTCTACTATAAGATCAGTCCTATTTTTGTCCTCTGAGCACAGGGTATCATGTGATGACCTGCAGCAGCATTTAGAGGCAAGACAGCCCTGCTTTACACAGATGTGTTGCACAGCCATGTGGCTGCACTTGTACATTCCTGGGTGACAGCATGTAGTGCTCCAGATGGTGCTATCAGAATGGGACCTAAAACACAGTTACCTCCCACTGTAAATCCACATCTGATCTTCCTATCCCAGAGTAGTCACTTCTTGGTGGCATTATGTGAACGAAAAAAAAAAATAAGTGATTTTCAAAGATGTAAGTGCTTAGGTGTTAAGGTCACACTTTCCAAAGTCCCTTAGGCACCATGGGCTTTGAGAGATATTCAGGTACCTAGACACTTCTGCAAGACACAGCTCTGGGAGCACTATTCATTACCACAGAATGACTTAAAGGGAAGAAGATATTTGTGTTTGTGTTGTCCAGAGAAGTATTTAAACAAACTAGAATTTTAATTAAAAGAAGTGACAGCTAGGTAAATATCATGCATACTGGAAACCATAGAAGGATAAGAATATTAATTTCAACTTGTTTCTTCAAATAGCCATAATATTCCTTCTTATGATTATTAAATAAGTTTATTATATTAAAAGCTAAATGAAAGCAGGAAAAGAAAACACACAGAACATTACCATTACTTAGAAAGTGTCTTAAATTTACAGGCAACAGCTAAATACATATAATGATGCAAACATTCCTTTCTGAATTTTCTCAAAATTTGTTTCTATTATTTTATTACTGATTCAAACTACAAGTTTTTCAAAATTGCCTGCACAGATCTCTAATCCTTCACTTTCTTGAACTTTACTTTTCACTCTGCCAATGAGAATAATGATACACAGTGTTTTAAGCCTTACTATTAAAGACCACAGGAGAAGACCTCTTTTTATATCCAAGAATAACAATCATTCCCTTAACATATTGATCCATAGGATTTTTATATAGATTTTTGCCTCAGATTTTCACCTAACAGCTAAGTCAACATTGTAGGTTACAGCTCCAAGATTTTCATGGGGGAGCGACTGCCAGGCTCCTTGAAGGCAGTCTGCTTAAGTCCTTGGGACAAATACAGACAGACAGAAGTTCATTGAAGTGTGTCTATCTATATCAGGGCCTATCGCCACAGACGCTGCATCCATCTTTATCAATCAGTAGAGAAAACTACTATATACCAGCCCAAATTTTTAAAGATATCTAAGTCCCAGAGATATGGAAGAGCACCACAGCAAGGTTTTCACAAGTTATTTCTAAACTATTTTTGTCTAAAATACACTAATTCCTTCATGGAGAATTAAATTAGCATAATTGAATAACTGGTCTATCCAAACACCTAGTTGCTTATTTACAAATGAGACAGACAGCTACATATATGTTTTCTTTCATTACAATATTACCAGAGATTTGTATCTTGCTATTTAACTTGTGGCAAAAAAAATGATTAAAGCCAACTTGAAGAGAGACTAGCATAAGCGTAGCAGAATATCACAATACAATTTTCCAAGCGCAAATTTCTAGCTTTTTTTTTTTTTTAAATTAGCTATCAACATATCAGAATTAAGTACAAAACATTGGAAGCTTACTCCAAAACATTGGCTGTTACGAAGATTAACAAAACAACAAATCAAACTATTAGATCACTAAAACGAAAGGAAAACAAAACAAACCTTATGTGAATAACAGCCATCAAACTCTTCATATATCTGCATCTCATTCCAGTTCTTCAGATCTTCAATTCAGTGTGGTCTCAGAGCCATGGCCCATCTTTTACTCTGAAATTGCAGATCACCTGGCACAGTAGTAGAACTTAATTCAGCTGGATCTGTTAGGTGTTTCCACAATACCAATTACCACTCATTCCAGTACATATCCTGTTCACCTGTGAGCTAAATTACATGCTCAATGCACTACCTTGCTTCAGGAGCCTTTCTGGGTTTACCAGGGGAGTTTTCAATATCATGTGGGCAGAAAGCTTCAGGGAACAACCTAGTTCAGGAGGGAAGACAGGCAAGACTGCAACCTGTCACAGCATGTACCACATCTCCTTCCCCACAACTCTGTTAAGAGGAGACAGTGAAATCTTTCCTGCCTTTTTTTTTCTTGAAAGCAGCTTTGTCTTTTTGCAAGTGCAAGGGACTATGAATCTTGCCCAGCATTAGATGCATAATGACAAGCCCTGAATTAGGCCTTCGAAAACTCTAAAGCCAATATCCACATAACATACTAACTATGCAATATATTTTGGTGACACAAGCCACTTAAAAGAATACAGTACTTCAAGAGAGTTTAAATTGAGTTAATATATTTTCAACTGTCCTTCTATTTTGATCTTCTGTTCTGCAGTACTGGAGGATGTTTTGTCATATAATTCACATCCATAAATCCTGGATTACATTTGTTTGGTTTATTAAAAAAATACATATTTCTCCTATTCATTTTCTACCATTATCCATGATGGCAGGACAGGTGTTAACCTTCATATTTTGACACAAAAATAGTTCTCTACCTGCCCCCCCAAGAACAAAGGATACTCCTTTAATATTTGCTATCTATAGTATGAATTTTCTCTTAGTAAGTCTGCATTTTGGGACACAACTGTATTATTTAGTATGAATGTCCTTCATCACAACAGTTTCTCCAACTACACATTTTCATACCCTGTAATCACAAAGTGGAAGAATACAATCTCCATAAAACTGTGATGGGTTTTCAGAGTATTTTGAGTAACTACTGTGCATACTGTGATCACCATCTATGCAAAGTAAAATGCTACTGGCTATAGCATCCACGTATCTTTATAGCATATGTTGTTAGCTTTGCTCTATCTGTAATTTCCCACCCTCACCACACTAGGATATGATAGTTTGCATTTTCATTTTCTATTGAATAATATATTAATTAAAGTCATATCCCACTGAAGAACACAAGTTTAACTGCCTTAAAATTGTACACTTCCTAACATTTTATCTGACTTAGGTGCCCTATCTGAAAATTGCCTATTCTACTAATTGATTTGTAGCAGTTTTTCTCCTGAAATGTGTGCACAACAGAAAATGTGCACATATTTTCAACATCTTTAGAGCGGAGGGACAATTCAATTGTGCCATTGGTACAGCACTCTGCTAACTCTGTGCCTCTCCTTCACATCCTCCCCATAAACCCAATAGGCTTATGAACTCAGGTACATACAAGTAGAGACATATTCCTATTCCATCCTTTTTACTATGTATCACTTACTATTAGTGAGTTATGATACAAACTAAAATAAAGTCAGAGCCCATCAGTGATGGGAGAAATAAAGGGTCATGACATCTTTACAGGAACATTACAAACTCATATAAGCTGTTTTATTATTTGTATATAATTAAATACTATATTAAGAAGAATCATAACCTGTCCCACAAAATTGTTCCTGAAGTAGCAATTACACTCACCTCCTACCAGAAACGTTTAAATAATGTCCCTAAAAGGCTCCAAGACTAAACCAACCAGATGGGATAGATGAGATATTCTGGGCTTCTGCATGAATTATTTCAATCCATCATAATTTGGAAGACTCATAGCTCCTCTACTACTGCTACAAAGCTTAATTTGATTTCTGTATATAAAGCTGAACTTCGATGGATGCTATAAAACAAAGCCTAATCATCTAGCTTCTGTATCTTTATCTTCTGAGCTTTTTTGTTGACAGGGACGGACTGAGGGCTCTGACTCATGACCTTTGGCAGTTTAAACCAATATGCCAGCTGTGACAACTGAGAAACCAGCACCTAGTACTCATCCAGTAGCAAGGATAGCTTAAGTGAATCTCTAGCAAATAACATTGGTAACATTTTAAACCATTAAAACACATATCACACATGAATCGGAGCCCTAAATAATTTTTAGTCTCTTTTTAGTGGACTGAACAGTTTTAAACAAAACAATTGTGTACACACACTGAATTGGTACAAACTCTGAAAGCTTATTTCATGTATTGTTTTAAATCATTTAATTTTCAGTGCTACTTGCTTATTCATATATCCAAAAGTCAGTTTCTGTCTCAGCACTATGGAAGGAAAATGAGTTAAAGCACTGTGAAATTGAGTTCATGCTGATGTTAAATGTTTCAGACTAGGTTATATTCAGTCCTAAGAATTTCTCTTTATGTTAGCTGACAGTAGCTGCTAGATTTTCCTGTATCTGTGTCAAAAGAATAAAAGTAGACTAAAAGGTTAAAATTCAACAAGTACTATTTCCTAAGTATAAAGAATACTTGGGAGAAAACATTGATTTGTTTCCAAAGAAAGTCAAATATTACTAACTTAAGGCCCCTTCCTCACTTTAGAATTTCAGGAATGCCATTTTGCATATTCTTAGTGTTTTGCCGTTTTGCCACTATGAGATCTGGCAAAGGTCTCTGATGTGCTCTTTTTAATTCACAGCCCTGCACTGCAAAGACCTGCAAAAAAGTATTTATTAATCACAGCATATTTCCTCCTCCTCTAAGAAATAAGACTTTCATGCCTCGCTTTTTAGATATTCCTTTTTTTTTTTTGGTTTTTGAAATAGTCAAAACTGAATTGGGCTACTTGGATTCAAATTATAGAAATGCTTCTTACACAAAGAAGTTAGGCTCACTGATTTCGGTATAATTTGTTTTGTGTGCATGTACCCCAGTAGAAGGGCTAGCCTCTTTCTGCTCCAGTTTTAGTATTCTGACTTACTTCTCACTAGGTAAAACTAGGCAGCCAGTTCTGCTCTGTTCCTGTTATGCAAATCAGTGATGTCTTCTCTGATTTACCATACTTTTCTGAAAGTCTTTTTTTCTAAAAATGAAGATATCATTATATAAGAAATCAATAGGAATTGTCCAAACAGCAGAATTCTTCCCACAGTGCTCTACATTTTCTTTAGAGGCAAAGAATGCAACTGTGTAACTCTAAACAGAAAAAATAACAACTGGCTCCCTCTACAGTTACAAGAATGTCATCAGCACTGGTTATTTTTTTCAGAAAATGTTCTAAATAGTTTTATGACTATCCTTTTTTAAAATTACTATTAAAAAAGGGACAATTATTCTCAAAATCATTACATAAAATTAAGGCACTGAAGTACCCACATTTTGAATTTATCTTTACTATTTAATATTCTTTTATTAAAAAGAAAAGTGGAGGGGGGGGGCTATACCAACACATCTACAAGCCAGCCATTGGTTTTAGTAACAGCCTCTGAATATTTTTTTCACTTAAAAATAATAATAACACTCAATATATTCAATATGGTTAAAAGCTAGATAGAAAGATTATAGCTTGCTTTGGATTTGAATGACAGTGATTCCTTTACTTATTGACAAATGGTAATAACATAAAACTTAAAGTGGTATATTTAGTATACCACTTTATATACCTGATTTGTATCAGGTATATGTGAGCTGATGTCATTAGAATATAGATTGTCATTTCTGATAAAAAAATAGTTTTCTCAAAACATTGAAAGTAACATTCCTGCAACTGTTAAAAACAAATGTACTCCAGTGGAGAGGGAACCAACAGAAGCAGAACCAACATACCCTGAAACAGCTTCCTTTTCAGAAATACTTCCTCTGAATTAACTACTTTAAAAGATATATTGCAGAATTTATCTAGCATGAATTTGTGGGTTCATCTGGAAAGTCACTACAGAGCCACAATGTTTCAACAGTAGGTACATAGACAGGTGAAAAACGTTCTGAGACACTAAAAATACTTTAAGCATGATTAGTTGAACTACTGTAAAGCCTTCTGCACTAAAAGAGATAACTGGATATGATAGAAGCACACCTAGCATTGTTCAGAATCCTGCACTATATTTTATAGTAAATCAGCCAGCCCCTAGCAGATTAGGGCATTTTTGGATTTGTAAAGTAATTATTATTTTAAATAACATTTACAAAAATTACATGTTGTATACATGATCTGTACCAGGGCTACAAGCTTCCCAATAAGATGAACCATAAAGGACATAAATCATGCCCTGAAAATAGCACTGGATGCAGCTACAAAAAGTGCTGCAGCAAGAAAAGCTTCCATGTCAAACGCAGACTGCCAGCTTGCGAAGCAGGAGGAAACGCGGTCTGGCACGGGGAGGCACTTTTAGGGAACTTGCGCAGGCACTTTTTCTGCTATTGCAACAAGTAGTTTAGAAAAGCTTTTCCAGAAAACAAACTGGCCTAATAAGGCATGGAGACTGAAAAGAAAAATAGCAGTACCAGTGCCAAATAGAGGTAATCATTTATAGCTTTGTTTATTTACAAACTGAATTTCTTACATTAAGTAGCTGTTATTCTAAAAATCAGATAAAAATATCCATTGATCTACTGAATTTGTCACAAATATCTTCCAATCATCCTCACACCAAAAATCAGAGTTAAAAGACTTTGTCATGGAGCTGGGCATTCAGTAAAATCCTAAAAGGAGTAACTTTTCAAGCACTCTTCCTCCTAGCAGATGGCCCCTGCTATTCTCATTCAAAGCCCTGCTTTCAATAGACAAGGAAGTGGGCAACCAGGAAGAACAAAAGGGAAGCCAGAACCCACGTTATTGAAAGCAGACATACATGTATTTCATGTGACCAATTCTTCAAGAAATGTAGTTCACACTGGATTAAGCAATTGTGTGATTTCGAAGGGATTCATCTATGCCTGATTCCAAGTCTGAACATTTATTTTTAAACAAGAACATTAACTTCAGTTGCACCAAGACCATTTATACAAGCAGAGGATCTCATTGGATAGCCTGGGGTAAAAAGATTGAATCCCAGCTCCTTTACTGTAGATAACTACAGAGCTTTCACAACATTTTTATTATGAAAATATAGCCAAAGTAGAAAAAGAGGTGACTCTATCCTTAAGCAGGTATTTGAGCGCACAAGCACCCCTCCTCCCCCACCTCACGCTGCACTATCCAGCGCTGTCTGCGGCTCGCTTTAACGTTGAGGGCAATGCATCCTGCTAGGCCTAATGGCACCAACAGAGCAGGGAGGTTAGAGCTTACCCAAAATACATGCACATGGCTGCCCTCAGCTGTCTTCATGCAATCCAAAGCCTTCATCATTTCCAGCACCATCGTGGCCTTCCCGCCTCGCAGCGCCCATTTCCCTCTGGCATCGCAGCTCACCTGAGGTAAAACAAGATGGCCACCACGGCGCCCCATGGAGAGCAGCCATTGCCTTGCCCTGGGCATCTGCTTCAGGGGAGAGGAGCTGCTGGGCATGGAGGAGGGAGCTGCCAGGGACCCCTACCCACCACAGGATATGGGTGCCCAGGGCTCGGCCGTCCTCCCTGTCTGCTGCATCCGGGAGTCTTAGGCAAGTCAGTTCTCAGGCCTCTGCGTCTCTGAGAAATGGGAATGCTCGTCACCTGCGTGGAACGTTTTGGTAGGTGAAAAAAACATAAGAAACAAACTTAATGATTAATATTCTCCCTGGTAATTCTGTAATTTCTCACATCCAAGTCTGCTTTTTCCATGTTTTCCTATAAAAAGGACAGGAACATAGGTAATTATGTGGTAATATCTGCACTACAGATTGTCCCTGTGCAGGTTCACTCACTGCAGCAAGATATTTTCCACTGATTTTGTTATCGTCAACCATTTCATCTTTTTTTTAAACAGGCAAAAGTACAAAAGGTGCTTGTTGTACACCAGATGAGACTGTCCTCTCTGTCTCCAAAAAGCTTGTTCCTGGATCTGGGCAGTGCCCCCATGTGACAGTAAATGGAAAACGCTTGGTGTTGCTCTGTTCTGTCCTGAGATAGTCTTTCCCTAGAGATTTTTACCTACTGCCATTAGACTTTCCCTACATTTTTTGATTTTTTGTTTCTAAATTGAACAACAATTTCCCCACAAATCATAGTATTTTAAAAACTTTTTTTTTGTATTTTACCCCCACATGTAAGTTAGCATTAGGAAATATATACATATATGTGTTTTCCAAGATGATAGGAAAGGTGCCTAGAACCTAAGCAAAAAAAAAGCTCAAATAGCAAGTTATAGGGCACACTGTATCCACATTATGGAGCAACTGCATGGAGGACCAGCAGGCGCTATAACTTCAGGCTCATTATCAGATCATTAAAAATAAAAACAACAACAAAACACTTCTTTGCAAAACTACCTCACTTACTGTATGCCTCTCTTGACAGCACAGAACCAGATAATGTATCTGAAATATATCTGAAATGTGAGTTGCCCAAGATTCTGGCGCATTATGAAAACAAGAGTAGAGCACTGTAATATTAACTTGTGCTGATCCCAAACTGATTAATCCAGGGAGCTTTTGGTATCTAAATAACACAAGCAGATGCACTTTAGTTACCACACAGCAACAATACCACCGTTTAAGAGGGAGGTGTAGACTGCACAGCAATCATAGCAATTTTACTATACTTAATGCATTTTTAAGTTGCTCACTCTCAAATGCAGTCAAGCAATTATGTTATTTTAGTATAGTTTAGTATTTCAGTATGCAGCTAGTAAGTTATACATACACTCTTACAAGTGCTGTTATCGGTCTTGAACTTAATTTTCCTCTAAGGCTTCTGAATGTGAGTCAGAATCTCCTTCCTGATCATGACAAACTAGCAGATGCACAATGCCACCTTGTGACAGTACTTCAAGAACACACCAAACATTCACTACTCCCGTATGGTGATCTCCAAATTGCAGTTCCCAGAACTCTGGAATATAGAGATGGTTTCCAAAATCCACAGAGCAGGCCTAATGAAAGCAGGTTGTCATATAACACAGTAGTATTCATATCTGAAAATAAAAAAAGGATTTGTTGTACTTCCATGGAGGTATATGATTAGGAGACCATAAATTGAAGGAGGTACTATTAGAACATAGGTTTTCTAAGAATGTGTATACTCTACACGCAAAACCCTACATTGTGCACAGATCTGGAAAATATGTATGAAGATGTAAGAGTAATTTTTCCATCTTCTGATATGATTTTTCCTCTTTGAGGAGAAGAGTTAAGAAGTGCTAACACTATTCTGAAGAAATAACAGTTCTTCAGAACTTCTTTAGTAAGTTCGATTCAAGTGAACCAGAAGATTTTTTTTCATAGAAAATATTAAAACAAATCTGTAGTAGCAGCAGTTTTTAATTTACCAAAAAATGGCATCTATTAGCAATAGAAACATACACAAAAAATATCTTTGTTTATACAAATAAAATTAGGTTCTGAATATTCACAAAGTAACATAAGAGAGCAACATTTTTCTTCACATTGACATTCAAAGTTAGATAGATCAGTCATGGTATAAAAACCTTTCAAAATACTCAGTCAAGCACCATGGCAGACAGTGCATTAAGATCTCTCATAAACGGATGTTCAGCTAGTATTTGATCTATCTTCTGTCTTTGCTCATAATCAGGAAATATTTTTGTAAGGGCTTCTCTTAGGTGTATTGTTTCTGAGGCAGATCTCTGTGGGGGATTCGCTAGACAAGCCTGTATGTTTGGTTCCAGAGGAAGCCAGGTTGGTGAATGATCTCCACGTATTTGGATTTTAGGCTGTCGATTGCTACTAGTTTGTTTGGGGACAGGCATGATGAAAGATTTCTCAGAAGAATATTGTCCACCACTCTGTAAAGTCTTCTGTGCTGACAGAAAATCTCTATGGAACAAAATGAAAATCTTTGATTAAATAAGGAAATGAAGATGCTACTGTCTCTGTAGAACCACAGAAAAGACTAACTCCCACACTTTACTGCTGCTCATCTAATTATTGATTAAATACTCAGTCATTCAATTCCAAAGTGAAAAAAATGATAGGTATAACAATTTTTGATTTGAATTTGAAGTGACCAACAACATCTAATTAACATTATCTAGGACAAGTTCCAATGTGCTTTTAGAATATTGTGACATTTACTTGGCAGAATACAGTAAAAATATTCAACCGCTTATTTTACAAAAGTATCAACTTAAGAACTACAGAGATAAATAGATTAAAAAATATGCTGAACACATGGACAGTGACTCAGAACATGTGAAAATACAGACAGACTAGAAAAGGTTTCGCCTGCTCCACAGAACCACTCCTCATCTACTTTTGCTCAGGCATATTTAACAGCTCTCAGTCATAAATCCAGGCCATAATCTGTCTCATTTGATATCTTTATCCTTGCAGTTCTGCAATGTCAGGATTGCTTAAATATGATTTCATTTCAAACAGTTAAAAACTTGTCACTTTGAGAAGTCTAGAAGAGCTTGGCTTCCTAACTGTGTGTTGTTTGTTTGTTTTGAAGAGAGAAGGTATTTTATGTACTGTTTGTTTGCTACATGAGTTCTAGTTCATATTTCTTTGCTATCTAGTAGCATCAGAAGTAGAAGCAGTCCTATTTCGTAGTACTGACAGTTCAAAGTGACAAGTTTTTAACTGTTTGAAAGTGCTCTCCTTTTCCATACTTATCATCTCCATTTCTCAGGACATGCTCCTTTTTAATAAATTTTTCTTGAACATAGGTGACCAAAATATAATGTTCCAAAAGACATCTCATAAGAGCTTTACATTAGACGTTGAATAGTTCTTTAACTTTTCCTGTTGCAGTTCTAGAACTGCATTTTCTTTTTTCATGCAGACATTATATGGCTCTTTTTAATCAACCTAAGATAGCTGGTATACACATATCTTTCTTCAATAGTTTCCAATAGATTAGCTTAATGCTTATACTTTTTACTAATCTTTAAATGCATAGGTTTGTCTTTTGTATAACTGTTTTTTATTACTTCAACACTTGTTTAGAAAAGCTCTCTGAACTCTTCATTATCGTTAGCATTTATAACTCCTAAGCTAGTGAAAGAAGCTTATTATTTCATGCAAAAGAGTAAATCCATTCTCAAGTCTTGGCAGGTAATGCACAGCAAGTTCTTACTTTTGAATACATATATTTAAAAATAGAATGTTCTTAGAAATAAAATCTATGTATCTATTAATTTTAAAAATTAGAAAGATAAAAATGCACTTAGTAATAAAACTAATTTTAAGAAGTATTGCTAATAGCCCAGTGCAGTACCCATAAGATACCTTGTAGAGTGAAACACCTCTCCTGTGACCCAGGATATGAAATTAGAATCCTTCTTTTGTAGTGCCTATTGTCCCACTCTGGGTAATAAATGATTAACCTTAATGATTACTTAGCATCATTCTGATTTGCAAGATCCCAGACTACCACATGTCCAAACTACTGGTAACTTTGTGCAATATTAACACACTACTTAGACCACCTTTGTGAGAAAGCCACCACAATCAAAACTCACAGAACACCACTGAGGCATTTGTCTTACTTTTCTTAGATTTGATAGAGATCTTGATTAGATGCAAATGGCACAAGCAGTTTCTTGACAGACTGATGTAACAGGAAAAAACATATTTTTGTTAAGCTATGACATCCTAATAAATCGTGTTCTTGCTTAATACCTGTACTGTGTAGCTCTAAAGGAAGTGTTTTTAAGCAAAACGTGAAAACAGTTCATTTCACATTTAAAATCATTGTTCTTTCAAAGAAAAAGTGAAAACAGTGCTTATACCTAGAAGAGCCTTCACTGCGAAGGAAGTCGTCTAATTCAGGTCCATTTCTTCCCAAAGGATCATCAGGAACCATAAATATGTCCCCAGCAAAAGTGTACTGTAGCAACCTGTAAGAGAGTTGTCTTGTTTTTTCTCCAGTATTCCCTTCTCCAATATTCTCCTTCACCGCTTTAGCATAAATTGCCTTAGAGCAGAAGCTTCATACAATACTAGCAGTCACTGAAGCCTAATTAGTGAACTCCTATTTTAGTTAACAAACATTTGCTGTCAAGACAATGTAATGGGCAATTATGTGAACTGTTGCCATTGCACCACAGAAAGCCTAGTTCTCTGACAGAAAATGCAGGGTGATGGCATTATTATTATTATTTTATTTTTTTAAGAGATCAGGGTGGAATCTTCTAGATGATTACAGAATATCTCCTGGTAGTTTAAGCTCTCCTTCCTTGCCAGGATGTTCAAATAGCTAGCTAAAATGCATACAATACCAGAAACCAAAATGACTAGTAGACATGGAATTAGATGTTTATTGATAAGAGACACAGGAGTGTTTTTCCTGGAATCATTCTGGGACAGTGGAAAATGTGCACTCAAGAAAAAAAAACGTTTAACCAAAATTTTCTGTGAGGACAGGATTTGGTACAGTGGAATTTCCCCAGAAGTAAAACTGATAACAGATGTTAACATGAAGTCTTGAAAAACCACAGACTCTGAATGACGCACTTAGTGTATATGCTGAAGTACTATAGAAGAACAGAACCCAGCTTGGGTAAAATTCACTCAGAAAATAAGGTAAACAGCTATGTAACAGGCCAACATAAGTTCCATGTTCCTCAACTATATTATGAGAACCCAACTCAGTTTTCAACTATTTATTTCAAGTAAACCTATAAAGACTGTAATCACTGCAATGTGGACATACCTCAGATGAAATCTAGAAGGTAAGCACTCTGAGGGATTAATGGAAAAATTGGGCAAAGGAGATTAACAGTAGGTGAAATTTTCACAGTGAGAAGATCTGGTTTAACCAGAAAGAAAATAAAGAAACAGTCTGCACATGAGAAACTGTCCTGAAAACTTTGAATAACAGAGAATGCAGGTGTGAGTTCTGGGATATTAAGTCAACTCATCTACACCCAAAACATACTTAAAATTGCAAGAAACAGCTGTGGATAGGTGTTATACATGTTCATTATTTTATTTAGATATGTCTATTTGTTGTGCTACAGAAAGGAATGATTCTGAAACCTTAGCAGTGGACCTGGATGTTTCTTAACTCCCAAATCTTCTTGAAGAAGTGGTAGGTAAACCAAGAAGGTCTGCCAAAGTGGACACAGTACCTAGAGATATTAGCCCATTCAAGGCATAATTATAAGGCTATGAATTAAGGTGATGGAACTCAGAGAGTCATTTCTTTTAGACTCTATAAACAGAGTCCCATGACAGACTGCCTTTATGTAGTTTTTGCCGCCTCCCCCTCAATTATAGTGCCTATAACTATACAGACAGGCATCCTTTAAGCTTTCTTAGAAACCCAAGCAGTTACCTTTTCTGAATAATTTCTCTCCAGGCAAGCGATTCTGTCACAAATTCTCTGAAGTTATCATTAGTCACAATAACACCTCCCGTTCTATCAGCAAGATGTAATAAAAATCTGTAACATTCATTTCAAAGACAGTTAAGAGATTCTGCCTTGCTCAAAATTGACCAAAGATCTAGAAAACTGAAAATTTCCATCATTTAACATATTTACATGAAAACTTGAACACAACTATTTTCATTATCAAAGAATGACTCGATCTGGACCTACTATATAAAATTAAACAGTAATGTTTTAGGTAGCATTAGTTTTAGTGCAGCAGAGTCATTATGGAAGGTTAAAAAGAAACAAGAATCTGAAATATTTGTAAAGGTAAATGGTACATTTTACTGAAGAATACTATATTTAATAAACTTTCAAATCAAGTTTATTTCCACATGCTTCTTTTACTTAACAGTAATGTCCTTCTCCTGCAAGACTGTTATGCATGTTACTTGCTTGGTCTGTCAGCACTTGCCAACATGAGTAATGCTATCATCTTTTGTTAAATAATTAAGACAAATGGTAGCTATTGATTTATCAATTAAAAGTACCATTTGTTTATCTGTTTTAAGGTAAGTTGAAACACTGCATGGAGACTACTTTAGTAGAGACTAAATTAATGTGTGTGTGTGTATATATATATATATATATATTTTAAAAAGAGGAATGTACACTTTTGACAATAAGTGCAAGTGGGTTGATGCAACACTGATTTCCAAAATAATCTCAGCTGTACCTACTGCACCCATGCAACACGTTATATGAAAGCTGTGTGTATATAAAATATAACAGCCATAGAGGTAGTGTGGAATAAAACTCCTACTTTGCTGCCTTATACATACAGAAAAAAAAGGTATAATTATTATATACTAACCTGAGCCATTGTATTTTAACAGGGAAGATATTCAAACTGTATTGCACTTAATTCATCTTTTGCACATCAAGTTTTGTAAACAAGTACACAGCTGTGCAATCTAACAAGAACAGGCATACCCATGATGCAAAGACTTTACTGTTTTGTAAAGTAGGAATGATTATTAGTTTAGAAGACAGAAACTGAAGTCCAGTGAAACGCAGCTAGCTGCTAAATGCAGTTCCAAAGCTGCAAACTGCTTATCCATGCAGAGTTAGGAAAGCTGCCTGTGGAAAGAACTTGCCAGCACGCTCTAACTGTGTCTTGAGACTGGGAGAATTAGATAATAGCTGTGTAATCACTAGAGGACTGCCCTGTCTCTCTCTCTCTCAAACTCTCCACAAACCTAAAGCTTACATCTGTCTTGTTTGCTGAAAGATGATCCCTAAATTCTGAAGTTGAACTCTGTGGCTTAAAATAGCTTGGAAATTTGCTACTCCCAACATTACAAATAGACAGATCCAAATACCTGCCCAGGTGCCACAACAGCACTAAAAAACAGAACAAAATAGTAACTATCAGTAGCTGATTTATACTAATGTTCTCTAGAGTTAGAGAACATTCAGAGAGAAAACTATGATCAGGAGAGCATAAGACATTATTAGAAAATTCATTTCTTTCTCAAGAAAGATGATGAAACGGATTAATTGGTGAAATGGATTAATTTAACAAAAATTTGTTAAGATTGCCATGAGAAGTTTGCTATTTTCCATTAATTTCTGAAAACTATGTACAAAATTTTTACAAAATTACATATTTTACTTCCATAAGAAACAGATTTCTAGATGCAACAGATGTAAAGCTCTGACATAAGTTGGATGCATAGTTCCTTTCTAAACAGCCTTATGAGCTAGATAATATATGCACTATTAATATTACAACCATTAGTCAGATTATAAAGACTGTAATGCTACACGTGTTCCATACCTGTCATCATGAGCAGCAATTCTTGCTCCCAAAACCATCCTTGCAGGGGTTAAAGACAGTATTCCAACATCCTGAAGCTGTGTTAAGAAATGCTGCTCTGTTAAAAAATGAAACAACTGTTCAGTTTTATAACTAAAAACTTCCTATGGTATTTAGAAATTCGACTATTAGTCTGAGATATAATTAGCAGAGAAGGTGCACTATTTTGCTATTTATCTACATCTATCCTGTTGATGGTTGGAGATCTGCTAATATTTTAAGAATGATAGAGGTTGAAACTAGAAATCAAAATTCTCTAGTAAAAATAAATGGTCTCCCCCTATGGCATGTCAACTGGATTGTAAAGCATTCTGGAGAGTGTCCCAAGCTGTGTGTTGAATGAAGAGATGCACACTGAGCAACCTGAACTCTCATGCTTTATTTTAATCAAGTATTTATTCTCTACTTTATTCCCAGAAGTATCCAGTTAGTTATAACCTAGTTCATTAAAGAAAATTATGATAATAATAAAAAGGAATTTATTTGCCTCACCTGTGATGGAGGGATCCCGTCTTGTTCTCCACTGTGGAACAAACACAGTAATATTTCTGTGGCCTCGTTTCCAAAAGTAATCAACAGCTATTGCAATTCCTCGACAGGAGAAGAATTTCCTTAGACCGTGACTGGAGGCAGCAGGGGAAGAATAGAAATGTCACTTGTAACTTAACTCAAACGCCTTTCCAAAGTGAAAGGGTGTATATAGCCCAGTCCACTTTGAGTTTTGTGGGTAAAACTACATTTCAGTCACCAGAAGAATTGTGTTTTCCTTGAAAAGAGGCTGGTAGGAATTTGTTTTAGAAATCTACTGACTATAGATTAGAATGATGAACATCCAGTTCATGACAGTTCCAAATACAGCCCTACTATGAAACACACCTTTTAACCTATGGAAATCAATTTATAAGAATGATTACCACCTTCTTCTGTCAGGGATCACTTGATAGAAAAAGTTATACACTGCAGTCTTCCTGAATTCACTCTTCTAAATGTATTAAGTTTTTCAGATTTACTTTTGACCCATGGATGGTGTTATAGAAACTTTCTGGACATGTGGTTCGGCGAGTACTCTACTAGATCCTTGCTCTTCAAATTGCATTCAAGTTAGTAGTCTATGAAAAAGTTTGTTTTATTCTAACCATGAAAAACACTGTTCTGGAAAGAATAAACACAAATGAAGCCTCTCAAACACACAATGCCCAAGACATTTTTAATGTTAAAATAATTTAGAACACAATTTAGAACACTTTCAGAAATATTCCTTAGTGTACTGTATGTCTAGGAATTTAAAAGTGTCTGCTGGTAATCTGTGTAAGGTATCTGAAAATACCAAGAAAATACCATCAAAAAAGAAATCATCAGGTTATGACTATATAGAGGGAAGAAGCTGAAATTTATTCCTCAGATTCATGAAGTAAGGGTATTAACAGTTCTACTTGTTCTACTTTGTGAAAGTTTCTGTAATGTACTTCTGAATTCTGCCTGAGAAGATATGTTAGGCAGGATAAAAAGGAGTTAGAAGTATTTATTAGCACTAACAACTGCTTAAGTTTTGCGCTTCCATGAACCTTGGTTTAAAAACATATATATATATGTTTTTATATATGTTTTTATATATATAAAAACATATATATATATGTTTTTAAATATCATTCAGGAGTATCATTCAGGGGTACATTGATACATAATCCAGCACACCATGAAAGCAGAATACTTTCTGGTACCTTTGTTTAGGTCCATGCAACCATAAGCATGCAACCATATTTTTTTTCCATTAGCATAACTATGTTTGTGTGTACAGACACACACATATCTGTATTTATATATTTACTTCCAGGAGAAAATACCAGACATTGAATTCATTTTAGGACATCTTAGGACAATACTTAGGACAGCTTTTGTTCAAATTATGGAACATAAGATTAAAAGCAGCTCTTTCAGGAAAGCTCATTGTCATCTTATATTTCTTTCCCTAAACAGTAATTAAGCTTCTTCTGGGAAGTATTTTTCACCTAGTAACTAGGACTAGGTCAGATTTGATACGAAGACTAGCTAAAGAGTGCTTTCTATGGAATTGATTTCCAATCAATCTCAGATAGCATGGCTGCAGTAAGGCTTTTTTGGATTTCCAGTATTTAGAATTAAAGTCTGTACTTCAAAAATGATAGAGAGTTTAACATATATAGCCTATTCTCTCTCCACTCTATCTGGAGACAGAGATGATTTATTATTACTTTGCTTAAAGTACTCCATTTGGCTTCTGCAACAAGCTTTCAGACTGAAAACTAATTACTATGCTAGACAAATGTATGTGTTTTCAGCAGAAAAGCTAAAAGTAAAATTTTTAAATAGCAAGTTCCCATAGTATATTTACTTTTGCTCAGTTTTGCATTGACCAATGCAACAGCAGGACAACCAACTTGTTCTTAAAAACTACCACTTCCTTATTAAGGAAAAGAATTTGCCATTACTTACACTTTCATATTCCAAAACTACAAAAAGTCCCAAAGCAAGCAGTGACAAACCTTTTGACATGTTTCTTTGCCGAAATTACATAGTATAAAGAAAACAAATCGAAGCAAATTCTTCGGCTAGCAGAGACACATCAATTCAAGAATGGTTTTGACAAGACTAATGTTAGGATGACCCAAGGCAAGCAAGTAATATTTGAGAGAGACATACATACATAGAGATCCCTATACTGCAAGTTTTTTTGGAGTGGCTGGTATATTTTCACTGCATATCTACATTTGATAAAAAAAGCAAAATAAAAAAAACAAAACCACTTCCTCCACCCCCATACACACAAAACACAGGGCCTGAGCTCTATCAGAGCAGAAGTCTCATCTATACAGCATCTGCAGAAATAATTTTTGTATTTCCTCAGTTTCCT
Source organism: Tinamus guttatus (assembly GCF_059628265.1). NCBI lineage: Eukaryota > Metazoa > Chordata > Aves > Tinamiformes > Tinamidae > Tinamus > Tinamus guttatus. The sequence goes on from NW_028288923.1 coordinate 4,498,052, forward strand.
TTTACGCATGGTATCTCAGCAAAGAGGTATAACTTATACAAGGTAGAGAACAAAAACTACATCAAAATTCTTGCATGTTACACATTTTAATTTCTATTATGAATTTTATGTAATCAAAGCTTAAGTGTATCTCACAAATGCAGTCATTACCACTATGTGAAAAACCTTGCTGAATACCACAGCTATTGTTTACCAGAAAGCTAGTTAACAAAAACCTACTGTTATAGACATGATAGGAATCTCCTCTTCCCAATCTAATTTGAAAGTTTTACTGAAATTTTATGAATAGCTCGAAATAGTGATACTTACGAAATTGCAACGTTGCTTCCATCAATGATGATATGTTTTAAATATGGTTTCCCAGGATCGTTTTTCAACTCCAGTCTGTATGGTTTTTTCAGGGAATCCATAAATCTTTGAACCCCAGTAACTGAAGGATCAACATGATGTCTGTATGGTCCCACTGTCTCGTTATCAGGATTTGAAGTATTTATTTGTGAAGACAATACAGGATCTGGAGGAATATTTTCAAATTGTGAAGTCTGGGAAGGGCTCTGTTTGAGAGGTCTCACTTGAGAAGAGCTGCAGTGTCCTAATTGGTCATCAAAAACAGGATGACTGTTCTGTACAGTCGAGGGCCCTGCAGATTTCTGCTGAATTGCAGTTTTAGTCTTAGCTGGCATATGCTGCACATCTGAGCTCCCTCTGGCTACAAAATCAACATACTTTGGAGTGCCAGCCGGGATAGTGCTGCAAATCACAACACCATCAGCTTCTACATCATTTGATTCTGAACTGCGATTTTTACCAGGCGAATAAATGTCTTTTTGTTTACAACATATATCTGAATTTTTACTCGAAGGAGAGGTAGGTTTGCATATAAACATATGCATTTTACCTTCTGCATCACCTTGTGCATTTGCTAGCTCTCTTGTTTTGTGATGATCATTTTTTACCTCCTTTAAGGTATGAACAGATTTAAGCAGATTTTTCTTGCTAGAGATTTCTTTGTCTTCTTGAGTTTGTGAATGATTTGTATTACCTCCTAATAGAGGATTTAAAGCTGCAAGCTTTTGAGATGACTGTTCTTTCTGAAATTTCAGATTTTCCTTTTCAATTTCTTCTAACAATGTTAATGGTTCCACAGATTGTCCCAGGATACCAATAACTTTTTCTACAATATTCTGGGAATACCCCATCGTTCTGAAAAAGTTCACAAGAATCTTGTATTCCATGTCCTCACTGATATCATTGCCTTCTTTAATAGGGAAACTGTGATTATCTGATTCGCTGCAGTTATCTGAAAGCAGATCCACAACTGTGTCCTTGTTGGAAGGATCATGGTGTGAGGCAGATTTAACTTGTTGATCATTTTCTAAAGAAAACTGTTTTTTAGGAAGCCGCTCCTCAGCATCAGAAGATCTTCTTTTACAGGACAGTCTTTCTTTAGAAACCACAGCCTCTAATGGAGGCACAACGTTTATGGGAACAAAACTTGTTTCAGGAGCATCAGAAAACACAGTGTCCATTTTCTTTGTAAGCTCAGTTACAGGTGTTCCCGCATTGTTTCTTGCTTCCTCACCACCCGCTCTTCCATCTCTGTTCGTAACACTTTCTTTGGAGGCTTTATTCTCTAAAAACTCTGTTGGGCTTTCAGAACCTGTAAGATCTATGATATCACTCTCTTCACAACATTCACTTTGTGTGAGAGTTAGAAGTTCTCTTTTTAGCGAGCTAGGCAAGATCAGCAAGTCCATCGTATATTTATCTGCATGTGCTTCTACAAATTGTCTGAATTGCTTTTTAACTTCTGGTTCATTGTCACTTAATAAGCTTTCATTATTTTCAAAAAGTTTCACAAATTGCTGAACATGACTTTGAGCCATAACAACAGCTTCTGCACCCCCCTTAATACTAAGTAATCCTATTTCCAGCACTGCTATGTCAGCGCAGGTATCCTGAATAAGACAGTTGAGAAACAGGCTCTGTGCACCAGCAAAAATGCAGTGCATGTCCTTTGGGTAGTACTCCTTTTCTTCTAGTTCAGGTTCACAGAGTCCCTTAATATACTCCTAAAAGAAAAGAAAAAGTAGTAGTAAAATACTTCCTTGTATAAAAAGTTAATATATAGATATTATTTCTTTATGTATATATACACACACATACATATAAATGGTTTTGCTTAAGTCAGCAATGGACAAGTATATTAGCATGTAAATCCAGCTTAGCAAAATGAGTATCAGGAAATAAACATTGCCAATATACTGGACAACACAGATAGATATATCTATTTGAAATTACTTTTAAATAAGATTTCATAGAAGACTTTGATATATTATTGTTTATAAATAAATTTACTCAAAGATTTTTGGAGAGCTGTTAAGAGTAGGCACAGCTGGGAAAAAATGAGAGGAAAAAAAGTCTTTCCAACAACTCCACTACTGTTCCACGGTTATCGTTTTCTAAGCTGCTGTATCCTGTACCCCAATAAGTAAAAATAACATTGCTACTTTATTTGCTACTATTTACCCAACATTAAGGTTGTAATTATAGCTTATCTTCTGTGAAAAATGTGTTTTACTTTTGGAAATTATCACAAGAGCTACACAAAGGATAGGAGAGACTCTATCTTCCATTTAAGACTATAAATTTATCTTACTAGAAAAAAACAAACTGTTTCCACCAAGTCTTTATATATACCTTGGCATAACTTGTGCCTTATCTCCCTCCTTTTTCAAGGCTCAATTAACATCTAACTTCTCCTTTGAGATATTTAACACAGCCCCAGAAAGCAAAGTTGACTACTGAATCTCAAAAAACAAAGTTTGTAGCACATACTTTCTGTGAATAGTATCTGTTTCTGATTTTTTCCCCAAAAACTGATGTTAAAATGTTTAAGTTCTTTATTTGTTAAGAGTTCTCTTCTCTGTGTTTTCTTTTATTATTATTTTTCTCCCCTAAAAAGGGGGTGGGTGCGTAGGTGGGAAAGCTTAAGGAGGGAAGGACTTAGATTAAGTCAGCTACTGAATTCTAATGAAAATGCAGTACAAGTTTACAATGCTGCTTTGTTTCCTTCAGCTATATACATTCTCCTTATGATACCTGTATGTTTCACCAGAAAGTACTTGTATCTAGCCCTCAACAGCTAACATTGGAAACCAATAAGAAGCTGTTCACACTCTAAGGAAACACACATACATACATACTATTTTAATAACAAATCCCTAGTTTTCTGTCACAATATAGTCACTGCCTCCTGGAGCACCACTACGAGTCAGCTAATATTGTTTTTATTATTCGGTCATATAATTGATCTCAGGGCAGAGTAAGCAACTGGTAGAAGCAGGCAAAAAAAATCCAGTAAGAACACAAAAGAAGCAGATATATAAATGAGTATCCTTTTGCTGGGAGTCAATGTCAATACAGGAGTCAAGACAAACAGTGTTGTTAGCATACAAATGCTATATTCTTGCTGTTATGTTACTATGTTGTGCAGTTATTATTCCATATGATAAGAAAGTGGGTTATTTTAAGTTAGATGAAACATACCAGGACAATAAATGCAGTGGGAAAACTCTACTAAAACACCTCAACCCTGGCTGGTTATACTTATATAACTCTGCTAGTAATATGTGAACAGCATAGCATGGTCTCTTTAAAAATATTTTCCTAAAAATATTCTGCATGCTTTTAGGAAAACAAGCAAACAGAAAATTCAGATTTGCTATTTTTCAGATTTTAATATGGGTGGGATGGAAAATATTGTATTGCAGTTGTCTAGACAGAAAGAATATCCTTTTATGATACCTGTAACAACTTCCAGAGTTTCTGATCCCACAAGCAAATTGGTTTACTGTAAATTTCAGAGTCAGCTAAATTCAATAACCTTAAAGTCTGTGGCATTTCACACAGGGAAGTCTCATGCATTGCCCAGACAAAGAACCAAGCTTTTGAAAATTGAGGGCCAAGTCAATTAAGTCCCGCAAACAACCTGTTAGGTCAGAAAACAGACATCAAGGATCACTTTTTGAGAGTCACCTACTAAACTGATAGTGCTTCAAATGCCATTTTTGTCATAGGATTCAGACAGGTATGGTTCTACCATGGGTCCACTGTCAGTAATATTAATTACATTATTACAGCTGAGCCCCTGAAGAGTATTATCTGTACAAAAGATGTAATAAAATAATTATGTGAAAATTACTTCATAACAACCAGTGTAACAACTAAAGTCACAAGAAAAGACTGTAGACTACGGTGCCTTTTTTTGCCCCTTCAGTTTAGAGTATTTTTGTTTTCTCCAACAGTATGTGCAACCCATTTGCTCCAGCAAACAGCCTGGTCAAACACTCCGAATCTACCAACTTCCGTGCTTAAGCTGAGAGCAAGGATCCTGTCACTAGGCTCCAGAAGGCCACGGGAGAACCACGGTTAGTGCCTGGCGACTAGGGAAGGGCTTGGGAAGAAAGAGGAGGGAGGGAGCTGCGTTACAGGGGCCAGGACGGGCCCCACGGGCATTAACGCCCCCTGCCAGGGCCCGGGCGGGGCCCAGCAGCACTTAGGTGACCGCCACGGCCGTCACGGCGAACTTTGCACTTCGGTGTTTACTCCCTCTCCCTTCTACCCTCACACCAACACCCCCAGGCTCCCTGGCACACACCTATTTGCCCGGGCGGGACAGTTTCTGTTTCCTCCCGCAATAGCGGCATTTTCCACACCTTCTCCTTCCTCATCCCGAGCTGGCGCCCAGCGGCACCGCAGGGCGGCACCGCTCGCTGCCCCCCGTCCCGGGCCTACCTTGGCGTTCCGCACAGCCTTGCCGCCGCCCGCCAGCTGCACCCAGATCCTGGCGGCGGGCGGCGACGGGCCCCGAGGCGGCGGGCCCGCGGGCCCCCAGTCTGCCTGCGCCCCCAGCACAGCCAGCCGCACCTCGAACAAGCGCTCGATGCGGCCCCGGCATCCCTCCAAGAAGCGGCTCTTCGCCGCTGGCACGGTGAACTCGTCCAGCCCCGGCCCGGGGCCGCGGGCCGCCCTGCAAGCCGCCATCAGCGCCACCCGCGCGGCCGCGCACTCCGGGCTCCCATCGCGCCGGGCCGCAGGACAACAACACGGGGAATCCCCGGCCGCCCGCGGCGCAGCTCCGCGCGACCCGCCCAGCCCACGACGTCACCAACCCGCGACGGCCGCAGCCCCGGCACCGCCTTCCCGGGGGCGGGAACGGCCCCCGCCGCGGCTCCATCTTTAGGGAGGGCGGTCGCGGGCAGGGCCCGTAGCACAGAGCTCCTCCTTTCATCCTCCTCGCTGCAGCCCAGGGGCTCTGTGCTAGGAGGCGGTTGTCCCAGCCGCCTTCTGGTCTCATCATCTTGGATTCCGTTTAAAAAAAGAATAGTAAGTTTTTTCCCTTCTGGTTGTTGGATAAGAAAGTATACTTGCCTCAGCACCGATAGCTCATAAAACAAAGAGTGTACCCTCGAAACGTGGAGAGGAAACTTAATTCTTGAAAGGGAGTTCTAGGGCTTTAGTAGACTTCTGGTAATTCGGTGTAACTGTTGCACAAAAGACTCAATATTTCAAGCTTTTTTTTTTTTTTTTTTTTTTTTTTTTTTTTTTAATCTCTTCCCATCTCTGACCCTGCTAAATACCTGCCCTTTCCCCCTCCAGCTATTTGAATTCCCCCTTGTTTTGTCCCTGTCTTTGACATTTCTGTGAAATTAGATTTTAGTACTTCAGCATTAAATATTGCCTCATAAGGGAAAATGAATGTCTTAGTGTATCTAAATATATGCATTTTGTTGTTTAATCTACTCAGATATTACACTGAGGAAAAAATGAATGTACAAGTGACAACATCTAATTTTCATAAGATCATCTGTGGCCAGATTTATAAACTTGGGAAGCAAGCGAGTTTGTAGTTCTTAGCACATATACCAAAATCACACTAAATGCTTATATCCAGATATTTAATTATCTGCATTTCATGATAACAAGGCAAACAATGTAATTTATGTCCGTGGCATGGTAAAATGGAAATCTGTGTGTACAGTGCCCTATTCACACATTCAAAACAGATCAGATATGGTTTTGATGATAGGTATCATAATTTGAGAAATATACTCTTTCTCCTAAAATAAACTACTTCTAAAAAGAAATCCCCTTATGTGTTGCTTAGACACTGTATTTTGCTTTGCCATCCATATTCTGTAACATTTGGAATGTAAACTAGCTTTTACCCAGGCAATTTCTTGAGGTGATTGGTGCCACCAACTGTTAACATGGAGCCACTGCAACCATTGATGCATTGTATGCGTTATTCACAAATGAAATTGTGAGCAGATAGAAGTATTATTAAATAAGATATCATTAAAAACTTGGGGGAAAAAAAGCTTTTATTTCTACCTATCAAGTCCAGACTGCTTGTGGAAATATGGTAACTGAAAATCTACTACTTTCTAAATGGAGCAGGAATGCTTGGTTCTCTACACTCTGCTTGGTACTCAACACCACTATTTCCTTGTATGTTTTAGCTGGTCTTGAGACTGAATTAATTGTAATCTGTATTCTGTATATTTCTGTGTAATTATATGTGTTTTCTTAATGTGTGCTGTGTAATCTGTGTTGAAAGGTATCTTTGTTGTGAATTTGTATGATTCTGTAAGACTGGTCCAGCCTACTAAGATTAAGCATATCACATTAAAATTTTCAAGACAAACAAAGAGAAGCTTTTGTAAACAGGAAAGATCAATGTTATAGAAAATGTATACTTATGCTTACAAATATAGGCCAATTATTAAAAGCAGTTGGGCCTTTTCCTCTGCAGGGTTGTGATTAGGGCAAGAAAAAATATGTAGCAGCATTTTTTTTTGTGTGTGCCCTCTTAAAACTGCATCCCAAGCTTATTCTTCCCCATAATTTTAAGAAGTTGGAAGTCAAATGATCTTCTTGTTACAAGCACTTATTAAAGCTAAATGTGAAACAAGTTGAAAACATCAGAAACTCTTTTGCTTTTACCAGCAGGCTACTTAAAAAGAATATTTGTCAAGGAAGAAAGGCTATTCGACTCCAGGGACCATTCACAGTAGGTTCTTTTCTGAGTGATGGGCCCTGTTTAGTCAGAAAAGAAATTCCAGTGTCTCCCTGGCTGTTTCTCCTTGGCTTACTGGGGAAGGGAAGGTGCAATGCTTATCCAACAGCAGCAAGGGGAATTGGGGCCTGCTTTTGTATATATGCTTGAAACACCAGTGCAACATTTTAAATGCAAATTGTCCTGAATGAGAATGGTTGTTGCTGAATTGCTTGTTATTAATTGTATTAGTGTTAGAGAAGTATATAGCACATAAATAGTTCCTGCTTTAGGTTTTAAAATAGCTTGATTCAACTACCTTGTTAAACTTTTTGCTTTTATGAAAAGTCCCATACTTGAAAATTGCTTGTATAAATGGTTTTATGAAACTGGGCTTTCCTGAAATGTGTGTACTTGAGATGCATACTTGACATACGAGCTGTGCTAGTTGAAACAATATGGTTACTGCATCTCAAAATAGTCTTTCAGGTCCCTGTTGGTAAAGTGATCTATACTGGCTATAGTTGTGCGCTTTATAGATGTTGTACTCGTTATAAGTGTTATGTTCTTCACTGAGATTTAAATTTATATTCAGTTGCTTGCAGGATGTGGCCCTAATTACTAACCTGTAGAAAGAATCTTGCATGAATTTGAATAACAAAACTTAAATTTTAAATCATAACATAAATATCACGGTATATTATTTTTTTCTGAAAGTATTATCACAACTTATTCTGTATATTATCTCAGAAACAAAAAGGTCTGAAGCTCTTGGATCTTTGATATCTGTAATTTCCTGGAATTTTAACCACCTCTGGTTATATCAAGCTTTCATTGGGAGATTCTGGTGTATGCTTCAATTAAAATCTTCCTCCCTGCGGAAGGATGAAGAGCAAAGTTAGAAGTGGTTTGTCATGAAATAACTTCACAATGCCTTCACATGCTTCTATACCTTGTTCAAGTCTCTGGTTTTGTAAAGAAACCAGCCTTCCTATTTGCTGGAAGTCCGGGTAATTGTCGTAACTAGTAGGGTTTCCTTTTTGTAGAGCTTATTGTGGTATTGCCATCTTAATGAACTTGTTCTAAGCCTTGCATGTATTTTAGTGTCGAGAGACCAACTTTTTAAAAATAATCCAATGGATAGCTTCCATAATCAGATCTTTCTGTTAAAAAAATTGAGCTTGTCCTTTAATTGGAAAAAAATAATTACATTTCTTTATTCCAAATTCCTATCAAAATATTCTGTTGTAAAAAAAAAAATCTGAATCCTTATAAAAGAAAACAATATTGCATTTGTAGATACCTCAATTGCTGAAAGCAGGGGGTAGCATTTTTCCTCTTTCTCATTAGTGGAATCTGCATCTGCTTTTGAGGCATTTTGAATGTGTTGGAGTTTCTTAATAGTTACAATAAACTACAGCTGTATTTGCAAAAAAAAAAAAAAAAAAAAAATAGCCTGGCAAATGTTTCAGAAGACATGTTTGTGATTTTTAATGTAAATATGTATAGTATTATGCATCACTTTAAAGGTTCCACATTGTGTGCTTTGTTGTGTTTTTAAATAAATATTATAGCTTCACTTGAATGACTGACAAAACAAATGATAATGTAAGAGTATGATCTTTATTGTGAGAGGATGTTGAATACTGTTGAATTATTTGAAGAAGTGACCAGTGGTATTTGAAGGGATATCACCATTTTGCAGATGTTTTTTAGGAGTAGATGTCCCAGTTTCAGCTGAAATGGTGCAAACAAGCAAACATGCTTAACTGTCATCTTAAAAGTTGTAAAAAAAAAAAAAAAAAAAAAAAGGTGGTAAATGTGTTGCAGTTTCAGAAACTATGCTAATGAAAGCTGTAATCTTGCTAATCTTGTAACTACGAATTTTTAAAGTACTTTAGTTTTATTACAGTTTATCAAAATCTAGACTTAGAACCCCAGTGACTATTATTTTCTTACCCCTTCTGAAGTCCAAGGGTTTTTAAGCTTCCATAAATAAAAATTCTGTTCCTAGTCTGACTACAGGAATATAGATAACTTTTGTAAAGCATTCATTGTAGTTGCTATATAGTTTTGTAAACTGAACCAGGTTCTTGTATGTACTTCAGCTGTTTAGCTGCTGGTTACTGATACGACCTTACAGCTCCTTTCTGCTGTTCTGGGAAGTTTACTTCCATGTAAAGGAGTTGGTGGAAAGTGGCACCAATAAATGCAAAGTATAAAGGATGCAAAAAGCTTGAAATATATGCTTGTGATGACTCTTGAAGGCTTTAAAGATCCCTAGGATGTACTAATCTCATCTACAGGTGATTTGCCTTATGTTTTGCTGTTTATATGTCTGCAAGCTAAGATGAGAATAGGTGTAAAAACTGCCATATCTGAATAAATTTAAAGATAGATTTACACAAAATGTAACTACTATAAGATTAAGACTTACAGAAATGAGTATTTTTATACATGTTTCTATTGACTTGAATTAGACTGTTAAACTGACTAAACATTTTTCATTTGTATAGGTGAAGGCTTGTGAAATGGAGTAATGTTTTGAAGACACATGTAACTGGTATGGGCAATCATGTATATTGCAAATAAAAAGACAGAATTGTAAAAGTGCTAATTAAAATAAATACCAAAAACTAAGTAGTAACAAAACAAAAATGTAAAATGAATGAAATGACTTGTCATTTAAGGTTTTTAGATGATAAACTCACAGTGAAAGTATAAAAAGAAATACCTATTCAATGTATCAGTGGATAAAGTTTTTCCTAACGGTTGGACTTTTGCATGGATATTGGTTACTTAAGTGAGTATGGTTTTCCAGAATCTGGTTTTGATTTTAAATTTGATTTTAATGTCTGAAAAAGATTGGTAATGTTTGGTTTGCATTTTGTTGTACAGAACATGACTTTTTTTCTTCATCTAAAGAATAGTATATATTTTTCGAAATGTACGGTGTTGTTTTCAACTTTTATTTACAAGCCAGACTTTCACTAAATTTCCTCTGAACAATCACTTTGGCTTGGACAAAGTGTGTGAAAAAGGTTTTTGTTTTATTTACATGGCAAATGATAATCCTCTTTTCAGAAATCCATTTGAAAACAAAGCAATCAAGAATCTGGCTTACAGACTTTCTGTGAGAATAGAATTGTAATAAAATAAGTGGGATTAATCATCAGTTGATATAAATCAAAATGTTTTCAGCAATGTCAAGTAAATCTGCCATTTTCTACAGCACCTAGGTATGCTACACTTGCGCAGTAGTAGTGAAAGCAAATTATTTTTTTATTTTAGAGAATGAGGTATTTACATTAAGTTCTGGTATACTTTCCTGTGTGTCTCAGAGCAAAGACAGTTCAATTAAATACCAAGGAGGACTTTTTCTAGGCAGAGACCTCTGGGGATTGCTCTAAGCTTTTAACATTTGGAAAAGCATATTTAGAGAAATAGAATGCATTACTGTACGTGCTTGCTTTCACAGTGGTGAAAAAATGAAAAAAAAAAATTTTGGAAGATACGATCTCATTTTAACCAGCTAGAAGTAATAAGCAAGTTTGTTTTCTGGTATAAAAGACTTCTAGATCAAAGTAAAGAAAAAACATCTTGGAGGTACTTGCTTTACATACAAGATGAAACCTGAAATAGTTATGCTATCTGCTCTTCCATACTGGTGTGTCAATCTCTGGTCATCTCCAATCCATTAAATCCTAAAACAGCTCAATTTTGTCATAAATCTAGACACATAAAATGTTAGGACTATCAACAATTGTATTTTTCTGTTTATGAACACTATTAAATGCATTTTTTTTGTGGAACTAAAATGTGAGTTATTGGAATTCCAATAACTGGAATGACTGGTCAGTGCCTATTGTTTAATGGTTTAAAATCATCCTCTGTGACTTAAACAGTATTTATTTAGAACTATACTTCTGAGTTCAGTTAAGCTATAGTGATTTATGCTGAGAATTTGGAATGATTGTTATACTGCAATCTCTTGAACCAATGTTATTCAGCAGTGCTACTGAAGCTTAACTTTTTGCCACAAAATCTCAAAACAATAACTTTTTCTGAGCTGGGACAAAATCTGATTTCTGAGTTCATTTTAGAAAATTATACTCTTAAGGAGGCATAGTTTGTCTGGTTATGAAGCACAATCCTATATTCCAAGTTTGAATAGAATAGTTACTTTGCTAAACCTCATAGCTGAGCTAGTCTTGCATCTAGTTACTGCTTAAAGGGTAAATCATCAAGAACATTTCAGGCTCAGAAGAGGTTTTCATTTATCTGTACCTAGCGATGACATTTTCTCCTCTATGGCCCTGTTCTTGTGGTTAAGCAGATGCACATTGATGTCACCACTGGAGTCTGTTATAAAACTTTGGCAAGGTGGCAAGAATGACATTTTAAGGATGAGAAATTTTAATTGCTTGTGTTCATTACAGATCATCTGGGATTTTTCAGGAAATTATGGATGTTCTCCATTGGATATAGTATCTCTGTGAGCCTTTAGTGTAACCTGGGTTTATTTTATCTTTGTATATAAAGCACCTAGCATGATTTTTATAAATAATGATTATCATTCTGCTTATTAACGTCAGAGTTCTTATTTCAGTCTCAGTGGGTGGCAATATGTTTTCTCAAGCCTTAAGCTGTTACAAAGTGGTTATATGAGCTTCTCAGTGTCTCCTACCTGCTGCATCTACATTTGCTTTGCCGTCTGAGTCTCAAGAATGGCTAGGGAAAAGAGAGAGGTTTTTTATCCTATTGCTTATGTAAAATTCCCATAAATGAGCAAAAATGGGTCTATCTAAAATACAGATGTTGCAATTTCACATCATTCTTATGGTCTCCCGAAGAACAGGATTTTTTGTTTGTTTTCTTGCACTCAATAGCAGAAGAATCTACATAGAGGGTCAGATTTTATCTGATTCTTGATATGAGTGCTTCATTGTGCTTGGAGTTGAAAATTCCTAATGTAAGGTAATGATATTATTTAAATAACAACAAAACAAATGGTGGGATTTGTGGGAAAATAGGGATTTGTAGTAAGGAAGTATGCCAACTGAATAGTATCTGACTCAGTCTAGCTGTGTCAGTCAATGAATATTGCTATTTAAATTTTGTTTAGTTTTCTTCCATAAACACTTCTGAACTATAGCCTATTTATTCTGCAAACCACAAATGAGGATAGGTGGTAGCACTTTAAAGATTGTGTATAACGATTTTATATCTCAACAATGCTGGAAATCAGATCGTCAAAAGCAATAATATGTCCAGTGAGTATTTAGATAGCTAATTTTGAAATACTGTAGTTCTATCTGTCCAAATATATTTAAGAATTTGAGGCTTATTTCTTCCTTTATGCTGATGTAAATCAGGTGTTAAGTATATTGATATAATTTGGGCTATTGTGGCTTAAAAGGGAAACAAATGAATAAGAGGCTTGGGTATTAGCTCTTAGTATTTGAGTTTTCTCTTTCCCTCAAAAGTGCTTCAAACAATAACCCTGTCCCTTTTCCTTCCTCTCAAGAACCTTATTACCAGCATAGCTGTTATATCAGACCTAAACAGCTGACTTGGGAAGTGAACTGTGGTCTTCCACAACTCAAAGGCACTACGTAATCTCTGTCAGCAGTAAATGAATGTGTCAGCTTGCTAGATGACAGCAAAATCAATGTCGTCAACTTTACTATCCAAAAGTCATTATTACAACATAATTTTTTATTTGAAATTTGTTGCATTCAGGAATGTATCAAGATTAAAAAAAAAAAAAAAAAGTGGAATTAAATCTTCATGCCTTCTTTCCCTAAATAAATGACTTCTGAGAAAGTTGGGTTTTAAATTCACTTGAGCTGTTTACATTTCTTAGTTTCCTTTACAAGTTATTTCTCTTCATATATTTTAATTAAAAGGAGAAGAAGTGCTAAATTGTCCGTGACATATGTCATGCTAATGAGCACTGCTTAGTTTGAAAATACATGCTCATTGCTGTTACATGATAATTTCCCTTTCAACAAAAGATTCTATTTATACAGGAACATTTTCTGGAAGCAGTAGGGGGCATCATTTCACTTCTGTAATTCTTCAGAGACATTATCCCAGTGCGTTATGTGTGCAAACTGAATTTTCTTTTTTGTTTATGGCATTAATCCTAGGGTTAAGGTTGGCCTGTGGTGAGCAATAATAAGTTTAACCTTTGACTTCATACAATAAGATGTAATTTATCATTTCTAGACTCTTCTATAAGTGCTATTACCCTCACTTCTGCTTAAGATAAATTGAGACAAGTGAGCACTTGATATCGGTGATCTTTACATGCAAAACATAAATCTAATTTACTTATTGTCTGAGCTTGGTTCTTTATCCTCTGATTATGTCTTTTAAAGAGTTCAAACATTTTTTTAAGGTTGGTCTCTTAGTCATTTTTGTAATGCATGTAGCATTCTGTCTTTCATGTAGATTTTGAATCAGTAAATACAAATCCTGGAAGGTCTAAACATGAAAAAATGCTTATAAAATGTGGAAGCAAAGCAAGTGAGGTATCATTAGTAGTATTTTCTTGCCCTTTGACTGTAATCAGGAAAACATTTTAAAATTCAAATTTAAAGAAAATTTCAAGATGCAATTAGAAGCAGGCATATAAATTGTTTTTGTGGCAGGCATTGTTCATTTATAAGGTGTATATACCTGTTATTTATAAAACATCTTTTTTCCTTTTAAATAGTGAGTGTAGTAGTTTTAACATTTTATTTTAAATCTTTGACTTTTAATTTGCATTAAGTATGTTTGCATTGCTTTTCATTTTCTAATTGAAAAGTAGATTTATAGCAAATTTCTTAATCTTCATGTTCTTTAAAAGCAAAAAAAAAAATCTGTTTTCTTACTTGTAAATGCTGCAGATTCTTCATTTTCACCCGTGTGATAAGTTGTCGATTTATCAAAAATGTTTGTTTAGGGGTAGGGGAGAGGTATATACTGATTCCATAAAGTACATTTTGGTTTCAGGCTCATGCCCTTGAGTAAGAACAGAGTTTAAAATGCCTATCTCCTATATTTCAGACGCATTATGTTTTGATTCTGGGACCTGATTTTATCATAGCAACCATCACATAAAAATATTTGTAATTATTTAAGTATGCACAAGTAAAAGCAGAAAGGTTTGAATGGAAATAAAAGTATTATTACGTTATTTTGGAAGAGTATTAATGTTTGGTAGGTTTCTATAGATATTTTTCAGTCTGGATTTAATGTTTTGTGAAGAAAAATTTGTTCAATTAACCACCGTTGGAACTTGGCCTGTTTATAAGCCCCTTACATGCAATCTTATTTAGAAAATACATGTGTAATTGCCTAATTTGCATGGTAGTACAGCCAATGATCAATATTATTATTCTTATTTTGAAGCATAAGGGGTGCTTGATGATACTCTCAGTCATGTTCCTAATTTCAGTGTACTTGTTGAACACCAAAAAGGCTGCCAGTATCTGTAGTATGTGCTGTTGCTTGAAGCCTGACTAGTTCATTACATAAAAGTTTGTCAACTGAGGTTGCACACAACAAAAAAGCAGTTACGTGATTAACTTAGCCCCTGCTGGCTAGTTACGTGTAAGACATGGACAGAATATTATGGGTCCAACAGCACCAGCTGTCTCTCTTGATGCGCAATAGACAATGTTGATTTGAGAGAGTAATTAAATCCCTTATGATCTTAGAAAGATAATTTTGAAAATAATCCTGCAGTCCGTGTTGCATAACTATGTTTTGGAATTTCACTTGAGTTTGAAATATACTTGATAATGAAGTTAAGAGACTGTAAGAATTGAAGATACCATCAGTATGCTATTTTCATACATTACAGCTGTGCCAAGTAGAATGTGTTTAAATGTGAGTTAAGGAGGAAGAATTTATTCTGCTGATACTTGCAGAAAAAAAGAAGAAAGGAAGAACTTTTTTTTTTTTTTTTTTTTTCTCTGAAATGTTATTTCTATTATTCTGTATGTTGATCAGCTGGTAGAATATCCATCAACATTTGAAATTTAGAAAGAAATATTTCCCATATACTTTAGGATTTTCTAGATAGAAATGTTTCTACACATGCCATGAGCCATATGCATGTGCATTTGACTTGATGAACACTTAATAGCTGTTCATGTGCAGCAGCTGTTTTCCCCAGAATTCTAGATATTTGGTAACATTATCTGGCACTGTGGTAGGCTATGGAATGGGTAGAAATCCTGGCTACCGGTTCGAAAATGCAAGTGGACTACATGCCGCTTCAAAGCATGAGTGTACCACCAAAAGGGGTAAAAATGAAAGGTATATACTGTCTTTGCATAGCATATGTCAACTATGGTTTTCTCTGACATACTTGTTGGTATTAATATTGAATGTACAGTTATATTTAAAGAAAATATAGGACCAAATTCTGAGATTCTTTACCAGGCAAATATTTCTTCTTAAATGCCTATTTGAAGATCTCCTAATTAACCACGAGGGCCAAGAGCAATACAGGCATGCCATGTATTTCATCCGCTTGAAAGGAATTGTCCCTGTGGATCCATCAGAAATGCTATAAATGTTGTTCCTACTTCTACTGTCAATGAGCCTTTCATATGTTTATTAGGAAAATCATACTGCTAGTAGAAAGGAGGGGAATGGAAGGAGGAATCTAGAGCTGAATATGCTTGTACTATATGTTCTTGTTTTCCTGGATATTCAACCTTCTTTCTAAGGGTCTTTGTAAGATTGTGTTGGATTGTAACATTTGATAGACACAAATGACACAAAATATCTATCACTGTGCAGTTTCTTAATTCAAATATTGTTTCTTCAATGAGATGAAGAAAGGTTGAGTGAATGATGAGCTAATTATCCGCATGACACCTAAAACCTGGTGTGGATCAGATTTATTTAAGTATATTGGTATATAAATATATGTATGTTTGTGTATAAATATATATATGTATGTATATACCAATGACAAGTTAATAAGCAAGTGGTAATAGTATTGGAAATATAGCTTTGAACTCTCATGTGCAAATATACAATTTGATGTTGATATAGAAATTGTAATCACAGAATACTTGGATAGAAATAAGTTTGTCATCTAAAAAAGGCTTCCTTGCTTGTCAGTGGCAGCAGGCATGAAGGTCTTTCATGAAACTTCTCATTATAATTAAGAGGAAATGTCCTCTTTCCACTGAGTGGATAGTAACACTGACAGCTTTGCAGGGTTCGTATCAAGCAATGGGAGTTTTGTCTTTTTGCAAATAAAGCCAGGTATCAGTAGCACTGAACAGGTATTGGGATCTTCCCTTCCTGGTGAGTTTCTCCTGACTTACAGTAAACTTTTTTAGGTCAGGAAAGTGGTTAGCCTTTAAAAATCGTGGGTTAAAGTTTGGAGGAAAGGAAAGCTATGGCTCATGTGGAGAAGAGAAGCACTTTGGTAGATGAAGATGAATAAAAATCTTGCAGCAGGGAGCTGACCCATTACTTCTAATCATTCTGAAACTTTTCCGGACATTTGCTCCAGTTGCAGTTGAGTCACTGCAGCTGAAATGGCTGCAGCTTCTGGTACAGACAGGTAAAGCTACTCTTTGCATGAGTGGAGTCATTCAAACAGGGATGAATTTTCTTGATATAATTAGCATATTTGCTTGCCCAAACTGGAAATGTGTGCTGATGCTGCTGGCTCTCATTCACTTTTCATTGAGACATTATCCCTTTTACAGAAAGACAAAATGCTGAAGAGATCTAGTGGGAAACTATCAAGTGAGTGAAAGTTCTCTCTCATGCAAATAAAAGTGAAATGTTGAGAACTGTTTTAAAATTGGCTTGTGTGAGAGACTCTATTCTAATTGTGGTTATTTATTCTCTCTGCTGCAGCTAAAAGCTGCACTACTTTGGCCAGTGGCCAGGAGAACTGCACTCTGACAGCTCTGCCTTTTTATAATTCTATCAAATACTCTTAACTACCCAATTAAGGCAGTTTCTCTTCCACTAACATGCTTTTTTCCCCTTGTATTTTCCATCAAGGTTTTTTTTTTTTTTTTTTTTTTTTTTTTTTTTTTTTTTTCCTGAGTTTAAATACCTGAATTACTGCTTCAAAAGGACAGTTGAACATTTTTAGTTATGCTGAGATCACTTCAGGTGATTTTTTTCTGATAGGTTGTTATGACTTAAGGGCTCTACAGATCTTAGTGCAGTGGCATCAGAATGAAGTTTCTGTGCATTTGGAATCTGGCCGTGGGTTTTAATGTGTTGTCTTTTCTCTATATACTTTTTGTTAAAAAATATTTCTGTGAATTTCCAAGGAGTGTAGCACACTTCATTTTACTTGTCAAGATAGTTGACAGGTTATTGTGGTATTATGAATAAATTATTCCGTGGTTCACACTTAAAACAAATGCACAAATGCTAGCTTTTTTCAAAGCTGACATTTTAAATTTATATTAAGCATAGTATCACCTGGATACACACTGCATGAAAATGTAGACTGTTCTGAATGAATTATTAACCCAAAGCTTTTACCCTTTCTTGGAAGCTCTGAAGTTACTGTGCAGGCTACCAGGGGGATATGTATGTGAAGCAGAATAGGGGGCTTCTAATGAGATGTGTAACAGGCTGCAGTATCAGCAGATGTCAATGTTCAGCAGCTATTTTCTGTAAGACAAAGTTCTTTATTACTAAATGCTGTGCAGAGACCACTAATGATATTATTGGGAGAACAGGAACATTGTAGTGTGTGTATTATGTTAGGCAACCTTCAGATATTCAGGGTAACTGCATAGCCAGGATTGTTTGTAGTTTCAATGTAGTCAGTAAACCTGGAATCCAATTAGCCACTGAATTCAGTACACACATTTTAATGGTGATGTTTGAAATGTCAAAGTTTAATCTTGTCCTAGTGCTGTCTGAACAGCTGTCAGTTTCCATATCTCTGCAAGACCCTGTGAAACAGTCAGCTTGCTCAAGATTGAAAAGAAAGAATGAGCTGTAAATATGATCCTTCAAATGAAATGTTTAGTAACCTTGGCGGTAGGTTCCTTGGGAATATACGTAAATGTACAGGCATCTGCCTAAGTAAAGGTTGCAGAGTATGTCTTCTGTACTTTGATATCGTTGTGTAGGATCTGCAACTGAAGAGTATTAAGACAAATATAGCATTTTTAGGAAGACTGCCATGGATTTCAGTGAATCATGTCCTGTGCTGTATAACTAATTGGCAGAAAGTATAGGGTGTTTGGGGCCTGATTCTTTTTTCCGCTTTAGCTGTAGAATACTAGAAGATGTGTAGTTATATGATAAGAAAGATGCGCATAAAGAGGAGAAGTTTCTCTTTCTTTCCCTACTATTTTAATGTGTTTGTTTTAATGCCAAGATTTTTTTTTTTAAAGGGGGAATCTCAAAATCACCTTGGTGACTAAGGAATCTGTACCCCATTTTAAAAAAGGAGTTAATCGTAAATTGACAGTACTATTTAGATAGCAAATATGCAAGCCTCAGAAGTCCCAGTCATTTGTCATATAGTGTTGGACAACCTGAAATTTAGAGTTGGCTAGCAAAACAAAATGTCTGTATGCCTTAAGCTCTGCCTATGATCATTTTAAGAATTATCTTAGACTTTCCGAGGCTGAACAGGTTCAAGTCTCACTGCAGTTTATTCATTAGCTCTCTAGTAGCCTTTTTAGCCAATTGGTTGTTGGGATGACGGTTGTTTTACTTTAAAATACACAGAAGAATTGAAAATGATAAGTTTAGTTATTAAATAGTTATCTCTATCACTTTCTTATTTACCTTCCATTTTGGTTAGGATTTTTAACTTTGGGTAATTTAATTTTGTCCCTTTTTTTTAAACTCTATTACTTTGGAGCAGCTATCTCTGAGCAACAGTTCTGTGTGATTTGTAGGTCCCCCTAGGCCTGAAGGCGTGAAGCTGGCTTACATACAGGGATAGCAACATAGCAATTATACTGCACAGCATATCCACACGTGCAGCAAGTGCAGGTATTTCCTTCCAAGCCCCCAAATAAACAACTAAACAATCCTGTTCTTTCCAACCTTCTTTCCCTTTCTAAAAGAAGAAAGTTTTAAAGGTCAATCATCTGTTATTTGTTCTCTGTTAAGCATGAAATTGAACAGAGCAAAATCTGCCTTTTTCCTCTCTAGTCCAGCACATTTGGAGAGTGTCCCGAAGAACCAGTATCACAATATTCTCTGCTGTTGTAATGCAGTATAACAAACAGCACTCTTTAAAAAGTTCTGGACCTAGGAGATATCTGTACTCAATCTTCTGTTCCTGCATGACATTATGAAGGTTCACCTGATTTGTTTTTTATCACCAAAAACTTGAAATTGCTGTTTGGGGTTTTTTTTTTTACTTACTGAGATAGCTGTTTGAGATGAAACTGAGCTCAAACTTGACAGGCATCATTCAAGTAATGTATGGGATATTCTCCTGCATCAGGAGTCAAATAAGTTCTAGGTGTGTGTTTAGGTAATTGATGAATTTAAATACATATGAAAATGGTTTGAAAATAAAGCCGAAAAGAATAAGAGCAGTGCACTTTCCAGCACTGAATTCTGATACTGTGCACAGAAACTTCAATTTAGGCAGATTGGAATGAATTATTAGCTCTTATTATGTAATAGTACAGAAACCAGGCAGGAGATACTTGAAAATCTGGGTGCTGCTTGTGTGTGTATAGATCTATGATTCACAGTTTCCCTGTAGCTATGTGTTTATTAACAAAAAAAAAAAAAAAAAAAAGTGAAGTAAAATTGCTCCCCTTAATTAACAGAACTACCTTTATTATTATGTATGCAGAAGACAATAATTAAAATATATTTAATATAAGCCACCTCGTTTTGAAGATGCCCTGAGTTTGCAGCCCTGGGGAAAGCCAAGTAATTAAGTTGCCTGCTGGAGGCAGGACTGAAGATATATGGTAACCAGCAAGGAAAAAAAAAAAAAAAAAGATTTTGAACAGCACTGGCATAGAATGCTGTCTGTGAAGCTTAATGAATGTGCTGCACTAAGTGGTGTTGGTTACATACATATATGTATATAGTTTTGCACAGAGATGACAATGTTAAAGCATGGTAGTTCTTCAGGATTTTCATTTCATGCTTCATAAGTAATGCCTCTCCGCTCATAGATTGACAATCATTGTCTCTGCAAAAGTAAAAAAAAAAAAAAAAAAAAAAAAATCTTTATAAGAGCAGAGAATAAACTGGAAGCACTTTTAATGAAATAAGAGGTGGGGAAATAGTTAATTTGAGTGATATGTGAATGGAGTGGAAGAGGAAGACATAGATCTGAAGGAGTGAAGTTGGTCCTAGAACTAATCAGTCTGTGGACCAGGTAAAACGAGTGCATGACTGATTCCAATACAGTCTCTGATCTCTGAAGCTAAAACTTGGAGATCCTTGCATAGAAAAGGTAAATACAGGCAGTGTCTGTACTCCCATGTCTTAAATACTCCAGCTTCCAGTAATTTGTGGTTTTATTTGTCTCCTCAAGATCTCTGCAAGAGTTTGATTTAATGATTCCAGACTGACTGCTAGTCTCAAATCTGTTATTTCAATTCTGCCACTTATATCCCAGTGTTTCCTCTGTGATAGCTGCAAGGTAACATATGCTAGCAATATGTATCTCTGTGTGTATGTGTGTATAGGGGTTGGTGTAGATTTCCCATTCTGTGCTGAGTGGTGTAAATCAAGCTCAGTCTGCATTGAGTATTTCACAGTCTGTAACAACCTCATGATTGGCTCCGTAGGACTCCAGCTGATAGAAAGGTATCAGTAAAAAGTTGTGGTTTACACCAAACTTTACAATCAATTTATTTTAGTATCTCTCTACAGTTTTGCAGGCTTTCATTTGCAATATTCTGGCAGGTGATATGAAAGGAATGTATTGTCTAATTCAAGATAATGTGAAATCAGTTAACACATCTGATGTGAAGAATCTAAGAGCATCCTTATCTTGCTGAAGAAAAAATTGTCTCAGATCTTTCTTGTGAAAATGAACAGAAATAAACCTAGGTTCCTGGGCAACAAACATGTTAAATAAAAGAACTTCCATTGCCTGTAGAAGTGTGTGAACTTTTGCTGAGTGCATTCTGAATACTGAATTTTCATGCACTCACTGTGCTGTCAGTAGGCTGCTATTATAAAATGTTTTGGGACTCTATCCATAAAAAGGTACAATACAAAACCAAACTCTGTTCTATTTGATTCCCTGAAGTGGTACAATTCATTTTCTAGCAAAAATTATTCGTTGCAAAAGAGATGTGAAATCATTCTGTTTAGGCATCTGACACTGTTGACGCAACAATTTTCTGAATAGTTATTCTAAACAAGCA
This sequence comes from Tinamus guttatus, assembly GCF_059628265.1. Taxonomy (NCBI): domain Eukaryota; kingdom Metazoa; phylum Chordata; class Aves; order Tinamiformes; family Tinamidae; genus Tinamus; species Tinamus guttatus. The sequence goes on from NW_028288923.1 coordinate 4,519,472, forward strand.
TTGTTTATTAATCCTTCTGAAAGGTCAAAAAAAAAAAAAAAGTAAAGAAAACAAAAAAAAACAAGCTGGTTGGGAGTCTGATTGAAAAGATACAAAAGGGGAGATATAAAGGCGGCACTTTTACCATCATTGCTCCGCTCTGAGGGGTAGGTGAAACTCAGTTGAACTTGCTTTTTAATGACGTGGATATTTTTTCACTTGTTCTTTCCTGAGAGTTTTAGCAGTTCTGTGGAGTTACTGTTGGCTTATACAAGAATGATAGAAGGGAAGAAAGGGACATGATAGACTAGATCTTCTATCAGTGACTTTCTCAACTCTGTAGAAGCAACTTATTAGAGACAGAATTTATATGCTCATGTGAGTGCAATAATTCCTGTTTTCTAATATATCATAGAAAAAAACCCGGAAGACAGACATTTGACACTTAGAAGAAAAATATGGCAACATGTCTGCTGTTCTGATCCCTTTTTGAAGCACAATGTGCCCTGCTTTGGGTGAGATATATCTAAAATGATCCATTTGCAGTCAGCTTAGTCATTTCATATCTCAGATGTAATTTCATCTGGGTCCTGTGGTCCACTTCTCAGGTGATAGGTAGGAAAAAATATGAAACGATGTCCTGCTACAGAGAATGCAAAAAGTAGTGTATCTGTGTAATGTAGTTTAGACAGTGATGTATAGTGTACATTTGCTTTCAAAGTCAGGTATCTACAGTATGTAAAAACAGACCTAGATGAATAAATGAGATCTGTTCTGAAACAGTTAATATGCATCAGAAATCATACAGTTTGCATCTTTTTTCTTTATATATTATCTGTTGTATCTACCTTCACCATAATTTTAAATGTAAATTACTTTTCAGTTTAACTATCTGTAAGATAGCATTAATTAGTTGTGGCATGACTGATGTGTTCAAAACTGAAAGATTAGTAGCATGGCATAGGAAGAGGACAGAATTATCTGTCAGTGTTTCCTTGAAATGTTGCCAGGTCTCAGGTTGTTCTTAGTAGCAGAATTCAATGCAAACTGCACCAAAAAGAATGACTTACATAAAAAAGGAAAAATATATCTGTCTGTTAACTTCATATTTAAAATTCAGTGCCAAATTATTTTAGTGACTTGGAATTAAATTCTGTGTTGAAATAATGTCTGCTGTGTTCATTGATTCTGTGACTGACCCGATGCTAAGATTTCCAAAGCTGAGAATTTAAGAGCCAGGCTGTAACCATGCACTGAGATTGAGAGTGGTAATAGGATATATCTGTTACACAATAAGCACATCTGGAGATTTATCGAACTAAAGGGCTAGGTTTTTATATATATATATATATATATATATATATATAATGTGTGTGTGTATATATATATATATATGTAAGCAAAGCAATTGCCACATAACTTCCCACAGTTTGCTCTGCTCAACACATACTGTGGCATTCTTCTCCATCTTCTTTCCTCCTTTTGTTCTCACTCTGTTGCCATATTTTGATAAGTTTTCAATGGTATTGAGTACTTGAGATATCCATCTTTCTCTCATGCTGTTGTTTTTTCTCTTAACCTTTTCTCCCAGAATTTGTGTATTATTTTGTTTATGAGAAATGATGGGTAGTTTCATTTGACTCTTCCATGATAGTAGTAACACTAATATAATATCATGAAGTAATAATGATATTATAGTGTTTGGCAGCTCTACTATATTCTGTAATCTCTGGCTATTGACTAATTACTTAAAAATACTTCCTAAAACTTCTGAGTGCTTCTGGCCTTTGCTAAACTTCTTTGTTTCTGCTCTAAATGTTCTGAGGCAATGTTCTTCTGACATATCCCAAACTGGGGAAAAATGCACTCCTGCTGCATGCTTACTTCATTCAACTGTGAGATTCTGTATGTCACACTGATGCATATTTTCCATGACAGGAATGTAGATTTATGTACTGTCATACAAACCAGGAGAGAAATAAAGAATTTGGTTCCTTAAGTGTCATCCCCTGCCCATTCTCTCCTGAATATTTTCTAAAAATCTCTGTAATATAGAAGAGTGTTTGTACTAATAATCACCTGTTGCTCTCCATAGGAACTCTGGGAAAAGTAATATTTTCTGACACTTGTTCTCTTTACTGCATATCAATTAGATAATTTAGGAATCCTTGATAGACAAACTATATGGTGGGGAATATGACACTAAGATTACTCAGGTCTGTGGACAACTATTTTATGATAGGATAGAGAAATGGGCAAAGTTGTCACCCCTGGAAGAACAAAAGGAAATAGTTTGTCTAACGGTAACTCTTTATTACTCCTTGCTCAAGGATGGATCCATGGAAGGTGGGTCAGTGTGCATACGTGTGTTCTATAGAGGAAATCAACCTTATTTTAGGATTTTATATATTCTTGAATTAAGACCTCAACGTATCTATTAAAGGTTAGTAAGAATCTTATTTGACACTTCATATTTGCAGTGTGCCTGCAACAGTAAGCACCTTAGAACTAACATGAAATTTAAATTGCAACAAGCACAGAAACTTTAGAGAGGAAACGCAGGTTTTAGTTAGAATGGAAATGGTTCTGTATTCTTGAGTCAAATTGTTTGTATGAAGCACAGGCCTCTCAATAGGCAGGATAAGCTGAGATATAAGATGTGCACTGCATTCACCAAAAGTTCACTTTGCTTTCAGATTATCATCAGTTTGCTATTTTAAGGTATTTGTTGACACTATATATTTTTTTCTTCGTCTTCTATCTTCATTTACTTCTACATTACCTGAAAATCTGGTAAACACTGAGAACTTTAAAATTTTTCTAAGATCAGACTTTTCTGCCAAGTTGTTTTCATCGAAGTTCCGTGAGATGTAGCATTATTTATTTTCAAATGACAGAGGTCTTGAATAAGTTCTAAAATCAAACAAAGAAATCAAAAGAAAGCTTCTGAAATCCTTTACGGCGGTGAAGGTGTGTGTGAAGGATACAAAGGGGAGATGCAAGAAGAGAAGGTACTTCTTACTGAGTATCAATGGGCATGCAGAACAGAGGCTGTTTCTGGCTTCCTGTTGAAAGATGACATCTGGCGTGTTTTTCAAAGGAACGTTGGGCTAATACTACTTTTGTCCATTATCTGTTTATACTTCAAAAGCATAGATGTATATTTTCACAATAGTATTGTTCTTGTGACTGGCCTTATTTTGGAGAACTATCCTCTCCCCAAATTTTCTTGTAAATTCACAGCACCGCTAATTCACTGTTTGGTTCTTAGTATTTCTGTGAGTCATCAGTGTGGGATGTATGGACTGTTTGTGGCATAGGGATCACAGACAAATTGTGCTCTTCTGTAAAGCTCTGGGATGCTACATAAGGGATTCTGAATTAAGGCATACAGATATCTAACAAATGAATTCTCAGTAGCAGAGCTTTTACTTACAAAAATCTTCAGGAATATCCTCAGGGAAAATCTTTGGTTCTGTAGCTTTGTGTTTAGATTACAGTAACTGGAAGTTAATTAGCCCTGCTAGCCTTTTTCTTTCAGGCTAATTAGCAAGAAAACTGTATGTATTTAAAAAAAAAAGTCATTTTGAGAGAAAGAACCTCAATATTTTTGTATATAAAAGCTCCTTTGGATGATATTATCTCCATAATGACCATAGAATGCTCTCTTTTCTGACAGGATGTAGTTCTGCAATCTCTGGACTCATTTAGACTATGTCTTGGTCCTTAATGATTTTGGACTTAGGAATTGTGCTTTCAGTTGCCAGATAAAACCACATGACATGTTGTTTAATTATGCAATGATCAGCAGCCTTTACATTTTAATTAGGAAGCCACTGTAATGAAGCAGTCCCACTTTACATATGGCTTATTGGGCTGAAAGGTCTTCTTTACTAATTGGTTGTTTGGAAATGTGATTTTGACACAGCAATGCAGGTAGGCTTGTCTTCGCTTCTAATGTGTTTCCTGGTCTTTTTTGATTTGGCTAATTAGTGCTAATAATTTAAAAGCTGCATGGCATTCCAAAACTCCTGCTGTTTACTACATGTATAGTAGTTCCATTAACAGATTTTTGTAATGTTAATACATGGTGACATCCTGCTAGTGTCTATTCACAATTTTCTTTGGTTTTGCCACATTGCAGGGACTTTCATGTCACATGTTTCATTCACTGAGCTGTGGATGAAAGAGATTGCTCATGTAAGGCATTTAAAGAACTATGCTTTAATAATCATTTGCAGTACTCTTTGGAGAATACTGGCATTGCAAACTACATGATTTATTTGCATTTAAGATTTTTGATGATTAATTCATAAATATATCTGCAGGAATGCCAAGGTCTCCAAAATAATGAAAGCCTGTCCTTCTGTAGTTGTTTGTTTTCATTTCAAATCAAAGCTGTCTTGTTTATTTGTTTGCCTTTTTTAAGGAATAGTCTGTGCTTTCCACTGGAGTCTAGATATCATTTTGACAAGTAAAAGAATTAATTTACATTTAAGAATCTAATAGGTAAATTTCCATTTTTTTTCTCTGCATTGTTTTCTGAGTTGTGGTCAGCAGGAACACTTCCCAGCCTGCTCTGCCAAGCTAGTCCAAGTGCTGTGTAAAGTCATGCTCCCATTTGGTATTTTATTCTATTAGTAACAATAAAATTGACAAAGCTCATCACAGTTCCTCACAGAGTTGGCTATTTATGAGGCTTCTAGCTCAAAAATATTTGTCTCTCTTTCCCTCTTGAAAGTTATTCTTACTCATATGGAGTTGTTACCTGAGTTATTCAAGATACTCAGCAGGAATGTTTCAGGCAAGCACCACTGCTGCTCAATTGTTAGAGCTCTCTAATAGTCAGACTAATATTGATTAAATCCAGGGTCACTTCCTTTCTCATGGTATTCACAATCCTTCTTTCACCATGTTTCCAAGATCACCAACTTCATATTCAGCACATTCTGGCAGCTATGCAGGGTTTAAATCCAGATTTCTGAAAAGGTTGCTTCATTTAAAGGATTCCATGTTTATTTCAGGAAGTCAATCAAATAGCTTTGTAATTGTATATTAATTCAAAGTCCTTGAAGCAGGGAGATGTTTTACTGTGCATTTTTATTTTATTTAACAGAACAGAACTTTGAAATTAATGGCATTATCTGCAGTACTGATTAAAAAAAAAAAAAAATGAATCTATCAACTACAAAAGTCACGGAGGTAATGAGATGTGTGCTAAGTAGCAGCTCAAACGTTTTATTTCTAGTGTTGCAAACATTTAAATATATTGGTATTTCTACAGTCTTCAGTTGAACCACTTAGATTCCCTACTTGAAATGAATAGTGTTTGTAGGGTCAAGGTAGAAGATCATTTTGTTAAATTTTTCCTCTGCCTACTTTTTTGTTCATACTGCCTTTTTGTACTGGTAACTTGGCTTTTCTGTGTATTAGTAAGGTGCTGGAACTGCAAGTGTTGCTAAGATAATAAGTTATTCACACAAAAATACAAATGATTTAATAAATAACACATAGAGAATATTGGAATGATACTGGAGTGAGCCTTCTGTTCCTCCTTATCCGTAGCAGGCACTTAGTTCCCTGTAAAAGGTTGCTCTAGCATAAATAAAGAATTGTAGATAACTTTTGTATATTTAAACAGATTCCGCTTTAGAATGTCTTGTTATATCATCTTTTTTACATTAGGTAAAATTAATAGGTTAAGTTTAGTTTAGTGCAATGATAATTCATATCAAAGAAAGAAAGATGTTCTGCGTTATAAATACTGCATACTGAGCATAGCTGCTGAGAATTTAGTGCTAAAAATTTCAAGTCTAGCAGAGAGGAACTCAGATGTTGACACTTCGGGAAAATTCCTACTCATTGACATAGTTTAATTAAAACGGGCCAAGAGAAGATCTAATCTTTTTGAAGGGCTATAAAATGTGACTCCCTGCTTATGTGGAAGGTTTTCTGCAGCTGATGTTTATGGGATCCCACAAAGACCTTTTCAAGAGCCTTGTGTGTAGCAGAAAATGTCCACTTAAACACTCAAGCTATGCATCATGTGGAGGATTTGGTACCAGTTTCCCATTGCACACTGCAAATGATAATGTAAAAGTGAATTGTAGCAAATGATTTGTCTTTAAACATTTAACTTGAGGCTTACACTTCAAGCTACAGAAGTCTTTAATTATTAACTCTTACAGGAGAGTTAGGATTTCTGAAAAAGCATGAACATCAAAACTGGTGAGCTACACTTCTCCACTGAGTAAGTATGTCAGAAAGAACATATTGGCCAGTAGGTAGCTGTTCACTTTGGCCATGCAATAGCTTTCTGGTGGCCCCAGGAATAAAAGCAGTATTTTCATGAAACATGAATTATGAGCGGCTCTAGCGTTTTATTCAATGAACCAGTCACACTGTAGTTGCAACTGCAGACTTTTTTCTACAGGTTTCAAATGTCTCCTGACAAAGCCTTTTCTTGCAGCAAGATTAATTTTGTTGTGTGCATAAAAATGGACAGAGGTCACAAAAGATAACATAGCTGGATAGCTAGACAGCTGAAGCATTTTTTTAGCAAGGTGCAGTGCGTATAAAAGAACCAGAATTTCATTATGTGTTTATTTCTGAGCTTTGTGTCTTTTGCTTCTTTATTTGTGTCATTTCAAACATCGAAATCCTATACTTTAAGCAATTAGGTTTAATATCTACTGTTTTCTGTCTGTTTTCCTGAATTCTGCAATCAGGACTTGATCCTTTGAGATGCTAGGTGTTTTTGCCTTTGTTTCACATAGTATGTGCACGGGACATAAGCAATGCTTAATTTTTATGTTGTTAGTGGTCTAATTTCATTGTTTTTCCTGAGATTAATATCAACTTCAGAGAAGCCAGTATGGTCATTTACCTGTTTAGAACATGCTTCAATCATGACCAAAGTGCTCACCGGATTAAATTCTAATGAGATGAAAAGCCCTTGCTCCTAACCCAAATGATACTCCTTTAACAGAAAATTGCTTGATGCCTCCAACCTCTGATCTGTGCTATGCTCTGCACAGCTGCATTTCCTGTGTTCTGCCTCTGGCTGTGTGACATTTTAATGTTGATCTGAGTCAAAAAGAAAATTTTCATGTTACTTCAGTAAAATAGTACAATTTGATTCAAACTAACATGAAGCAAATGAGATTTTGCTGCTTGTTTTATGGGTTGGATTTTTTTTTTTTTCAATAAGTAAAAAAAAAAATTGTGGAAAATATGGTTCTACTGATAATGTATGCTTCAAAAAAAAATTCCTCTTTATTCTAATATCTCTCTTCACTTTCTGTTCTGCTTTACCTTCTCTGAATTTTAAAAATGTACTTGGTCTTTAGAAAGAAGTGTTTACTGTAGCTAGTCTTTCTAGAATGAAGTTATGACAAGTTATAGAAAAGAAGATGGCAATGTGAATAAATGCAGCCGCATTATTTTGTCAGCTACGTGAGCATGTTCAGTATAAGCATATGCTTATTTTCCCTGGCAAACCTGGGTTAGCTTCCTAACTCCTCAGTTTGATGTTTCTAAAACCTTTAAAATGAGAGGCCCAAAGATGAGGATCATTAAGTTTGCATGGAAAACTGAATATCAACTATAAATAATAGCTGCGTTTTTCAGTAACATGAAGGTCGTGAAAGACTGACCTTCTGCGCAAAGAGCAATCTTTGCAAAAAGTGCCCTCAAGTGATCTGAGGTCTCTGAAGTGATGGGAAGCATCCTTTATATTATGAAGAGATTAGCATTTGATTAGAATGTTTTCAAGCACATGCTAGCTGAATAAATTATGATAACTGAGTCTAGTTCTTTCCTGGGTTTCAGATGTCTTTAATATATGGTTTAATTATATTTTTTCTATAGTATATTCCACATCTTTTTAGCTTTACAGTGATTGCATATGAAGTATTTGGTAGTCTAAAATTCCTAATTGTTTTATTACATTAAATAATACCAAAACAGGCCTATTCTTAACTGAAGTGGCTTAAACTTTTACGTGCAGTTCATGTGGCACCTATAAAGAGAAGAAGAAATCAAGAACTGTTGTGTGTATATATATGCATAAATTTACCAAAGTCTCTATAAATTTTAAATGTTTATACACATACCTACATCTGTACAAATTGGAGGCTACTTGCCAAAAATAACTTAAAGAAAATGGCCATATATTTTCTTTGCTCAGTAATTATTGTAACTAATGAATTCTTCCTGAGGTTTTTTGAATCTTCAGAAGACTGTTTTCACTAGGTTGGTTGACTTCAAGGTTTAGCACATCTCTAGCAGTAAACAAGCATGTTGGGCATGTTGTTTGATGAACTTCAAAGATTTAAGCACTCAGCTTTAATTACTGATGGTTTTAGCAACAGCACAATAAGGATGGGCTCCTGCTTCACTAAATCAAGAAAATGTGACTGAAGCCCTTCTTGTCCAATTGTTCTCATTTAGTTCAGCTTGCACAAACATGGTTGTAAAATATTATTGTGGCTTGAGCTGACATGAAACACCATTGTCATCAATCAAATAAATAAATAAGAAAAGTGGGAGTCAATACATAAGACAAAAGTGAAAGCTTCAGCCACTTAACTGCACATATTTCACAGTTTTGCTTTCTCTCCTGCTTTTTCTCTCCAACTTCTATTTGTTTATTTATTTTTAACACTTGTCATTCTATAATCTGGTAAGGCTTAGCAACTGTGGAGATGAAAGGATCAATATTTCCTAACCAGTATGGCCTCTGTTACCATACAGCATTCAAGTGCTAATGTTATCAGTCAAGCTCTCTACCTTTTAGTTACTCAGTGATAATAATAATCTTTTGCCTCCCTGCTGATGCAATTATGCACAATATATTGAATAGTTACGATTGTGTGATTTGACAGGATTCCAAGGTTTTGCTGAGACTCTATGATATAAACTCATTCAGAGCAACAAGGCAGGCTTAATGGGCAAGTTGGATGAAGCATGAGGCCAGCTGGTGTCATCTGCCTCTCACAACAGTAATATATATCAACCACTCAGCATGTTTTTGTTGGTATTTTTTCATCTTTGAGGTCTTCTATCAATAAAATATATTTACTGGGATTTAAAGGGACAGCATTTATGAAGGGAGGAGATGAATTTATAGTGCTTAAATAAGAGAAGTATTTAAAAATAAAGTAGCAAACCATACATAAAACAATGATTTAATTTGAAGATGATATACCACTTCACTTCAGTAGTGGTACTTTATAAGTGACAGAACTCATTTTTGACCTCAAAATAGAATACTAAGTTTATAGAAATCATATATTGTATCTCTAGTTACAGATATGTTCACTACTGTCTTAATTTAAGCCTGTGCTAGTTGAATTTGCATCACTCTAGACAAACATTGCCAACTGACAGATCTACTGTCAGGAGGATAATTCACTGATAGAACAAAAGAGTGTTCTTTTGAGATAGAGCAAGAGCTCTCTATTGCTGTAAAGAATCCAATACATGCATTTTTTAACCAATTATCTTTTTGTTTTAAAGAAGTTCAAATTATAAAACAGATACACATTTCTTGATTCAGAAAATCACAGGAACATGTGTTTAAATACATGTGAAAGAAAGTATTTAAACATGTATTTGAGTCTATTAACTTTAACAGGAATTATGAGTATGCTGTGTGCTTTTCTGGAAAGGACTGTGTTCTTCATTTGGCTAATATATCCAGTATCCCAGTGAAAAGATAGATCCAGGGAAACAATAACTGGCATTGTGCTTATTTGTCTACCTCTTGCAGATTCATGGCCTGAGTTATAGAGATTCAAATAACAAGTTGGGATGTATCTGGGTTCAGTGCTGTAAATACATTTTATTTAGGACATATAAATAGCTCTAACCAATTATACTTAGGGAAAAAAAAAGGAAAAGATAGGTAATTTAAGATAAAGGCAGGTTTTTCTCTGAAGATTTTTGGTAACCAGTTTGGTAACCAGGAGGGATCAGTAAGAAGCTAGGCTTCAAAATTAAAAAAAGTGATTCCTAGTTGGAAAAAATCTTAACAAGAATTCAACAGACTGTCAGTTTGTTTCAGTGAAACAGCTTTAACAGTGTTTATTAAAATGTCTCAATTTTGAGAGATTTATTTGGATATAGTGTTGAATTTCATCAAAAAGAAGATGTCAGAAAAGAAGGGCCTACTCTAAGAAAAATTTCTGATATCGGAGAAGAAATAAAATTTCATAGCTCACAGAGAAGAAATTATGTTCTTATTAATGTAATTAGTTCAAAGAGTGAACTTGCATTCACTCTGCCAGTGAGTAATTTCTTGTTTCATGAGAAGCATAATGGAGATCAGCTAGAAGTACCTTTACTGCTAAAAGTACTAAAATTTGCCTAATTCATTATTGCCTGGAATAGAAATAATACTAGAAGAATGATAGGAATGCAATTCTGTATTTTGTCTGCTTTTGCTGCTTGGAATCAGTTGTGACAGCAGGATGTCTTATTATATTAAATGACTGAACTGTTTATTTAGTTTTTTATTAATAAGCTCTTGTCCCCTGTTGACTAATCAGTAAGCTCTTTTAGTTGTGCTCTCTCTGTATATGCACACATGCACATGCATGAAGCTATGTATGTGCACTTATATTTCTCTTTTAGGTGGTGAACAGTCTTTGTGTTGAGGCTGGAAGATGTCTATCTGTTACAGTGGTATAAATACCCTTCATGCTTTTGTTCTGGGGTACTAAGTCATGTCTGACAGATTCTAACTTATCTTGGATATCAGAAAGTATCAGCCTATTTTACGTATTGCATGGCAAATTATGTCCAGGCTATGTGTTGTTTCACATGTCTTATTATTGTAGCTTCTAAAAGAAATAAATCACTTTCAGATGCCTCCAAACCAGCATCACAACCGCTCTGGCAGTATTTTTAAAATACTACATGAAGTAGACCTCAGTGAATGGCATAAAACTTGGCAAGGTGATGACACATTTACATTGCATTTAGATTACAATTACTTAAAGAAGAAAAACAGAAAATCTGTGTGGTAATTCATGTGTTTCCTCAGTTGGCATGTATCTTAGACTGTATGTCCCACAATGAACCGTCCAGCTACAGAATCTGGAGTCGTTGTGGAAAATGGTGCAAATGGCCCCAAACCTTTATGACCTTGTTTCTAGTGCAAGGTCATGCAGGATATATGCACCAAAGCTAGAGAAATAGGTCACTACAAATAACTTCTGACCTCAGCAAATAAAATTGAATCCTCCATCCTTCCCTTAACAGTGGAATTTATATTCAGACTAACGACCACTAAGAATATTGGTTGTTGTAATGATAGCAATTTATTAATATATACAATAAATCTGATACCAATACTGCATGTCTGATATGGATGGCTTACAATTTCTATATTTAATGTGAGCTTGTCTAAAAGGTTGAGTAACATCCTCCCAAAGCTGAAGTGATTATTGTTCCACCATTGCTTGCATTAACTCCATTGTTAACTGTCAAAAGAAATGTCAGCTATGCCAAAAGCCAAAAATCCTTCCTGACATATTGTCTGAACTGCCTTCTTCAGAAGTACCCCGCAAACTGCCCTACGCCTTGTAAGAGGAGTAATTTAGTTCAGGCAAGATGCTCAGTGTATTTTGATTGCCATTTTGGAGAGGGAGAAGAAGAAAAAAGGAGCACGCAGGATGGACTTTGAAGACAAAAATATTGTAGCCAATTAGCTAAAATGTTACAGTTGGTGCATTCTAAGCTTGATGGGCTCATTAAGCATTAAAATTCCTTGACATTTCCATGTTGTAGTGATAAATAGGAATGAACAGTTTGTATTTTACATTTTACTAAATTGTGTGTCTTTTCAGTTTCTTTGTTTGTCATACTTTACATGTTTAATTTTGCATTCATTTTATTTTTAAAAAATCAGCATTAAAGATTCCTTGTTTCTCTTCTAATTATCTTGCCTTGTAAAGTCCTAGTTTTGTATCAATGATATTGTTTTGTTTTAAAGTTTAGTACTTAATGCTCATTGTTAAATTGCCAAAAGGATATGGACTAATTTAGCATGTCACTGCTGCTTGGTGAAAATGCCATCATTAGTGATCCATGAGTTGTTGAAAAAACAGAAAGGAAAAAAGGCCATCAGTCTTATAAATACCCCAAATGATTTTAAGAAGTCTGTTTTATTTAAAGGGGTGGTGGAGGGAAGCACTCAAAGTCTTTTTTTTTCCTTTCCTTTTTTTCCATAGTAAAATTCATTTCAAGTGTTTTTTTTTTTTTTTTTTTTTTTTTTTTTTTTAGGGGAATTCTATCTGCATTGACAAACATGAAAGAATAACAAAAGTGCACAAAAAGCAGATTGTGGATGAAGCTACATTAGCTTCTATATTTATGAGAGTAACCTCAAAACTATCTGTTGTTATTTTTCTTTTTTTAAGCTTTCACCGTTTTCTTAAGGATGTAGAAAACTGTTTCAGCTTCTGAAAACAAGCCATTTGAATGAATACTAATGGCATGAATCAGAGAACAGGAGTAGAAGTTTTATCATCTTTTCTTTTTGTTTTTCACTCCCTGGTTATTACCTATAGGTTCAGAAATCCCTGTTCAATTTTTCAAACACATTCTCTCTCTCTCTCTTTCTTTATTGTGTAAAGAAGAAAAAACTCATAGGTCCTCATTTCCTGTAAGTCTACATCAGTGGCTAAAAATGTTAACTTTCTGTTTGCTTATCTCTCTGGTATGCGTGCTTTAGTTCTGACTTTGAGAGCAGTTTACATTTTGGCTCTTTTGTTATCATGTGGCAGTGTTGAGCCAGCAGCTTGTTGTGCCAGTAGACAAGTTAGTGATGCTGCAGTAACCATTTTTGGTGAACTAGAACAGAATTAACTTTTAAGATATCCTGTTATTTATACTATGACTCCATTTTAAAGCTTAGGCTGTCAAATTGGACTGAAAGTTAGGACCAGAATGAAGCGCTTGAAATGCTAACTTTCTTGCTAGGTAAACCATAGTTGTCAGTGAAGCACTACAGAAGACCACAGTTGTGAGGCTAAATGTGATCCTTGTTCCCATGCTGAGGGCATCGGGCTATCTTTGTACTGCAATGTTCTGGTACATACAGAGCTGTACCCATCTCATTGTCAGACTGTCTTTTGTCTGGTATAAGCTAGATACTGTTCCAGTTTCAGCACCTAAACCAGAGACTGATTAAATCCTATATGCTTCTAAAGAGTACTTCCAAGGTTACCTTTCAGGCGCTTTAAAGGCCCTCTGTAGTGTAGCAACAGCATACAGAAGTATGGTGTGTCTGACAAGGAGGCCTGTATCTGTGCTGTGTGTAGTTTTGAAAGGACATGGTTATATTTTGATATGGAGAATCTGGTACAAAAATGGGGTCAGGTTGCTACATTGGACCATGTCTCTATTCACTGCTTTAAAGGTTTCAATGGAAGCATTTCCACATAGAAAATATATAAAAAATACTTCTGCTGTATTATTTGGAAGGTATATTCTTTTTTTTATTTCTTTTTTCCATTTAAAATTTTATTAGTCTATGGTGGTATCTATCACTACATCTTTGTGATGATTTATCACTAGGTACTCCACAGTGTGGTAGGCATAATTGGCTCTCTAACATGCTTAAGGTTCAGGTGGAGTTCTGTTTTGGAGTATATCATGGTAACACATCCTTTGTTACAACTCATTAATTTTTCTGTACAGTATTTTCCTATTGCAGATTTACAGCCTTCAAAACTGCATAGGCTTAGAGTGTCTCTCAAAACTGGCATGTTTTGTCATTTTGAGAGTGACTCTTGAAGATGAGCCATTGGGCCTGATGAGCTGTTGCCTTTATTTTATACATCATCCTGGCCAGTCATGCTGAGATTTGAATTTGCTGCCACCAAGTACAGCAGAATCAATATATTAATGTTTTACGTTTCTGTATCCACTGTGAGATGGAAAGCTTTCAAACAATAGTAGCCCTCTGTACGGATTAAGGTATATGCACTAGATCAAAGACTATGACTAGCTCTAATACACATGCCAGGATATAAATCTGCAGCCCCTGACTGCTGGGCTACATGAATTGCTCACTTTTTAGGTTAGCTTTGTACTTATTGAAAAAATGGACAATGGAAAAAGGAGACTAATGCATATTGCAAACTTTCCTTATGTAACCAGCATAGTTTTTTGATGTTGCTTTTGTTCATAACTAAGAAGTAATTTTTAATGTGGATATTATTAAATACATTTTGCAAAGTTCTATATATCCTTAGCTAAACCTGAAAAACTCCCAAATTCCTCCGTGGAGGGATGAAGACCTGACTAGTAATACTGCTCATAAAAAGAGTATAAATGAGAAGTATCCACAGTCTGAATAGAAATAAAGTCATATTAAACTTCCTGTCTATACTTTCTGTGATTTTGTGGCTAGCTTGCATATGTATGCCTTTAATTGCTGACTGAAGCAAAACTGACATAGAACAGTTTAATTCTGAATTCAAAGCAGAGAGATGTAGCAAATTATGTGAGTTAGAAGGAGCGGTGCAGGTTAGGGCTCTGGTGCAGTTAAATCTCCTCACCATCTCACCCCACCCCGCTGTCATACCCTTAAAAGTCATTATCATTAGCTGGATCAACCAATTTCAATAATATACTGCGTATCAGATGTGGTCCTTATTCCTTTGTGTTGTATACCAGAATATCAGTATATCCACTCATTCATTTGAGTGTTTGTTTGCTTATTTGTGTTATTTCAGCATAAAGTTACTTGTGAGTTTGCTCTAGTATTCAGTATTCCCATTTTGAAATTCAGTCTTAATGCATTATCTTCTTTTTGCTTTCTAGAGTGTGAATCACTTTTAGAGCCAATTCTGTCATGCAAACGCTCACAATAATGTATCCAAAGTTTGCTTTCCCTGAATCTTTGGTTAGTGTAATGTTGGCCTCAGTTCATAAAAATGATTACAAACAAGTCAAATGTAATGATGTTGGTTTTTTTTTTCAGTATTTGTCTTTAAATAATGATATGCTTGGGAAACTTCTTAGAAACACTAAATAATTTTCTTTTATGTAGGATAAATAATCAAAACATTTTCTAAACATACTTTATTTCCTCTCCTGATTAAGTACATTTTGAACTTCTTGTGCAGCTATTAATATTTCAGAATTCAATGTTATTTCTTCACTGTAAATACCCAATTAATTAGTGAGGCACAACAGGTTTTCAGGAAACAGATAATTATATAAACATATTTCAATAATGATCAACTGTAACTATCATTTCTCGATTAAATTCATCTAAGTGGATTATCTGCTTTTTCTACTGGCCTACTGTGATAATACCTTCTAGTCGATCTATTTTAGGGTGGGGATGCTATTTACATCCTATATCAAACCTTTCTTGTAACAATTTGGGATCTGCTATTTCCCTGCTGAAACCTTGGCAAAACCCACCATTACATAGAATTAATTCTTTCCATTAGCTTTTTTTATGCAAAAAATAAATATGATTTCAGTAGAATAGGGCTCTAGATCATTTTTGTTATAACAGCTTTTACACTGCTTGTTTCCTTGGGACTTGTTTCAACTTACCTTACTTGTTTTGATATCACTGCACTTGCTTATGGCACTATGGAGTTTCTTAATTTTTACTGAAAAACTTTCACCATATGTATATTTGGTAGAGATGCTCAAGCTATTTATCTAACGTACCATGGAGACAGCCAGAGATGATTTCCCCATCTTAGAGAGGATGAGATTGGGGGATATCCCACCAATGGAAGGGAATCTGTTTTCCTAATGAGTTTTGGTTCTCCATTCTTGCAAATTTAGGCTTCAGATTAATGGGCACTTTCAAATTTCAGCCAAGAAACTTCTCTAGTAATGATCATGGCATTGTAAAAAAAAAAAAAAAAAAAAAAAAAAAAAAAAAAAAAAGGCATATGAGGATATTTCTCTGCTTTCCTGTTTAAAATGGACTTTTTCTTATTGCTGTCTTTTATTATTATTATTATTATTTTAGTGGCTATATTCATCTGTCATTTTGCTTCAGCAGTCGCTCTAGGCCTTGATTATCTTTGCTTTGGGCAATCCCTTTGCTTTTAAATAAAGTGATGAAAGCAAAGCCAGTGAGGCTCACACAATGAGACCTTTAAGTTGCCGCCCAGCACAGTTCAGTCTTGCTGAGGGAGAGATTGATCATTCCTTTCACAGAATTCATGATCACAAATGCAGTTGTCATTATAAAAAGCAGGCTATGCATGTAAACACTTATTAACTGTATCAATGCAAAGTAGTAAAATGGCTCTTTTAGATGCTGAATGATTTACTAGTAACAGAAATGTTTATTGGTAGAAAAAACAATGTTTATTGGGAGAAAAGCATTTCAGCAGGCAAGATCACTGCAGTCTGGACAAAATACCGTATTGACTCCTAACATTATTTCAATTAATTTCAACAGAAATTATGACAAGGGGAAAAAAAATATTGGGTTGTATTTAAACTGATAAGAAAACAAGATATTCCGTATTCGAAGTGGCAGGTTGGTCAGGTTCTTTAGCTGAATCCTTCTGAATGAACCTTGTTGAGATATTGGGGACTCAAGGTACAACCATTTCTTTGTCTTTTCTTTAAGATGCTTGTGCAGTATAAACGGGCTGCCTGGCATACTTCTAATCAGTGTAGCATGACAGTCTCCTCATGACATCTGCCATCAGTTCCTTAGTTTGTGTTATCTCCACAGCAGCCTCAGCTTTTAAATAGTTCATTCATTGGAGAGGAAGGAAAGGTCAGTGATCTCTTATTGTTTGACAACACCATGGGATTTCTGAGAGTGACAACCAGCAGAATGTTGCAGTGAAAGTACAGTATAAAGCAGCCAGAATAGGCTTAATCAGATCAGCATTTCGTTACAAAAATAACAAATGAATTATGTGTTTTCTAGGTCAAGGTAGAGGAAGTTAAATTAATAAGTGACTTGAGTAGGGAAAAGTAGTTACTATGGATAATATTCCACTTGCAAATGGACAGTGTAATCTTGCTCTGTAACCAAGCACTATAATGTAACTCTGATTTTAACAAATTGGAAGTAATGTTGTGATTCTCATAATTGTTTGCTAGATAACACATAATAACACCAAAATAATAGGCAGGGTGGACAGAGGTGACACACCTACGTCTCCAAATGGGCTAGTTTGAAAAGGAACCTCCAGCCAATGGTAGTTGCAGGGGTTTTTATTTTTCTTCTGAAAATTATTGTTGGTCTGCATATGAAAGGAGAAGGCAAACTCCAAACATCCACCGCTCAAAGAATTCTAGATGTCTGCCATGATTTTGAGGGGGAAAAAAAAAAAAAGTAGTTTAGTAAAAGCTTTAAAGCATTTACTTTCCTCCCCACCATCCCAAAAATCTCCTGTAACTCTAGTGTATCTCAGATGAGCTGGGGGAAGCCAACATTTGCAGGGATGGTACTTAAGACTGGGCAGCCAGAGAAAGAAGACTTCTAAGGCGACAGGACAGTTTCTGCAGGGTTTTAAAGGTCATTCAGCTGATCTAAACCTATTCTTCAGTTAAGGTGTTTATCAAGAAGGCCTATTTTTTCCCAAGGGGAAAAATAAGTCTTTAGAAAGAACAGACTCAAAAACGTGTTGAAGCAACAGCATAAGGACCTCTTTGAGAGAGCTAATTAGTTTGTTAGGCAATACTCTGATTGTTCTTTAGCTTTAACTATTTCTTAGCTTCCTATACTTTTCCAAATTAATTAAAAAAAAAAAGTAGTTCTACCTTTAAAAAAAATTCATAAGTGTTACTCTTATACTAGAAATTTATGGACGTGGGTGCAATGCTGAGCAGTTTTCTATTGGGGTTTTGGCAAAACTTGATGAGATAATTTCTTTTTTTAATGTGAAATGTTGCCTTCCTCCTGCATCTCCTTACTCTTCCTTTGTAGAATGAACCAAATGAGGTTCAAACATAGAATCATAGAATGCTTAAGGTTGAAATAATTTCTTGTTTGTATGATATTGATTTGCACTTACAATTTGCACAATTCAGAAATCTGTGTAAATGTGGCACAGGTACAAGTGACAGCTCTGAAAATGCTTCTGTAAGGGAAATTATGATGCAGAGGAGATTGCCCGGCAGATAGAGCGCAACCTGGATAAAACATGGGACATCAAAGTAGTCTGTGTCTTACTGAACTACAGGAACCACAATAGGAAACAGAGATGAAGTATGAAACCTTTCTGCTGTGTATTCAGACAGTGCTCCATTTACGCAGAGTAGAGCCAAAGAAGATAACAACATTCTGCTTTGGCTTTTTTATGAGCATTTATTTCTTATTTTCCCTTATTTTTTTTTCTTTTATTTTTGTCATTTATTTCTTACTTTGTTAATTGTTTTGGGTTATTGCTAAGGCAAAATATGAGGAGAAAATTTAGCATGTATTTTTGAGTAAATGTACACTATCAAAGGGAAATTGTGTAAAAGGGAGAGCTGTGAGGCTTAATTCACACTCCACATCAGGTAAAATATGACAGGTTGTTAGGAGTGTGTGTGCAAACATTTGTCCTGTCTTTAGATTAATTTAAAATATAACTTCCTTTAAAAAACTGAATATATTCCAAGCTAAAAAAAAAAAAATGCATTTCACTTTTAGTCTTTGCAAAGTATCAGAGTCTTTATCCCCAAGACAACTTAGAGTTGTCACTAAGCTGCCAGATAACAAGCTTATATTGTTCAGGAAAATATATTACAATTTTATCTACTTGTACTGTTCAATAAAACATTAATATCGCAGCATTTTTATTTAACAATAGGCAACCTTAGGCCAGTAATTATGCAACAATTATAATCATAAAAACTGTCCCCTGCTGCTCACCTAGAAACAAGAATATATTAAGCTAGTACTAACCATCTAAAAAGAAAGCAACAAACTACACTCATTTTTAATGCCCCTGCAGTGCACCATGGGAAGCTAATAATTCACCCTCTAATTAGTATCCCTTCTGCTGCTGTTGGCGCAAGGACAGACAAAGAGGTATCTGCTTCATTACAAACTTGCCTTGGTAATCTCTAAATGTCTTTCTTCTCTGCAGGTTGAATGCATGGAAAAGGGGCAAGTAGAATGTGCAATTAAAGAAGGTTTGCTGGTATTGCCAGCATGACCATGCATCCTTATTCTAATGAGTGTACTGAAAAATCAAAAAAAAAAAAAAAAAAAAAGCTATTTGAATGCACTTTTTCCCTTCTTGTCTATATTATAATTCTTCCTTATTGTCCTTCATTAGCTTCTTCATTAGCAGAAATAAAGGGAAAACACCAGTGCGATAAAAAAAAAAATTATAACTTCATTGCATTCCAGCAAATTACAATATTTTCCAGAATTTGAGCAGTTGGAAAATGTTATTAATTTGGCTTGAGAAAAGTAAATTACAGTAGTCCTTAATTACTGCTTTAGAAGATAGAGTTTAATTGTTTCAAAGAGTGGATATCAATATTAACATATTTCTGTTTAAAAAAAAACAGAATGATTTTGCCACAGGCTACTCTGTGTTTCAAATATACAAAGTGTTTCTACATTATTTTTAGTATTATAGAGCTTATAGTGATAGTGCTCCTGTTACAATGATGCTTGCTTTTATCCTGTTTACATAAGTACAGAATATTTGTGGATTAATTTCAACTTATTAAAGAAAATGTTAGAAGCCTGAGGCTGCTTTCAGCTTGCCAATACACAATTGCTTCCAATTACTATAGAGAACTTTTAGTTTATACAATGGCCTGCTGGTACAGCAAGAAGCAGAGAACTGGGCTGCACTAAGAAAACTACTGCTCTATTTCAAATACGATCTCAATCAGTCTGTGGACAGATTTCTGTGGACAGTCAAGAGAAAAATTCAAAGTGAATGACTGCAGTATCTTTCTTAAATTTTACCTTCCATTTTGAGACGTGTTGGTGCTGTAGTCTACAGGTAATTTTTTTTTTTTTTTTCAGTATATAGGCAATGGGAGGAATGTTCAGCACTTCTCACAAAGTAAGTTGAGCCTCGTAGTCCCTCCGTTTGAATACAACAAGCCAATAGCAGGTGAGGGCTGGACTATTGATATGAAAGGATTCAGCACTCATTTGGCGCTCCCCCAGCCTCAGAGGTAGAGCATGTTCTGTCCCAGAAGCGAGGAAGCTGCTGAAACCATTTCCATCTTTGCTGATGTGCAGCTGCTTCTGGGTGCTCTTTTCAAGCATTGCTGACTGAGCTGTTCTTTCGCAGTAGCTGACACCTTTCTCTCCTTGTGATCCTGTTCCTTTCAGCCTTCTTATCCTGCTATTTTTTGACAGCTCACCTTAACTTACAATTTGTATTGCTCTGTTCCCTTTGCTGATATGTTACATATGTTGCTACTCCTCTTTATCTGCTCACTCTTGGCTATCCCATTGCTTACTTCACTGCTCTACTAATCTTAAAAATCTCAACATGAGAAAACTGAGTGCCTATAATAAAGAACAGAGCATTACTCTCTAACAAAAGCATATATAATTTAAAGGTCTAACCCAACAGTCATTAAGTCTTTCCCGTATGCTCATGAGTATTGGATCAGTCCCTAAACTATTTTTAATTTTAATTAAAGGAGCCACGAGGGAAAGTCAGAAGCGTTGCCTCTAGAATGAAATAGGATCGTGATTTGTTATTTCCTCTATTTAAACTAAAGATAAATAGTTGGTTGACTTCCGTTCATATAGTGCTTCACTACTAATCCCAATTGGTCCAAATTCAAATGTGACCAAATTAAGAAATGGAAAAATTTACTTTCTTAGTCTGTGCATCCATTTGAAAAAGGAAGTTGATGCCATTTTAGGAATCTCAGGGAGTTAAAAGGTCTGCAGGCTGTCCTACTTCAAAATCAAAGGGCAGGTAGCATATGGAAAGATTAAAAGCACATATCACTGCTCTATCTACTTGGAGAATATGGGGAGAACTGGATCAATTAAGACAATGAATTTAGCTTTAACTTTAAAATTACTTAAAAATGGCAAAATTGGATTTGCATGGAGTTAATTATATGGAAATTACTTTTTAAGAGGTTGTTATGCATAGTTTCTGTTATTGGAAGTGGTCTTGAAAATAGATGCATATAAATTATAATATGTTATTCTAGTGCAGCATAAAGCCAAATTTTGCATGGCTAAAAGTGGAAGGAAAAACAAACTATATCTGAATGTTCTGCTTTTTCAAAACAATAAACAAACATGCGCTTGTAATAACAATTAAACCATTGGGCATTTGCTAGAAAGTTAGTGACCTGATGGAGCTAACAGCCCTGGGCAACTTCTGCAATTGGCTATTAATCTCAATGGAAATAATTTCTACTTTATTCATTATTGCTTATTGATCTGACAAAATTGATCATAACTTCTCATCTTATTAACTTATAAATTGCTTCTCATCCAATTATGTGGTGCACTGTATCATATTCCATTGTTTTCTATAAAATACTGTTCTAAGTCTTTATTTTTTAATATTGTCTGTCTAATAAAAATGTGGTTATATATCTATAAAACTAGACAATACATTCTTAATGGAGTTCTATGATATACAAATGTTTGTGTAATAATGTATAATTGAATAATAAGATTTTCATCATCATCATTTTGAGCTTTTGATCTGTTACTTAAAATACTAAGTTTCTTCAGCCTCTAGGATTCTGTTAAAATGAAATATATTGTTTGTATAACTGTAGACTCAGGACCCTTGCAGTGACAAGACTGATGCTTAGCATGATGATTAGGGGATATGAGAGTGGAAAAGTTTGAAAAATTGTGTTTTCCACTAAGTTCTGAATGACCATTATATGTAGGTAGTGAAAATTTTGACGTGCCGTGTTTTGTTAAAATGTATTTGTTCCTATTTGTGAGCAGTCCTTGTTTGCAGCTCTTCTTGTTAGTAGTGTATCGTTTAACACACTGTGGTCCTTTAGAGGAGTGCGTTGTAAATTACATTTCTTTTCAGAGTCATGCTAATGTTACTGGGCTGAATATGCTGTGCATGCACAGGATCAAATGATTATTAATAGTTCCAGGCTTTCTTGGGTTGTTAGCTGCACAATAATGAAAAAAAGCAGCATGGTCAAGGTACAAATCAGATTGAAACATCCCCTGTGAACTTTTACTTCCAAATTTATACAAAGCAATTAAAAACCTAGGTACTTACATATTTCTTGTAGATTACACTAATGATTTGGAAGTAACAAGGTAAGATAGACGAACTGATTAGAAGAGAGCAGCAGTTAACAGATCAATAAGAACAGAATGTCTTAATACCCTCCATAATTCTGGGTAATGTATTTATTTCCCTGAGTTTCAGTTTATAGATACTCACAGAAAATTGTAATTGAAAGATAAGATTGCTGCACTCTAGATTCTAAAATAATGTAGAATTTAATAACATGTTGTATCTACAGATATACCTGTCCTGCTGTATGTATTGCAGTACAAATCACATGGCTTGTGTCAACCAAAGTGTGTAGTCAGACTGGCATTGACTGATAGGACAGATTGGCCTTCTATGCCAATATAGGCTATCCTCTATGGAATCTACTTTTGAGATAGACAGTAATATGTTACAACCTGTGGACTGGTTTCCTGGAAAGGGCAGCTTTCCTGGAAATATGGGGCTATTTTACTGTCTTGAACTGAGTTTTAGTGAGAGAACATATCTATGTAGACTTCTAGGAACCACAGCTTCTTGCATAAGCTGCACCAGCTTTTTGGAGAACTTATATCTGAATTGTGTGTTTTACAGAGAGGTAAGGGCTCTGTGGTCTATAATGAATAAAGGGACTTCTGGGTTCTTTCATAATTTCAAAAATGCTTGGTGGATGAAGAAAAGTTAGAGAACCTACAGTTTTTAGACAATGAACATTTTGGAAAAAAGTTACCACTCATGGCAAAAAAAGTAATTTTCATTAGCTTATGGATGAATGCAGTTTGGAGAATAAAGAGAAATAAAGTTTAGTATTTAGTTTGCTTCTGAGATTTTGTTAGAGTTGATGCTCTGAAGGATCATTTACTTACGTCAGATGTTGACTTACAGGTTTTTCATTCAATGTTTGCATTTGACTTTCTATTTTTCTGGTATAGCTCTGCCTTAGACTGGTTAGATGTTTTCTTTTAATCTGCAAATCATTGATGCAGCATCTTATTCTCTGCTAAAAGAAACAGGTTGAGGAATCAGATTGCTGAGAGAGGATTACACCAGCATATTAGCAATTTTTGTCTGATTCTTTCAGCGTTGCTGCTGGCTGCTTCTGCTGTGTAGAGTGGAAATTATTCATTGATTTATTTCACTTCATGAAGTCTGCCCCCAACCTTTCTGATCCCTATTCTGCAAGATAAAAAGTGAGACTTTAAAGTAGTAGTTGCCTAAGGAGAAACAAGGTTTTTGATGCTACTGCTAGGACAAGTACTGAAGAACTTGCATTATCCATCTCAGGGCAGGTGTCTGAGATATATTATTTGACAGCCTATAAAAATTACGCAAGGAGCTGATTTCATCTGTGGAACAAAGTAGGAAGGGGAGAGATGCTCACCCCTGGACATCTGAGCTTTTACCATAGAGATTCAGTCATCCTATTCCTGTAGGATTAGAACCATGCATAACCCGCCAAAGAGCCCTGCCCTTTAATGCCAAGTCATTCTGAGCTGCTATGCCTCATAGTCTTTGAAATGTGCTGTTTTTCAAACCAGTCTCAACTTACACAGCTTCTGTATTTTTGTTGCCTTGGGAGGATATGCCTGACAGCCTTTTTAAGAGTCTTGTTATAATTTTCAGGTTCTTCTCACAGTCTTTGTCCCAGCTGCCTCAGTGTGCTCTTGTCTTTATTCTTTTCTCCATTTTTGTACAGAAGCTGAATTGTATGTAGTGTTGTGATTAAATACTCTTGATTTATTTTTTAACGGAAACATCTCAGTTTCAGGAGCACAAAATCACAGGAATGTATGGTTACCATCATCTTCACTTCTGTAGTCCCCTAAGTAACTGCACAACAGGAGATGTTGTAATAGCAGGTACAATGTTTTGAAAGGCTGGAGCATGTTCCCTCTTCAGCGTACTCACCCCTGCAAAATTTAGCACTAGCAACTTCACCAGATACAGAATTCACAGAATCTCAGAATCACCAAATGGTTGAGGTTGGAAGGGAGCTCATATTGGGACAATGTATGAGTATTGTTGAATACTCGGTAGGGAATTAACTAGTGTGAAGGAGCAGGCTTTCCTTCCTGTCTTGTCCACAAAGCTCTATAGAAGCAACGTGAATCTGACTGTGATGGGTAGTTTGTGAACTGAAACTTACTTTTCTGATTATTAGGAAGCTATGGAGAATATTATTCAAAAATATCTACTGTAAAATATAACTAGTGAAGCCTGAAACTGCTGATTTTGCTGTGAGCTAAAATGGCTTTAAAAAAAAAAAAAAAAAAAACCTATTCTTAATAAACAAAGATTTCTATCTACATTTACTTGCTTTGAATTTTATGGAAGCAGCAGTTCTTTCACTACAATAAGCCCAGATCAAAAAGTGATTCCTTTTGAATTCAAATCAGCCAAATGGGCATCTCTTTCTGAATTCATTCATGCAGCTGATCTCTGATCTGCAACATAGCTCTGAGTTTCATATAGTAAAAGGAGTGTAACTCTTTTTCACTGGATAATGTATGCATATATACTATATGCAAAACAGCTACAGGCCAGAGAAATATCCTCCAGCAAATCATATGTGGTTAATAAAAATTACTCTGCTTTCATGGATCTCCAATTTGACAGTTGAAAAAATCTAAACAGTCTAAAATTTAGATTCTAAACAGTCTAAAATTTAGATTAGATATATTTTGCATTAATGTACTGCTGGACAAATGCTTTCAGTATATTCCTTTTACAAAGGAGGAATGGAGAGTAGTTCAAAAGGACCATAATGATAATTATTTTATGTAATATGAATTCCATGAACTTGATCTGCTTTTTGAGACGCTGAATGCCACCATTTTGTAGGTTTTTCCATAGATGTCAATACGGAAGACAAGTGCACCAGTTTCCATTGTTGCTACAATTTTCTGCAACTTCCTTTTTTTCTCTTTTTATAATCTGAAAATGAATTCTGTGGTAAAAAAATCTCAGAATATGTTTTGATACTCAGTTTCTTTTGTGCCAAAATCTTATTGGAACACAGATCATTAGGTAAGGAACTGTTATTCAAACAATGAAAATCTTGATCA
Source organism: Tinamus guttatus (assembly GCF_059628265.1). Classification (NCBI taxonomy): domain Eukaryota; kingdom Metazoa; phylum Chordata; class Aves; order Tinamiformes; family Tinamidae; genus Tinamus; species Tinamus guttatus. Next base: position 4,544,709 of record NW_028288923.1, read on the forward strand.
AGTCCTGTTGTGGAAGAAGATACTGGGCCCAGTGGTGAGAGCAGCTGAGCACTCATAACTCCAGGTGAAATCAGTAGAAAGTAACAGTGCCTAGCCTCTCCAAAACTAGAGGAGTACTAGTTTACTGTTGAGCAAAACTCCTATATAGGTTCCATTTCCTTTGCTAATCAAGATTTAAAAAGGCTACCAAAAACATTCTTAGACATTTATTAGATTGAGATGTATATTGTCAAGTAGGGAGAAGTATCACATTAGCTGTGAAGCCAGTGACACTGTGAACTGCAGCTTCCCTCCCAGTTTACTTTGAAAACTGTGGAGCCACATGTTCTTTATTTGAGGTTTCTGCAAATGCCAGTCTAGTACCAGGCAGTGCTACCCATCACATGCATGAGACATGTTCCTTTTGCCCAGATCTCACAGGACTTCACTGTTCTTCTAGCTTCTTCCTGAATACTCTGTACCAGTAGCATTACCTTACTAATCTCTACTGACACAGTTATTTCTTGTATCAATTTTGTGTATGCCTAATATAGGAAACAAAAGCAATTCCTTTCCTCCTTTCTATATCCAGTAAAATGCAGTTTTTACCAGCACTTATTCTTTCTCTTGGGTTTGATATTGTTGTGGAACTTGTTTTGCTCAGATTGTAAAAAGCAGTCTGGAGGTTTGTAAATTTAAAATGTTATGGGCTGATATGATGATGCAGTAGAGATGTGTAAAATGATGTAGCACCCATTCACTTAGCTTATTTATAGCTATTGCGAAAAGGTCTGCAGTTGACAAAGAAAGATTTTTTTTTTTTTTTAAATGCTTTTCAGCCTGGCTCCATCATGTTGGTTCAGTTGCAAAGTACTTAGGGTTGTGGGGGAGTAACTAAGCGACTTCAGGCAAATTATTCATTTGCTTTAAAAAACACATAGTTAAATGCTCTGCTTAGGCTGCATATCTTAGCACTGTCAGGTTCTCTTTTACTGAAAGGGATTTGTTGGAACTTATTCGAAGTGGAGATTTATTGTATTTGAACTGAAAATGAGCTGTTCTGGAGGAAATCCTTGGAGAAACTCCACCAGTATAGGACACAACAAACACAACAGCAGCTGCAGCATCAGCATGCTCCTCACACTTTGCACTAGCAGCTCAATGAAAGATTTTGGCTAGGAAGAAGACCCAGTGGGTGCCAGGTTGGCACTGGTACCTGTTGTGTTTTCTTTGCATTACAGGATTAAAAAAAATCAACTTGTTTTATGAAGCTGCAGCCTGAGATGAGGGGGGGAAAATAATTCATTCTTGTTTAGGAGTCTGTTTTGTGCCATGGCCTTATGCCATGCTATTCTTCTGTATTCTCCATCATACTAATTAGGAAAAATACTCAAAGGACATCAGGGACAGTTTCTGGAAAAGGAGATACATTTTAAGGGTAAGTATTTCCTCAACATTAACAGTGCAGATCATATATTTAGGTCCATGTTTTCCAATTTAAGTGCTTAACAGCCGTGCTTGCTGCTCGTCGTATGCAGCAGTGCACAGAACAGGATGGCCTTGTTTCCGGAAGCAGAAGTGTCACAGTGGTGTGGTGGCCAGGCCAAGTGAGGGACGTGCTAAGGGCAGATGTCAGTTCAAGACACTTGGCAATATTGTTTTAGGAACTGTGCTAGTAACTTCATATAGCTCTGCATTATATAAGGGTACCAGCCTCTGTTGGTGCTAAGTGGCAAGTCTGTGTTTCATTGCAAGATATACGTGCATACTTTCATACTTACATATATATTGATAGAAAAGTTGATAGATATGCTAAAAGTAATTAGGCATATTGTTACCCTCATTTAGCACAAGCTCTTAACCGTGAACCTGTAGGTCCTGAAGGATATTCTTTCACAGCATGAATATAAACTGTTCCTTGTGGTCTCAGTCCTTGTGTCAAAATTCTACGTACTGCTCCTGGAGGTTCAGGACATTGAATGGAGGAGATGTGTAATATTAAACTGGGTGAATTTTACTGCCAGATTTAGTAGTAAACAAAAGAATGTAGGGTCTACGTTTATAGAATTTACAGGTAGTCTCCTCCCAAAGAGAAAAGGCATTAGCAAAGTAAAATTAGAAAAGAGAGATTTGATTTTCTGCTATATCAAATCTAATAAAAAGTGGAAAGCAAAAGACCTGTATGAAACCTGGGTCTCTTGTATTCTTTAAGATAAGACATAGAACAATTGATAATACGTTCAGAATTAATAAAAGCTTAATTAGTAAGAATTTTTGAAGAAGCTCAAAATAAACAGTTTTATTCACTTTGTCTGCAAGACTGAATAGTTTGCCAATAAATGAGAAAGAATGGCAATTGCCTCTGCAAAGGGACAAGATATGAACCTGCTTAAACTATTTAAACAGGTCATTACTGATTATATTATCAAGAGCTATGCTCAGAAGTATGCTTATGGAGGAAAAAAAAATGCTGGCTTTTGCCATTGGATCAGAACTGTGTCAGATTTGAGCACTAACTTATTTTAGACAATTGAGCTTGTGTTTCTTTAAGGAAGTCAAACCAAGTTTGATATAGTACAGCAGTAAAAGAATTTTAAAAGTCTTTCTTACAAGTAGACAAGTAAGACAGTCTTGTTCTGAATAATGTATTTTGCAAAACTTAGACACTTCTTTAGCTTTATGCATCCCATTGAAGTTTGTATGCATTCCATTGAAGTTAGTAAGCTTATGTGTGTAGAGTAAAGCTGCTTATACCTTTGTACAGTTGAACTCTTTGGCTGTATTTATTGCTTATCTGTTTTGTGATGAAATCATCCTTTGCAAGAAGAGTGAGTGAAGTGCAGATACATTAAAGTCTTAAGTGAATTAGTTCCTTTGGCAGTTGAGAATTTCGCAACAAGACTTAGAACAATGATGGTAATTATTACTTACTACATTTTTTTTTCCTCAAATATAAATTAATGCATAAGCTAATGCATAAGCTAAGTAGATCATTATTTCTGCTTTTAAGTAACCATAGATAGACAATGAGGAAAAGAATATCACTGATTTGAGGAAGTGCCGCGGTGCAATTATCTGCTCCCTTGCTGTTTACCATAGTAAGTGATTTATTTTGTCTTGACATTTTAGCATGAGTAGGGAGGTCTGAACCTTAGCAGATTATCCTTCTCACACTCCATTTTATGGCCTTTATCCATTGTTAGTTTCACTTCAGTGATTTTCCTATTTCTCTTTCAGTTTAGCTGGTTTTTGTAAACCAAGTTTGGCATTTTCAGCTCTGCTTATCTGCCACATTTTTTCTCTGAGCTCTGTACTCTTCAAATCTTAGTTGCAACCTCCTTCATCCTATCTTACTCGTCTTCAATTCTTTTGATAATTGCATGACTTTTTCTATTGGGTGGAAGTGTCCTATCCTGAATCATGTCTATTTATTAATTTTGAAATGAATACCTTCCCAATGCTTTATTCATTTTTCTTGTGAAATGCTGCAGGCTTTGTTAAGCATCTGAGTTCAGCAAGGACAGTGAATTGTCATATAACACTCTTATTGGCAGCTTTACTTCTGAAAATCTGCATTTATGTCCACATTTACATGTTTATGCTTTAGTCTTTTGTCTTATGCTTCAGCTACAATAAGATAGGAAATACTTTAACATAAAATTAATATTTATCCTGGCAAATGTGACTGAATCACTCATCATTCTTATAACGGTGTTTGATCAAACTGCCAGTCATTCAGCTTATTAGTGTCAGTATTTATTACTGATTTTTCTTGTTCAAACAGTAACATTTTTAATTCACTTGGCAGTATCTTTTGTGTTTCTGCACAACTCAGTATTTTTTATACTTGGGATGCTATCCTGACCCACCTGACTTGTAGCACCAAAGGATTCCAGTGTCACAGCTTGCTTGAAACATGAGGTCTGTGACAATCCTGAAAGAGCTGTACAGAACAGCTCTGCTTCTATGTAATATTTTATATGGCATTATTTTGCCACATGTGTTAGAATTCTCTCAGGAATTGGTAGTGAAGTGGTCATGTAAACATATATGACCACTAATGTGCAATCCTATGAATGTTAATGCAGGAACCAGTCATTCCTTTCAGCTTTTGAAAACGCCTTGGAGCATGTGCACAGTTCCATGCATAGAGAAGCCAACAACCTTAACAGCTTGTGTTTAATTGAGTAAGTATTAATGAAATGCAATGGGATGACAAAATAATGTGCAAATTAAAAGGTACATAGGAAACGGCATAAGGATACAGGAAAGGAAAACATACATATGGAAATAATACCGAAATATAACATAATGCCATCATATGAGTTTAAGTGACAAGAAATTAGAACACAATCTCACATAGGATATAAGGAAAATGAAAATTATTCACAGAAGTTTTGTAGCAATGTTCAGTGTGTTAAAAAAGCTTGCAAATGCAGACATTTGGAAATACTGAAATTATTCAGTAAAAAGATTAATATATAAATGTGACGTGACTTTTAGAGAAAGTGTATAATGAAAAGTCAATTCTTAATCATAATAAAAAGCAAAGTATTGAATGTGAGCATTAAAAAATGTAAACGTATTAAAGTATTTTATTAACATATATATCTAAAGGAAAACAACCTAGATATCTAAAGGAATACAACATAGACTTAGACCTTATGTCACTGGGATCAAAGAGTTAACAGCGCTTCAAATTGAATTAAAAATATAATAAACATAATTAACCAATATTTTAAAGCGATAAATCAGGCATAGACAAAAACTTGGAAACTTCTTTTAGTGTAGAGCAGTATCGTGAAGGCATATTATCCTAAAGCTCTGCTTGGTTATCCAGTAAAAAAGAACTTTCCAAACTCTGGAAATCTCAATAAACAAATAAGAACCATGCTTTTATCGTTGTGTTTTTCTGCAAAATACCAGGTATTGAGAGCATGTATTAGGGAAGCTGTTTTATTTGTCTGCTATTTGTCGAGGAATGCTTTTTCATGCTAAATTTAGCTAGGCTTTAGCAGAGCATGAGCTCACTTGGGAATGAGAATGTCTGAAATGTGTTCTCACTAGAGCTTGGTGAATAATTTAACTCAGTAAATTTCTTTTCCAGCTTGCCATTTAACTGTGCATAGATTTCAATTTTGATTTATTTTGTTCTTTATTCAAGTTATTCAACAAAAGGTTTATGCAAATATATTGCAGCCTAAGGATAGCTCATAAATTTTTCACTGCAACTATAGCTTCTGCGGCTGGTGATGGGACTGGTTTGATGCTCTTTGAGATAATTTGAAAGGTTCCTATACATTTCAGTTACAAAATTCTACGGCTATTTTTCCATTGACTTGGGTGATTTTGTGATGAAGCTGTATCCTCAGCTGGCTACTTATGTTGTGTGACTGGGCTGCCACCTCAAACGGTTGGCTTTCTGATGCTTGACAAGGTGTCTTGAAAATTCACAGAGGCTTAAAGATTACTTTAAAGATTAGAGCGTTGTCTCAGAGTTGTGCAGTTTTTCATATTTTCTCTTTCTTCAAAAATTCTGGAGACCTATGTAAACTTACTTAAATGTCTGCAAGAAGTGACTTAATTTCATGATACATTTGCAATTTTGATAAGTATTCAATTTAATTTTAATACTTGCCAATCAAAAATCAGCTTAGTGCATAAACTAAAATTTTGCATTTCATTTCTTTATAGTTAAAAGTTCTAATGTGAAGTGTGTTTGAATGAGAGCTGTGTTTCAAGAAGTTTGTTTTCAACATTGTATTTCTTTGACTTCTATGCCAAGGAATATGCAAAAGTATTTCAGAATCTTATGATTTTATGATTGCTAGGCCTTCCTTATTTGTTTATCAATTTAGAAAATATTTGCCTTACTGTTTTAATTCTGGTGGCTAACCTAGAATAGCCTTCGATTATATTAATTACTTGACCAGAGAAAAGATTCAGTAATGTGCACATTTCCTTAATCATTTGGCAGTTTTTCAGTTATTCCCTCCTGACACAACTAATGATCAAGCATTCGTAGAGACTTCATTTATCTGCATAAGTATCACTTGGTCTACTAATATTCTTTTAGCTTACAAAGTCCATAGTAGCTTATTAACATTTTCTCCATACCGCACCCCCATCATCTGAGTGCACAATATCTATTTTGATAGTCAATCTTTATATCCTGCTCCTTTCTCTGGATATAATTGGCTGAATATTTAGTGGAAGGTCTGGTGACTTAGCTCTTTCAGGTATATTTGTATGCTTCATGTGGCTAAACTTCACCTTATTTATGCTAATATTTTCACCCAATATCACCATAACTTCTTTCCAATCTACTCACTTTTTCATGCATTTGAAATATATTGCTTTTGTATACTAGACATTTTGTTCGCTGGTGAACCGTTGGTATTTGCTTTCATCACATTTCTTTTAATGCCATATGCTTGCACTGCTTGATTTTGGATTTCCTCAGATATTTACAGAGACAGTAAGTGTATTTCGTTTTCCTGCTTTGTCTAGTCGCTTGCGTGATGCAGGCTTTTTTTTTTTTTTTTTTCTTGTAATATTTAACGGCCAACAGTTCCCCTATGGACCATTCCAAATATTCTGTGCCAATGTGAGCCTCTTTAAAGTGCAGTTGCAAATGTTTGAAAGGAATAACCCTTTATTTTGTGAATAAGCTTTTGAAATCCACTGGTGGCACAGGAATAACAGCAGGTGCTGAGTAATTTGAAGTGTCTCTACTGCAACAACTTACTATTAAATTAACTGGACAACAACTTGCCCATGTTCAACCAGCTAATGAGAGATGGTTTTGTTTTAAAGTCTGTGGTTAATTCAGTAGATGGCACTATTCCTCCTGAGTCATAGAGCTAATGGGCCGGTTACAGGGTGGTTTTCCACAATGACACTGCCATCTTTTTTTTTTTTTTTTTAGATGAGACAGAATGAGGTTTTGAATGTTTTCAGGCCATTAAAAATCTTGTGAGAATGTGGGTTGTGGGAATGTGTCCAGAATTCGCAATAATTTTGTTTGGATTAATTTTACTTGTGTTCCTCCATCCATTTGGAGTTCTAATTTTCTGGACAATCGCATGATTAATTCCATAGTTTTGCCTATCGATAGTTATGTCGGATAGGCCTGCATAAGCCATTATCATTGCTTAAAAAAAACAGTCCTATTCTTTTCCTAGACGTTACTATTCATTCCCATCCACAGGCTACCTTCCAATCTGGATTTAAGCCTGCAAAAATTGAACTCCCCTAAATATTAGTGGTAACATCAGTCATTTCCCTGATTTGATTCATTGTACAACAACCAGAAGAGTGGCATAAGTGGAAATGGTAAAAGAAATGAGCAGCAGCGAGCTGGCTGGGCTGATTCTTTTAGCAAGAGGAACAGTTTATACCATCTTTGAGTGTTCATGGACCTGTGTTATTAACAGTATTGCTGAATTCCTGTGGGAAGAAAATTAAAAATTTGCCCAGGAAATGTTTGCAGTTCTGAAAAACTTAGACTATAGTTCAGCAATGCAGCTGGACTTTTGTTTGATCAAAAATACTGCAGCAACTTGAAGCACTGATCCAGTAAAACTTCCTTTGTTAGTTCAAATCTGCACAAAATTTGACATTTATATGAGGAAGCATGTGTGAGGCTCACACGTGCTTCTTTTGATCTCCATGAAGCAGGCATAGAATGCCCTGCAGCATGGACGACCAGGCCTGATAAGTTAGCGTGCTGCTCTGGTGTTAAAGACGAGAGAGCCACGGCTTCTTTGCGCCTTTGGGAGTGTCAAAGTTGAAAAGTCTGAGATAAAGCAGAGGGGAATCAAATAATGTGAAAGAAAAAGTTGTGCAAGTTATGTTAGTGTTTCTGTCTGCTGCTTGTATAAGAAGTGTAGGCTCAGTACTTTTTTCAAATAAGAACTTGCATTTTATTGATTAGATTTTTCCCATGGAAGTTGAGGCATTTTTATTGCATCTGTCTTGAAGATAGTATTTTCCATGATTTTCATATTTTTAAGAAACTCTCTGTGATTTAATTTGTTCTGTGATTCTATTTTGTTTGGGGGTTGTACAAGGAGTAGGCATGGTAACAGTTGCACTTTAGATCTTAAAAACAGAAAGATCCCTGAAAGCTTTTGTCTCTGGAAAAGTAGTTCCAAAGGGGAGAGCAATAAAGGCAAATGAGGTAGTCAAAAGAGTAGGTCAATGACCTGTGAAAGAGATTTAATTCCACCAGATGTAAAGCTGCTTCTTTCGAAAGTGAAAGACTTAAAAAAAAATGTGATAAAAATCGGACACTATACTTAGATTCACGTTTAAGAATGGGGACTACTCACATTCATAACTTATTGTTGCATTGTTCCCTTAGCCTAATATGGTGGTGACCTACTGTGCACAAATATAATAAATACAGCTATCTTCCAGCCATGTGGCTCCAGCTGTCTTAACCAGGGAGATAATGAGAGCTATTTCATTGTAAACATAATACAATAAGGTTTCTAAACATTTTTCTTTTGGTTAAATCATATGATGTCTTTTTCGGAAAGAGTCCGTAGTCATAAATAGAAAATCAATAGGATAATGGGTACCTCCTCTGAAATGTAAAGAAAGAATTCGAGTCTGTGGCTTGAAACAGATCATCTTTGTATTTCAAATGCGGTAAATAGCATCCCAGTAATTGTTACTGTTTTCTATTGATTACTTGAGGTCCAAGCAGTGAACTCCCGTTGTACTAGGTGCTGTACAAACAGTACAAAACCAGAGTATTTGCTATCATTGCTTCAGCACCATTAAGATTGCTACTTGAAACTGGAAAATAAATGTTATGATTTGCTTTACCTCAAATTAAAAATGCCTAAATTTCAAACTTGGTGGTTGTGGTTTGACCTCAACTTTTAGAAAATGGAAGAGTTGGGCAATGAATACACCGTTTTTTCTATACGGAATATTGATTTACCCTCCATTCCTCCAAATAGCTCAAATCTGTCACCCAGTAATATAATGCCATTCCTGTCATCCTAAAGTAATCCAAGATAGACATAGAAAATCATCTATGAATCCATCCTTACTTCATTTATATTCTTTAATAAGCTAATACTGGTCATCAGTCAGTACTCAGATTCTTGTGCATGTCCTTTTTAAAGCACTTTCAAGTTCCACAGATAAATCTCAGTTTGAGCTGACAGTGCATGCACTGTGCAGAACCAGCTTCCACCACATTCCAAAGGCAGAGCAATTAAAACAGCACATTTCCCTTAGCCCTTCTTCCTCCTCATGGCCAAATGTGTATGCTGTGAAGGTCATGGAAAAATGTTACAGATCTGCTCAACACAGAACAATTGCATTAAACAATACTGACCTTCTTTAAAAAATTGACTTTTTGGTATGCTGAGTGCTTTCCTGTCCTTCCAAACCATGTGTGGCATGGTAACTTGTTTGTCCTTGCAGACAGAAAAAGGCTCTGTGCTAATGAAGACTAAGTAGCATTTTAGCTCTGGTAGCAGAAGAACCTTCATGTGCAGTTTTGGCCATGGAGGACAGACACTATTGGTTGTGGAAAATTTGTTTGCATCAGAATGCATCCACGAGGGTGATTCAGAGTTAAATTTAGCAATTGGTGTGGCCCTGAAAGCTTTGAATTTTTTTCTCCTTAGTGATGCCCAAGGTTCTCTTGCTTTACAGTTCCAGTTCTCCCCCTGTGAAATTGAGACATGTGAATGTGACAGTCGGTTTTCATGAAGACAGATCGCTGCCTGTGCAAGGTCAAAACTTCCCAAGTCCATGAGTTTTGGCAGACAAATCACTCAGAAATGGCAACAGACAATCACCGTTCAGTCTCTTTGCTGTTTGTCTTGTCAGAGCATTTTTCTAATGTGTGTGTGAAATAATTTAATACGTGAGCAAATACATAACATTTAACTGCTTAGAGAGATCATAAGGAACACAAATTATTTTGAAGCTCCTTTATTGAAGAATGTGACAGAAATGGGTATTAAAAGCATATTTTATAATTAAAATTCCAGCAATTAGTAGACAATATCCAGACTATCTAAAATTATGTTAGACCTGTTATTCACAGATGCTGAGATCCTGTGGACTTTTATGAGCTGCAGATGCTCAGCACCTCTGGAAAGATCTATAAAAATAGATTTTGAAGAATACAATGCCTGATTTTGAAGCATTTGTAGTCAGAGACTGAATTCTAAAAGATTTTAACTCCCATTAGATCCTCTATGAGGGCTAGATTTTCAAATCTGATCACCAGCAGTTCCCATTGTGACATCTATGATGAGTTTTGAGAGATTGTTGCACTCTGCACACTTGGGAAAAAACACATAGAATAGAAGAACACATAGAATTATCATTAACTTTTTAAACAGAAGTTTAGCAAATTAGAGAGAGAAATATGATACATTTACAATTTTTTAACAGTTCTTGGATGTTAAGTAGAACTCAAAGAACTCTAAGTGTGTAAATATAATTAGTCTGGCTATTATAAAGCAAATTCTTCCTAATCCTAGTACATACAGAGACTGATCTGATCTGATCTATTTGTGGCTTCTGGAATAGAGCTAATTTGTAACAGTTGCACTGATTTGGCTTATCTGGAAAAAGAATATTACGTCTATTACTTTGTGTAAGTGTTTTATATAAGTGTTCTTTTATACTTTTAATATGCCATGGTTAATTTGCAATTATAGTTAATTTAAAGACTCAGACAGTCTTTACTACTACACACATGTGTGCACACACGGCACTCAAAATGCTGACCAAAAGCACGGTTCTGTAAGACTTGGGGCAACAAACAGTCTCTTACAATCTCTTTTTCACCTGAGGTTATGATAACAGGAGCAACATATATTGTAAAGGTTTAACTCAAAGTAAAATGTATTGGTAAGTGTATTGTTAAAATGCAGGTCTGTCTTGCTGCATAGCTTTACACTAGGCCAAAAATGTTAATAACTCCAATATCTCCATCTATACATATAAGATTAAAGTGGATGGTTTAGTTCCTAGTTCCTTTCTTTGTTGCAGCTGTGTAAGGAGATCTTGGAGATCTTTTTTTTTTCTCCCTGGTATTACATTATTACTGAATTGAATTAATTCTGTGAAGAAATTAACTTCAGCCATCAAAATGAAAAACAGCAGTATTAATATTATATGGCAGATGTGTTCCTTGAATATAATCAGACATCACCAAGTATAACTAAATATGCAAACACCTCTTTACACATTAATACAACAATTTCCAGTGTGTTAGCATCTATGTGCTAGAAGAGGCAATTTTTGTATAGTTGAATTCAGGCAATTCTAACTGTCTAACTGTTGCACAACTTGCAAAATACCTGTGGAAGGCTGTTGGACAATTGCTTGCATAACCTCATGCTGGAGATATCTGAAATTGCCTGCAATTTTCTTAAAGTAATAGATAAAAAGAAATCATTCAAATTCTTTAAAAGATTCAAAGCAGGTGATATAAATTCTTCATTATTTTAAAGATGAAGAGAAGTGTCACTATTTTATTTGACAGCATTATTTGTTAGAAAGTACAGTTTTCATGGCAAATAAGTCATTGTCTGAACATTTGCATTTGTTTTTACAGCCAGCATAGGTCACTACTAAAACACTGTGTCACTGACAGGTTTATAATTTTGCTGACACAGGTTGGCAGATAGACGAGCATCTCCCATGAAATATAAACATAAATCCTGATGAATAAATAGAACGGGGTTTGTTAGTGCAGTCATCAAAAGAGAAAAGCCCCATAAGAAAATAACAGAAGGCTTTTGACCCTTTAAATTATACCACACTAGCTCAGCGCTACAATGAGCTGAGCTCCTTAGCATCAGTGGTACTTTGAATACCCCCGACATCTGCTTGTGTGGTACTCACATTAAAATTCAAATGAAATGTCAAATTGCTCCCAAAATTAAGTAGATGATAGGCTGCCTGTCTAGCCCAGTCCTAGGTCAGAAATAGTTTTTTATTTTGCCCTACCAGACTCTAGTTAGTTTATCTTTAGCCAGTTTATCTAGTTAGTTTGTCTTTAGCCAGGTAAAGGGAAGATGATTTGCATAATTTTCTGAGTGATTTTGGTTTAATTTTTATGATGGGAAGATAAACCTTGAAGAGATTAGTTTTTAGGATGAATAATCTGAACTAACATGAAGGAGAGAGGAGTCAAAACGTTACTACCTAGCACTCACTTGTTTCACAAGCATAGGCCCAAATCTTGGTCCTACAATTTTGCCAGGAGATAAATTAGATAGAAACAGCCAGATTAGCTGCTCCTGTAACTTTATTGGCATTACTACATTTTTTCTAAAGGCAAGTGTTGTCCCATTAGCTATTAACATATCTTTGAGCCCGCATACACTTTGTCTTCATTTTATAAAATAAGAAAAAGATGATCAATACAAAGTGTTCAGGTGTACTAAAACTAGGGAAGGAATGTTTTCTAGATTGCAGACTTATCTCCTGTAAGGAGGTTTTGTTTATTATTATTGATGATTCCCTTATTCCTTGTACCTGTACCCATCCTCCTGACCATCATTTTCTTAACTGTTATTTCCAGTACAGCCATTGCTATATTTGAACCTTCTGTAAAAGAATCATCTATGTATATTATCATAATGGCAGACCTGAGAATTGCCATTGTGAAAGATCCTTTTGTGAATCAGCTATTTGCAGTAAGTGTCTTAAAAGTTAACGTGGAGGAAAGAGGAGTGGAAATTATTGCTCTTCAGAAATTCCATTTAATTCCAAATGTTTGCAATGGCTCCAGAGACTGGTACTCTAGAAACTTCCAGGATTTATTCAATGCGATATATGGAAAAAAAATTATTTTTCCTATAACCAGAGTTGGCCTATCAGCAGGATAGTGAGGAAACTTACAATGCTACTTCTTTGATATTTCTATGTAGGGCATTTTTTTTTCTGTTTATACATTTTAATAAGAATTACTGTAAGTTTGCCTTTGGCTGAAATTTGTCACTGGCATTTTGACATTTCATTATCAACTAATATTTTTGAAATACATTGTATATGTACACTATATTTCTTAAACATTAGTATTTTAAGTAGATAAGGGACAATGTGTGGGAGTGTTTTGAAGAAAAACAAAATTGAGTAATTTATGAAATTATGTCTACAGTTGTCAAATAATAAAATAGTTGAAAAATATTTTACTTATGTCCATCAGAGAGATTCTTTTTCAGTTGAAATCTCAATTAACAACATCTCTCTCTTGCTGTATTAGATTTATTACTGAAGACTATCTGAAATAGCTGATATATCTTTGTTATCTTTCACCATATCCTTGTGCAAACTTTTACTTCTTCTTCTGCTTGCTTCTATACTTTATCTCACTTCATAATTTCAAATTAAACATAGGAAATAAATTTACCTCAGGAGGTAACAAAGATTGTAGTGTACACCACAGAGCCATTGAAGAAAGGAATTAGTCACCTTGTAGAACAGACCTACTTCTCTGTTTAAGTAGAACATGTCATGTTGAGAATTATAATTAGTCTCTGATCTGCAGAATTTTTAGTAAATGTAAAGGATGCTTCTTGGAATAGAGTATGCAGTGGCTCCTTTCCTGGCTTTTTTAGGTGTAGTGTTGTGAAGCAAGAAGCAAACTTGACCTCTTCATAAGGAATTTTGTTTGTATCAGGAAGACAGGGCCTGAGGTACAGCTGCTGTAGGTGTGATTGCATAGATCTAGACAACTATCTCTAGACTAATTTTTAATATCCTTCATAACTGAAGAATAGCATAATAGAATATTTGCTGACTCAAATCATGTTAGTAGGTTTCAGACCTACAGGTGGGGATGGATTTCCAGGTGAGCGTTGTAGTCTTATCTTGACATAACCACCAGGCTTCAGAATGCATGAAATAATTCCAGGATCACTGCCAAAATAGAATATTTGAACTCATTAGTTTCCTTTTTTTCAAGTTAACAGAATGCCACCTTCCTCCTGCCTTTTTATGGAGCATCGCTGCCTTGTCCGCTTGAAAGGTTTCAAAAGCTTTTCTCATTTTTCATTGACCGCGTATAACCAGGGCATAGTTATTTTCTGTTCAGAACTTTAATTACACAGTTCATGTTTCTGATGTAGTGGCATTGTGCAGATAACTTTTGTTTGAAGGAAGAATCTCTATTTTCATGCATGGCTACCTTTACTAATTTGTAAAACCTTTTTTTTAATTTCATGATAAAGGACTCAGGAGTGTTACCATTTCCCATGCATAAATGCAGAATGCATAACTGTTCTTAGCAGTAACTTCCATACCTGCAATGGTCAAGAAGTAAACAGAACCTAAACAATCATGTTATGTTTCAGCAATAGGATACAGCAGGGTGTAGGATTATTTTATGGTAATTAAATGCACAGGACTGTAGTAATGTTAATAATGAGACATGAGTTTAAAAAATATATTCTGTAACTGTACAAGGTTGGTTAACACCAATATTTTTTTTCATTTTGGAATGTTCTTTTACTAATAGAAATGATATCAAATCTGTTTTGCAACATATTGTGACTTGTGAGTAAGTAAGACCAAACAAAAAAATGCTCCTATTTCATGAGAACTGAGAAATTCCAGAAGCTCAAATTGAAATATTCCCAAAATGATGGTAGATATTAAGAAATGCTACTCCATTTTGTATTTTTAATTTTGTTGTTTTGGAGAACAAAAAAAATTATTTAATGTGCTGTACTGGGAACCTGCTGATTAGAGATTAGCTTCTGGCATGCTCACTACTGCTTACATGGTAAGAGGTAAGTTATTACCTTATCTGTAAAATTCAGCTCTAAAATATTTTATTCCTTCTTCCATTGGTCTGATTTGTATTTTTATTGTACATTTATACATGTAAATGTGCAGTGCTTAGCATATCTACTTTCTGAGAGCAAAATCATTCAAGAATTCCATTTCCCAGAAAAGAATAAGAAAGTTTGCAGGTTGCTGGCATGGGAATTTCCAAATTTTGTTTTAAATTTACTTTTAATTTTTAATGCATTTTGATGAGTCGTCTGTAAAATAAAATACCACTGAGAGTGGGCATATTCAGAAACACAATATTTGATGCCAGTCATGCCAAAGCAATGTGGACTTTCATTTACAAAACACAAAATGTGAATTATTTGACTCACAAAACCTTTCTGTAAAAAACATTCTAGATAATGTTGTGATCTATTTTATTCTGATCCTGTTTGTTTATTATGAAGTGTCAAGCAGATGGTGCAAATTTTCTCAAAGCAGTTTGAAAGAGATGCATTGCTGTTCCATGTACTGCAACTGCACAGATTTATAGCTTGCACATCTTAGGAAGCATCTCCAGATATGCCTCTGTTGTTCTATTCAGTAAAAGTGAAAAGGGTTTTCAGTGCAATGTCACTTTCACAGCATGGAACATTGAACATTTTACAGCAATGAACACGTTACAGAGTGAAAGCTTATTGTGCCAGAATCACTAGCATATACTCAAATTTAAATGTTAAGATATTGCGTTTTTACAGATACTGTACTTTTAAAGACTTTTTCACCATATTTTTAAATATAATCTAACCCGAGTGAATGAGAGTTTTTCAAACTGCCACTCCTAAACAAAAGTCTTCTGATAAAATAACATACAGGGTTTTTAACAGTATTTTAGATATTCAGTTATTTAGATATTCAGATATTCTAGGCACTGAGTGTTTCACAAGCACTAATTATTCAGTCACCATAAACAAATTATGACACGGCAAGATGTGAACCATGAGATCTCCTGAAAGGGAAGCGTGAAGTCCTTTTTTCTAAGATACAAGAAGTGGAAGAGTGAAAATCAGGAATTTTCAAATTTTAATGCCAGTAAAAACAGCATGAAATCTGAATTATTATTATTCACATTTCTTGTTTTATGAGGCAAATATTTGTAAGTGACATTTCAAGAACGACAGAGACTATCTAAAACTCGGTCATCAAGTAGGTTGTGTGTGTGCGTGTGTGTGTGTGTGTGTGTTTGTGGATGTATGGGTAGCTTATACTTTCCTGTAACTTTGCAGGTACCCTATCATCTACCACTTCATTCCTACTCCATAGCTTAGAAACAGGATGTAGCCGCAAGATAAGTAAATTGTCTGGGAGTCTGGATCTACAGGCTAGTGTGGCCCAAACGAAGTAAAAGGTTTTTGTTCATGATATCATATAAACCATTGCCTTGTTATAATATTGATGGGAAAGGAGTGAATCACAGGGAGATGTTTGGTGCACCATCTGGTTGACCAGAAAAAAAGGACATTTACTTGGTAACGAGCACTTCCTGATTGCATAGTAACACGTCTTTACCAAGAACTTGGGTGTCCTCTAGCAGAGTAGGTAGCTATAAATGCGTATCCAGTTCCTGGTGGAGTATGTGTGATATTATCTGTGATTCTTCCAGCAAACTTAGAGGATTATGGGCAAACCTGCTTTGTCTGAATTAAACATTATACAGATGAATACTGATTAACAGAGTGAACAAAGATGCAGTAAAAGAAATTAAGTGGTTATTTGTTAAAATGAGAAACAAGGGTTCAGCATATCCAAGAATATGATTTGGTGAAATATTAGAAAGAAACAGTACTTCATAAAACTGTAAACAGAGGATGGAAAGAAAAAGAAGGAAAGACCAAATGTGTAATAGTGGGATCACCTCTTGCAGCAAGATGTTATTGCCTAAAATCAGTTTGTGCTGTCCTGGCAATCGCATCTAATTTGCATTGAGAGAGGTTAAAAGAAGATGACAGACGTGCACAGTATATAAGTGCATAAGAGAAAGAGTACGTTTTGCAGTACATTTTGTCAAACAGTAGTGTATTGCTGGCATTAATCCAGAAGTATTAAATGTATTGGCCTGATTTGATAAGAAAGTATTAATTAAATAGTGAAAGGTAAAGGAATAAATGGTAAATCATGGCTTTTATAATTGGTAATAGCCTTTGTATTGTTACCATTTTTGTTGTCGCTTTTGTTGTTATTGTATATTTACAGCCCTGGGTACCTGAGGGCTGATTATGACAGATGCTGCACGTGTGCATGCATATATATACACTTCTACACAAACATATATGCGCAGACAAAAGTGAGAAGGTCTTTGGCTTAAAGGGATATAAAATTTGATGTAGGCATGCAACATATGAGAAGTATTATGAGGAAAGGAGTGTTTCTTCCTGGTAAAAAGTGTTTGTAATACCAAAAATGGTAGAGAAGAGAACTTTTTCCACCAAAAAGTGAGACAGACGATTAAAAATAAAGACAAAATAAGAATTAAAAATAGAAGAGGAGTGATAGTTAAGGAAGAACACAGGGGCCGAAAGGCACTGTGTAGATTCTAGTCCTACATTATTGGGAACGTCATTATAGACTTCAGTGAACATAGATGGCAGCCTTGACAGGATTAAACCTAGGAGAAAAATGGAATCTAATTTAGTTTCCTCATTCACTTCCACTTCTGTAGTCACCAGAAGATGCTTCAAAGAATGTTTTCTGAGTGAATGTATTTTTAGGGTGATCCAGTATAAAATGCTATGGAAATACTGAGGCGGTAGTTATCTTTCCTCAACCACTTGTGTGCACATTATGAAACTACTTTAAAACCCTCATACTTTGAAGCCTAGGGAAAGCCCACTGCCCAAAGTTACATCTGAAGTTAATTCTTCAGTTCTTTTGCAGCTGCCTACTCTCACCTTTATTCAGGTTGACTTTGCTGAAGCAGAGCTGCCTTCTGTCAGCCTTGTGCACTGAGAGGACTACATCTAGAAGAGAGGTTAACTCAGCAAGTGTTAAGACGAGCAGGTTGGTCGCAGCCAATTTCAACAGGACAATTTGAAATTTATTATATAACTTGCTCTGCAACCTGTTCAGCGAAGCAGATGGAGGATAGAGACTGGATGCAAGGGCAAAAAGCAGTAAGAATAAAAAGATAGCAGGACAAGAGGGGAATGTCAGAAAAGAACAAATAAATCAGAAGGGGAGAGGAAGCTCTAGAAAGGGAGAAGAGTTCATAGAAAGCTCTTAGAATATCAAGAAATATAACCAACATACATATATATTGTTGCTTTTCATATAGCATGTGGTAAGCTAACCAATAAAGAACACTAAATTGGCTTATTCATGCTTATAGTCCAGATCCATACAAGTTATGCAGTTCTAGCTAATGATCTATAACATTTCCTGGATAATATAGTGAGCATTTGATCAACTTTTTATACCAGAGTTGTTTGGAGGTCAGAGAAAGATGATATTAGAAGCACCCCCTAAGGAATAATACTTTAATTTTACCTCAGATTAATAAAATTAACTGTCATTTGACTATTGCAACCACATAGAGCATTTGTTATATTAAAAATATTTTTGAGGACACAGGAAGCTGTCATGAAACTGCCTATATACCAGTTTAAAACATTTCTCTTAACAGGTTTTACACAAGAGTAAGTGCTAAATAATAATAATAAGGAGAAACTGAAACAAACTACTAGTTTGGATGTCAACACAGTCAAGATAAAGAACTGAGAGCTCTTCAAGTGAGTCAGGGTGTGACAAAATCTGTACTGATGAATGCTGACATCCTGAATAAAATCACTACATGACTTCACGTAGGTCAAGAAACTACATTGTTTTCCTGAGCCACGATGACAGCAGGGTGACAGAGATTAATAGCTTTGTATTGACTGAGCAACTTCCAGTTCCTTATCTTTGTCAAGTCAAGGCTCTGTCCAAGAGCTGAAATTGTTATTAGACTTATAATTGCAAAGACATTTAAAGGGTTTCCCCTTAAGGGACTATGAAATCCAATAAACCTTTCATAAAACCTCAAGCATTCAAGTGCAGAACCTGTGTCTCAGAGACAGGCATGCTCACAGCCGTAACAGGGGAAACCTTGAAGCTTCATATGTTGAATAATGTTTGATTTATGAAGTCGGTGTTGAATTTGTATTGGTTGTTTTATTAAAAATATATGAAAGAATGTTTTAAATATGACTGAGCTGTGTTCCCTTCTGTCTTTATCAAGTATGTTGTGTGTCTGAGCTTGAGGTCTTTCTTCACCTGTCAGTTAGATTCATGAGAGCTCAGGAATACTGAATTTGTACTGCTAATTTAAGGCATTTAATTCAATTTGGATGAGATGAAATCTCAATTCCTCACCAAAGTTTCAAAATAAAAGCTTTAGGATCAAGCTTAGGCTTCTATATTATTGTTGATGTGTAAGGAAATGTTTGCAGCGTGTAAAGAGTTTTGAGTGCTGTATGTCAGATTTATTTAATGAACCTCTTTGAATGAGAAAATGCAGTGTTTTAAAGGGTAGATTTAATACTTATCTCTTTGGCTTACTTACAGTCTACTCCAGTACAACATAGTATAAACTGAGAGATTGCATTGGCCTCAAGAGACACCAAATTCTTTCTTTGCTGAGTTTGAGTTTTGCTAGGAAGATATTGTCACTCTTCAGTATATTTTCTGTTATTCTGCTTATTTATTTATCTATTCTTATTCCAATTATACAAGTGCTATGCCATCTCCCACAGTTATAAGCCATATTCTAATGCCATCATCACAAGATACAGAGGATATACCTGATCTTCTATTTTGCTCAGAAGAAGACAATTTGAATTTATGACAAAAAAAAAAAAAATTGTGGCTACTGATGGCTACTTTAGTGCTTGAACACAGAGCTGTAGAATAATTGCTGTTATTGATAATTGCTGTTAATAGTTATTTCAGGGTAGCTGAAGCCTCATTTAGAATTGTGTATCTACTGAAAAATGTGTTACATTTATCAGATGTATCATCAGGGATGATTCCTGCAAGATAACCTTCCCACCAGTTACATGCAGAAATCACACATAGGCAACGTGGTTTAAATATACCCTACACCCGGGAATTAAAGTGCAGTAGGTGATACGAGTGCTTTACTGAACCAGGGCCTTTTTAAAAACTGAGATCACATAATGGCAAATAATAAACCTTAGGAGAGAAATAAAATGAGGTTACCATTGTAAATACCTGTAATCTTATGCATCACCAATGTGCATGACTGTGTTTTCAATTCAAGTGAATTGCAAAGTCACATGGAAGCTTGAATATTACAGCCTTCTAATGCTCACTTTTCCTCAAAAGGAAAAGACAAACTGCTTAAAGAACATTTTGTGAAGAGACACTTTTGACCTCTCTATTCATCGTTCTTTTTTAATATGGAAAATGAAAAATAATTTATTTTCAGAAACTATTTACTTCAAGGATCTTAGGTCTGGGGGAAGAATCTTTATTAGTTCATATGATCAAAAATGTTGAAAATGTTTCAGTTACTCTTGCTCTGTAGCCTTAGTTCTGTTTTTTTCTTAAAAGTAATAAACACAGTACACAGGAGTATTGCTGAAGTAGACTTCTGATAGCTACCTGAGGTGTTGAATAAAGTTACATTGCTCTGGGAAAAAAATCCTGGTGTTTTTATGAGCATTTCTATAGATGGAAGTGCTTGGGCAAGCGTGAGGGAGAAGAATCATGTTTGAGCTATCTTCTCACAAATTTAGTGTTTTTAAATTCGTTGAATGTATGGCATTGTTCGTCACGGGTTGCTTAGGTAAAGAGAAGTTTTTTAATATTCTATATTTGAACTTTTTTCTAGATAGTCAAAATAGGCAGGTTGTTATTGTGAGTAGAGAACTTCAAGCCATATAACTTCACTTCTCCAGCTTCCTCCTTAAGCTGTATTTGGGCATGTTCTTCATATCATTGAACATATACCCACTGTGACAAAAAAGGTAGTGATGTGATGGACTTTCAATAATGGAAATAATGCCTATTATTTTGCTATTATACATATACTATGTATAATATATTACATACATTATGTATATATGCTATTATATTTGCAATTTATACAAGCAAAAACTTTATTTCAGTAGACTTTTCTATCTCACTATTTTGCCTGTTTTAGTTGAGGTTTTCCAAATCAAAATGAGTTCTTTACAACTTGCATATCATCGATATTAATGAGAATGCCTCAGACCAGATGAAACTCATTATCTTCAAATAAATCTCTTAGTATTCCCATAGCCACCTCTGTGGAACAGTAAAATTCGTTAGAGAATTGTTGTGTGTCATAACTATACTCATGTATCTCACTTCAGTTTCTTTTCTGCTTAATTGAAGTTTTTTTTTTGACCCTGGGTTTATTTTGATTCAAATAACAGACACCCCACATACTTTATTTATTTATAACATATTCATCCTTTCTTTTTTATAAAGTTTAGCTACAAATCTATTAGCCTTTAGAAACAACTTGTTGAATAATAGAGCTTGTTTTAGTAGTAGTACTGTTACAATTTTCTTTTGTATGTTATGAATTTATTTGTCTTGACAACAAAAACTGAGGCTAACTGGAAGGTAGAGGCCTTCAGCTGAGTAGCACTAGAGCTAAATTAGATGACAATAAAAAGAGAAATCTCTATTAATGCAGCCAAAATTGTGAAAGCTGAAATCTTGGATTAGTCCTTACTGTTGTGGTCATGCATAACCAGCATACTGCTGAGCGCTCTTCAGCAACACTTTCCACGTACTGTCTTCTGTTCTGTATCAAAATATATTATTTAATCTTAAGACACTACGGAAAATGCACAATGTGTTTAAAACATTGTGCATTATTTGGCAACACTGGTCATGAAAATATATAGATACCAAATCAAATAAACTAGAATTTGTTAATCTGTTAAGATATTGACAGATTGACAGATGGACTATGTGAAATTATTAGCAGTTTTCTGAAATTCAACAGCTCTCAACTGGTAAGGAGCAGGATGTTGGTAACTTGATAGGCTGTCCAGCCTGTGCTTTTTGATGCAGCTGTGAAGTAAAGGATGGTACAGTTTTGCTCTTTAGTGTTTCTTGTGCAAACAAACCCCCAAGTTTCATTTCTTTTAATGAAAGGATAGACAGCCTAAATCAAGTAAGGTTTAGTGGATATGGTTTGCCAATCAATTCCTTTTGCAATGGTAGTACTAACAAAATGGTGGTGCTAACAAAATCTCCTGTTCCTGTGATGGGTAGTGCGTGGTTTCAAAAAAGGGTATTCAGCTGCTAGGCTGATAATCATTGCCAATCATAAGCTACTGCTTGTTTTCTCTGCAGAAAAACCAGCAGCCCTGCTTTTCACATACCACTTGTTAGTGTTGCATTTCACACCTCGGGGAACTCCTACACCAGACATAGATAGTGAGAGAGAATGATGCAGAAAAGCTCATGGCATGTAGTAGCCACAGGTGAGAAAGTGGCTGCAACCATAGGGCTGGCTGTATCACTTCAGTTTCTATGAGAAGGGAGCTGGAGGAATAACAGGGGAAAACAGTTTCAAAAAGAAGATTGTTATGAAAATGGAGGCTGATCCTCATGAAAGAAGCAGAAGCAAACTAGGTTATAGAGAAAGACTGATGTGATCATTCAGTATAAACAGAGGTATTTGCACTCAGGGTTGTTGAAGACAAAAAAGACAGATTTCAAAACAAAGAGCAAATCAGCTTTGTCCAATACAGAGGTATAAACAGGTGCCGATCAAAGCCTTCCTTTAGAATAGTTGTTGCCACAAGTGTAGGGGATCAGAATTTTCCCCCAAGAAAACTACTGCTCCTAAGGTTTAATATACTACTGGCAATATTCAAATGTTTTCTATCAGAAACAGAATTTATAGGGGCAACTTAGTTGTCTCATTTTTGGCATATTAAGCAATATTATTGTTAGTACCACAAGACTATTTTTTGCTATCAGAGACTAGCACAGTAGAAAAACTGTTGGGATTGTGATGTGGAATTGATCAATTCTTTTAGATAGCTGCACATGTCCTAAAAAGGCTGCAAATTTTCGTGTATCACTGCTGCCATATGTAGCCAATAATTCCCATCACAACACCTCTGTGGAGACTGAACAAAATGTCTTGATAGGAACACAATTAACACAGGTCACACATCACTCCATATGGCAAGTCACTGTGCCAAGACAACTCAAGGTGCTTTGTAGTAGATGGAAGGTCACTAACGAATACTTTTCTCTGTCAAGCAGTGTTTCTGCTACCTAGTGAAAATTTGACATCCATGTCCTCAGCCAATATCCATCAGTGGTTTTCTATTACCTTATTACATTAGCTTAATTTGACCTAGAAGAAAATACAGATGCCTGGTCCTAAGCATTTCTGAGCTAAGCATGAGCTCTGCAACCTTGTTTTTTCACCTCAACTATCCTAAGAAAAACAGCTGTCATTAGAATATTTTAAAATAATCATTATAAACTCTTCCTTGTTGTTTTGTCCTTATCCTCTATGGTATGGGATTCTCTTCCCACCTCTCTTCTTCTCCCCACTCTCCTACCTCTTTTGCATTTCTGATGGGCACTTTTTTTCTGGATTATGCTTGGGAAGTTGCTTTCAATTTTGCCTATTTCTGGGTATCGAGAATAGTAATCTTAGCTTTTGTCCTGGCTGATTCATACATTGTAGGCTGTGATGTGGTGGTTATATGGTATAGCTAGATCAATTCAATCTCATATCATCACGTAAAACAAAGCTCACAGATGAACTTTTCCTGCCTACAGGGCCAAAATTTTACTTTTCTAACATCTAACATTTTCTATGTTAGAAGATGCATAATCAATGGCAAGAAATACTCTATATGATTCTGTCAACATATGTGTATATGTATATAGGCATACAAAACGTCCATGCAGAAAATCAGTGTTAAAGGTGGAAATGAGACAGGCTCAAATGCAGTGTGATAATGCTAAATATTGCATTTGTCATATACATTTCATATAAACATAGAAAATGAGTAATGTCCCTAGGCCCTAGTATTTCCTGTCCCCAGTATTTTTTTCTCTGTTGTTGAGTGAGGACCAGTTTTGACACCCAATCATCTGCCTGTGTATGAAGTTCCCAAGTTCCAACTTCGCAATCTTACAATTCAGTATGAATTTCCACTGTAGGATGCAGTTCTTTCTGGGAAATTTGCTCCAAGTGTAGAAGGGCAAGATGATCTAAGGTAGTAGAACTGCTGGACCTTGCTCCCTGGCTTGTTCTCATCATGCATTGATCTTTCCCCTGCTTCCTCCAAAAACATTAAGGAGTCCGTCCATTAAATGCAAATGATCCCTGGTATTTAATGCAAAAAGTCAGTACTGACGCATGACGGAAGGTCATAACAGGAAGGCTCCACATGTTGGTCTGTTCAAAGGCTAGGAACTTCGCTGTCTCTTCCTCTCTTTGTCTGTCTGTCTTTTTCTCTCTCTTCCTCTCTTTCCCTCTTTCTTTTTTTTTTTTTTTCCCTTTCTCTCTCTCTCCTTCCATTTGTCTTTCTTCCTTTTTAATCAAGTATGTCATTTCTCTGCATTGGAATGATAGCATTTCAGCCAATTAACTCTTACTAGAAAACCTAGTTTTAACACAGCCATGGCTAAAAATATTAGCCGAAATACTGTTCTTTCTACACATATCTCAGATTTTATTGTACATAACTTTTCACCAAGTCTTGAACCTCCTGTGTAATATAAGCGCTAGAAACTCAGGTTATTACCAAAGTGGCAGCCTCAGGCAGGAGAGAAAATTGGCACAAAAAGATGTACACTTACTTTCTTCCTCTCTTTTCTTGTATCTTCCTTTATCCTCACCCAACATATCACAAAAAAACCCACAAAGAACTCCAGTTTCTGAAATTTTCTTTTATAAGTTACCCATTCTGTATTAAGTAGGAACCATTAAAATATGAAAAATATTAAAACATCATTGCCTACCTTTCTGTTTCTCCATGCTCCTGGCAGTCTGTCAATTGTTTACCTGTAGCTGTTACAGGATGCCATGTATGCTGTAATGCAGTCTAATATTCAACCACTTCCCCAGTTACCATTCCCTTGGGTATCTTTACTTCCGGACACAAAAACTTCTTTTCCAAACCTTATCGCATCCCACAGCTGGGTGTGGGGAAAGGTCTGGGAAAAGGTCTGGAGTTTCTCCTTTATCTGGTTTAGCCTCTAACCCTATGTTATGTTCCATCTCTCATACAGGGCTATGCATTTTATATAATATTATTTTAAGACTTCATGCAGTCTTTACTTTGCATTGCCTATAAATATCTTCATCTTCTGAATTCTTTCTGTGATTAGTATTTCCTGTTTCATATATTGCACTGTGGAAACATTTGTATTTGTGGAAACAAGTGTTGCACTTTTATTTAACTAAAATATTGCATGTAGTCAATGGGTTGAACGAAAGACAGCCAGGAAGACCTCTGAGCCGTTGCATAGTCTACATGTAACTGCTGTGAAAATAGGGAGCTGAATACTTTTGAATTTGCTGAAGTAGTTGTGTGGAGTTACTCACAGGTGGCTGGAATTAAATTGACTAAGTGGTTTCTCCAAGCACAGCACCTGTCATATCTTGTCTCCTTTTCATAACTTCAAAGATATGAAAGTCATAAAACCAAGCCCAGAAAGGGTCAGAAGTCACCAGCTTCTTTGATTGATGTTTTGTCATCTTTTGGCTCATTACTTCACTAGAAATCTTCTCTTCTAAATTTCAGAATTTATGAGCTCCCACAAAATAAATATTAAAAACTAAGTAAGGGGGTCAGAGTGAATCTAAACAACATGCTTACCCTTATGCCTTCAGGATGCGCTCAGAATAAAAAGATACGTTAGAAATTACATTCATTGTATCTATTTCTTTGACCTTATGGCAACTGAACCATTGTTCAAGGCATATTCTGCTGAATATTCTTTTTAACAAACACTAAAAGGTTTACTGATCACTCTTTATGTGTTAGGGACAAGTGTCCTGCAGGTAAATTGTCACATACCTTTAGAAATAGGCCAGTCAATTAAGGTGATGTGTAGAATGATCGAGTTATATGTGCTTCTTCAAAAGAGAAAACAGATATATCAATGTCCTTAATGTTTTATATAAAGGACACTTAAGAAACTGGTGTTTCAAATCTTAAGGATCAATAATGGCAGTTGAGTGTTAGAGACTCTTGCAATACTAGCAGTGGCATCACTCGAAGAAACTAAAGGTTTTCATGAGAAAACATCTCTGCTTTTTTTAAGTCTCTTTTTTTTAAGAGACTATAATTCTCTTTTGTTAAGAGGACTATGTTTAAAGAAATAGCTACCTCTGGCAATTACTGTAACATACTCTGTTTTAATCTGTGTTATTGGCTGTTTAACTTTTTTTCTTTAGAACAATTGTGACAAAGCTTTTCTTGTCTGGTACAAAATCAATTTTATAAAGTACTGAAGTGCATACTTCATTATGGTAAGTTGTTGGTAAGTTCAAATTGGTGCTGGTAAAAAAGAAAAATTTCGGTAATGCCAGTTGTTTACCATCATGGCTGTAGAACATACCAAACCCCTTCTCCTTCTCCCATTTGGACCAACAACAAATGTCCTGGTATCAGTAATTTAAGAACAGGTTTCTGTACTTGGTTAAAAGCTACGTTGTTTTATGTAAAAATAAGAGTATTTATTTAAATGCCTACATATCTTCTATGTCTTTTTTATCTGAAAGTGTTGACCACAAGGAACAGCTGCTTTTTGGTTGTTATCAGCCAATCAGATTTTTCTGACCTGAGTGTAATTCTTGAACAACTGTGTTTGAAATTGTCACCTTATATGAGACATTCCAAGAATTGATGAGAAGTGACAACACTGTTTTGAAGCGCAAGTGAAGCTCACATGCTGATCCTATTCTGTGACTTCATTCTTTAGATACAAGTAGTTTTGTTACCTTGACTGGTTCATTTTATGAATTAAATTCTCATGGAAGAGGTTTTAATTTGATCTTCAGTTAGGTAAATTTATGAACTCTCTCATTGTTAAGATGTTCTCTTAGCACGTTTCTCTCATTGCTAGATTTCTGCTTCTGAGTGAGTCATTGCTAGTCTGCTGTAAATGGGATGTTCATCCAACATTAGCATCTACCTAGCTACCTGGAGAGAAGCAATATGGAAAATGCTATTTAAAGTAAAATGTGCGTTGCATGAAAAAGCCCTCACAGTATTATAACAGCAGGGATTAGAGAGGCAGACTACTTTTAGTGACAGATTTGGTTATGTTTTTACAGATAATAATTCTGAATGTTCTTTAATTCAGCTTTCTGAATCTGCTCCTCTGTGGAAAATCCTTCCTATTTCTGTTTGGTTTTGCTGATCTGATTGCAAGTTTGTTGGCTTGCAGAACACCAATTATCTTTTTTTAATCATAATAATTAATATGGTTTTTTTTTGTACTTGCATATTAAAAGTGATTTCAATATAGAAGCAGTCAAACATTTGAAAAGCAGGAAGTAACATAAAATTCATGAATGTGAATATTGTTCTGAAAAAAAAAAAAGGTATTGAAACATATTTGCATGTTTTCTTTCACAATAGATTAATAGATTGTTTTGCCTAGCATGACAGTGTGATTTTACTTGTATATACTCACTCATTTTTCTTGAGTATGCTTAATAGTATATTTCAATTCCAAATTTCAAAATCTAATCTATTTACCCACCTGACTTTTCTAAAGCCTGTGGAAAAGTATGGTTTCAGTTTAGGTTAATCTTTTAAAGGTTAATTTTTTTAAAAAAATTACATCATATTTAAAAATTAATTTGAGGCCCATTCTTGAAGATGGCCCTTCTAATGATTAGTCTAATTGTCTCAATAGCAGTTTATTTGATGTGGCCATTTGTGAAAACTGATTTCACTTCTGAGAATAAAAGTCTTGGAGACTCAAGCTGAATTCTAACCTGAAACTTTAGGAAGAAATCAATAGCTCATTGATTAAACTGTGGCTGAGACAAGATGTAAGATATGAATTTTGGCTAATGTTTGAACTTTACTAAATATTTTATAAGATCAAAACTAGTAATTCACAGTCCTTGAAAATTTTGGTGATTTATAATATGCAGAAGTGCAGCATTTGATCTGGAGCTTTTTCTGATGTTTGTTCAGGAATATCAAGGAATATCAGTATAGTCTGATTATTAGAAGAGTCTGCAAGAGAGAGGACAGATGTGAAACTCGTACGCAGTATTAAACTGCACTTTAATTAGCTAGACATACAAAGAATATGCCAAAATTATATTCTCCGTATTAAGATTGTCACTTATGAACATTGAGAAGGTGCTCTTTTTTAACTTTTCAGTTTGTCTTGAAAGATGACCGAAGTAAGATTTTATTTTTATCCAATATGCTTTCTTGCATACAGCTGCAACAGTCGTAATTGCAGATGGTGTTTCAATCTGAGCAGTTAGTTCAGATATGTCACGTCACATCAAGGAACTCTAGATTTATTTCTACGTCTGTTGAGGAAGGATTTGCCAAGCAAACAATTTTCTTACAGTTCTTTAGATTATTGTTGGCATTTTGTATTTAGTGAGAAAAGTGCAATAGATTACATTTTTATTATCGTTCCTAAATGTGTGCATATTATACTGTATGCATCTACGCACAAAATCAATATTTGTTTAATCTTGTTAAGATGATTGACAGAATGGTTATTGCTTCTGCCCTCAAGTGACTGTCCTTCAGATACATATTCTCAGCTATTCACAAACAGTGGCTGATTTTGGCTTAAAAATTAACCTTCTTAAAACTGATCCTTAGGTAAATATATTGTGTTTTCTTCCCTCAAATTAGTGATGTATAGATTATTTTCCTACCATCCAGAGGGACCTGGACAGACTGGACAACTGGACCGTGAAAAACCTCATGCAATTCAACAAGGCCAAGTGCAAGGTTCTGCACCTGGGGAGGAATAACCCCAGACACCAGTACAGGCTGGGGACCGACCTTCTGGAGAGCAGCTCTGCGGAGAAAGATCTGGGTGTCATGGTGGATGACAAGTTGCCCATGAGGCAGCAGCGTGCCCTCGTGGCCAAGAAGGCCAATGGGATCCTGGGGTGCATTAAGAAGAGCATCTCCAGCAGGTCGAGGGAGGTGATCCTGCCCCTATACTCAGCCCTGGTGAGGCCGCATCTGGAGTATTATGTCCAGTTCTGGGCCCCACAGTACAACAGAGATGTGGAACTGCTGGAGAGAGTCCAGCGCAGGGCCACAAGGATGATCTGGGACCTGGAACATCTGCCCTATGAGGAGAGGCTGAGGGAGCTGGGCCTGTTCAGCTGGAGAAGAGAAGGCTGAGAGGGGACCTGATCAGTGTCTATAAGTACCTCAAGGGAGGGAGTGCAGAGTATGGTGCTGGTCTCTTTTCAGTGGTGGCCACTGACAGAACCAGAGGTAATAGCCACAAACTGAAGCACCAAAAGTTCCACAGGAACTTAAGGAAAAGTTTTTTAACAGTGAGGGTGCCAGAGCACTGGAACAGGCTGCCCAGAGAGGTTGTGGAGTCTCCTTCTCTGGAGATCTTCAAAACCCGCTTGGAAACAGTCCTGTGCCACGTGCTCTAGGTGACCCTGCGTGTGCAGGGGGGTTGGACTAGATGATCTCTAGAGGTCCCTTCCAACCCTAAGCATTCTATGATTCTGTGATTCTACCAAAACAGTATTCATTTTATAATGGAGGCACATATTTATACTGGATTAGAACTTTGTTTAATTAAATTATGCTCTGAAAAATTAAGTTTGTGTTAATAGTTCTGACAATCAGCAGTGTAAAACATCAATGTTTGAAATCTGTCAACAGCTTTTCTTTTTCTAAATCACTGTGTTGGTATGAAGTTAGAGAATTTGTTAAGAACGTTTAAATCTATTTGAAATCATCAGTACAATAAGAAATTACAAAATGAATATGAATTCTTTTAGTATGGCTACTGTTTGCTGAATCTTAGGTGGGGAAGCAGAGAAATAGGAAAACCATATTAAAAAAACTGATCGGCAAATTGAACCAAACTTTTTTTTTTTTTTCTTTGGAAAGGGCAGACATATAAATAATGTTATTTACATACACCAGAACAAAATCAATGAAGTAATTTTATTTTCTATTTTGTTCCTTTGCAATATGCATGTGCAATAACTCATCTTGACTTGCCAAGCAAGCAAAGAGCGATCCTGGAGGCCATGAGTTTCTCTCTCTATTTCCCAAACTATACATGTAACAGCTCAATAACAGACTGTATTTGCTTTCTGCAAACTATTCAGTTTTAGGCTGAATAATTCTCTTTCAAAAATTATAAATGATACTTTTTTAAAAATAAAAGCAGTTTCTGAATACTTCAGTTCAGTAGATAGTACAGAGACTGGCATCTCAGCTTCTGATCACTGTTAAGCACTGCCAGTGGTGCTGACAAGCAGAGTATAATATTTAGACTGCAACGTGTGGGTACTTACACTGCCACAAGCTGTGGCTGGGTCCTTTTGTGCACATTTAGAACTACTCTTAGAACTTGAGAAAAGGAATCCATGGACTTTATGCATGTGTCACTAATCTGTCCATAAGTAAGTGGGAGGTCAGATCTCCTTTAGCAAGTCTTGCATTTTGTTAATCGGTGGTGTTTTAAAGACATTAGCATGCCTCTTTTTTCTTTTTTCTTTTTTCTTTTTTCTTTTTTCTTTTTTCTTTTTTCTTTTTTCTTTTTTCTTTTTTCTTTTTTCTTTTTTCTTTTTTCTTTTTTCTTTTTTCTTTTTTCTTTTTTCTTTTTTCTTTTTTCTTTTTTCTTTTTTCGCAAAAGAGTATTGCTAAACTTTAACCTGAAATTAGAAGAGAATTTGTGAATAGAAAAGTATTCTTTTGGCCTGTCCTACCATTCTCAGAGAGTCAGATAATGCCAAGAATGCATCCATTAAATGACCACCTCACAGTCCAATGGACTTCTGCTCTTCCATTGGCCAAGATATTTTTCCCTGTTTTTTCTGTTGTCTGTGAATAATTTCATAGATTTCCATTTTAATTGATTGCTTTCAAGCATCAAACTGCTTTATAATTTTACCTATGGAATGGGAAAGGAGCATGTTTTAAAGATGAGACCCCTTGCCATTGCTATGCTTTTAAAGGTGGAAGCATGTCTGTGGCAAAGGGTATTAAGATGGAATTAATCCTTAGAATTCTGCAATATGCCCTCTGAATTAATATGAAGAAGAACTAGCACTTTGAGTTAATCCTGCCTTTAGAATCATCCCTGGACAAGATGTTGTGCAAAAACTGCACTTTCCTAAGATAAACTGCAGGATGTGTTGTTCCTCTCCTGCCCCTCTCTCGTTCTGCTATGGGAAATTATACGAGGAAGTCCAGTGGTCTCTGTGAAATATGTGCCTGTTCTCCGATCAAATCTCAGCGGACAGATACCCAGACCACAGAAGCTCTGAGTGAGCTTCTCTCAGAAGAAAGCTCTGAGTGACTCTAGTTGCCACCCTAACAAATCAGAGTTTTTTACACTTATAATGCTATTAGTTTCAGTGAAACAAATGCTTCTTGTAGAACTTCTGTGGAAAGTGATTCTCAGAATAAAAATGAATCACATCTTTTGTGTTGAATTTCAGGTTCTTTGTAGATTATCATATTAAATCATTCTATTTTTTATTTTATTTGTTTAAATATGTTCCTTCCCCATTTTTGAGATTGCACCTTTGGCAGATATAAAGCAGGAGGAGAAGGGAGTTCCAAAAGAGAACTTTCATTCACAACAAATATGTGCAACTATGGCAAAATGAATACAGAATATTAATCAACCTAAATTTTACTTTGCATAAATATCCTTTTATAAACTCTTTAAAAGTTGATCTGTAATGTTAATATATGCATAGGAGTGCAGCACTGAATATCATTCAGACTTTGTTGGATATTTTTCAACTTAGGACCCTGATCAAATCTTGACTGAAAAGCAGAAGAGATGTCAAAAAGTTGTTTTCCTCAGGCCCAGTGAAATTTCTGCAAAAATAGATTTTGGCACATTTCCCAGTTAACCAATTACATAAAATTGAATATTTACAGAATTAATAAGTTCTGCACAGAGAGGCTGTTTTTAGATGCATCATTCATTTCTTGAATCAAGCTGGAGACAGAGATATGTAATAAATCGGTAATATTCTTTTTAATGATAACACTTAGTCTAATACAACATTTCTTATAGTTCTTAAAGAACATTCATAATATATGGAAAGTGTCCACAGGGATAGGTACTGAACTTGATTTTCCTTACTGTTGACAGGCAGCAACTGAAAAAATACGCTCTTGCATGGGTAGGTAAATTTGTATGCAGTGGGTCAGTGCTCTCATTTTCTAAACAGGAAGGAGAACTACTTGTTCAACTGTCTGCATGATGCTGAGTGAGGTCGTGCAGCTTTGCCATCTATATTCATCCTTCGCCAGTTCACTACAGGGAGTAACTATTTGAAAGGCCTAGTTCTACATTCCCATTAAGATAGATAAAGATTTTGATGAAGTCATTGGAAATAAAGGGCTGTGCTTTTCCCACTGACATGGACTATCTGCTATAGGATACTTTAGTATCTTAACAGCACATAGTATATATTCTCTCATCTGCTGCCTTCAGCATGTATTTTATGATCTACTACCTTCTTGCATTCCAGTGCTAAAAGTGCAGAGTTTGGTCCTGTCTCTGTTTTATTCTGGAAAAGAATCTTGTTCATGTAAGATGTTTTTGAGCAGATTTACTACTTGGGATTTTTGCATTTTTTTTTTCAGATCAGTTTTACTGACTGTTGCAAACCATGACAAACCTTATACAAACCTGGTACAAAGCTTTTCCTTTTCTATAGGAATAATGCCTACATTTTGTACATAGAATTCTTTCTTTGGATCAGAAGTAATGATTGCCATTTTTTTGTTATTATGTATAGGTGTGATTTACTGAGAGGGCACACAAGTGATGCATCACTGCCATTTCTGTTTTTATAAAATCAAGTAATCATTGAAAAACTGGAGTTAAAACAAGTCCCGTCTTAGACCTCCTGCTTGTTACCAAATA
This sequence comes from Tinamus guttatus, assembly GCF_059628265.1. NCBI lineage: Eukaryota > Metazoa > Chordata > Aves > Tinamiformes > Tinamidae > Tinamus > Tinamus guttatus. The sequence goes on from NW_028288923.1 coordinate 4,577,616, forward strand.
TAGTCTGTTTTCTTTATGAGGAGTTGCTCAAGACTCTTCCTATAAAGGAAGAGAAAAAATCAGTTTTGGAGGTAATTCTATAGCAAGCATTGTAAAGAAAAAAAATAAAAAGAAAAAAGAAAAAGAGTGAGTGACCTGTTTCAAAAACCTTTAGTAGAGAATTATTTCCTAAAAAATGATGTGCTTTTAGTTGGAAGTGAGGAAGATCAAATTATGCAAAAGCCTCTCTCAATTTAGACCCTTCTTTATTGCTCTGTCAAATCTGAGACACAGAAAAATTGTTTTTTTTTTTTTTTTTTTTTTTTCCTTAGGCCTTCAGCTTTAAGTGGATTTTTTAGACGCTCAAAACTTCTATAAACCAGACTTCTGCTCTCTCAACAGTTCACTTTCTAACTTTGTTGCCTGGCAAAGGGTGTAATGGAAATGAGTCACACACTGATTCTGGGATGCTCAGAGATTGAGCATCTTTTTATGGTTAATAAAAGCAGAAGATGCCAATATGAGGATGTGCTTAGCTTAACTGATTATTTCTTTCTATTATTTCAACTTATTATGTTGCAATGAAATATGCTGTTTAAAGTGAAATATGTTGTTTTAGCAACTTAAAGTACAATTCCTTACAAAATACTTGTGTGATTCTCTCTAGCTGAACCATTACGGTGACACTTGAGTTAGATTTTGAAGGGTAAGAACTGTGTTTGTGTTTATAATCAGGGAAAAGAAAAACTATAACCAAATATCTTACTAGACATTGGAAACTCCACATCAATACTCAGCCGTGAGATATATTTCTCAACCGGATATTGGACTTTTCTAGTTTTGGGAATCACAGAATAGTCATCTGGGATTTGGGAAAGGTTTTTGTTTTTTTTTTTTTTCCTCTCCAACCAAAAAGAGCATTCATATACTTTGAATAACTTCAGACTTACAAAAAAACAAAAAAAAAAAAAAAAGGAAAGAAAATATATTGCAATTAGAGCATTGATGAGTGCTCTCAGAATGGATCTCATTTGTAGCAAACTGAAATGAACATGTAATGGTTCTGCAAATAGCAGAGCGCTTAAAAATAAAAAGGGGAAGAATGCGGAAAGTACATATTTGCATAGCTCAAAAGGATGGGGATTTACTACCACTATTTCTGTTGTAGTGACTTCATCACCTAGGAGGGGAAAGAGATGAGGGCTTTCAGTATAGTTTGGAGTTTAAGGAAAACTGAATGTATGGTTTTTCATCCATGAGTTACCATAGTATCCGGTTTCCCTGGTTACCATTGACCAAGGAAGGGACTCTAGGGAAGCTGGGGCTTGATTATTTTTTTAAGGGAAAAAAGAGAGAGAGAGGTCAGAGAAGGCTTTTTTTTTTTTTTTTTTGAGTGTGTGAGAACGCAAAATGTGAGAATGTGCTGGAGGATAACAGGTGGGAGCAGATTTTCTCTGAAATGGAATTTATAGATTTCTTTTCAGTGCTGGCAGCTAAAGCAGTCAAAAGAAAAGGACTGGTTTTGTGAAACAAATTCTGGTAAGAATGAGGAAAAGCAGAGATGCAAAGCTGTCTTGTAAGAGGCTGGAAATACAAAATGAGTTGTGCCAATACATATGATACAATGTGTGGTTTGACCAGAATTTTCCAGAGATACTTGCTTTGGCTTATTTTTATTCCAAAACAACTATTCCAGGTTTTCCAAAGCATGAGTTGTGTAAGTGCCTTTTCCATGAGTCGTCAGGTACAGTGCATGTAAGTTATCAATATTCATAAACAACTGTGTTGTCAATCCAAAGTGCTTAATTAGCTGAGTAGCTCTTGAGGGCTGTGATTATGAACTGATCCTTTCTGTGTGAGGCCCTTTGAAAACAGAGAACCAAAAAAGATTTATTCTGTCCTATCATTTTCATGGTAATCTAAAGAATTTCCTTGACATTCCAAATATGGGACTGCTGACCAGTTTCCAGAAAGGAAAATAAAATAAATGAGATCCTTTCAGCTTTTCTTTATGGCCTGCTGTACTGCATACTGTAAATAGAAAGATAAATCACAGAATGGTTGAGTGGCAGATTATAACACGGAGGGTTTCCAGAAATTTTTTTTTTTTTTTTTTTTTTTGGAGGGGTGGAGGGACAAGGGGAGGGGATCGGGATATTGCTATATTTTGTTTCTGCTTTCAGACTTAACTATTTCATATCCAGAAAGCTTTTTATGCTATTCAGCACTTTAATAGAAACCCAGTATGAAAAATACTCCTACACAGCCTTCAATTTGGTAATTAGTGGAAAGCAAAGGAAAGCAATATCTGCTTTCATCCTTTAGACTGCTTGGCATCTAATCAGAGCTCCAGAACTGGTGAATTTTTGACACCTTTACATTAGTAAAATATTTTTGGACATTTTAATATCATTATATCACCAAGATCTACTTGCCCTAGAGAAACTTTTTAACAGTGAATTCTCACACATACAAGCTTGGTCCTGCTGCTCCAGTTCTAGAGTCAGCGACAGTTTAAATGGAAACGTGTTTCTGCTTTCTCCTGTGGTTTGTAACTTTGATGCATATCCTCATTTTGTTCCTTCGTTTCCTCCAATTGCAGGTATTTGACTGGCCCAGCTCTTCCTGTTCCTAAGTCAAGTGTAAATAAAGACTTAAACATTAGAATGCTAGACATACTTCTGTGTGACCCTAGTATGTAGCTGAAATGGTAAATTACAGGCTTTAATATGCTCTAGTATTTATTTTCACAGGGGCCAGATGGTAGGAAGCGGATGATTTTGCTAGGCAAAGAATTTTAAGCAATGTTTTTGCAATGTGATTGCGATGTTGTAAGTAAACCCTTTGCTTTACCATATTTAATTGTTGGACTTTTTGTTGGTCTATTTTGTTGATTGTTTTAGTAAATAGGTTTTGTTTTCAAAAGATTTATATCATATTTTTATTTTCAAGGTTATTTAACATGGCAAAAAGATGTTTTGTTTCATGTCTTCTCATTTTTTTTACAGAAAAGATTCTGATTTTGATTTTTAGTGGAGTATATGAAGGTAGAATGAAGTTTTAAATTTTCACTATTCAGTTTTACTGCGCTCATATTCTCCTTTATATGGCAGTATTTTTAAAAATAATTTTATTTTTTCTTCAGAGTATGAGTTTGGAGTCCCAAATTCTCTCTCAGTTTTTCTTAGTTATAAGATTTTTTCCCTGTGTTTTCAAAATGGTGTTTCCATTTCTGCTTTGATCCTGATTTGCATGAGTACAATGTCAAATTTACATATCCCAGTTGGTGTTTGCATCTGCACCTGGCCATGCATGCAGTCACTTTTTGCATTTGCAGGTAAGGCATAGCTAAAGTACAAGTACAAGCTAGGTAGTCTAGCAGTCTCAGAATTGCCAAGATTCCTGTTGACCTGACAGCCCTGGAGAATTTTATAAATGGAATGGAAGAAATCACTGAGGGGGAGTCCTCACAGCTTTGGAGGCAGCAAGAGAGAATACACAAATGTGGTTGCTTGAAAAACTAGGAGCTTGGAGGCTCAAAGCTTGGGTTGAGGAATGAATCTTTTGACCACATTCATGTTGTTGTTCTCAAAATGCATTTTGCATGCATTAATTTGGAATAATTTGACTTCCTGTAGACACTGCTGTCTTCAGTGACGTTTCTTTCTGTACTTGTGTCATGAGCCAGCTTTTCCAGACAATGCATTTCTCTACAAATTCAGTTCAGTGTTCCCCGATTGTGAAAGCTAGGTGACATCTGCGAGCCTCAGAAGTACCTTTGGCAAAAAAAAACATGGCAGCTGCCTCAAATAGCAGGGCCACTGCTTGGGTGATCCTGGATTCATTAAGTAGTCCAGGGAACTGCTCTCACAGCAGTACAAATTACAGTGCAATCTCAGTCATTCATGGCCAACCTGGGCTTCCCTATCACTGAGTGAGAGAGGGGCAAACCCGTCTACTCGCCTTCTCCCTGCACTAGTGTGCCTGAAGTCCTCAATTACCGAGCAGAAAGGGAACCTCTAATAATCCTCCTTTGACAGAGGCTGATTCTTTAAAATTGTCATCTTTAGTATCCATGTGGTGTCTAAACATATCAGATCTAGGAAAGTTTTGAGAAAGGAGATTTTTTCTTTCCTTTGGAAGTAAGATTTCCCTTTTCTCAGGCACTCATGTCTACTTTGATTGATAGAGATGACTTAGCTGTAGTTTAATTTGTTATCTAGTTTTTTATTTCACAGTTAGTCTTTTCCTGACATAACTATTTCACCAATTATTATTCCTTTCATGCTGCTGAAAAATATTCTTTTCAAAATGTGATTTAACAGGTAATATGTCCAGTTTCCTCATTGGGAACTGATTTTTTTCCCTTCATTCCTCTTTCAATGTGCACGTGAGAGTAATAAGAATTACCTTCCACAGAAAGAAATAGAATAAGCAATTTTATAGGAAATCTGCCATTAAAAAAATACAATCTATATTTGAAAGGACAGTCCTTTAGAATTCAATCAAAATGTTGCCAATGTACATATTTTGCCAATTGTGCATAAATAGTAATTTAATTTTCTCTTCTGTCTTGCTGACACATTCCAAAAATGTCAATCAGAAGAGTGTGCTATATTGACCTTAGCAGTTACTTGCTAAATTTTAGAAGCATCCTTTTAGTCAATTCCCTTGGAAAGGATACTGGTGCCAATATTTATCATTGATAGGCATAACTCACAATGTCCCATGTGTGGCAATAAAGTTTACTATGTTCTAAAAAGAGGACCCAATGTATTTGAAAGCCATAGTTTAGCATTTATGTAGAAATAAATAACATACTGTGGCTTGTTAGATAAATGAATGCCTGACGAACACACCAAAATCACCAGAAGCATCCAGGATTGCCACAGGAGATGTGAATTTGCTCTTCCTGAAGATCTCTAATTGCTCTACAAAATTCCTCCAGCAAGTTAGAAGGTGTTAATAATTGGTAAAAATGCCATTAATTTATTTTCTGATATGCAATGCCTTCTGGGGTGAAAAATTGCTGTTATTTAACTGAAATGAAAATTAACTAAAAAGTGGTGAGTTGGGGAGAGAAAGATTCCAGGTAAGCACAAGGTCACAACATGTCCACAGTTTTCTGTCCAACTGGGCAAGAAATCTATATTAAGAATCTTTTTAAAATATTTTAATGTCTTGTACTGTGCATTGTTCCCTTGTGAAGCACAGTTTCAATTGTGCCCCAGGTCGCTGCACATGGGGTCTATTTATGTCAGTATGTCATCTCACAACCATCACCAGTGATGCAGATGGAGAAAAGACACTTGTCGTTTGTACAGTATCAGTAAAAAAGAGTGCTGGCGTCACTGTAGTTTACCTGCTCACTGTGCAGAAAGTTGAAGAGGTTTTACTATTTCTTCAACTTTTCCTGAAGTTTCCTGATTGTTTTTATTGCACTGTTTGAATATTACCATGATTCATGGAAAACATTTATGGGAAGAATGGGAACTTTGTGGAAGTACAAAAAGTTCAGAAAAAAATCTTTTTTTTTTTTTTTTATGTAAGATTTCCTAATTCTGATTTAGGCAACCTTTTAGAGAGACAAAGACCTGCAAATTAGGAATGAATATGTAAGCTGTATAATGGGGTGGATAGGCTATAATTTTTATTTAGTTGATGGGAATAAATATTTCATATGAACTGTGCAATATTTCACCTAAGACGTTTATCTCTCAGTCTGATAGTAACTGGTGGCCTAAGAATATTATTTGCATTAAAAGGTAATAGCTGTTTCTATTCATTTAAAGCTATCTTTCGTTTGCACTTTTCTTTACTCCTAGAAGATAATAAGTTTTACAAAATTTAGTAGAGACATTATTGTATGAAGATGGAAGTCTCCACAATTCTCTTGTTTAGTTAGTATCTTCAGAGCTCCTTTGTTTTATGCTTTCTTTCCTGAGGAGATCAATAATGGATGGTTGACATTGTTCCTTCACCACTCAGAAATGAGAAAGTTTAAATGCATTTCTTTAGGGCAGGCATGTTTTTCATTCTGAGCTGAAAACCCTGTAATTGAGTGAAGTTTATAAGTGTGATTGCTATTGGTGTGTGTTCTAGTTTGATGTGCCTGTGAAAGGTTCCCCTGGCATTTACCTGGATCTAAGGAAGGTTGACCTCATCTCCCAGAGTTACAGAGCATGTAAAATGTCTCTGCTGAGAGGTGCATATACAGAACGATGCTAATTCTCAGAAGCTTTTGGGTGAGTGTGACGTATGATCACAACCATAACTTTCTCAAAGCTTGAAGGTTGCACATAATTAATCTAATTTTTATTTAAAGAAGAAAGAAAAAGAAAGCAAACGAAAGAACAAAAGTCTATTGCTATGCAAGGTTGAGTTATTCTTTTATACGCTTAGTGAAGTGAGTAAGAAGTCTATGTCAGATTTGCCATCGGAACATAGGAAACTGCCTGATTTATTTGACAGGACTTTTTGCTATTTGAAGGTCTAAAAAGTGAGCAGAAATGGGTACCACATGAATGACGTATCAGTATATGATTTACTTTTTCGGACAATGACTAATTAAAGAACAGTTACGATTACCCGTCAATACCAGCAGCATTTAACTCTCCTTTCATTAAAAGAAATGCAAATGTACTCCATGAAAGACACTGGATCAAAATATGCAGGATAGACAGTGATGTGATCAGTGCAAAGTCATCTCTGTGTCTCAGATCCCTCTCTTGTATAAGCTGTCCTTATGCTGCTCTAAACATCCTACTGTATCCCAGTAAGCAACCTCTGGCACAGCAGGTCTCTGATGTTGCCAGGACATAGATTGTTTTACCTACCAAAGGGACACTGAAAATGCAAGTTTCAGTGCCAGAGAGTCTGTCAGCTCTGTCACTCCTGTCTGAGTTGATTTTATTTTACCTTTTGGAAGTCTTTTTATGATAACTGTTCGCAACATATATCTCCAGAATGCTTCATGTATAATATGCTAGTGAGTGTTAGTCTCACTTACCTGCTGTCAAAGATTTTGTCCTGTCTGTTCATCTTTTCTCATCCTTTTAATGTTCATGATGAATACTGACTAATAGTCTGGCCGCCATCACACACATCACAGAAGTTTCTTGAAAACTGGGGAAAAAAAAAAGTTATTTAATTTATTATTGTTTTCATCTACTAATTTGGAAGGAAATAAGTAAGACAAGTTGGCTTGCAGTGTTTGTGAACCCACACTGGAATATCAAATACTGAAGTGCTGTATATTTGGATTCTGAACAGCAGTAGTGATAGCAGCAGGAATGAGTCTATCTTCAATAGCAGAAAAGCTGAAAATACAGATGTGCTCTTACTTCCCTCAAGTTGAAACCTTTGGATCTGTCCCCCAAGCAGCCAAACAACAGCAGTCCCCACCAGCGTGTATTTTGACAGCTGCAACACCCTTCTTTAATGAAGGGAAGCAGGGAGAGTCTGAGAAAATGAAGGCGAGTCCCTGGAAATACTGCAAAAATTTCCTTTACAAAGCTGCCTTGCCAGGGAAAGAAAGGCATAAAACTGAAAGTAGAGGAGATTTTGCTTTCTGTTTCAGGATAAGAAGAGATGGCAAAGATTCTGTGAGGTGCCTTGGGACTCTCGCTTGTGACTTTATGTGAAAGTCGCTTACGTGATGTGGCAATTCTCTGAGAGATGCTGATCTAATACAAAACGAGGAGGAATGTCACCTGTACACTGTAAGAACTGAGGATTGCTTTGCAGCTGATAGCAATACGTAAATCTGTGATTGCAAGGAATGTTAGTTGCAAGTGATTAGTTATAAATATAGAACTTTATCACCAAAAGTAAAATAACTCCCAAATATTGTAAATCAGCACCTTTTTGGACAGCATTTATTGTCTTTGCTATATGACCTGAGTTCTATCAGCAGCCATACAACTATGTTTGTCTTGTTCATAGTGAAAATAAGTGCTAGTTTTCTTACACATAAATATGCTATCTTTTTGTCAATTGTGTTTCGAACACTTTTATCAACACTGATTGCGGCTCAGGGAAATGACTTCAATATATCAAAGCCCGAGAGGAAAGAAAGCCAAGAATGGCTGGATATTTCGAAGCAGAATAAGAAATGAGCGTTGAAATTCATGAGAAATAAAAGCAATTTGTAGTGCAGAGGTAGGTCTTGTATTAGATAAATGTGTTTAAAATATTGCATGTAAATGAAATAGATATCTGAGTTTAAGAAGAAAGAACAGTGCAATGCATCAGTATTTAATAAAGTACTTGAAGATAGTAATAGACTTGTTTGAAAAGAAAATTACCTATGATTTACTCTAGCTGCTTCAAAATTAATTTATTTTTTCTGGTTCAGAATCAGTCCCACTTTCTCCTACTGAATATTTTACATTTAAAATAGATCAGTATTAGAAACAGTGAAAGAATAGTCTGAGGACCGGCTTTTTAAAGACAGCACTTTTGCTTTCCTCATTAGGGGGAGACAAAGATAGTGTACCAGAAAAGGTGAAAAACATTTTTTTTTTTTCTCAAACACTCCACCACGTGAGTAAAGCTAGCAGATATTTTCCTTTTTTTTCCAATGGAGATGTACCACTGCTGTGGCAAAGCAAGCTAAACAAAAGCAAGCTAACTTCCCAGTAACAACAAATTTTGGAAGCACTTTTTTTTTTTTTTTTATTTTGATCACATTTGATGATATACAGCTATAAATGAAGCACAGTTGAGAGAAGTAATCTTTTATAAAATAAATGACAAGATTGTTGCTTACACAAGTTTAGGATGTGACTAGATTTTATTGATATGAATTATTTACAGTTACAAAAGGGCACTAGTCTGTTTTAACAACATACTGCTAAACAGGTGTTAGTTTGAAAGGAAGACACTTGGTCTTGTAGTGTGTTTAGGATGTTTTCATTTTTCAGATGTTAGTTGCTTGTTGATTTTACTAAACAGAATTGCATTCCACCATTATGTGTATGTCATTTGGGCTATGCTCGCCATTTTTATTAGATACTAGTGATGAACTTTTTCTGTTTGACTGACAGCCTCAGGCTCTTAGCTTGCTTGGTGAAATATAAAATATATATCTATGTGCACAAGACTGAAATGACAGTCCTTTTCTCTTTTCAAACAAGCAACACACATTACAGAAATGGAAACTATTGCATTCAGTACTCATTTCCAGGGTTCAAACCTTTGTGTGTGATTGGCTTACACATGAGAACTTGACATTTATAGAGAGCAATATTGAGCTATCCAACTTCATGTTTTCATATACTCTCTTCGGATTGCTCTAAAAGCACACCTGGGAAATCTGCACATGTCCATTCCATGACGAATCTGTCATCATCACACATCTTTTTTTAAACAAAAGGAGACCATGACCAGAAAAGCCCAGAATGGATCTATCAGCTTTTCCTACTTCATCCCTTATTAAAATGCATTCTCATATTTGGCTCAGTTGTATACAGCACATTTTCCTCCTTTCTGTCACCTTCTTGTGTAAATACTGATCTAGCTACCAGACAGCTGAATCTCATTCTGTGCCAGGTGTCACTAGTTTCATGATTTCAGAACTATTTCTCATGAAAGAGGAAGTAAAAGTTCCCTTAATGCTTTGGCAGGAGTGCCCTGGGCTACAGTGTGGGGGGTTGGTTTGGTACCCTCAGCTGGATTTGCCCTTGCTATGCTGGTATGTGTTGATAGACACTGAGGCAGACAGCATGCTCAATTTTTTTAAAAAGGAGGTTGCTCAGTAGTAATATTTTTCGCTAGCTGAAATCTGCCAAAAATCTTTCAACTCTTTTTTTTTAATTTCAAAATTTCTTGTGTTTTTGGTGGCAAAAGATTTTAAAGCCCTGTTGTACAGTCCCATATCACTTAATGCTTGAGCTGTTAGACTGTTAGACTGTTAGATTAGACTGTTTTTGATATGTTATTTTGATCAGCATTTGACACTCGGCCACTCTTAGAAACATACCTAACCAGCTCATGAATTATTTGAACTTTAAATTTATATTTTTGACTTGTTTCAATTTATAACACAATTATGTTACATGTGCCATTCATCTATGAATATTTTTTTTCAGTAGAACAGCAAGTTGGCAACAGACCTGCTCTGAAAGTTGTGATACTTCAAAGGACACATAATCTGCTGTGCTTTTCAAAATTCCAAAAAAAGGTAAGATACAATCAAATTTTCTGCTAGATGGTGTTTTGCTATTCGGGTGACATTGTGGTTTGACAGACATGATATGATACAATGAAATGTGAATGACATAATCCCTTGTGACATAACTGATAGGCCAACCTAGAAATCTAATAAACAATTCAAGTAAGTTTACTGTACTCCTCTCATCATTGTCCCCAGCCATTCCCATGTGTTATGTTGCTGTTTGGGTCAGTTTTTTGGTCTGAAACGGATCAGAAAATGTGTTGGTTTGCTTATTCAAGCAAAAAGTGGTAATGTGAGACATTTTCATGTATTCGTTTTGGATATTCCAGGTATGAATGGTGTTGTGGCTGTATAATTATTAGCAGTTTAGGCACATGGAAATCGGGCCAGTAGGGTAGCTACTGAATATGTGGAACCATTTGGCTTATTGACATATAGAGGGCCTGACTCTTGAGACTCTGTATTGTGGCTACCTATGACATGACTGGCTTCTTTCTGAAGTTATCCATGTTTTTTGTTTGTTTGTTTAAGGTTAAGTTTGCTCTGACTGCATGTGGCATAATATGCTCACACATCTACATTGCAAACTGTGATATGGTTGAGGCTGTTGTAAGGAACTTGTCTCCCTAGCATCGTCTGAATTTTGCCATAATACAGATTTAGAGGTGAATTTTGCCTAGAATTTAGGTTCCAGCAGAAAAAGAAGCTATCTCCACATGACTCCAAGTTTGAAGGTGCCTTATGCCTTCATAATGAGGGAGTCGACAGAGTTGCTCTGAATACATATTCCATTTTAAATTCATGCCCTCTTTTATTCTGGATAACTTCATTGATGAAGGGCATTCAAGTAACTCTTGATTCCTGAAATATACTGGTTAAAGACAGGAATAAACTGTCTGCTGCCCGTGTATAGTAGAAAGACTGTAACTGTTCAACCCTGCTAGCCTGACATACCTGGAATGTCAAGGCTCCCTGCTCTTCCCTGCAAAGGCCAGGGGCAACAGAGGTGATGACTGTAACTTTTTTTGCGAGTAGCCAGATGGTCTTGTTCGTTTCGTTCACCTGAATAGATAATAGGTAGCTCAGCAGAGAAGTCCTTGCTGTCAGCTGAGATGTAAATGCTTCTGCACACAGAATCTTGCCATTTAAACCTGATCTTGCTGTCTTAGTCTCTCCGAGAAGTAATTTTTTTAGGGATGCTAGATTATACAAACAAAATGTAAATAAAAATATGAACTGATACCAAAATATGGGAACAGTAATATTCTGCCTAGCTTATTAGCAAATAGGCCTCATATGAATGTTGTGATCTGTTATTATACATAACGTAGGTGTTTGTCGTCATAATGTATTTCTACGGTATTTTCTTCATAAAGCAAGCTACAGAATACAGTTCAGTATATCTGACATGTATATTTCTAGGGAAGAAGAGGTAAAATACAGAATGCAGCTAACATTGGGCTCCATAAGAAATTTGGGGATGATATATATTGCTAATGAATACAAATCTTTGTAGGTTATTTCGAATGGTTGCATTCAGCAAGTCTAAAAATGTTTTCTTCTGAAATCTTTAACTGCATTCATCTATATCAAAAGTCTCTAGCTGTGCTTTTGTCCATCTTCTTCCCTGTTTCCTCTCTTGTGCTTGACTTTTTTGGCTTTTCCCACAAGGATATCCAGAGGTAGGAGCAAGGCAATACCGTAGCAGACTTCCCTGAAGCCTCTACTAGCTCACTGATGCACACTTGTTTTAATTTTCTCTCTCCGTTCTTTTTCCTTCTCATGTGTCAATGGTCTTATGCTATAAATGCAATCCAGAGGCATGTTGCTAATTATCATATAGGAGTTGAGTTTGCTGGCTACCATCAAAACCTAAAAACCAGTTTTCACCCAAGAGTAGAAGTTACAGGGGCACAATGGGATTTAAACAATGAACAAAGGCCCAGATTCACCCCTAAAATAACTTCTGTAAACTTGACCATGTAGCTGGATTACATTGTTCAACAGTTGCCTTTTTACCCATAGAAACAGGCAGCTCTTATGCAACTTATATTCTGGCTAGTGTCAAGCTTCTTTGCAACACTATTAAGGTAAAATGATGCTGAAGTAAAATAGTAATGTAATACATTATAATTAAATTCTGCTTTTGAAGGTCAGTGAACTTCCAGATGTATTATATAGTGCTATATATTCAGTAAGATGTTTTACGAGAGATATGCTCACTGATTCTGGGATGATAGGAGAATTGTACCGTGCAGGAGGAGTCCAAAACAAATCATTATTACTCACCACAAGCAAGAGACTTGGGAAACTTAAGTGAAAAGTGGCTAGTTTCACACCATTCCAAGCCTTGGTTTGTGTTTATATAACTTAAGCACCTTTCTGGTATATTCCTTTTTCTTTCTCACTGCAGAAAGAGGAAAAGTATTTATTGAGGCAAGTATTTCTTCTTGTCTTCCCTCTGTTCTTTGCAGAAGTCACTGAAAAACCTTTCCTGATTACTAATGAATAACGTATTTTCCAGATTTCCTAGGAGTTTCTCAGTATTTGATAAGTTTGTCCCACTCTCATTTGCCCTAAAAGTTCTTTACACCATTACAGTTTAATTTTCCCTTGGGTCATATCCACAAGATAAGCCTTGGTTACTCATCGGAGATTGTTTTTGTTTCCAGTCTCATCTTCAAGTGTGTTTGCAAACATTTAACTACTTTGATATGTGTAACATGGAGCTACCTCCATGGAACTTCTTGCCTAGGCTCCATATAGACACAGTCTGCTTTATGAGTAGGATAGTTAACTATACATTACAAATCATTAAATATTCTTAATTCTGATGTGGAGACAAATGAAACCTGTCATTAACAATTGAGTTTTAGGGTGCATGTGTATGGGCGTGCTAAAAGAAATTTATGCAGATTAAATCCATTAGCAGTTTTTTGTGCACCTCATTAAGCAAAATACCATATCCCACATAGCTCTTCTGATGCTCTCATTAGACAATTTAAACTATACTATTCCATGCTATTGAATAAAAAATTTCCCTTGTGTAACAAATAAATTGTCAATACCTACAAATGCCATACTAACACCTTGGACTAATCAGTTTTCTCACTATGCTGTATCATTGCTCAGTCTGCAAACAGACAAAGAGATCTCTGGAAAATAAGCATATTTGCTACTTGTCACAGAGCAGTCCTGGCTCTCTGGCAACGTAACTGACCTAAAGCACATGTAAAGCACATGTACCGCTGTGCATCAGGGGTTGAAAATACTTCTTGGTGAAAATGGTTGAAAATGTTACCGCTTCATTCTCTTAGTCAGAAAATACAGACTTATCAGACACTGAAGTCTTCTGAGAGAAGATGTTATCTTTGCAAAACTTTATAGTGGAGTCATTTCTGGGTCCATGATGGAGTAGCTGCTGTGGCTACATCTGCAACAAGGGCCACAGGTTTATAGTCCCTTTAAGCCAGCATACGTTGATTTCACTACTTAAATGTTCCTCCTACACAAGTAGGAGGAAAGCCTTCAAGAGAGTTAGACTGCAAGAACTTGTCGTTATCTTTGCAGGTGAAAGGGAAGGACAGGAATTTCTCTTCTCTGACCATTCACACGCAACAAGAAAAATGAAAAAGGAATTACAGGCTAAAGTAAGTTATAATCAGTGCATATGGAGGTCAAATCAAAAAGTGTGGTGACACTTTCTTTATTCCCTTTTTCCACTGCTACTTCACTGCCCTCCCTGTTTTCCAGATTGGAATGTGCCAAAAAATCTTTCATTTTCATGCCCCAAAGTGTTATGTCTAATTCCAGCTCATGCAGCCTGGAAACAAAGCAATCTATTAACAAGGGGACAGCAGGGAGAGAGGAATGACTCTCAGTTGAGTACTCAGGGTTGAGGTCAAGTTAACTTTTCTTTTTTATTTATGAGTGAAGACACAGTAAAGTCAGAGAACACTAACAATGGCACTTTGTTTCTCTCAGTTTACAATACAGGGCAGTATTTTACTTTAAAACTATGTTAACAATATTCTTAGTTTCTGCCTTCTTCCTTGCTTCTTGCAGATGCCAAAGCATGTAGAATTTCTGTTTCTATCTCACACTAGAAACAGCAGTGTATAATAGAATATGTGAATTCTTAGTGTCACATGTAATGTCCTTTGCTGCCTTCGAACATTTGTCATTTTGATCATTACACACAGTACCGTTTGAACAAAGTAACTAATCAATCCCTTCTCATTGTGTCCTTCACATACTGCCAGGTATCAGCTTTGTTCATTTCCTTTATTTTCAAAATTGTGCAGTAAACTGCACTGTAGATCTGCTCAGCATTAGGAAGTGGCCTGCCATTCTGCTTGGCAAGAAGGAGTGTCCCTGTCAGTAGCTGTCATCTCACTCACTCAATCAGGATGCTGCTGAGATTCATGAGGATAAGTGGTTTCCCAAGGGAAGTCTTTTGTGTCTTATTTTGTTTTCTGTGGCTAGTGAGGTGCACCCCATATTCAGAGAAGATTTCTGGAGCGCTAGCAAAACATTATTTCCTTCACCGAATACTGGTCCACCCTGGCATAAATGAAAGGGGCCAAGTAGAAGCTTACTGCCCCATACTTTCATTGGCCTTATGTAGACTTGTGCAGATCATCCTGATGTGACTCGTGCCATCCTAACTGTGTCTGGACAAAGTGTAAGCAATTTTTGTGGATGAGCCATCTGACAAACCCAGCCTCAGCCTCCCTGACCTCAGCCCCTCAAGAGACGGGGTTATGGCTGCTTCTGCAGTGTGAATGACCAAGGCCTGGCCTGGGCTCTCAAAGTCATGGACTTTCTAAAGCTCTGGGTTTAGCCCTGAAAACAGAAAATCTGGTAAAGTTAATAACCTTTTCCCTGAGTCATCTGCAGCCTGGAGGGATCAGATGCTTGCTATTGTAAATGCTGTAGTTCCCCTGGCTTACTGAAGAAAGGAAATTCTCCCATTTACAGAGCTGCTGGCGTGGGTGAGCCCATAGCACAGAGCTGAACCCTGAAAAGCATTGGGATTGAAGGAGGAGGATGAAAAAAAAAAAGGGGGGGTGGAGGAGGGGGAGAGTTAGGGAGAAGAAGTAATTTCATTTTTTTATGTCAGGATTGCCTTTTTTCCTGGACCATAAACCTTTCCAAATCCTGTAGTTAAACCATGAATATGTTGTATGCTAACCAAATAATTTCTCCTATTATACTTTACATGCAATAAAATTCTTCAAATTCAAAGGTCACCAGCCAGACATGTAAAATGACTTCATGAAAGACTTCAGCTCATTAATCATGCCACAGTATAGCAGGACTCTCCCCTGTTCATTAGAATAACATTTTTTGCACTTTATGGCAAAGCATCATTATAATACAGAACAAGCACAAGGGAGTCTGAAAGACTTTTTTAATGAGACTTCATAGATGCTCATGGTGGGACTTCTCATCCTCCTTGCTCTTAAAAGAGCTGTCTGACAAAGGTTCAGAAGAATTTTACCTGATGAAGAGAACCAGGAAGAGAATTTCACAGGGAAAACTGTCAATGAGCTTACAGAAAGCTGTGTAAACCTGGCTGCCCTGTTGGCTGAGCTGTCAGTCTTCAAACAACTGGAGAGAAAAATCTTTAATTATATTCACCACACATATGACATTTTATGGTGTATTATTGTCATTTGCAGCAGTTGCAACTCGCAGAGAAAAAGCTGCCACTCAGGATCCCCAGGATCTTGAGTGGACTACCCACTTAAAAAAAAGGACAAACCCTGTAGTTTACTAGCAATCAACGTGGAAAGTTAGCTCTTCATCAGAACTGCTACAACTCAGTTGTATCATCAGTATTCTTCCTGTTAGTCTCATATTGTTTAGTCCAAACTTTGGATATACCAAAGAAAATGGAATTGTTCCAATAGTGCTACAATGAGACAGCCAATTTAAATCTCCCTTAATAAATATTTTAAGAAGTGTTAATAATATTATAGTGTCTTTTTTTTTTTAGCTGAAATAATGAAATTGCAAAAATGGCTTATAAAGTTTTGTGGATCTTCATTTTTAATTAAAATGTTCTCCTTCTCTGTTTTCCCTCTGGAGTATAGTCACTTTAAGTGCTAGGAAAGATAGCAAAGTTTCTCACAAAAAGAAGTACCAGTCTGACTAATGATCTCATCTTTCTGTTATTTTTTCATTTCTTGTCTGTGATGATGGTGTGGGTTCTCCCTCCAAATAAATACTTGCCAAGTCAGGACCTAATTTTGTTCTCCTGTTCAATTTTATATTCCCTTTGAAGACAAATCAAGTTTTAACTCATATGGATGCAAACACTCTGCATTATGCTGACAGAGAAGGAACAACAATTATGAGACAGGAAGTAGCTAATGGGAGCTGCAGTACCTGGCAGTATTGCCCGCCTCAAGAGAGAAAATAAAATTTTATACTTAATGAAATCACCAGATACTTTAAAAAGACTATATTGAGCTTCTAGCCTGCCATCTCATGGCCCTGCATTCTTGATCTCCAGTGACTGCTATAGATATTTTTCTCTCCCCACACTCCTTGTCTCCTATGTAGTAATTAATTTCTACATCTCATTTCTTAATCAGTTCTTCCCTTCATCTCTGAATCTGTTCCAAACCTGTAAACTCTGTATGTGCCCCAGACACTAAATCCTCAGATGAACTCTGAGGTATTTACTACCCTACTACCCTAGCAGGGTCTAGACATTCAGCAGATGTCTTGCCTGTGCTCATCGGAGGTTCTGTACTTTCCCTTGTTTGCAGGCCAGGGACTTTTTTGATATGAGCTGTGGGTGGGCCAGGGACAGAGTAGTGTCATTTTGCAAGCTTGGAGCTAGGGAGAAGCAGTGTTCCTTTCCACTCCCCCAAGTACTCTCATGAACACTGTGACAGGCAAAAGAGGTACTGAAATAGAAGAAGCAGTTCAAAGTATAAAACATGGTTACAAAGATGCTTATGAGTTCCTTTCTTCAGCTGCTGTCTTGCCCAAATCATCAGCTCCTATTGGTCTATTTTCCATCTTGCTCTCCAATCAGCCAAGAAAAGACCTTTTCTTCTTGTGATTTCTACTCCCCTTTCCCTGGTGTTGCTCTGATCTGCTTTGTCAAGTGATCAAAGCCCCAGTTCAGGTGAGCTGTTGCTTAGTTACCACCTGCCTGGAATTCACTCTTGAAACATTGCTTTGTCTTGAGAAGTAGTCATATCTTTGTTCCTGGGTGCTCCATTTAAATGGATGATCAAAGCTTATCAGCCCTCTCTATTAGCACTGTGTTAGGTGAAAAATTTTCTCTTGTCACCTTCTCTGGATTTTAGGACAATTTGGAGAAAAGAGACCAAAGAAAAGACAAGAATGTTCTACAGTTTAGAAAGGAGTTTGTCAGAAAAGAGTCTGACAGGGAAACACACGGATGGTCTCCAACATCAGTATGTAAGCAGACCTCATATATTATTATAGGAACTAGTGTGCCTAAGGCTGATGCTTTGACCAATTTGAGTGCTACTCATTCAGGTGCAGCAGAGCCAGATTCTTCTTTCTTTGCTGTCTAGTCTGAGTTGTATTAGGAAAAAGGGATCATAGAACTATCATACACTACAGGATTACTATTTATAGCTTATGTTTTTCACTACCAATTAACATTAATTTTATTGCAATATGAAATTATACCCATCATGAGATGGTAGTAAGTGTTTTTATTTTATTTTATTTTTTTTTGGACAGCGTACAATGTCAGCATAAAAGCAGCCACTGAGGAGATCAAAACTGGGTAAGATCAAACACTGTGAACATATTTTAACTGCGAAAATGCTAGGGCTTGTTTCATTTAGTGATGTTACAGAATGCAGAAGAACAAACGGTTTTGAAGAATGCATATCAAAAGAGATTTAAGTTAGAAGCAAAAATGTTGCTCTTAGATACAACATTATTCATGTGCAGCATTACACAGTATGTAAGTAGGAAAATCAAAATAACACCAGTCTATGAAACTGATTTACATGGGAGTTGAGAGGATCTGGTTCCAGTCCTGTATCAAGCTCCAAATAATGTCCTAGTGCATAGACTCATACTTTTTATTTTACAAAATCAGGGCTGAGTACTGCATATTAGACTATACTTACAGGAATAATTTGCAGATGCAAAGACATAAATGCAGTTCCCCAGATTTTTTGAGTGAAGTTCTACATGAAACAGAGATGATAACTTCTCTTAGAGAAATGATTATGACTTCTTTATTCCGAAGCTGTGGCTGCTCCAATCTCAGCTTAAGTTAGAGGAGTCCTAGTTGAGCTGAAAATTGATAACAGAAGGTAAAACATTTCTGTTCTCTACCAGCTCCTTGGCGGGCTTCTGTAGTTGGTGGAGGTGTGAGCTCATCCATTTGTTGGCCAATTGAAAGCTGTCCCTTCCTCAGGGAGTGGAGGAAATCTGTATGACTGTGTTTTCACACCGCTCAAGGGCACAATTTCAAATACAAGAGAATGCTGCTTGCCTTTATTAAGTGTAGTCAAAATTGTCTGGATTGCCATTTCTTTATCCACCCAGGTGCTGAAATCTTGACATAAGACCAGATTTCTAAGATCTCTGCATTCTGACACCTCTCTATAACTGGGAGGGTTAGTATGAATGTACAGATATATAGTCTCATTTTTAGAAAGCTTAGTAATAGGGCAAAATGAAGTGTTGATTACCTGATACAGCATTTCAGTGTATTAAACTTTGAAGAATGCTTGATTTTTTTTTCCTGAAGTATGTTCAGAACAATAATCTCTTAGCTCCTGTATTCTGCATATAAAAAACATCAAGCAGTTATCAAGCATGGAATAATCATCTGTGGCCTGCAACTGTGCTGACTTTTGAAAGTTTTGGAGCAGAACATATACATATTCAACAGATTGATGACCCTACAGACTACCTTCTATTTTATTATTGTTGAAATGTTGGATCAGGAGAGGCTGTGGACGTACAGACGTTCCCCTTCCGTTCTATCTTTTTCATCCCTAGTATGGGCGAAATTGCAGTGTGAGACAGCACAGTTCAGTCTTAGACCTAATGTCCTCTCAGGTTCTAGTGATGTGAATCCCAATTAATGCCAATTCTGAACATGATTTTTAACATATTTCAGCTTTTCCAGCCATAACTGAATTGAATGTAACATTTAATTCTTTCATATGGGTTGCCTAAATAGCTGTTGAATTGTGGAAGCTTCCAACCACCACTGATGTAAGTCAGATTTGAACTGATGACCTGCCGATGAAAGCGTGAGTCAGATTTCAGTCCCTTGATTTATGTAGACTGCCAGCAATGCATAGTTAACATTTAAGATGCAAGGCTTTTTTTTTTTTTTTAGTGGCAGAAGGTGAGGGAAGAAGGCAGCCAGTGTTCAAAAACATAAGCATCCGGATAACATATTTTAAAGGAAATAACTATGCAACTGTGAAGTGTGATGTTTGATATCATGAAGGAAACATCAGTTACAAGTCAGTCAGTGTTTCACTGAAATAAATGTTCCACCAAGACAACACAAGCGTAGACAAGGACTGAGGGAGGGAAAGATCAGCCTGGTAGTTAGAACAGAAATTCAAGTCTGTTTTCTGAATCAAGTCTCCTACATCAAAAGAAGGGCCATGTAAACTGATATATTCTGTGTCCCATTGCTGAAGATTTTGAGCTCAACCTGGTGTAGAACGATCATTTTGATTTTAATTCCATGTTGTTTTGCAGAACAACTTTCTTTCAACAAATCTGTTTAGCATGAAATATATAATGCAGTGAGTTTGCCCATTTCCTTCCAAAATGGGGATATTCTCTGAGTTAAGCCAAATTTAGTAAAAATCTCCTGGGAGACTTTTTGATGTGAAGATATCACATTACTGAGTTTTTCATGATAGAAACCGTAACTATTTCTTCTCATAATATTATCCCATGACTCCTAATTAAGCCCACTCCACCTTTTGTAAATTACCCTGTTTTCCTTTGATGCATTTACTGAGTTTTGTATCTGCAGACTTTCATCGTAGGCAAGCCACAGTTATGGCCATCAGCAGTGGCAGAAACAGGAAGGTGATTTTAAGCCAGTTTTACACAGAAGGAAGTTTGCAAAAACAGTAATACAGTAAACAGTAATTTTCTTGGCAGTATTTCTGTATCTGTGAAAGCCTTACTGTTACACTGCCCAAGACAAGCAAACAAACCCCCAAACAAACAATCTCCCTTTCCCATATTTCTTTCAAACAGGATGTTTTTGTGTAAAAGTTGTCATTAAGTTGGGACATTTCATCTAGTGATGAACATCCTTTAGCGAAGAGCAGGCCATCCAGCAGTGGTTTGCTGCTGGTGAGTCTGAGGTACAGTGCAGAACATGCACAAATAAACTCTACTTGCTCTAACTTTGTAAAGGGCCAGCATTTATGTCCCTGTACCATGCTGCTGAATTGATAGTGCTAGGATATGTACTGTAGTGACATTTGTATGCCCCTCGATGAGGTCAGATGAGATTATTGTACGTGATGAAACTGACAGCTGGCGGCAGAGTTGCTGTTAGTAGGATGGAAATATGTGCTACCTAGGAAAGAGGATAATGAGAAATAGGAGCCCCAGCATGGGGTAGAAATGAATAGTTAGATTTACTGGGACATTAGCAGTGTCTGAACTTCTGGAAACGTATCTCTATAAAGTCCCTTGGAGGTGAGCCCTTCTCCTAAGAGGATAATACTAAATTTGCTTGTGCAAGGCCTTGTCTAAAGGACAAACCAATTCCTAGTTACATGTGATAAATAAAAGAGAAAGGAAGGGTCTGGAAGGAATCATTGCTTTTATTACTGATTTTTTTTTCCAATTTTGGGGCTGAATTTTTTCATGTTCTTCCATGTACTTCCATTTGTTATTATGGCATTATCATTCAACAGCTCAAGCAATGCTCTCCCCTCAGTGATACTTACTTCCCGTCTTGTATATACAGACAACCATCAGATTGTTCTTTGGCCTTCATATTCCTAGACTAAGTAAGCAAAATTCCTTTTCATCCTCTTTCAAGCTTTCTTTGCACCTTCTTAGTCTGTGTCTTCCTTTCTGATACTTTTTCAAATTTAGTTCATCTTTTAAGCAAGTCAACATCAGCATAATATATAGATTTGCAGATCAGATTTTATTTTTCCTCCTTTCCCCAAAAAAATCAGTTCATAGTCTGATCAAGAATGTCAGGATTTTGCATAAGTCAGATAGAAATTTCCTTCCTTATTAGATCTCTGTATCTTTTCCAGTTCACTTTGTTTCATGATTTCAATTACTTTTGCTAATGTGCATAAAAATTTTGACTTTTGTTCCTGTAAATGAAAAATAAGAAATATGTTTTTGTTAAGCTTGTTTGTGAAGCTTCTTTTTTCCTAGCTTTTATCCCAAATGCTATGCTAAATTAAAAGTGGACACATGGCAATGTTCTTTTTGTAATAAATAAATAAATAGATAGATAAATAAAGCTGCGTATTAAGTAGCCATTAAAGATTAGTAAATAAGTAAGTTACAGATATAAGCACTTACTGAAAGTTTATAAAGAATTTCAAAGTCTCAAAGATACAGTGCAAAAGTGCTCAGTGCAGTGTTCTCTACATGGATAAATATTAACCTTGAATAAGTTATCTTTGGTTAAATAATTTTAATAAAACCAGTTCTAAGACATATCTAGTTTGTGTACTTGGAATTAAGAACAAACAAGAACACTGCTTTGAAGAGCATGTTGTATTAGTTTCTAATTTTCACAGTTTGGTATGAAAGACAGAAATGCAGCTGTCTCATTCCGTCTCATCACAGTTAGGACAATAAGAAAGAAAACATGTTGTTCTCCTTCATTTTCCCTCATATAGTACTTTTTTTTCCTCATAATTATGCTACATTTCATTATACATTACATTTGTGATAGAGGGTTCTGGATGGTAGCAAATTTCAGTGAAAAAAAATTGAGGTCCCATGGAATTAATTAGTTCAATTTAAAATGTTAGTTACTCTAAGTATATAGTATATTAGTACTATGTTGCTTTCACATTGTATCAGCCATCTCTGAGAAGGAAAAGGAAAGTGATTTCAGGTGCCTTTGCAAATGTATTCTCTCTTTTTTTTTTTTTTTTTTTAACCAGTCAGTGTTATGATCGATCTGGATACTCTCTTAGTTGAAGACAAAAACACACACTACCAGAAAGTTACCCTTCTGCTCTTCATTTGCAATGAGGTTATCTTTCCTCTCAAGAGACAGACATCTGGGAATCTTTAATGCTTGTTAATTGGATACTCTCCACATTTGCATACTGTTCCTAGTGAAAAAGGTCACACCTGAGTGGCAGAACTGACACTGGATAATTCACCGTAAACCACTGTGCACCACTGTTCTTGAAAAGTGCAGTATTTAGTTCGATTGAAGGGAAAAGTGTGGTTAAAAAAAAAAAAAAGGAGAGTAAGGAGTGTCATTAGTGGTTTTTTTTTTCTCTTTTATTATTGAATATATTCCCTGCCCTCCTTTTGAAAATAGCGTTAGAAGGAAATGTTTAGAAGAACACTAACATCATGCCCTTTCCAAATTATACCTAAATATTTTTGAACGAGAGACAAGCAACGGAGAGGAATCATTTTCATTTCCAGGTTGTAACTTCCTTTAAAATGAAGCTACCCTATATAAATGGAAGATTACTTTATGTTTGAGAGCCATCTCTCCTAGAAATAAAAGTATGTCTGGGTAATAGATCATATTAAAGTACTTTTAGCTAAATAAAATCACTAGTGAGGAATTTCAAAAAACTGGACTGCATGCATTATTTGAAAGAGTGTAGTATGATGTCTACTAAATACAAGAAATAAATGGAGAAAAGAGCATCAAGAAGTACCCAATAATCCTGTCATCTTCTAGAGGATGGTTAAAGCAAACTCTGTCAAAACTGTTATAGCCTGTTTAATATCACTGGCTTCAGCAATGATGAAACGCTAGTGTTGATTGAGTCATCTCAATTGTTTTCTCTGAGTGGGAGGAAATATGATGAATAAACCTTAGCGACTTTAATCTTGGCATTACTGTTATTGTAAGTATTAATGGATACAACTGGTTGTAGTAAACGTAGTCATCCAGTGTTTCAGTATTGTTAAAGCAATATTGGTCAAGATAGGATTAAAGGGGAGAAACATTTTGTTTCAATGAATGAAATGAATGAAAATGTGAATGATGTCATAAAGACACACAGGAAATGTATTAATGTCACTTGAGCCACAAGATAACAAAAAATAGAAAATGGAATAAATCAGAGTGCATCTTAGTCAAGTTAAGCAAGTGTCTAGTTAAGTCAGCTAGAAGCATCTCACTTGTTACTGAAAGAAAGCATTTACATTTATAAAAGAAATGCTTAAATAAAAATATCAGTGTCGTAAAATCATTATTCTGCCTGCTGAAGAAGTGCAATAAATGCTGAAAGGAAAGTTATAGTCAGAAGTGTGACAAAGAGTATATTACATTTCTCAACCTCTGTCATCAGAAGAGATGGACATGTGAAGGATAGCACCTAGTTGAAATCTTTGTATTCTGGATGTTCACAATATGCCACATCAGTGGATAAAGAGCATAATATCAGTCTGCTCATCTCCTGAACAGCACAGGAGATGTGTGCTTTCAGTAAGCATTCTGAATATGGTCAGCAAAAGAATTACTAAACAACTTTTGAACACAGAGTAACTAGAATCTCATAATATTAACAAATAATAGCTTGTCTTTTGGCTTTTGTCCTGTGCATGTAGGAGTTAAAAGTACTATATAATTATTCTGTTAAAATGACAGAGCACACAAGGACGACTTGGGCAAGATGGAGGATAGCAGTAGTGCACTCCAAACACTGCAAATTAAAGTTAAGGCATGCAGTTTGTGCTGAGATGCTGAGGTAGTTTAAGAGACAAGAGCACAGAAGAGGCGTGCAGACAACCTGGCTTTTACTGGCAAGTTCCAAGATGGAACCTAGTTAGTGGCCAGGATCACCATCAAAATTCAATAGCAATTGCCAGAGCTGACATACAAGTTTAACATATTTGCATGGATTTCAGAATTGGGTTGATAGAAAGTAAATTTTATGTCAGAAAGTTGATTATACTCTTAACTTTAGATGCTATTGTCATAGTCATTTATTTCATCCACTGGCCTCCTATCAGATTTTAAGTTAGTTTATGTTTTATATTTACTGTCAAGGTCTATTTGAGGGGAAAATTGCTTAAAAGGTACCAATTTGAAATACTTCAGAACAATTCTGTAAACAGACAGGTGTTTAAAATGTTATAAATATATGGCATAACCATAGATTGTCCTTCCTCTGCTTTTATTCTTCACCTGAGTATTATAGTTTCATTTATATTTCTCCAACAACCTATGCTAAAAGTAAATTGGCTTGGACTAATACATAATTATTTCCTATATGAAAACACAGTAAATGTGAGTGCTCTACGTTTTAAGCCCTGTAACCTCTGTGTGATGAAAGTGCAATAATGGCAAGGTGCTTCAGTCTTCATTACCTCACCTTCCATGGTGATTTTTCTCTAATACCTTGCTCTTTCCTACAGGAAAAGTGCTTTCAGGCACTTGAGCTTTTGCCAAGTACTGGCAGAGTTGTAACTGGCCATTCTGCAAGAGAGAAGTGGTTTTGCATCTCCTTCCCTCTGCTCTTTTCTTACTCCCCAATTAAGTGCCAATGAACAAAGCTATGTGTAAGGTTGTACAAAGCACTTAATATGACAGAGCTATTCCAAAAGAAGAACCTGGTATGGCTAAGGTTATTTCTTTAGGATGAGCAGCCTAAATATCCAAACTCACACTTGGCTTGCCATCTCCCCTGAATGAAAGACTCTGACCAAGTGGTGAGTAGGCAGAGTGCCACCTGAACACATGGGCCTCTGTTTGGACAGCAGAGAAACTCTGAGCACCAAATGTGTTTGCTAGATCCTGGCTGCAGAGCCCGGAATCCCAAACAGCTGCCCATGCTGCAGTTATGCATCAGTGGACAGGAGAATGTGAAAATTTTAATCTAGCTTTTGGCTGGATTGATTCAGAAAATGCCTGCTTATCTGCATAGAGAGTTTGGCTCTGTTACATTAATCATTGTGGTGTATGAGGAATGCTAGAAAACTCC
Source organism: Tinamus guttatus (assembly GCF_059628265.1). Classification (NCBI taxonomy): domain Eukaryota; kingdom Metazoa; phylum Chordata; class Aves; order Tinamiformes; family Tinamidae; genus Tinamus; species Tinamus guttatus. The sequence goes on from NW_028288923.1 coordinate 4,602,930, forward strand.
AGAGAACCCTTTATTATTTATCAGACTAAGAAAAATTATTATATCTAGCCAAAATAGTAGCAGTTGTTCTTCTACTGAGATGCCAGAAATGTACTGGCTGTTGCATTAAGTGATAACAGTGACTTCAGCAATTTCAGAGTTGCCTCATTTCACATCTGTAAAACTATTACCAGTGCCATGTCCTACTCAAAGGACACGGGGCAAAGCTTGCTTTTGCATATCTCGCTATAGACCTTCTATCATGGCAACAAGAGAATACAGTAGCACAATCCAAACCTCTACTACTATTCACAGCAAGTAGGGAATAATTCCAACATAAGGAGGAAACAACAGCCTGATAGGAAAACTTTTGTTTAGATCCCTCTTTATATTGCCCTGATTTTTTTTGCTACTTCTCTTGTGGCCTTCCTCAACGTCTTACACTCATCATATTTAGAAAGACAGCATGTCATGGCAAGGCAAGGTGGTCTGCACATACTCCTGGGAGATTCAAGGAGATAGTGTCCGATCAAGGAGGCCTATAAATTTTATTTTCCTATACAGATTGAAGGAAAGGGACTCAAATTGTAAATTAAATGAGATGATACTACTACTTTTATTTGTGCCAAGTACGCTATCACCCCATTTGCAAAGAATATATTTTAACTTCTTTAAAGTGCTTTTAACCATGTGAATTAGTAAAACTTTCAAACCAGACATCTAGCAATATTGCAGTTGCTTTGTTACTAAATACAGAGCAGAAGAATCATTGGTACTTAGATGCTGAGTCTTCTGGAAATGGTGCGTCTTGACTGATTCCTTAATGAAAAAGCAGGGTAGGAGGTAGAAAATGTAACCTAGCTTGGGTCTCTTCTCCACCAGGTTAAGCAAAACTTTATTTTTTTAAGTATATTTCTATATTTATACCACACTGTAGTTACATATTCTATTGATACACTTCTAAAATCATCTTTGAAGTCTGTTTGGTATTTGCAGAACTTTTTATGCTGTTAAATTATTCCGCTTAGCTAATGGATTATATGGTCACCTTTAATTCAGAATTCTTTAAAATGTTATAGAGGAAACTTGCCAGCATAAATGCTAAATAAGTAAGTGAACCAAACCTTCAAAGTAATTCAGTCCTATTGAAAATTAGTTTCTTGGTTTGGAAAATGTCAGCAGCTTATATTCTCCTCTAATTTCACTTAACATCCACAGGTATCAGGAGGGCAAGGGAAACTATGAACTTATGGCTTATTTTCAATTAGTAAACTTACCAAATAATTTAAAAGTTTATTACATAAATTTGTGAATATATTGTTAGACTTTATGTCACTGCTGTTTGTTTGTTGAAGCACTGTTTCTGAATGTCAAGTGATACTTAAAAAGAATGCATTTATGGTCAAATCAGAGTGTTTATTGTTGTCATATAAAAATGTGTCAGCAAATCAGGGAGTAGAAACAGTACTAATCACTAATCTATTTCACATTTTAAGTTTTCAAATATGTATTACTGGATAGTTGTAACAAGGAATTTATCAATAGTTTGGAAATTATCTGCCTGAAACTATTTGGATAAGACTTGGAAAAAGCAAATTCATAATGCTTTCCTGTAATTCATTGCAAATCAAAACCTTTTTTTTTTCATTTAAAAAGAGTGTTTTGTCAACACTTTTATAAATACTAAATACATCTGTGTATTCTTGGAGCCAGAACGCAGATGACATGATTGGTGACTGCTACACATTGTATCTTCTAAAGAACACTTCGCTATTTTTCCCCAGTAAAATGTTAACCTGGCTTTATGTCATATTTATCTGTTCCCTTGTTGACTGCAAGAACATAGTTCCTGTATAATAACATTTTCTCCAGGCTTTCATATACTGTTTACTATTCATATCATGTAAATACAAAAACAAGCAAATATGCTTTTGTGAGCTCCAAGCTTCCCAGGGTATACTGAAGCCAGAGAGAAGCTGAAAGTGGACAGGAGTCAACAATCTGATAATGACAGGCATCCCTACAGCTCAGAACTAACATCAACCTTTTCCTCCTTGAATATCAAGCTTTAAAAATTCATTCTCATTCCAGAGAGTATGCTATTTGAATTAACGCAGTGTGTTAGAATCTGCATGATAGTGCCACATCCTCCATACGTGCTTAGTGCATACAGAATATGAGCAAGAAGACACCTAGTCAGTTGAATTTAGATAGGATATTTGTGTAGTTTCATATATGTACATAACATTTAGGATGGGGATTATTTTAATTAATTTTAACACTTCTAAAATGTGTTATCTAAACTTCTTTCTGTACCCAGTGAAAAGAGATGAGCTTTTAGAAAGTAATTAATCCCACTTTAACATAAATGTCTAAATGTCTAAGGCAGGTGGGATGCATGACTGGAGGTCTCCCTCTTCCTCTCCTCCCCTCTCTCCCCTTCCCTCTGTCCATAACCCTTTCCCTCTCTCTTTGTTAACTTTAGAGGTAATTACAAGACGAGTTTAGATCATATTCCTAATTTTTAGACAAATTAAATTAGGGCACATGCAGATTAGAGACTTAACAGTGTGTTGTTATGGTGGACTTGATATGTACATCATCCATCATTCCTTGGTTGTTGTCATTGTGTCTTGGGGATCATCAGGGTAGAAATCTTTACTTTTTTCCTGAAGTTAAATCAGTTTTTTACATAATTTTAAAGTATTCCTTCCTCCCTTGAGCATCTCCTTTTATTTAAGGTTGCCCACCATGTTGCTAATTGGACTATATTTCATTTGATTAGCTTATTGTGGCATGGACATATTGACATCAACAGCATTTGCTCCACTCTTCAAATTTGCATAATGATGCATGCATGAAATTTGTAAGGCTATTATGCAATAATAAGCTATGTATTTCCATAATTATGTCATAAGCAATTCTGCTATGAGTAGTGTCAGTGAAGTCAAATAGAAATGACATTACAGTCATAAAAACATCAGAAAAACACTTGTCTGCAATAATATTAGCAATGACCTTACAAATTCTGATGCCCCAAGTGAAACTCGATCATTGCAAACGGTGTAGTATGATAAATGAGTACAATTATAAGAGGGATCTTAGTAAAATGAAAGCAACTGTCCCATAGAAACTGTGCCAGAAAGGACTCATCCTTTCTTTGTAGGCGGCATCGAAAAAATCATAAACAGAAGGAGCTAGTGCAAAGACTGGAGGGGTCAGGGTAATGCCTCTGTGCTATTAAAATCAGTGAGAACCTGTGATGGTCCCTATCAGACTAGATTGCAGTTTGCAGTATCTTGAACAATTGCAAGCTTGAATTTTTTGATAGAGACCTATCTGTAGTTAAAAAGCTATACATTCCTTGCATATAGCTGGGGTGTATATGTTTTCCTTTCTTGGATTTTTTAGGTGCCTTGTTCTTGTTTTTCTGACTTTAGTTCAGGTGTGGACTTTAATGAGACAAATCATAATGCCAATTTTACTCTTTCTCATTTAAGGTTTTTGTAATAAATCTTCATTATAAATATCAATAAGAGATTAGTAATGAGTAAAGTAAGAAAATGATGTATACATATTTTTTAAAAATAGCAATAAAGAAGCTCTGCCAGCTGTCAGCAGTTTTTAGAGAGTAAAGGGAGTAGCAAGTTATTAATAAGACTAAATGTATACTCAGGTGACCTACACATGAGCCTGCCCCTTCTACACAGAAAATGCAGAGAGTTGGTTATTTCCAACATTGTTACCATATCACATTGCTCTCTGTAAGCTTATTTTGTGATTTTCTTTTTCTTTTTTGTTTTTCAATAGTGTTTTGGTTATGGTTCTTTATTTCGATGTTCACAAAGAGTAATAACTTGTAGTCATGAAGTGGTGGTATATTTGGATCACTTAAAAATATTAAAACATATATAATGCACCTAGATAGAAAATAAAATCCAAGATTGCATGAACTGTGCATATTCATTTACTTGGCTGTAATTAGCCTGGTTTTGACTCCTATGCTTTATTATGCAAGCACAACATTCATCCATGTGGAGAAAACTCACCAAAGTGCATGTTTAAAACCTGAAAGTTATTTTAAAATATTTCTTTAATATGTGCTTGTTTCTGTTAAATCGATTTTTATTAGTCTTTGATGACTACTTAATATACAGTTTTATTACAAAAAGGACATTGCCACATGTCTATAAATTTTTAATGTATCCAAGCATTTGGGATAAAAGATAGAAGGAAAATGATCCTTCACAAACAAACATAACAAAAACAAATCATATTTAAGGTACCATTTTGCTTTGGAAGGCTGAGCTGAAGGGGTCTCATGTGGGATCTGGATTCTGTTAGTCCTTTTAAAATATATGCTATCTGATTTTTTTTTCTTTATATCTTATTGTTTTATCAAATGATTATTTAAATATTATGACAATAATTAACTTTCCAAATTGTTGTCATGAAAAGCAAATGTGATAGAATACACTCTAGAATGGCATTATTGAAAATTCAGTTATGTTGATGCTGCTTGTAAAAGGAAAAGTTTCTGCTTAAAACATTAAAAAACTGTAGTGAAAAATAATCAGATTTATTATCAAGTACCTTTAATTTATTCTAAACAAGGATATCCACAGTGCCAGAATAGTCCCTGAGAGACTAAATGCACATGCTCAGAGAGGTGCATGTTGGAAAGCCATCAGAGCTGACTTGTCCATTTAGGAGACAGATCTCAGTGTGGATATTTGGTCTGAGGGGAAACCAAATCTTTAACAGAACTGATCATGCAGATTGCATGCTATCGTGGCCATTTATTATTATAAACAATATTCATTCTACTGATTGAGCCAAAGTAATCCAGCCATCCGCCTCTGTCTCTCTCTTGACTGTGATTCTGCTTGTAAGGAGCAAACCACATATATAGAGAAATTACAAATTGAAACTAAGTGCGCATCCCTCTCAATCTTCCAATAAAACCTTTTTGAACCAAGGGCACAGACTGCCTGACCAGTGAGCCGTGTGATAAAGCACAAACAGTGCAGGAAATGAAAACCCTAGGAGTAGCAGATGATGTGGGCAGGAGGCACAGGTATTTCACTCAACTCTATCTGGTTTACTCCCCAGGCTCTCAAAGAAAACTTAAACATTATTTACTCAACCATGTGCTAGTTAAAACCAATATCTCTAGACCATCTGTTCAGGAAGATGACCTCATGCAACTTTCTGCCCCAACATTACGTCAGTGTAATTCTGGCTAATCAATCTCTGCTTGATGACATTCTTTCAGAGCTTTCCCTACCTATAGGAAAGAAAAAGGTAGGGTTACATTTTGTTGGATATTTCAGCTTCATTTTAAGAAACAGAGAGAGACCCCTATATTTTATAAAATTGCTTAGATCTGTGGAAATTTATGTGGCATAGGCCAGATGAAGGGCTGGCCTGTGTATATTTAATACCTCAGTTCATATTTATGTTCGTATTTTAATACATCAGTCCTATATTGTGTTTTCACAATGAAAAAATAGGATTGCTTTTATAAGAAAATATCATGGTGCAGTGAAATGGCTAAAATAGTTCTTCACATACATAAACTTTCAGAGTGAAGTGCAGTTGTGCATCACAAGCCTTATATGTTACAATGGCTTTGGTTATAGCAAGAGAATCTTGCAAATAAATAAAGTAGAAAGTAGAAGGACAATTAAGTGTCCTAGCAGAGAGGTTTCTGAATGAGAAAGCTAAAGAGTGAATAATGATCTTTCAAATTAAATGCATGAATTTCCATTTCTGTGCAATTTACCACTATAAGGGTTGCCTCGTGATTACCAAGAGCTGAGTCAGTTGTTTTAACCAATTCTGCCGTGTTCTGTTCAAGATAGTGTAGGATGTTTAATCCGTGTGTTCACTGAGTATCCGAATAGATGAGAATGCTTTTTGTAAATGTTGTTTGCTCTCTAGATTTTATATTATCCTTCTTTAGTCAAACCCAGTTTACATACCTTGGCCCCTCTTCAACTGTTAGCAGCTGTAACTGCTGTAACTTCAGTAACTGTAACTTCAACTGTTAACTCAGTAACTAAGAACTGTAACTTCAGCTGTTAGCAGTTTGCCCCTCAAAATGCTATGGACCTTGGCCGGCACTGAATTTGGTCCTATGTGGCATTTGCACATATCACTGTCGCTTCTGCTTATTCCTTCGCACCTTTGCAGCTTTTTTATATGGCTCCTATTTGTTGCCAGGCAACTCTACCTGTATTATGTCGGGATCTGCGATACAACCAGAACTGAACTGAAATGCAGCAGCAATTGATGTTAGACTGTACTAGTTTTTAAAAAATTTTTAATTACACTATGCTTTTGCTCTTCGACAGGTTGTTTCTAATTAAGTGATGTTAGAAGGCTGCAAACTTTCCAACTATGTAATCAACATAAAAATAAGATTGATTAGGAATGTAGTGAAATGGGAGAAATAGACAGAAAGGCTTTTTTATCTTGTGTCCTGAATCTTTTGAAACCACTTTGGGATGTCATGGCTCTTTGAAGGCATCATGTTCCTCAAGTAAAACAGGTTGAGAGCTAGCAAACACCAGCATTGTCCAGAAAGAGGCAGAAATACAGAGAGGTTGATTAATCGAGTTTTATGCAGATGGTTGTAAAACCTCCAGGCACAAAGAGATGCTCTGCGTGTGTGTGCATGCATGTGAGCACGTGTGTGTGTGTGGTTTTTATAGCACAGTGATATGTGGTGCTGGGGGCAACTGCTGTTCTATCCATTAGAGCTATAAACTTCTTTAATGAATCTGGACAAGAGATGGTAGGGCAAACATTAAGTATAAGATCCTGCAAGATCTCTCTAAAAAGAAAAATAAGGAAGAAAATTTACAATTGCCATGAATGAATACATGTCTACTGCCTAGGAGGATAAATCTCACACGCGGAATTCATTTACATGCTGTTAAGGTTGACATGTTAATATCAAAACATTAAAATATGTAAATAGCATAAGCATGCACAAAATCCTAATTACTGCTTTACATTATCAACTCATTTACTCTTTATGATATTTTATGACTGTTCAGCTGTGTCAGTGAGCAATTATGAAACCTCCTACAACTTGATGATAATGCATTTTTGTATATTCCTTTTTCTTTTCCAAGACCGTTCTTTCAGCTCTAAAAGAAAATTGTTGAAAAGGTGCATGTTGCTGAATGTCCTTTTTGCATGAACAACATATGCTTTGGGTTTCTAGTGGTTCACTGGTTTTTCTTTTATTCTGCTTACCAAAAAAGGCAGATTTATATGCAAGCTAATGAGAACTGACATTTCTTACGCTATCTGCTACAGTTACAGTACAAATTTAATACATTGCAGGTGTTATATCATTACAAAATAAGCTAGAGGCATATGAGCATTGAAGAAAAACTTAACAGTTATTATAATAGAAAAAGATGCTTCATTTTATGAAGCATTGTACCTTTTCAGTCATAAAGTCTTTATAGCAGGGAAGAAATTTGTCATAAAATCTGTACTGCCAACCTGTAATAAGACAGTCTCTTTTTTCCCTCTAGTAACTTCAAACAGTTATTGAAATCGGAAAGCAGTGATGTGATATGTCTTGATTTCACTAAAAATGTCTGAATTTTGATCATGTTTTATTCATCCCTACCAGTTAATTTAAATTAAATGGAAATTTCTTTTGGGATGTGACATGGCTTTTGTGGTGAGTCTCTTGATTTATGACAAGAAACATTTCATGTCAGTTACAGCAACTTGAGACTTATTAGATCATGTTATGTCAGTGTCTTAAGTGTCCACAAAGAACAAGTCTACTGAAAAATAAAATGTGGAGAGAGTTCCTAGAATGTTTGCAGAGTCAATATTTCACTTAAAGTCTGTCTAAAAGACTGCTGAACCCTTAGACTGAAAAAAATATTTTGATTATTATTTAATTTGAAAAAAAAAAGTGTAGTTTTATAGCAAAGGTATCCTGGAGTGATTGTAATTATTATATGTTCATAGAGGATCAGATCCCCTGGAAACTGTTTAGGGTTTTTCATTCTCCTGCAAGTAAATATGAAGGGAGTCAAATCCTGGAGGATCAGGGTTATAATCTGAGCCTATGCTGGTGAAAAGAGAATAAGAGGAACTAAGAGATTGACAGAAACAATTTCTGTTAAAGAAGAAGTTGAAGACAAAAGGCACACACAAAACTATTTTAAGCCAAGGGCAGATGACACACGAGTCAGAATTTAATGAGCCTTAAATGCCATAGAAAGTGCCAGATGTACAGCTACAGCGTAAAGACTCTGCATAGTTGCCTATCTTTCAAATTAGTTTTCAAACATCTCTCAGAACACAAACACACATAAAAATTCAATTGTAAAATGCTCAGATACATACTGCAAAACCATTTCAAATGGTCACTGTAATCTATTCCAGATGAGATTTAATTTTAGCTGTGAGAGTTCATAGCTCAGTTTGCCCGATGCCATGGTTCCTTTCCACAGAAGCATCATTTTGCATCCTCTCCCTGCCCACCTGTGTCATACAGATGCATGTAACTGGTTAAGAGGTGCTCTGCGGCACGCTCAGTCCCCGCATACTCTGCAAAAGTGCTGTTCCTCATGTGTCTTGGAAATTTAAGTTCCATTGTACGCCTGACTGCAGTCAGTGCTCTCTTTCTTTGCCCTTCCTATTTGCTTCCTCTGTTGCTATTAAGAGATTTCGATTGACCACAGTTTCCACTGATGTCTTTTTTTGGTTTCTATGTATGTGTTTAGGGCTATATTCAAATCTCCTTTAGGTAACAGTTACATGCCAAGTTTTTGCATAAGGGCAAGAAAGTTAATTGATTTAGAATACTTGTTATCAGGTGTGTTAGATCCTGCATGTCTATCAGATTGTTGTTTGGCTCACCTATCTCAGCTGTCTGTCTAAATTGTTCTTTTAAATTTTGGTTGTTCGGGAGACAGAGATATTCATGCTGTTTCTGCTGGTAGTCCAGAGAGCCCTTAGCAGACAAACCATCTGAAAATACTGGCTTCAGGGTACTATGTATAAATGGCAAAATTATTTCTATGAACAAAAATTTTTCCAAAGGTGGGATGAAATTATTTGGTTTTGCCTGCAGGCCGAATGTGGCAAGCCATTTCCGCTGCAATGAAAAGGAAATTAAATTCAGAAATACTGAAGCTTCTTTCAGTATTTTCAAAATGCTAAAATTCAAAATTACTTTTTTAATTTCAAAATTGATCTTTTTGTAAAAGAAAAGATGAAATAAAAGGAAACCAGAAAGCCCTTTTTTTATATATCTTGTGGTTGAGCTACCAAACCAAAATGTGCATCATCTGCCCAGCTCTCATATAGTTTCTATTTTCAAACATTGTGCCCTGTATTGGTGCCCTGAATTTTCTAGTCTGGAGTGGCTAAACCAGCTGGATAAAATGATTGCATACCTCCGTGACATAAAATGAATAACAGTAATAGTCAGGGTTCTGCTTTTTCTAGCTGTGTTGGACTAAGGGGTTCCTAATTACATCAGACTACTTTACAAAAACGTCTTGCAGGACAGGCTGGCTCGGTGCTGCTGGAGGCTGCGTGCTCAGTGGTGCCTCCACTTACGCTGCAAAAAGGAACAGAGCAGCGAACGCTCCCTCGGTGCCATATGGCAGCAAGAGCACGGAAGGAGCCGTGGGGCCCAGGAAGGCCCAGTGCCAGCTGACCAAGTCCTGTCAGAGTAAGGGAGCACTGCTGGTAGCGCGGGCTTGGCCGCAGCCTTGCTGCTAGAGCTCTACCTTGTACTCCTTGCAGCAGGGAGAAAATACTTGCCCTACTGTTTCTCTCTCTGTGCTATACCCGTGTGTATGTTAGAGCAGAGTGTAGCTGCTGTGTATAAGCTATTCGGAATGAACATCATTTTTCTGTTGAAGATTTTATCATAATTTTTCTTATTGTACTTTTGGAATGGGGTAGAAGCACATTATTAAATTCAGAAATTCTAGCATCTGAAATGAGGAGAAGTCCTAGGAAAAAATACACAAGCAAGGCATAGCTAATGGGCTATACACTAAGTTCCATATAAATGCAACTATCATCCACCTAGATCCCAGCTCACATTTCAGATCTCAACAAAGAAACAGTATGGGTATAGTGAGGGAGCTATTTGATGCTAAGGCAGAAAGATGGATCATTTTATACTCTAAAGCTGTTTCATTTTGAAATGCTTAGTCTACATATAACAAAACCAATAAAAACATCAAGCATGTAAATGTGTAGGAAGAACAAACCTGGAACATACTGTACAGAATGGAGAAAGTCAAAAGAAGTCAGGAGTCCTTCTCTTGCCCTGCTTTAAAGATGGCAAGTATGTAGGGAGATGAATCTCTTAGAAATGTTTAGAAGAATAGTTTTCCTTACTGTTTGTATTTTTTTTCACCTATCTTCTACTGATCAATAGTTAATTTTGGTTATTTTACACAAACATTTACCTTTTCCATTTTTTAACCATACTCTTAAAACGAAAGCTGATTGTACAAGTCTTGGCCATTTTTTATGGAGGAGTGTTATTTTTCAGTAATAGTAACCAGCTGGAAGACATCTGACTTCTGCTTTAAATTAATACAAATCAAATGCTGCACAATGACAAAACCATGGACTTTGGAAAGAAAATATGACAACACTGTCCTTAAGTCATGAAAATAATGTTCTCCACAAATGAATTATGGATGGAGTTAAACTCTTCACTAGGAATTTTTTGACTTTTCTTGCTTTGTGTCCAATCTCTTATTAACTAACTACTAAAAAGTTATGTATAGTAGATGTATAAATTTAGTGAAATTCAGTAGAATCATCTAAACAAAATGCAGTTTCTCACATAAATGTGATTGTTCATCTCATATTCAACTCTTCTGTCGCATGTTCCAAGCTAAATACTATCTGAGAGGGATCTGAAATTATATATATTTGTTGTTCAATGGCATTTCAACTCTGGGGAAAGGGCAAGGAAGTGTCCTAACTATTTTAGTGCTTGGTATGTGCAAGGCACTGTGCTGGTTGCAATTAATTAATCCCTAGAAGTCTCTAGAAATTAGGTGATGGACACAAGGCACAAAGGAAAGACCCGAGTTGCCTGAACCTCACAATGTTTCTGTGGTGCAATAAGAATTGAATTTGCAAGGACTTTGTCTCCCAGTTCTGTAAGGAAACTTAAGCACAGCATTAACTCTAAGCATACACTTCTATCCTTCCCTATTCAGTAGGCCAGGGCAGTATGTACCTAATCCTACTAACTTTGTCTCTCATAAAAAAAAAATCACACTTAAAAGAAAGCCAAGATAATAATCTTCAGATTGTTGCTGTACCAGATACATCCAAAACAAATCTGCTTTGACTTTACTTCGTTTTTTGACCTTTATAGACTTTTTGCATGCAACTCAAAAAGAGATGTGCTGTGTTTTCATCTTTATCTTAGTGAATGTCATTGTGGATCTATCTGAATTCGGCTCAAATTTTTGCTCAAAATAGATTGCAACACTAATAGGAGCATTTCAATAAAAAATGAAGTTCATCTTTAGTATTAAATTAGCACCTTGACCTGTTATTAGTGGCTGAAGAATTGGCATATAAATTAGTATTCAGTGTAGTGGGAGAAAATGAAAATAATTTCTGTATCACATATCTACGTGGAGTCTAGCTATATATTTCTGTGTTTGAGAAGGTTATTGTTCACTCTGTTGCTCTATATAGTTGCACTATATAGTGAGGATGGTTGAGTTTCAGCTAGTGGATTGAAATTAAATGGCTTAGTTATGTCAAGGTGTGGACAGAGATTTTGAAGGCAATTCTCCATTGATTTCCTGATATTTGTTTAGTGATACCATGTGCTTGAGAAGAGCGGCAAATACAAGAGGGATTTTAATATGTGTATGACTTAGGCTTACTGCAGGGTGGTTATCTTTTCATTTTAAGTTCAAAATGCTGAAAAAAAAATCTCTTGCTGTTGTGGTTTGGAGCCCTGCCAGAGCTCAGACATTGGCAGTGGGATGTTACCTTGGCTACTTCCAGATGGCTGTTGACATTAATCCATTGCCAAGTATGTATAAAAATCTCCTTACTGATAAAACAGATCAGGAAATATGAGCAAGGATGCAGATATCACCAGGTGAGAATATGAATAAAAATTAATCAGACTGAATTCATATCCTCAGCTGAGTATTTTGTTCTGGGAAAATTTAGTAATTTGTTACTGCAACAAACATGAGAAGAGTGAACCAAAGTGTGAATGCACTGCTACTATGGAGAGGCATTTTGTACTTTACAAGTAAAATGTATGTTTAATTACATATAACTTCAGTACATGTTGAACAATTCTCCCAACAAAACAAACTAGACTGACAGAACATGCTCATATAATAGTATCCAGCAAATAATAGATTAAAGGAAAAATATATGTAATCTACTCATCCTGTGAAGAGAGGAAAAATGCAAATTAATTATTCCTTATTACTATATTTTCATATACATAAGTGAATAGCTGTCTGCATCAAAACATAGGACCTCAGCAAACACTCTAATTCAGCAGTTGAATCGGTTATATCCGTGTGAGATATTTAATCCAAAAATCTCTATAAGAGGATCCCTGTAAACTGTTCCTCTTTGACTGAGGTCTCCTCTTAATCCCTCATCCTCTGCTCTTTTTGTCTTAATAGCACTTCTGCCACTAATTATGTGCTCTCTCTGATTCTTCGGGGACTGGTTATCCCAAGATCTCTTTTCTAGTAGTGGTACTTTGGAAGTCGTGGTGGCAGGCAATGTAAATCTAAGTTTGGTAGCTGTGTAGTTGACCCTGATTCTAGAAATTTGCGTATCTGTCCCATATTTACTGCAGTAAAAATGCTCCAATACCATTTTTACAAAACCCCGTGGCCTGATTGCTGATAGCCTCTGTCTAATTTAGTTGTCTGATGCATAAGCATCAAACTGGACTGCCTTGGGAGCTAAGTCCTCAGTCTCCCTTCTGCTCTCTGTGCCTCCATCCTGTGGCAAACAAAGAGTCAGGCTAGAGTATGCCTGATCTTTTGAACCAACATGGCAAAAGGATTTACATTTCTGGGAGCCTGCAAATATTCTCAAATTCACCGACTTTTAAATAGCCAGCAACATCTACTTCTTTTAATCATCGGTGGCTTTAACTAAATCTGAGGATTCTCAGAGCTTCTTATGGACAAACTTTGGAGTGTTATATATCATGTTTGGCTTAACTGTGACTCTTCGTTGCTCTATTGCTGTAAAAAAAAAGTTTTTTGTGTTTTTTTTTTAAACAACGATACTTGCAAGCAACTTCAGCAAAGTATTAATGATTACAATCAGACATAATTATTGTTAACCTGTCTTTTTTGCTACTGGTCATTGGACAGCATTCTGTATAAAAGCTTAGTCTAAAATTATCAGCAAAGAATAAACATGTTTATGGTGAAAAGCCAAAGAAACTAGAAAGACTTTTCACTTTAATGGAGTTGTGACAAATCCTGGCAATATTAGTCATATGTTCTTTCAATTCTGCATTTGTATTATTATGCATTATTATGGCTTGTCACACTAGAATAGGTTGAATAATCTTTAGCGTGGGGTGTGCTTTCTGTTTTAAAAATAAACCTGGAAGTCTGTTATCTGAATGTGTAAGTAATTTTTTTTTTGCTGGAAAATATTATTTTTAATCACCCTGTAAAATAAGATTTGAAAAATAGAAAGCAGTTTTATACCTACTTTATTAATGCCTGTGTACTTGTATACTTCAGTTGTGTCGTGTGCCCTTTCCCATTCACTGTTTCAACTGATCTGTTTTATTTGCAGATTTAGTTCGGATAGTATCGGTGATTATAGAACTATATACCATTGGACAAATTGTAAATGACCTAGCTTAGTAAATATACAGTAGGAAAAAGTCTGGTATTTTCCAAGTACTTGTTTAATACTCTGCTGGCAACCTGCCCATTGACTGGTGCTACAAGCAGCTTGCCAGGAGCTGAAGGTGTTGATCTAATTACTAATTTTTACACAATGTTTTCGTACAACTCATCTGAAGTTATTAGTAAAACATGAAAAAATGTTAAGACTGAAATAAGTCATGGATAATAGTATAACATAAACAAAGTACGAAAACATTAACATTCTGATAGGGAAGAAAAATGTTTTCCTTTGATTTACTATAGAAGCATGAACAGATGTGGTAGTCCTAATGGCCTTCTGTAGAGCATAAAAACTAAAATATCTTTTGTTCTGACAGTTTTTAAAGTATTCTAAACTGGAGATGCCAAGAAGCAAATAAATGAACTTCAGCTAGAGGTTGTTTAGAGAATAACTCAAACAGAAATGGCTACTCTCTTGCATTGTTTATCATAAAAGTTTATTGCTTTGATCAGTTCATGATTAAATCTCATGTATTTATGTTTGTGTTCTTCAGTGAGTGGATAGTGTTCCATAGTGTCAGTGTGTATTTAAATGTACAATATGAGATGGTCTGAGGACACAATCTAAAGTACCTTAGGCAGAGTATCGCAGAACAGACATACCAGAATTGTGTCAGATGAAAGGAGGGAGAAGAGAGCTTTGATTGGAGTCCTCCAAAAATGCAGCCAACCTCAGTGGGTTGGGCTTATTTCTATATGACTCTAGTTCCATGGCTTACCAAAGGACCAAGAGAAAAAGGCAGGTGCAGCTTCTTCCTCAGAATGTTCAACAAAGAATCCCAGTGTCTACAATAGTAACAATAAAGGCCTAGAATGTATAGGTGGCTGTCGTACTCAGTTCTCTGAAATATGGGTTTCAGTTCCCTATTCTTACTCCTTGTTTCACCTGCAACTTCTTCTATAAAATAGTGCTGATCATTAATGCTGTTTAAATTAAATAAAAATGGTCACCTTGCCTGAGCGCAGCTCTGAAGATGCTGACCTCTTCTAACTTGACATGTGCTTAATCATATTGCTACAATTTGGACCAAACTGCTTCTGAAAGACACTGAGCTGCTCTGATTTGGTCTCAAGGAAGGAGGCTACAGAAATGTATTTTTGCTCTGGTTCCTCTAGGGCATTTTCTTAATGCTCTGTCTGCTCCTCATTTGTGGAAATAATGCCTTAAGATTTCTGGAGTCCTAAATATTCTTTCAGATTATTCTGCAACTTAAAGACAGCTTCTCTCAGCAGATACATGACTATATGGGCACTCTGCTTTTATAGTTTATCTTTTCAAGGCCGTGTGATAGATAAAATGTGTTGATCACATTTTATTTTTATCTATCTCTGTAAATTACTTAGGCTCCCCAAGTAATATGCAATTTGTTTGTGGACCGTGCAGCAGAAGCAAATTATTATTTACTTTGAGAGCTTAAAATACATGTGTAGATATAGACAAAAGTAATATGCATTTTTTGATTCCTGGGGAATCCTCATCGCTCCAGGGAATTCTCTGGACTTTGCAGACTCTGAGAGATGTCCATTTCTGGCAGGCAGCTTGTGTCCTGAGACATGGAAGTTCCCGCTATTTCCCCTACTCCAGCTTTTCAAGCCTGATTTTATTGTGACTTAAATCTTCCTCTTTCCACAATTATTATCTTGTTCCCCATTGATGATTGCCATTACCCACAGTTTGCTCTAAGCCTGACCTATACAATTGCTATTGCTTTAAAGGCCAGCATCAAGGCTGTCTGAGGATGTGTCTTATGATTTAAAAATGATTTCCACTTTCCAAACCCTGAAGTCTCAGGGGACAGCAACTCTGATTTTTCAAATGTCTCTGTTAACTCATGGTGCCTTTTTAAGTTGTGGTTGTGTGGTAATACTTTGCTTCCATACCTTAAGAATTTCCAGAGAGCTGTTATGATACAGACTTACTGTGTTTTTTGTTCTAGTTTTTGTAGTTTTTGTTTTGGAAAGAACAGTTCATTTCACAGGACCAACTTTCAGTCTGTAGAAATGTTCCAGTCAGGAATTAGCCCTGCTTTCAGACCCGAATTTTGTGAACATTTGATCTTTGGCTTGAAATTGCAGCAGAATACTCTTTAGCTTCAACACAGTTTAGTAAAAAAAATCATTAATGGAAAAAAAAAAAAAAAGAAAAGAGGGAAGGTCTTGTTGGTGTCAATATAGAAACAGTTTGTCAGCTTGGAGCCCTAATTCAGTGTCATGTGGCACCTAAGCTGAAGGGCCTTGATGAAAGGAGGGTAACTTTCCTGCACTGCACAAAGACCTATCTTAATCTATTTCTTCACACTTCAAAGCAAATTCTTTGTCTACTGTGGTGACCCAGGAATGTATTTGTCTGTTCACAAAGTGCAGTCCTGGCATCATTGCTTAGTTAGGTGTTGGATTTGAATAGAAACATACAAAACTGAAACTCAGATTTATTTATTTAACACCACATGATACGGCTATAGTTGTTCTTTCTTTTCCTCTACCACAGTAAACCTGTAGAGAATACTCTACAGGAAACTTTTATGTATAGTGAAAGGGCTTTTATTTTTAGAAGACTGTAGTTCTCTGAATGGTAGTCTACCTGATAAAAAAACCAATTATTTTAGAACACAGTTCAAATCAAATCAATCCAGTCATTCTGAATTCTTTGACAACTAATTTCTGCAATCTAATCTGCTACATTACACAAGGAAAATATTTTATTATAATTCTTCTGCTAACATAATGATAAATAAACCTGTAATTTCTATATAGGAATTCAGCTACAGATATGTGGCTGGTTCTGAGTAGAGGTAAGTAAATTTGTGTGTCTTTTGCAGGCAGATATCAACTCATCCTCCCCACAACATGCACAGAAGTAGTGGACCAAAGATGAACTCTGTAGAAACAGAATATCTTGACACTTAAGAAAAAAAAAAACATTAAGACAAATGAAAATTAACTGTGTAAATTCTTCAAGCACAGAATTGGCACTGTTTTCACTGCCTGTTGTGGACATGGTGGGTCCTGGATCTCAGGTTAGACCAGTCATGAGGGACAGCAAATCGTGTGGAGTAAAGGTCTATCATCACACAACAATCCATGGTAAGTATAGTGACTTTTTTGCATGTAGTGAGGGGAGCTGGAAGAGAGAGGAAGACCCACCTATTTTAACTCCATACTATAGGACTAACAGGAAGACATCACTTTAGGGAAGTGCATGTTGCTTTCTGCTGGATAACCTGCTAGCAGTAGTGTTTCAGATGCCTACTCCTTTCCAGGGCTATATGCCCTCTTAAAGGAAGTAAATGTGGAATGGATGTGTGTTACTTGACCACTAAAATTGCAATTTTACTCTAAATACAATGTAGTCTGTATAATTTTATATGCCCCCTCAATTGACTAAGATAAAATGTGTGGTAAATGAAGTCAGTCTAACTGTGTTCAAACATAAAAAAAATCTGGGTGTTTAAAATAGTTATTCAATAACTCAAAGGGACTTTCTTAATTTTAAAAGGGAGTTGCATTTTTTGTCACAATCTGAAAATTCCTGAATTCTGTCTTTCAGAACAGTTTTTCATATACCTTATAGATATTTTTTGTATATAATCACTTCCAGAAGAAAGGCTAATAGAATAATTATATTTTTGGCTTATATTTCATTACCAAAATTTTACATACTAATTCTAATGTTGTGTCTGTAAACAATAGATTACTTTAGCCAAACATATGTCCTATAATTGGTCTTTCTCCGGATTGCACATTGTTTTCATGCAATAGAATATTATTATTATATCCAACATATATTTATTAGATCCATACAATAAATGTGACTTTATATGTAGGTATGTTCAGAAATTTCTAATATGATACTGCTAAGTACTGTGGCAATAGGAATATTTCTTTTTGTTTCATTGCAAAACTACAATACAAATCCATAATTCCTAATCTGATTTCTGCATTTTGCTGTCTAGTCAGTAAGAGACAGTATATTACAAATTCAAGATGGGCTTCTTGGTAGTGTAAAATTATGGATTTGAGTGATGTCGGTCTCTAAAATAATAGTATCCATTGATATGAGGTATGATCAGTGTTTTAAATAAGCAGTTGAGAAAACATGCATCTATTGTTGAAATGTGTGCATGATATTTATTGCAGCTCAGTGTTACTGACCATAATTTATGTGAAGCTGCTTAGATGTGTATATTTTAGCCTGCTTCTTTATACCACCTCTATGTTCTCTGTTTTATATCATATTGTAATATACACTTGCATTGTTTCTTTCTGGCACACCCATAGCATCCAGTCTCATGTTTCTCTTTCAGATACAAGACACTATGTGGTGTGCAAAGCAATGCAGCATTGGTGATTGGTATATATATTTAAAAAAAATTGCTTACACATCAAAAAAAATGTTCACACCAGTGGCAGAGGCAAGAAGGTAGATGCAGATGTGAAAAATGGAAAGGTTGTTTTCTCGAATTGATTGTGGAAAAAGATGGATCTAGAATGGTTCATTGCACTGCACACCCCTTTGGTTAAAAGGCCAGACCTCTGAAGATTGCCATTTTGGGATGAAAAATAATGGCATTCCATAAGCATCTGCCAACCACAGTAAGCAAAAGGGAGTTTTCTAAGACTTTGTTCTCTTTGATGGCATTCTGTCAAAGTGTCCACAATTCAAGTTGTGGTATTAAATGTATTGATATAAAAATATTTATATCAAAACTATTCTACTTTACGCCTTTATTCTCCTGAATTTTGCTAAATCAAATACACGAATATTTAATTTTCCTAATGTTTCCACAAAGCCTATAACCAGTTTCATGGAAGATTTAATTTGCCTCTGGCTCACACTGATGAAGAGCTTTCTTTTGAAACAACTATTCTTAGAAAACAGTGCTATAGAGCACTGAGCAATAGAATTGCTATGCATAATGTTAGGGCAATTTCTTTTTGCCTTTAGGTGATTTGACCAGCTGACATTTCAGCACAAAAATCCTTCAAAGCAATATAGAGAATATGATGTGACAGCATCTCTGAATCAACCACTGAACTTAAAAAGTATTCATTATACATACAACATATGTACTAGCCTCTGTAATCAAGAGTTTTCTCTGTCATGTTTCCATATGTAGTTGTCTCCTCTTTTCTTGTTCTCATTTTCATTTTGACTGAAACATATTTAAGTGATCTCATTTCACTCCCTCCACTTAGCACGACTCTGCCTTATGCATGACCATCTCTGGTTCTCCACCTCTTATGGTTTGTCAGATTGCATCTTCCACCAGGAATGTCAGTTGAGGGACTATTGTAGGTGAGCTTGTTGCTCCTTGCTGCTGGGAGGGCAAGAGCAGCAAATGCAGGGTCTCTCTTCATCAGTTTGTACTAAAGCTGGATGGAATATTTGACAAATGGATTCAAGATAAAGCAGAGGCCCATATTTGAATACTGCATTTAAAATAGTTGAATTGGAAAAAAAAGGCAGACAAGGTTTTAAGAAGAAAAATTTTAGGTAAACTTTAAAATAACTACAGGGTGCTGTTGCCTCCACACAAAATAAAAATAACTGACAAAGATTCCTATATTTTCTGTTGGAAGACTTTATCTAATATTCCTGAAAAGTGAGAATGAAAGGATGTGTTCTTCAGGATGCCAAGTGCCAAAATTTCTGTTGCAATGGGCGAGCTTGAGACAGATCACTTCTCTACAGCAATAACTTGACCTATGGCTGGCTTGAGCTCACGGCTTGCTACTTTCAAGGTTGTATAAACCTTTGTGGTTTAAACAAGAAGCTTGAAGGGTTCATCTGCTCTCCTAGAGCAAATAATCTCATTTCTGACTGTTGGAGAGCAGGAAAGACGCAAGCCAACAGAAGATATTGAGTTATGGATTTTTCTTTTTAGTTTGACAGTTTGTATTCTGGGAAACACTGTATTATCGGTGTGAGAGAGCGCCTCTCAGTGAAAGGACTGGATGGCCTCCTCCTCCCTCTATGGAAAACAGTGAATGCTCAAGATCTGGTAGGTATACCAAAGCAGCATAGTAGTGACTTGAAGTGACAATATCTGTAGGAGAACTTAGAACTGCTGCAACCTTCTAGCCAGCTACAAATGGGTCACTGATTCCCTTTGATTTTGGTATTATTCATTTCCTGTGTTAAATACTCTATGGGTTACATACTGTAATAAAATTATAGCTTTTTGATGTCTAGGGTGGGTGTTGCTGCCTTTTATAGAAGCAGAAAATCTGAAGGTCATAAATCATTATTAGCCGTAACATACCTTTTGCTGTACACATGTTTTACAACAAACCAAGGTGACAGAGGATTCTGTAAAATTTAATGGCATATCACTTAACACACAATATAATTATAAGTTGTATCTTAGAGTAAAAATTATACCTTTGCAGGTTAAGTAAAGAATCACTAATAAAACTATAATAGACGTACATTATACAGCATGGGTTTCATAATGAATAATTGCTAGGTTATTAGTGCTTAACAGATTAAGGGTACTTCCATTTATTACTGTGCTCCACTAAGGATGAGCATTAATTTTTTTTTCAAAGGAAATTCACTGGAAAGAGACAGTTTAAAATTTATGCTTGTAATGATTGCTACATGGTCCATTAAGACCACCTCTAAGTGAGCTTAATTTGTAGCAGATAAATGTACATGTCTCCGTATTTTTCAACATAGTTTATGGTGCATCCTGCACAGCTGTGCCCAACTGATTAAATCCTCACAAAATTTAAATAGGAAACCCATTACATAGACAGTATTATATCCATTTATCATACACACATTTTCAATTTAACTCTCTAAGCTTTTGTGCTGGATATTTTCAGTGATTCATTAAATATGTATAGCAAGGCCATTTTCTCCTCTTGTTTGGTTTGCCCTTTTGTTTTCTGGGTTTGTTTAGTTCATTCTTTTCAGTTCTGTCACCCAGTAATTAAGAATCCAAGCAGTCTGAACATCTACTACAACAATAATTTCAATAATAATTCTGGATATGACTGTCCTTTGTAAAATCCTAGGTCTAGAGAGTGTTGTATCTAGGCAAAAGAAACAGGACTATACCCAGTAGATGAGAAAAAATGATGGGCATTTACACCTTCATTTGCCATCTGGAGAGGATCCTGGATTTGTGATGGACACAAAGACATGCCAGATGCTTAGGAAGCTTGGGACTACAGATATTCCCTTCCCTTTAACACTTTCCATTGGTTAGCTCTGAGCACAGCCTAATTTGGTTGAAATGCTTCCTAGGATCCCATAGTGGACTGTCTAGCTTTATCTCTGCTTTATATGGGACTAAAGACACCCAAACCATGGCTGTGCATTCTAGAAGTAGAATTAATTCAGGTTTAGAGATGAAGTTTAGGTGCTCTTAATTATTATCTGAGACCTCCTATCTTCATTGATTATAGAATAAATTTAAGCTCTTAACTTCACGTGTCTTGAGGCCTACTTAAAATACATGTCAGTCAAATGCTGTTCTACTTGGTTCAATGCCATAGATCTTTCTTTGGCTTTAGTGTATGGTAAAAAACAGCCATGAGAAGTGTATGATCTCCACAACTGTGCATAGCCTTACTAACTCGGTAGAGTTGAACAGGAACACGACTCTTACAATGACTATTGCAAAATAAACAGCAAGTTTTGCTAAGTCTGTAGGGCCCTTTTTTATCATAGAGTGATGAAAAGGAAACAATATTTTAAAAGCATAAAAATAATTAAATATTGTTGATTCATTTTCATGTTCTCCTAGCTAAATACCAAATAATATGTTCTGAATCTTCCTAGGGGCTGCAGGGAAGGTAAGGTGTTGCTTTTTTGTGGGGACAGGGGACAGAGGCAAGAGCTTTTAAAGCACTGTGTACTTAAAAGAAGTGGTGGAAGTCTTCATACCTACTCTTAGTGCTACTGGATCAGTGTTTCAGCTTTCCTCAGACAGGAAGCATTCTCATCCTAAATTTTGAGACCTAAACCCTTGAACAAATGCTTGGAGAACCAAACGTTCAATATATAATATAGAAAATTCTATATTGAAATAAGACCTATAATGAGCTTTTGCAGATGGATTTATTAGTTCGCTATATTTGGTTTGGTAATATTTGGTAAGAAATGGAGATAATCTGATCATATTGAAAAACAGTCCTGGTCATTCATACCAGTTTACAGTATGTTCCCTGTAGAGGCTAGGTGAGGTCATAGGCCTCTGTGAGAATTTGAACGTCAGGATCTGTGTCCCACTTCATTCAGAGACATCTGTTTCTGTGATCTCTCTCTAGTGATCACTGCCAGTAGGAATCAGCTGTGACTAGCAAAGTGCTGGCTCCAGGGTCCTGACAGTTGGTGGGTTCTTCGAAGTGTGAAAACAACACGTTTCTGTCATCAAAAGTGTGAAAATAATATTGGAAATGCATATTATATTATTTCCAGATTTCAGGGAGAGGATGTTTCGAGGGAATTATGCGTAACATGTTGGCTGTATGTAGTCTAAAGCTATGGTATTGCAGCTCACTGCTTTGTTTTGATTCAAAAGTAGGGTAACTATGCACAAGATTAATAGTAACTATACAGCCACTTTATGGAAACAGAACAGTATCTTTCAGCCTTTCTCAGGTTTCTGGAGGCTCACTTGTGGTATCAAGAAATTGCAGCCTGCCAGATGCCAGACCTCCACTTCATCAGTATAAAAGCAGTGCTTGTGCTTGTGATGTAACTGTTCTTTGTATGTTTAGTGTATAAACATTTTAACGGAAGTGTTTATTTAAGAAGGCGTAACAGTGCAAAAATATGAACCTGAGGAGGTTTGTGACACAATCTGTTATCTTGAAACCTTACCAAGGCTAACTTACTTCAGGGGAGTCTGTTGTATTTTGTTTTGGCAGAAAAATCATTACTTGCAGAATAATCCTACAGAGAGCTGACTGCTCATTAGAAATAATAGAGTATCCTCTGAATATCATGTTCTCAGAGAAATTTTCTCCACATATTTTAATTTTGAAGGAATAGTTTGCATTAAGTGTTATTGTTATATTTTTATTTAAATATTTAATTAAATATTTAAATAATTATAGTCATATAAGAATTTGTCAGCTCTTCTGTTTAGTGTTAACTTTTTTTTTTGGTAACAGATGTATGAAAGGGACATTCTTAAACTAGCTGTCTATCAGAAAAGAGAAGACTGTATCTGTATAAGAATTTCTGGACTATTTCTAGTCTACCCCTTAATTTGACTTGTGGTCAAATTGGAAAGCATCTTCACAATTTAACCAAAAAATAAATCTTCAAACAATAGAGATCCATAAATATAGTACCACATATTTACTGCTGCAGAGATGTTCTGTAAAAGCTGTGAATAAGACCATTAGAGGTTTTGGTTCCTGTGCTCTACCTTATGGTGTTTGAAAATGTTTGTGGTTTACATCTCACCACATAAACTGGCAGTGTTAGAAACTGTCTCTTTTTTTTCTCTATGTGCCGTATGATTTACTTTTTTTATACAATATTTATTTTCCTCTCATGTTCTATTATGTTTTAAAATCATAATACTAATGTTATATGCCAAAACATTTCAAGCATTGTTCAAATTTGGACA
The DNA here is from genome assembly GCF_059628265.1 of Tinamus guttatus. Taxonomy (NCBI): domain Eukaryota; kingdom Metazoa; phylum Chordata; class Aves; order Tinamiformes; family Tinamidae; genus Tinamus; species Tinamus guttatus. The sequence continues at coordinate 4,626,451 of NW_028288923.1, forward strand.
GAATGTGAAATGTTTTCAAATCATTGCGTGCTTAAGGTTGGAAGGGACCTCTAGAGGTCATCTAGTCCAAACGCCCTGCACACGCAGGGTCACCTAGAGCACGTGGCACAGAACTGCGTCCAAGCGGGTTTGGAAGATCTCCGGAGGAGACTCCACAACCTCTCTGGGCAACCTGTTCCAGTGCTCTGTCATCTATCCAGCTGGTCATTCCATCATCGAAGGCTGTCAGGTTAGTCAAGCGTGATTTCCCGTTGGATTTCCCCTTGGTGAATCCATGCTGACTACTCTTGAGCACCTTCTTGTCCTCCACGTGCCTGGAGACAATGGCCAGTAGGAGCCGTTCCATCACTTTTCTGGGGATGGAGGTGAGGCTCACTGGCCTGTAGTTGCCTGGGTCCTTCTTGCCTTTTTTGAAGACTGGCATGACATTGGCCTTCTTCCAGTCCTCTCGCACCTCCCCTGTTCTCCAGGATGTTTCAAAGATGATGGAGAGCGGCCCTAGCTATGACATCCGCCAGCTCATGCAGCACTCTGGGGTGCATCCCATCAGGGCCCATGGATTTGTGGATATCGAGTTTCCTTAGGTGCTCTCTGACCCAATCTTCCTCTACCCAGGGCAAGTCTTCCTCTCTCCAGGCTTCTCCTCTTGTCCCTAGGGCCTGGGACTCTAAAGGGCTGCCCTTGATAAACACCGAAGCAAAGAAGGCATTCAGCAAATCTGCTTTTTCTGTAACCAGGGTACCCACCCCGTTCACCAGCGGACCCACGTTTTCCCTGATCTTCCTTTTGCTGTTAATATATTTTAAGAAGTTTTTCTTGTTATTTGCCAGATTGCGTTCCAGACGTGCCTTAGCTTTCCTTGTCGCATCTGCATTCCCTATCTACGTTCCTGTATTTCTCCCAGGGGAGAAATCCACATTCTGTATACTGCCTTCTTCTGCTCGAGCATTGCCACAAGCTCCCTGCTCATCCATGCATGTCTCCTGCCCCCTCTGCCAGACTTCTTACACACAGGGATGCACTCTGGCTGGGCGTGGGGGAAGTGCTGCTTGAAAACTAACCAGCTCTCTTGGGCCCCCCTGCCTTCTAGAGCTGTAGCCCATGGGATTCTTCTGAGGAGGTCTCTGAAGAGGCTAAAGTTGGCTCTCCTGAAGTCCATGGTTGCAAGGCTACTTACAACCCTGCCTCCTCCTCGTTGGATATAACGGAGTTATAAATAACTCCATACTGTGACAATATTTGATTTGTAGTATCACAGAATCACAAAATGGTTAAGGTTGGAAGGGATCTCTAGAGATCATCTAGTCCAACCCCGCTGCTCCAGCAGGGACACCTAGAGCACATGGCACAGGGTGGCATCCAGGCGGCTTTTGAAGATCTCCAGAGAAGGAGACTGCAACCTCTCAGGGCAGCCTGTTCCAGGACTCTGTCACAGAGTCCCTCACAGTAAAGAAGTTCTTCCTTATCTGGAGATTAAACTTCCTATGCTTCAACTTACACCTGTTACCCCTTGTCCTGTCACCTGCCACCACGGAGAAGAGCCTGGCCCTAAGAACTGCTACTAGTAGGTAGTAGTTCTTAGGTTTAGCACAACCACCAGCTTTTCTATGTTGCCAAGCTGTTCTTTTCCATTTACCAATAACCAAATCTTGTTTTTATGTGCTCTATGCCATTATGTGCCTACTTTTCTGCACCCAGTCATGGTTAACCATTCTGTGCAAAAAGTGCAATCCAGAAAGCACTCAAAGTATGCACTATGCATGTACAGAGTGTGTAAACAGTAGATGGCTGTTAATGAGCGAAGGTGATTCATACACATGTCAAGCAGGGAACTTCCTAAATCAGTAGTTTTGTGACTGTCATGTTGCAATGCTTTTGTGTGTAAGTGTTTCCCTGCTCTTAAGATTTCTTGGTATGTAATGAATGTTGAGAGTTAGTGAGTCCAGAGAGATGAAGTGAGAGAAGGAACAGAGAATGGAAGAGGGAGGAGAAGGAAAAGCTGGATGAGTGAAGGTAAAGACATAAGTCTTAAACTTGAGAATTCCTTAAATTTGGGAAAAAAATGCACCTCTGTGTTATAGAACTTGATTCAGTATTGTCCTTAGAATTCATTCCCTTTTCCTTATTTTCAGTGACTCTGTTTTTTTATGTACCCTGGAAGTTTGGGCACCTGTGTATTGCAACTTATATATCCCAGTGGAGTGGCTTCTGTGTGCGTGCCAGCTGCGGAGTGTTCTCAATAATTCGCTCAGTGTAATGAAGCAATGCAGAGTCACTGGCATAGGCTGTTTCAGTTGTGCGGGCATTTCCAGATACGTTCTCTGAGCCAAAAAAATGTTCACTGCTGAAGTCCCTCGTGGCCCGTGTGATGTCCTGAAAGACTCCTCAGAAGCAGCATATCCTTACCAATGGCCCTTTGGCAACATGAACGTTTTTTTACTTTATTTTGTGGATTGTCACTTGAATCATCCTGCAAGGATATGCTGTGGGCTGAAATGCTGTTTGCACTTCTAACTTTTACTCTATAATAGCTCATTTAAGAACATCATATGGTCTCTAAATATGTTTTATGTTAATGTTTTGTTTAAAAAATAATAAATTCAAAAACAATACATTCTGCTCACACAGAATTTATTATTAACACTCCATTGCTTGTGGACCTCTCTGACGAAGAGGCATTGATCTCTATTCACTTTCGCCTAGGTATAAGCAAAACATTTCTTTCCTTGGTATCAAGCACAGATTTCGCTTGTTTTAACACCTTCCCCAAGCAGTCACAGTGTACTGCTAAAATACATCTTCTGATTCAAATCATAACATGGTACTTCTACTGTTGTAGTTAATATGTTGCTATGAAAATTATTGGTAAGTACTTAGGTGGAATTACGAAAGGACTTGACCTTTTTCTGTGAAGTATTAGTGAAATTACCAAGTTCTCTTTTAATACTGTTTTTGTTATCTCTGCCCTTGTAAGTCCCTTCATCCAAATGTTATGGCTTATTAGTTTATATGCTATTTTCATTGCAATTATAGCTAGTGCAGGAGTGTTTTGTTACCTTTTTAACACATTGTCACCATGCATCATTTTTAGATCCTCATTGTTCCTTATTAGAGGTTATTTAAGCTCCCAGCTCTAACTGGATAATGAAGCATGCTGATGATACAAACGAGCAAAAGCTTGTCTGAAGATTTTGTTGCATAGGTGACAGAAATTACGGTGTTTTGTTGAGATTTTTTTTTTTTTTTGCTTTGGTTATTTGTTTGTGTCATCATTTAGGTTAGTTAAATGCAATAGAAATGTCAAAATGTCAGACAGCTGGTGCAGCCTCTGCTGGAATGACTCCATGCATGTACCAGAAAATAAGCAAGATCTCTGCATGCTCCACCTAAAATGCAGTATGGTGCCACACTCATCCGGTCTGTTTGTTTTCTTCCACTGACACAGATCAAATAGAATAGAATACAATGTGCAAGATGAATGGCTTTGGTTGTCTGAGGAAAACCTCGGGATCCTGGAAAATAAGCTTTTGGAAGATAGAGTAAGGCAGATGAAAAATATCAATGTGGCCCTGGGATAGAATATCACTCTAAAAAAATTGTATGTTTTCCTCTTTTATTTCAATATCATTTTGCTTAAATTTTTTGTTGTTGTTGTGTAATCACATTGCTGTACTACCTCAGCACAAAATAAAGCGAAGTGCATTTATTAGTACTCACATCATCACTGCAGTATGCCAAAGCATTATTATTTTTAGTATCCTCAATAGTTGGAGAGGTTTGAGACATACGACCAGCGAAGCACAGAGATACTCTGCGAGTGGTGACCATGCTAAGATGAGAATTGGGAACAGCCTATCTGCAGTGGCACAGAGCCTGAGTTAAGCCGTGTCTCTCAGCAGTGCTTATGAATGCAGAAGAAAGACCACGCGAGCCTGCTGTTGCCTGAGGGACTGCTTGTGGGTGTCCTGCACAGCCCATGATGCGTCTGCACCATGGAGCAGTACTACCGTAAGGCAGCATTAGCATAAGCGCCTCTGTTTGGCATCTAAGGTCATTTGAAGTACATTTTGAAACCGAACACGCATTTCTTGAATCTGCCTTTAATGCCATAGACTACTCTTCTTTTTCTGTCTACATCTAACCTGAGTTCAGTTTGATTATCAACTGTCAGGGATTTGTAAGTCCTTTAAAGCCTTGTTCAAAGCCTTTCCTTTCTCTTTCACACAAGTATCTTACCCTGCTTTTTCATTATACACTTTTGTGGGTTTTTTTCTTCTTCTGCAGAAACAGAGGGCTCACACCGTGCTGCTTCCTAAATCATCTCTCCTCTTTAGTTCTACCAATGAAGTGTATTGACAGAAGAGCAACCTGTCCCTTCAGTGGCCAGCCACCAGTTAGTTCCCTTGGCATTTACGTCTCCAGCTAGGGACACCAAAATGACCATTTCCTTCCGGAGGGGAGGAGAATGCCATGGCTGAGCCTCTAAAGTCTCCTGAGCACGTGTTGTGTGTGGGTGCAGTATGGTGCCAGCATCTAATTGCAGACAGTGGTTGCCGTTTGGCCTTTAAAAGCAGAGGGAGCCACACAATCATTTCTGGCCATTTGTTTATAATGATCAAGGTCATGAATCTTCAGTATTCTTCCTTTCCCTGTTCAGAAGCAAGTAAATACTATGGATATGGACTGAATCGTTTGATTGGTGGAATATATCTTTTTCTGAAGAGAAAACTGCAGAATGAGCAGGGGATAAAGGCAGTGTAATTTCAAGTGATTTTACTAAAAGGCCCCAAGTAAACCATGGAAGCTGGTTGGCAGTACTTGCCTGCAGTGGTTTTGTTAGGTAGAAACCTCTGGAGAGAAGTTAAGATTAGTTGAAATAACGCTGCCTGACCGGAGGGTATACCCTCCCCCCACCCAGACCCCTAATGCAAAATATTGACAAATAAGCTCGTACCCACAGGTCGTTACGTGCATTCAAAGGGTGCATTAGATCTTTTAGTCTGAGAGAAGGGTATATGGTTAAAATATATAAACCGAACCATTATGGGAAATATAGAGGCCAAAGTAAAATCTTTGAAGAGCATTTTAGAGGGTCTGTTATACCAAATCTACTTGGTATAATATTCATAGTATTTCATAAAAAAATATTGCAACAGTGGTACTTTGCACTTTAGGACAGTTAAAATTTTAGAAATATTATCATGTTTAAATTTTAAAAGAATTCCTGCAAAATAACTATTATTGCTCTGAGTCAATTCTGTCTGATCTTGCTATAAAAAAGTGATTGCAGGCCAAACTCGGCTTTCTCTATCATTGTCTATTGCCAGATCTGTCAGTGGAATTACAGATATATAACTAAGAGCAAAATGTGCCTACTTACTTCCTCGGACTGTAATAATAACAGTGAACCTGTAAAATATGTATTTTGGATTATGGGTAGTTGATTTTTCCTTTTAATTTATAGGCTTTATAGGATTTATAGGCTATTGTTAGTAGCACTTTTTTTTTTTTCATTGCATGCTTGAGAGTGGGTATTTACAGATGCACTATTACTAGAGCTACTTATTGTAATATCTTTTCTGAGGAAAGTCAGGCAGGCTGTACTAATTGCTGTTCAGAGACACTCCACGATATAATATACAATGCCACTTAAGCCCTGTTCATAAAGACCTGAGTTTTCAAATGTTCAGTGTATAACAATGAGTTTTGGTTTAGGCTAAATTGCACTATTGATTTTTTTTGTAATTAGGTTTTAATGAATTGTATTCACTCAATTGTAGGTTTGTCAAGGGACTCCAAAGATTGAATTATGATCATTTTATTCACTTTATTTTTTTATTTATTATGTGTCTAATATTAGGGAGCTCTTGGCATTTTTTTTCTCAATATCAGCTTAAATAATTTTGATTTTTGTGTTAGATTGATGTATTCTTTGAGGTTGTACTGTTCTGTATTATAATATTAACAAAATATATGCAATTTTAGGAATTTAGTTGGCCTAAAAATTGTTGAAATAATCCAGCTCTTAGAGATTTCTGTTTTCTTACTCTTGCCCACCTAATCCGTTTGTGTTAAACTGTTTAACTGAAATTGGCCAATAAGGGTTATTTTTATTATTTTAGGGGGAGAATTTTGTCTCTGTGATGTTTGCTTACATTTGCTTTATCCATTTGCTTTAGTCTTTATCACTGTGCCCTAGACAGCAGCTGCTTTTCCTTGTCTGTGCTTAATCAAAGATCATGGGAGCAGACAATCCTTTGTTCTGATTTAGTAATAGGCAACTTGTACTTTCCTATGAGCTTTTCTTTTATCATACATATAAAAGGAGAAATGCATGTCCTCCCAATACTGATTAAATGCTGCTTCTTTAGCTTAGTTATTCTTGAAGGGCAAGGCTGTAGCAGCCTTGTAATTACAAGTGCATTTCACTCTTCTCATGGAAAATCCCCTCTTTACCTGAAGAGGTTAAATAGTTTAAAATTTCCTGTCTTTAATTAGTGATTTCTGTATTTATGTGCAAGCTTTTTCTTTTTCATCACCTTTGCTAATATACTGGACTTTCCACTGCGCTGGACAGCGATCATGAATAATTTTTGCTGAGCAGAGTCCTGGGTCAGCACGGTTTTCTTCTGAGCTGAACTGAGATTCTGGCCCCCTGTCAGTAACCCCTTCAGGGCAGGACAGAAGGTGCCGTCCCCGCCTGCTCCTGCTCGAGCTGCGCCATCGTCTCCTCCATGCGAAGGCTGAGCACTTCACTCTTCCTGGGTGAGCCAGATCTTCCTTTTTGTGCTTACAGTTAATTCTACTAGCAAACACACCTTGATTAACTTGTTCTTCCGGTTACAACAGCCCTCCAGGTTTCTCCCTCCTTGAAATACAGTCTGCCCAGTCTTTAATGAATACCCTTATGCTTAAATGCTGAGCTGGTCCCTCAGTAGTGGACTTCTGTTGGGAGTCTTGCCAGCCCAGAAGCAGTATTACAGTTTTAGAAAGGTATGAATCCACGCTAAAGCATCCTAGAGAGATGTGACATATTAACTTGGTTTAGCACCATGTCCTGATGATTTGTAATGCAGAAAAATACATGTACAACTGCCTGCTCATGGATGGCTATATGTGCCTTCAGATTGTTTTCTTTGATGCTGACCTACGCTGTAACCTTGGAATAAGTCATTGAATCTTTCTGTACCTTTGTTCTTCCTAGGTATCTGTATTTTGCTATTTTCAAGGCCTTTTATTGAAAAAGCAAAATTTTCTAAAATATTTTATAATTTTGTCATTGCAAAGAAGGATCCCAGGATGTGTTTTAAATTAAATAAACTTATACTTGCTTAGGTAGGCATCAGTCAATTCCTACATAAAAACATATACAATAATTCAAGTTTGCCAATAGTTTACCATTAAATTTGAATTAAAATGTTCATCTGGATGAGTCATGTCTTTAAAACTACATATTAGGCATAACTTTAGTTCACCATTACATTTAATAAGCAGTCTGATGAATTTATGCTACTCCCTTTAACTGTGAATCTGCTGGTCATTCTGGAATTATTCGAACATAGGAACCTGTATTGGGCAATAAGAACAACTGCTTGAATGCTTTTATGCTTTTTCTAAATTTGTACACAAAGAAATAAGCACTTTTCACATATGACTTGGTAGTTAAAAGCCAACAGTTTAGGTTTATGGTATGAACACACTTGCACGTAAGACTTGATTTTGAAATTCACTCCTGCAGATCTTTGCTTTCTAATAACATTTTCTTTTATTCTTTAGCAAAAAAATCTGCATCTGCATATATTTGCATATTTTGTGTGTATTTTTAGAAAAGGTCACTGTAATTTAAACTTACAGAATGGTAAAACACAGTAGTATACCAAAGTATACTACTTATGTAAATGTAGATAGGAACTTATATCCTAAAGTGAGGAATCAAGAATGAAATGGAAAGCATTTTATCTCTTTGGCTAAGGAAGGTAAGAAATTTAGGGCTATGAAAATGTATTCTTCAAACTTTCCTGTTTTTCTCTAAAAAGCTTACAGTTGCTTTTGTTATTACTACCAATATACTTAATATATCATATTTTATGTATTATTCATATAATTTTTATTTTTAATTAATTTTAATTATATACTTAATCTATTGATATTCATTTTCTCTCTTTCTGATTATGTTGTTCATTAGTAGTTATGGTCATAGTTTAAGAGATGTAATCTGTCTTAGTCATGGGTGCAAACTAGCAACATAATTTGGTGGGGCTATTCAAGCTCTTTGCAAGCAGTGCTGAAAGCAATGATATTTATTGCTTGTGAATATTGTAATGTAATACATTTACTAGATTACTACAATTAGTGCATTAATAATCAAATGTTTTGGCCTTTGGAGCTGGACATAGAGAAAAAGAAAAAACTTTTGGAGCCAAAGGCAGATCTTTTCTGATAAACAGTTTTACTCTTGCTTCCTCTTAAATATATGCCCTACCTTTCCTTTTAGTTTTATGTATGGATTTCTTTCTTCATTACAGCCTCCTTCTATTTAAATCCATGCAGTCTACCAATATAATACCACTTAGCTAAAGTAAGGTGAATAGGGTATTTAGTAAAATAAATAAATATTGCACATAAGTGACTGATTCTGCCTAGTTGCACTGGGCGACTTTCCAAAAAGCCTGAGCCTACGTTTGGATTCACATGCATTTTAACTGTTCCACCCTAAAGCTATCCAACTCTGGTGTGTTTCACTGAAGAGAAACATTTCAGAACAAAATTGAAGAGAGAATGAAAATGTTAGGAAAAAGTACAGAAAGAAATGAGTAAATATGTAAGAAGCCATCATTTCTAGCAGATGAAAACTAGAATTTATAGAATTGCAAAAGTTGTAAGAATAAGATTTGCCTATATCATTTTCTCCCTGTGTCAGTACAAAATAGTTCTTTTCAGTAAATTTCCAAGTATTTTATCCATTTTGAAGTATTTTAGATGACAGGGTTTTGACAAACTCTCTTGGAGGATTGCTTCATGGCCACATACATCTAATTGTGAGCATTTCTTTTCCAAGTTCATTCCTTGCTCTGTTTCGTTCTGTAATTCCCTATGGGCCCTGTTAAACAGTTTGTTTCTATTCTCAGTATTTATGTCCTTCAGATGCTTAAAGATGCTTGTCATTGATTGCTGGTTAGAGAGAGAAAAAACTGATATAGTACAAGATGCAGGCAATATAGGAATTTTTAATGATTAAATCTTAATCAACTGTGTTACATGTTACTTGCAAAATATAAGAGGAATTAATGTATACATTATTTTTTCCTTAATACTAAAGAGAGAGTGGGAATTAAATTTTATTTCATCTTTTCAATTAACATGTGTTACAGTGCTTGGAGTCGAGTGGGGACTTTGACTCATCCAAAATGTAAAATGTACCCTGTGCTGAAGGTCAAATACCCCCTGAATTATTTGCTTACCTCTGCCTGATCCCATGTCACCCAGGCACCAGATCCATCTAATTTCCAAGCAGCTAATATTAAAATGGTTTTCTGCTAGAAGTGTTGTACTTAGTCAAAACACATGTACACTTTGTTGAAAGTATAATTTTTTCCTACAACAGTGATTCTTCTTGTTTCTTTTTCTACTTCTACTTACAATATTCTTGCTTGTCTTGGAATCACAGATTTTCCATAAAACAAAATTTGATTTGTCATGGTCCTTTTGTCAGGAATCTTGCTTTCATGTTTGACACTTTTTGGTGCTTTTGCCTGCTTGCTTATGTGTGTTCCATGGAGAAATTATTCAGCTAAAGAGAGAATGAAACAGTGCACAGTGCTGTTTGTCTAGAAGACCACCTCCAGAAAGGAAATGCATCACATTTCTCCAAGCAGCAAACATTTATCTGAGACTCACAACCTAAACTAAGATAAAAACAAATTATTTAGCTTTCAGAATTAGTGCTACATAATGGTGTTGCCTAGCACAAAAGCTGCACATTTATAAATCTGTATATAAGCTTTATTAAAGGTAGCTCTTCCTTTCCTCATAGCCCCTTCATGTCTGATTCTGAATTTTTATTCCTGTTTCATTCCTAGTTTCATTCTTCCCTTCTTCTTTTGCTGTGAGATGGGACATCGTTTGTCGTACCCTTTTGGTTACTGAGTGGAGGCACTCAGGGACATGGTTTAGCAGGCATGGTGGTGATGGCGTTACGGTTGGACATGATGATCTTAAAGGATGATCTTTTCCAACCATATTGATTCTATGATTCTACAATCATACTGTTTGAGTACAGATTAATAACAAGTTACTCGTGCACTGCTAGATCCTTAGACAATCTTAAGGTGAATCGTTTGTGCGGACTTGCTAAGATTTCCCCAGCAGACACATGGATAGTAGTCTCAAGACAGTACATTCATAACGTGATGAAAGCATGAGTTTCAGGAATATCCCAACGAGTCCAAAAGAAATGGTTAAGAAGTTTGCTTGTTGCACTGGGAATCCATAGGGATTCCTGAATCAGCATGACAGGGAGTGTCCCACTTCCAAGGGGCTTGCTATTAACATTGACATGACCGAATGTGCTTCCATCAAAACGCTGGAATATACTGACCAAGCGGGTACATTGGGATTATCTTCAGACTTTGCTAGAAAAACATTAGCATCATGTTTTTCCTCCTCCTTCTAATGTTCTTAGTATGGAGGATGCAGGCAGGTTTGTAACTGGGAAAACAACCTGGGATTTAGTGAGATATCTGGGGAAATATGTTCCTCTCCAGGGCCATCTGTGTTTCAGCCCATTGTGTGTATATGCATTGTTTTTAATGTTACCTGTCTGGACAAGCAGATTGTACTAACTTCTCTGTGACTTATCAAAACCAGTAATAACTTAACACAGATCTGATAACGTACTATAACAACATACTGTAGTTTCTCTGTTTTGGCCTCTGGATGATACTGAAGAAAATCAGTGAAAACAATTTGTAGTGGGTATCTTTTCAATCATGTTTGTCTGCCTTTTGAAAACAATGATTTAGCACAACCATAAGTTATAGACTTGATGATAGAATAACTTGATAAAATCCATGGCTTGTGCTTTGTAGGTCAGATTAAATGACTATAACACCTCTCTGGATTTATATCTGATAAAAGAAAGCCAGTGAATCAGAGGGCAGTGCTTCATCATTCAGTCACTCTAGATCATTATATGATTTTCAGATATTGTTTTCAAGTGTATTCAGTCTCTCCATTAAATTTATTTTATTTTTGTGGTTTTTTTGAGTTACTACACGTGCCTTGACATCAGTTCTACTCTACACTTCCCTGTGTGGCAGTATCATTATTATTTAACCTTTTCTTCTATTTAGTGAATTTTATGTGGAGAGATCATGGACACATGCCTGTTTCATTGGTTCAACATCAATAAACATTTCACATGAAAATCGTCTTGAAGTTATCATTAGAACGTGATTTTGACAAACAGTAGAGCTTTATTAGCTGATTTATAATCAGCAAATTAAATCTAACTTAAAACACATTTTTGTAAATACAGAATGTAGATGACAGAAAAAACAAGCACTTTTACAAATCATATTTCATTTATGTGAATAGGACAACTATAACCTTTTTTTCTGATGGGGTTTCTGAACTATTAAATGATGTATATGTTTTCTATTTTCTATTTATCAGCAAAGATGTTCAACTTCCTTCCTCTCATCACCTCCTCATTTATGTCTTTTTGGTTGTGATCACTTTTTATAGTCTGCACTTCTACTACTTCCTTGCTAACCTATAAAAGGCCAAAAGGAAGATTCAAACGAGCCTGGAAAAAGAGTACTCAGCTATTTAATTTATCTCCTTTATGCCAACTTTCGTTCATCAATTGAGCTGCTGCTCCACAGACAAGTCGATCTAATCAGATTCAGAGAGCACCATCCAGGAGTCTTTGCCTAGAGTAAGATAGTGTGCTTAAATTTTAATAAAATATTGTGGCAGTCTCAGTTCTAAATACTTCATTTGCCACAATTAGTACAAAAAAAAAAAAAACCCACAACACAATAAAGAGTTTATCTGAATCAGCATTTTAGGAAGTTTTTTTTCTAAGAAACGAAACTGTAATGTGCAATGTGTGGACAAAAGATGTATTTTAAAATGAGGAATTTCCATTGCCTTTACCTCATTGCTAGAGAAGAAAGTTATCCTGAGGATGAAAGACACACTACTACTGCTGTGAAAGGAAGGAAAAAGATCCCAAAGAGCTTTTCTTTGTCATATCTTCTAATCTATTCAAAATTTCCAAAAGCAACATTTTTGCTAAAATAAAATCAACTCGTTTTGATACAGAAAAAAATCTTAAGAAAAAAAAACACAGAATATTTCATATTGAACCATGTCTACTGACTAAATGTTACTTTCATAAAACTAGAAACACTTCTATTTTGTTCCAGGGTTTAGATAGGGCTCTACTGGAACTACTGGAGCTGTGATTTGTGTTTTCTTTCTGTAAAATCAATTCATTGTTGTTAATTGATCCTAGTTCTGAAGGTGACTTTTTTTTCCTTTTCCCATAACATTTGCAAAATTGAAAGCAATGGCATTATCACCCAAGGGGAATAAAATAAGGAGTTCTTAATTACATAGACTGAAAAGTAATCACATGCATTGGCTTATTTTTGTATTACAAACCTCAACCTATCTGCTTTTGATTTTATTTAAAACTGCCACTTTGAAAAGTGCCATTTCACATCTGTAAAATTCATTTAGGAGGATAAAAAGGCAAATTCAAGGCCTCTTTACAGTTAGAGGGTATATTTTGGAGCTTTAGCAGAAACTCAGGTAAATATGTCAGATAAATTACTCTCCAGAATTGCCTCTGTCTTTCAGTTGACTAAAAAGCTCAGCTATAGTTGCCTGCATTGTAGAAAAAAGTAGAAATTCCCCCTCCTTTCCTACCCATCACCCTTCCTATGTCTTTCCCTTGACTTCAAGGACTTGGATCGAATCTTTTCTCCTCAACTAATGCAGGAATGAAAGGATGATTTTCATTTGTTTTCTACTTCTATTTTAAGAAAGGAAACAGTGGTTTCGAGGGAAATCTGGTGATGGTTTATGTTAGTGCTCCATTATGCATTATTTAGACAAGGGTAAATATTAGGATTTGAGAATGCAGGACAACAGTAATAGATTTTTCTTTCTTTAAGGAAAATAGCCTATTTGCTTAACTGCCAAGCATTGACTGTTTCAATATGTTCAAGCCTACAAGGCTGAAAACGATGACACAGATGTGATTCACATAGGGCTCACCAGCATGGTGCCTCAGTCTTCTGGCTTGCTGGAAAGCTTCCAACGGGCTTAGGAAAAGTACACACTGAAGAAATGCAAACCATTATTTAGGCAATTAGTTAGGAAAATGTGTTTTTTCAGCATGATCAAATTTAGCTTTGTTAATTTTTATCTGTTCTCATCAAAATTTCCCCACACGGAACAAAATATTTACTCATAGAGTTCTTATCCCTTGTATCAATTGTGTATCAATTATAACAAGTTAATAAATTATAACAAATTTTAAAATAAATGGTTTTGCATATCTCCTAGGTGATTGTAGGAACAAAGTGGGAGCATACTGCATAACAACAAGGTAAATCCTTTGCTATTAAACCAATGTAGTATTGCAGTATGTGAAGCTTAATCATGTTTTTTACATTAAATTTATTTATTTATTTAAAAGCTGTAAATCCTAATTATAAGACTTATAGTATTAGTTTCTTCTTTCTTGGAATGGGAATTATCAATGTATTGTATTTAGGGAAGCCAGATAGGAGAAGGAGAAAGCCCCTAAGTGCTGCTATTCTCATTTTATTTTAGCCTTAAGGACTGGTGCAACTGACTGACCAATATGTGGCCATTTTAAAATATGTAATAAAGTCATCTCGTTTGATGTAAGATTAAAACATGGTAAGGTTTTCTCAGTCTTTAAATAAATTTACTGTAGATGCAAAAATTTGCAGATCAGTATCAAAAGTAGTTTTACAGGCAGGACCTTCAAGGCTTTCAACACAGTAATGAAATATGATATAAAGCAGCACAGTGTCAATAAATCTACAGGATAAAGGTCAGGTTTACATCGATGGACAGGGCTGGCAAATACATTTGTTCCTGCAATGTCTGTGTTTTAAATGCCACCCTCTGATGAACCCAGTGTAGAAATACACCTTTAGGCTTGATGAGATGTCAGTTTTGTTCAGTGCTGATCAAATAAGATGAATGAAAGTGAAACAAGAACAAAAATATTATTTCTGTCATTTATTTTTATGCATTTCAGGAAGTGGGTCAGTCCAGGAGATTTCTCTAAAACAAATAGCAATCACTGCACAATATCACCCATTGATCTATTTCACAGCAGGCAACAGCCTTTTTGTCAGAAAGGACACAGAATTCAAATACCACAAAAAACATGGAAAGGCCCATGGCAGATTTAAAAAGTATTGCCCCCTCCCTTTCCTTGCCAACCCATCCTTCATGATCCCATGAAGCAACGTAGGCTGCAAACGGAGGGCACAGCAAAAATACTTCCAGATCTGTAGTAAAGTTAGGTATTTTAAAAAACAGAAAATAAAAATTGTTGAATATAAAGAAAATTCAGCATTTAGAAAAACTTTTTTTTTCCAATTAAAAAAGCATGAGAAAATAGATTGCATGTTGGCAATTGTATAAGCCAAACTGTCATTTTGTATAACTAGCAATCTGAAGGCACTATACCTAGCTTGAATGATGTAGCCCATCATTAATTCATCTTCTTCAGACAATGTTACAAATCTTAGAGTCCATGTATCTCGTAGGACTGTAAATGTTGGTTTTAAATAAGAAAGTATTTTTCTGTGGAAATGGTTCTGAAAATACAATACCTGCCTTTTACACTTAATATGTCTGTGAAATAATTTTAAAATATTTAAATCCTTTGTCCAGTACGTGTAAGCAGCTTTCATGTGTCTGAAATGAGGCAACAAAATACAAATATAAGCATTAAAATAAACACCTTGAGTTCCTGACTGCTTCATACTTTTCCAGCATTTATGATCTGCATGGAGGTAAATGTTGTTTCCACTTTGCCACCTGGGTGTCAAGATGCTAAAAAGCAATACTGGAAATGCTCCAATAGTGTCTTACAGTCAAATATGGAGTCTCTGCTTTATAAGGGTTTATTATTCAAATAACTAAATTATCTCACTTTGTTTATTGACCGTTGTCTTAGGTGATTATAGGTGATATCACAGATTATATTTCTCCTGGAGACATATATATTTTAATTGAATGGGACCCATACATGAGTGGCAGCAGTTCAGTTTTGATTTATTTAATTGAAAATACTTTTATCTATTGCTTTGGCAAGTTATTTTTGGAGGTCAAACAAAAACACTCTTAATTATAGTGAGTGTCTGAATTAAAATAAACTTTCCCAAGTTTATTTATCCCAAGTAATGAACCAAGATGAGTAAGGAATGTGGAGAACCTCTCAAGCCCAGCTGAAGGTTTACAGGAGGTCTGTAATCTTCATTTTATTATTTTTCTTTTTAGAGGCAATGATAGCTCTCCCTTTCCCCAGAAATAGTAGTGAGGGAAATGAAGTCATTCTTAAAAGGAAATGTTTGTCACAAGAGCAAACTATATTGAGGATAATGAGACCTACATTAATGTGGCAGATTTTACTCCTGCTCTGTCCGCTTTTTGGATTATATACAAGTATGCAAGTATTTGCCATAAAAGACTGCAGTTCTTAACCATGGTAACCACTCTGACACTTGCTGATTAGTACACCTGTGTTACCCATGCAATGCAGAGATGCCGTTAAAAGAAAAAAAAAAGTTTATGTAAGGCTTCAAGAGAGTTTATATTATAGGTTTTGAAAAAGAATATATATTCCATACATAATACAGTTTATATTCTCAATAGTTCTCAAGCTTTTTCATAATCTTTTAAAAATATGAACAGATTGCAATTACAGGGGAAAATCTGAGATTCATTCTCACTCCATGGCAAATCTAGAGCTTACAGAGCTTATATCTATATGAAGTGGCTTTCCTCTTCTGCTATTTCATCTCTGTTGCATTGTAAGAACACTGTATCATATATAATCATCATATAATCTATAAAAGTTAGGTAATACTGGGATTTGGAGATCTTCGCTATTCTTTCCATTCTGAGCAGTCTAATGTGATATCATATGCTTGGTTTACTTAAGTGTTGCAGTAATATGCAATGGGACTGTTAATGGAAATAAACATATTTTAGGGCAGTATTACCAAATATGTATGATTATACATACTTGTACTGAACATTGACCCTAACAAAATGTGACTAAGCCTGGACTTATTCTAAAGCTTAGGGACTTTACTCTAAAGATTTAATATGAAGTTGTCCTTTCCTGCTCTTCGTTCGGAGGGCCAGGAAAGATTCTCCTTGTGTTCGTCCAGCCCTTGAGCTACCAGTCCGTGGGTGCTTCCCAAAAGCAGAGCAAAGGTAACCTTGCCCACTGACCCCCATTTAGCACATCTGTATGCAGTTTAGATATCAAGGCCATGAGCTCATTGCTCCCACCTGTGACCCAGCTGCCAGGGCCGGGAGCTAACGATGCAGGTGTGTGGCCTTGGAGAGTGCTGTGAAGATGAGATCAGCTCAGCTCAGCTCAGCCCAGCCACGCCACCCTTGCAGGGCAGTTCCACTTGTTTTTGGCAGTGCTTAAGAGGAGGCTCTCAAGGTTAGTCTGGTTCTCAGCCATGAATCACCAGCATTGTGGCTGTGTGTGTGTCTTGGGTGTGCACCTAGCTTGTGTGGGCCCTGTCCTGCAGACTTGGCTTCCTGGCCTGACCTCCCTTGCTGCTGTGGGCCTGTCTGGTGATCCGGCCTATCGACTGAACTCTGGCTTGGCCCCACTCGCCTTGCTCAGGTACAGCCCTTCTGGCAGCTGCTCTGCCCTCCTTGCTCTTGTGGCCAGTCCTGGCTCACTCTGCCCTGTGAAGAAACAGGCCCTGTCCCTGCTGATCCCTGGCTGAGGTGAGTGCAAGAGCACCTGCAGGCTCCAGCTGCTGACTGAGGGGGACAAATGAAAGCTGCTTATGAAGGAGGAGCAGCTTGGAGACTATCTGGCTGCCTTAACTGTTACCTCTCTTGTAGCTCATTGCTCTGGGTAGAGGAGCTTCCTTCATGTTGTAGTGTGTGTAACAGCATGAGGGGAGCGCTCCTACCCACTAGCCTGCCGTCTGCCTGGTCCCCTCTTCCCCCTGTGGAGCAGGTTCCTGCAAGTGCTCCATTGCTGATGTGTTTAGTCACTGATTTCAGGGGAGATTGAGAGTTTTGAATCTTTTGGCACCAGCAAGCACATGATAAGCGCAGAGTGAGCTCTCCCATGGAGCCTCCCAGCACTGGTGAGCGTGACTCACCTCTGCTGACTAAACAGTTGTTTTCATATATAGTTTCCAGTTGTAGTATATAAATGACTTTAATTTACAGTGCATTACATGGCTATGCCTCTAAATCCCTGTGCAATAATTTGTATCCTTTCCCTCGATAGTTTAAATGCCTGTAATCTCCTCATGTGTTTGCTAGTTTGTTGTTGTTGTTGTTGTTTTTTGATAATGTCTCTATAATCCAATCTAAGTAACCCCTTGCTTATGAATAATAAACACTTAGGTACTGTTTATTCACAACATCAAGAGTACTATTTTTATGACTTCTTCTAATTTGGGTGACAGAAGCAGTGTTATTCTTTTCTGGGGGGAAAAAACAAAGCTCTATGTGTAGTTACTTCTTTACATAAAACCAAAGCAATTGGTACATGCAGTTACTAGGACAGGACATGTAAACAGGGAGTCTTGTGTATGCTTGTGATTCAGTTTTAAGATACCATAAAGTAAAAAAAGTTTTAGGTACGCTCTGCTTCCATAAGCAAGTTCATCTGAACAGTGAAGTTCAAAGCAGGTATCCTAATAAGACTGAATTAAGGAGAATTAAATAAGGTAGATATTTTTTCTTGTTCTTCTTGGTTCTCTAAAAGTGGATTTATTTGTTTGTTTGTTTATTTTTAAGTGCCTAGCCTCCCAAAGTTCATTTAAAACCTATTAATTCTATGAAATGCTTTTTTCTTCTTTTTTTTTTCCTTCTTCTTGATTAAATTTAGTACCTCTGCAGCCTATGAATGTGTTATACTTCCAGATTTTAGGATGCGAGGGAGTTATACCTGTTATATGATAGGCTGTAAACTGCAACCTGACCATGACTTTGTAGATTATGGGCAGCAGAGAATACAAAATTAATTACTGAAAAACTTGTTTCAGCATTTATAGGCCCTATATGTCTAGTCATCATAAATAAGCAGGGAGCAGGAGGAAAAAGTATGGAGAAAGGCAATTAAAACCTCACTGTGTCAGTAAGATTCAAGTAAAGTTAAGGTTACTTTTTTTTTAAAAAGAAAAAAAGCTTATGATAGAAATGTCTAAGTTTCTGGCAGTACATTTTGCCTTCGTTATTCCTCCATTACTTTCCTTTGTTTTTGATAGTATTTCTCTGTGTACTTACTATAAATGCATATTATCTCTGAGGGATGATTAAATTGCCAAAAAGCTAGCTTAGCTTGCCTCTTTTTTTTTTTTTTTTTTTTTTGGTGGGGGGGAGAGAGGGGGAAGAGGCATGGGTGGGGAAGACAGCGAGGAGGAGGGGGAAAGGCTGCTTTTTCTTTATTCTTGAGAGAGGGTATAGGAATTATTGGCTGCATATTAGAAAAACTTATTTTCAGTGCTTTTTACATTTCTCATAAATAGTTACATGTAGGCATGTGTGCTTGCAGTATGGAGTCTGATATGAAATAAAAAAAGCAAAAAAAAAAAAAATCTAATTTGGGTACTATTTGGCTTTTCTCTACTAATGTCGCATTCCTTCAAACTAGGTTAGTGACCCTGGGAATAGGAAAGAAAAGTTCAGGACGCAGCTGTGTTTTCTTCTGAGTCTCCTGAAAGTGCTCTCCAAGCAATGTGGAAATTCTCTCTGGTAAGTTTATCAGAAGTAGCTGAGTCGGAAATCATAAAATAGCTAACCTACATTCACTTGTAAGAAGCTCAGGCATATCATACTCATTGTTTAATTAGTTTAATTGTTACAGGTTTATTGCAGCAATAAAACATAATATGGCTCTAGCATGCCAATTCTAAAACACTATTCCTTCTTCATAAGGTGGCTATCCAGAGTTTATCAAACCATCAATCAAGAAAGCAGATGACTCTTGCTGGTGTCAAACGAAGGGAGAGTGTTTATATGAAATTGCAAAATTGATTCTGGGAGGGGGGAAAAAAGGGGGGGATTTGCATAGGCGGCTGTGCTTATCTACATTTTGAGTTAAAAATAAAGTTAAAATTCTGCTTCAAAGAATTTGTGCTTTGAATTACTACTTGATATAGTTGAGATCAATAGCCATTTCTGAGCACTGTCAAAGCTAAAGGAGAGGCTAGATCTTAATACTTACTGGGAAATTACTAAAATAATCCTCATGAGCATAACCAAGGAAGCTAGCAATGAGGAGCTGGATTAAGAATGAAAATTGTTCATGTAGCAAGTGTTTATGACTACTGAGGATAGAAGGGAAGTCCAAAGGAAAATTGGTCATATGCAGTTGGGAAGAAATAAAGAGAGCAGGCTGGAATTAGAGGGTGGTAGCGAAGAGAGTAGTAGCTCAGGAGGGATGTCTGAAGAATGATATTATTGATGGGAGATTTTTCACTTCCAGCTAAGGTTATTAAACTGGTAATTAGAGAAATCCTGAGAGAAGAAAAGCAAGAGATTGATGTGCAGAAGGATACTTGAAAGAAAATAAAACATTGTTAAATAATATTGATTGGGTAGATGAAAGAAACTGCCTCCATTAAAATCCAAAGTAAGATCTCCCATTGAAAGGGTCAAGAAAAAGCCTTTCAGGTTTGGATGATATATTCATTTAAGTTAAATGGGGTGAGGATGCAGGATAGAAAACTGGACAGTGACCTACTGATTGGGTGAGACTGATACTGTATGAAGGAAAAGTGAGTGGAAGGAATTTACAAGTTACTGAAGAGTTTCTGCATATAAGCATATGTTAAAAAGCTGTCCTGGAAAGGATTTAAAGGAAACATAGGTGGGGCAAGGCCTGAAGGGCCCTAAAAGAACAAATATTTTAAAGGAGTGCAATTTTGTGCTTGGAGAAGGCAATCCTCTAGACTTGGAGAAGAAGATCAGGAAAAGTACATATGTAAAAGAGGAAGAGCAGAAAAACTGTGAAGAGCCTGGCTAGAGGCAGAGAGTGGTAGACAGAAATTAAACAAGATTACCAGTTGAATAGACAAATTCATCTGGTGAAACTTGTGATTATCATGTAAGCATTTGTGGATGAAAAAGTCATTGTTATGATGAGAGGAGGAGGAGGATGGAATTCATAGGGAATACAGATCTATAATGAAGTGGGACTAACATGAAGAAATTATGTATGCAAATAACTTGGAAGGTACTTGGTGAAATAGGTACTGTTGAATCTAGCAGAAAAGCTGAAATACTTCATGCCTAGTCATCAGTGTTCCTGTTCAGCATGTCAGTATTTTCCAAAGGGGAGGATTTTTGGAAAGCACAAGAGACATACCGCAAACTCTGCCTCCCTTGACTATTCATTAAATTTGGTACAAAATTTCTATTTCTACTTTTGAATATTTTCTTTAATTCTCTTTAGCATGAAACTAAAGGAGTACTGTTACAAGTGCTATCTATACAAAAGCCAAAAGCTTTGAAAAGAATAAAACTTGACAATTCAAAAAGTGTTTTATCTATAACTCTGTACAAATAAAAATAAATCATTCTTTTTATAGTTAAAATTATGTTCATGATAAAGCCCTGAGACCTCTGTCATTTCAGTTTCACTTACATAAACAGGGCAACTCCACTTAGAGAACAGTGGGCTCTGTGATTTGTTTACTTTGTGTTTTATGTCCTTTGAGATGACCCTTTGTTTCTCCTTTAGAGCATGTACTCATCAAATAACTTGCTCTTATAAGTGCTTGTGCTCTAAGTACAATTGTTGCCAGAAATGCAAATTATAAGAAAGACTTAAGAATACAAGGAAAGTAAGAAAATTGGTCTCCAATTCCAGTAGTTTACAATGTTGGTAAGATAAAACGACTAATGCTAGTCCCACTGAGATCCATTTACGCTGAATGTAATTGATAGGAAAACTAGGAAACAAAGTATAGATGAGATAAGAATTAAGTCTAATCCTGGAAGTTGACATGAGCATTGTTGTCCTTCATTTTTCTCCTACACTGTCTCTCTCATCACCTCTCAAAATTATTTGTTTTTCTTTAACACTAATAACCCAATTGTACCTTATCTTGCTCTCAACAGCTCTGCTTTTGAGATTTTGAAAATCAGTTTCTGTTCTATATTAGAATAGACTTTTGACATATATTTGTAAAGCCAAATCACAGTGAAATAACAGAATCACAGAATGCTTATCGTTGGAAGGCACCTCTAGAGATCATCCAGTCCAACCCCCCTGCACACACAGGGTCACCCAGAGCACGTGGCACAGGACTGCGTCCAAGCGGGTTTTGAAGATCTCCAGAGAAGGAGACTCCACAACCTCTCTGGGCAGCCTGTTCCAGTGCTCTGGCACCCTCACTGTGAAGAAATTTTTCCTTAAGTTCATGCGGAACATTCAATGCTTTTGTTTCTGGCTGTTTCCTCTAGTTCTGTTAGTGACCACCACTGATCCTCCTGGAGATTTCTTACTGAAAATTTTGATAAGTTAAAAGACTGAATGATGGTAATACCGGACGGCTTATTGCAGTTCTCTAGTGCCATGCTGTTCATTTTCTTCCTCCATCCTTTGGAGCACATTTATAGTACAGAGATGGTTCAATGCATAAAATCTCACCCATACCAGCTGACAATTCTTGTGTCTTTGGCACTTTTGCAATATTTGTTTTCTTAGGTTATGTGCCATGGTTTTATTCAAAATTCTAGTGTAGTTTGGCTAACAGTGCTTGTTTTTCTAGATTCCAAAATGTGTGTTTTCAGTTTGCTCTGTAGAATGGACCTGAGCATAATCCTCACAGCTGAACATATGTGTGCCAGTGCACTGTGTGCAGCTGTGCGTGTGAAGAGGCCGACAAGCCTCATGTTAGAGCCGGCATTTGGTGAAAGAAGGAAACTTGCTGACCCAGCTCTGGATCTGACCCATCTCCATGAACCGCGTCCTAGCAAAGGGCTACAGAATGGCTGTGCAGTTATGCTGACTTTTAGTGCTATTGTATTCCTGGCCACATCTGAACTTTAGTTTATTCTATTTTGCTAATTATGTGTTAGAAAGCAGTGTCCCAACAGAACCTTTAAAGAAAATGAGGACAAGGGAAGTTTAAGCTATGAATGTGCTGGCTGCCTTAAGCTATAAGACATCATACTGCACAAGTGCCATGAAGCCTCAAGCATTTTTAGAACTGGACCCAAATAAGTTTATTCTAAAGAGTTGATACATGTGGTTTTTATTTGGTTTCATTTCTAATTAAATGCAAAAGAGCTAAAAGCATGAGAAATCTCCTCAATCGCAGTTATGAAAATCCAGAGACTTTGAATTCATAATAGAAATTTAAGGCATCTTTCAGTTCAGCTCATTTTGTTATATTTTATGTTTTAAGGACACTTTCATTTGCTTCCACTAATAACTTGCATTTCATTTGCCCCCACCCTTGTTATTTTGGGGTTTTTTTGTGTTCGTTTTTTTTATGGGAGGATCTGCCTCAGAAACATGTATGTCTTAACCAGGCTCTGAAACATTAGGCCTCTAAAACTGAGAAGACTTTTGTCTACATCAGAACTTTTAGAAGGATAATTCCTTCATTGCTCCTATGTTGTAATTGCTTTGCTCATTAAGAGATTGCTCCATTAAATTTATATTTGTATTTTTTTTTTTTTTACAACTTTTATTTGGAAACATGAATGTATAATGTCTCACTGGGACTCTACACTCTTATGATGAAAGATACAAGTGCAGTCTAAGACAGACATGTTTAATTAGGGAGCAAACTTGACATTTTCAGTGTTTGGACTAGGTAGGAAAAGAACCAAGAGCCATCTAGGGAGTTTTTTTTTTTTTTTTTAATTGCAGACAGAAAATAATTTATTGAACTCAAATAAAAACGATACTTCTCCACATTTGTAGTGGATAAAAAGCCATTACAGTTTGGATTTGTTACTTAATCACAAATCTAAATATTTTAAACACCTAAGTAGGAGCAAATGTATCATTTTTGAGTGATAACTGCTGTGAAAATTCTGTAGGCAGCAATGGCAGACCTACATCTTCATTAAGAAAATGCATAACTCAGAATCACTCTCTGTAGAAATCCGTAATTGTCTTCTCAAGTTATTTTTTTCTTTAATCAAAGTTGTTCTGAACACCGCTATTCATTATTTGCGCTGTGACTGCACAGACCTTACAGCCTTGTGTAAAGTTGTTAACAGTTTGTGTTTCTCGTTCTGTCCCCAGTTACCTCCAGATGAATCCAGTGAAACATCTGTCTTGTCAAATAAACAGTTCTGGTTCTCATCCTGCTTACAGCACTTAGTGAATATTGCACTTGATTTGTGCTGAAGTTGTAATGAGTTCAGATGTATCTTCCTCCTCCATCCGGATGTACCTGGAGTTGAAAAGCTGACACAAAGTAGCCTGAACTCCCTTTCTAGATGAATGTTTGGCCCAGATGGTAACTCCTCTGCCCAGAGATGTGTTCAGTTTTCCTCTACATAGTGTAGCTCAGTAGACTGTGTACCACAAGTTGTGCTTGCTAACCAAGAGTTGGACTTTGCCACTACAAAACCATGCATATTGCTTCATCCATATATATGTCTTTATGGTGAACACTTCCCTTCTCAAATGCTTGTGCATACGCTTTCGTTTAGGCTCTCCTCACCATTGCTCAAACTGCAACCACACCTCCGTATGTGCAGGTCCTGCAGTTATGTTGGTGGTATCAAAGAATAAGAAGGTGTTTAAAGACAAGCATTGTATATGGTACTTTCTGGTGGGGACTATAAAGTAGCTACAGTTCTTCACTGCCATTTTTCCCACACATTGAATTTACAAGAATAATGTTAGGTAAATTGTGTTCCTCTGCCTCTGGTCCTGTCTTCTTTGAAAGCTGCAGAAGGAAGCAAGAGAAGAAAGGCAGGACACCCCTGGGGAGAGTTGCTGTTGAAAAGAGGTTGTATTTCAACGTTACTCCAAGTCCCAGATGCAGATGACTCAAGCTGTTTGGGAAAGCTGTTCAGTTGTTATGCATGCTGGAAAAATACCTAAAAAGACACCTCTTAAAATATTTTGAAACTTGTAAGAAATCATTATTTTAACATCTTGATGTGCTTTGTGTGCCGCAGGACCCCATGGACTCATACTTCTGGCTCTTTGACGGCAATGCATGTTCGAAGAGGACAGAAGGCAAAGTAAGTACATGGACTGATCTGTAAGGGGATGAGATTTTTCTTGTTGTTCCTTATGAAGGTTGCAATGTCTGACCTTGTTTAACCAGATTTTCAAAACAGTTCTAAAGCCACTTTTGCCAGCGTTTAGAATCAATAACTGGACTCATTTCCAGACTTGCTCTGTGCCAAACTAGGTACCTAAATAGAGACCAGGTATTCAGAAAAGAGCAACTCATCTTGTAATGCAGATGGTCAGATTTAAAAATTACTTAACAAATAACATGCTGAACTCTGGTGCTTTTCCTTTTATTCCACTTTGGAGCTGAGAACGTTACACACATTATAAATGCTTAAGAACATCCATCCTTATTCTGAGAAATTCTAAATAGCTTTGATGTATCAAAAGTTTCTTATTTTGCTCCTCCTTGATTTTTTTTATCATCTGCAAAATACTTACGTTCTTTACAGATTTGGGGGAATAAAATTATAATAATGGGACAGGTATAGCCTTGACATATCTAGCAAAAGACTGTGGCAAGGAGAAAAGGAGCATGTGCCGCTCTGACTTTAATGTATTATATGTTGCAGAAAACACTGTGCAGTGCTAATGGCTTACATTCTTAAATGTAAAACAAAATGATGTTTCCTAAATTCTGTAAAATTAGTGTAATTTTGATAGCTATACATATGTATGTGTTTGTGTGAACTTTTTGTTTGATGATGCTAAGGAAAAAATACAAGTTTTCAGTCAATTTGATTTATTTCATTTAAGTCAGTTAGACTGTCTTTTACTCTAGCTTTAAATTCTTCACCTCCAGCTTTTTATGTTGTCTTCATATATCCTTTTAAATACAAGAACTACGAATCTTGATTTTTTTTTTTTTTCATTGTTGCTTTTTATAAAAATGATGATCTCCATGCTGATCCAGTCTGGATCAGCAAGAAAAGTTTGAGGCAAACAGTGCCTGAGATAGGTTCCAAGAAATTCTAGAAAGGGGTTTAAATATAGGGCTTTTAGCTTTTCACTCAGAATAGCAAAATCTAGGTTCTGTTTCACACTCTGTGGATTGTAAAAGTAACTCACTGCCCTACAGGCAATGGAGTTAGTTCTGAAATATATTGGGAAAGATGTTTTGGTGAGCTTTAAAGGCAGCATAGAACACTCACTTGACATTTAACACCTGCTAAAATAGCGCATGTAACATGGAAGACTGTCAAATTCATAGCAGTGGTATATTGCTAATTTGATAACAAAGGCATGCTGTATTATGGTGTGGCATAAATCAATAACTTATTGGTTGAACTTTTCAAATAGAACTTATTTCTAGACTAACATACCTGTTTGGTGAAATTGTTTGATCAAATTTCAAAATAATTTACTCATTTGCTAAGAACAAGTAATTAGGTTAAGAAGGATAGTGGTGTATGGATTCCTTCAGAGCCCCTTTGTTTTTTCTCTTGGATGATAGACGGCTTTGAAGTAGGGCAGTTCTGAAATCAGATCTCTCTGCTTCCAGAACACTTGTTTAAATCTGGTCCCCCTTATTTGGGTATAGTTATTCCTAATTGGAAATTAGTTACTGATAGTTGGATAACCTCTTTAACCTCTCTTTTTTTTTGAGGGGAGGGGTGGGGACACACACACACACAGATTGTCTTAAATACAATCAGTGCAATTGTTTCCGACTTGGACATTGTTCATTCTCCATCAGTAGAGAAATTAGAAGCTGAATAAATAGAAATATTGTCCATTCATTGCTATCAGGAAGTATTAATAAAGGAATGTGAGACAGAGTAACTATAGCCCTTTTTTTTTCTAATTTTATTTGTGTTTAGTCCAGGATTTATTTAAATATTTCTAATTTGTCACAAAAAGTATCCACGCATACAAAGTAGTAGGTTATTTAGAATGAAAAAAGCTCTATCCTTCTGAATTTCCTTTGTTTACTACTCTTCTTTTCCCAGTTCTTTTTTTGTGTTCCAAAAGCGCTTTATTCTCATTTTGTCTCTTTGCTATATTAAAGAATTAAAAATGTTGTGCTTTGGACTTAATTTATACCATCGTACAATCTCACAGATTCAGATCCGTAGGATTTCATACTCCCTTCTGCATTGTCGATGACAGTCACAGCCAATACAAACCATTTGGGCTGGTGGTTTGAATGTGTGCATTTGTGTCGACTAGTTCTATGTAGTATCAGTTAGTAGTTAACTAATGTGGGTATAGTTAATCTGGGAGCTTAATTCTCTGCACATTCTCTTCTCAACTGGCAATAGGATTTTCGTGCTGTGGGAATCCATCATTCTTTGATAGATAATGAGTGATTCAGTAGAAAGAAGCAGGAATAGTTCAATTTCCCATACGCTTCTACTTCAGGTTAGTGGATGAAACAGAAGAACCTACAGAACCTCAAAGGAGGGCCCTTAGGAATTAACTAAGGCCAACTTTCTTATCTGTGATGTTGTTTTTTTCATTATAGCTGACATTTTTGAGGGTGAGCTCTGTTACAGACTATTAGCCTATGGCACTGGGCTGGGAAGATGAGACTTCGCTGAGATACAGAACACAAAAAAAAAGAGTGAAGAATTGAAATTACAGGGTTATTGGTATCTTGTTGTCAAGGTAGCTTGAGGTTGGTTTTGCACCGAGAGGAACGTTGAGTTGCTTTTATATGTGATACTGCAAAATGAATTCAGTGCCCACTGTGCCCCAACACTAATTACAAAACTTTCTAAAAACAAAGAAAACAAAACAATTCTTTCTAGTTTTATTTCATTGTTTAACTATTCTCATGCCTTTCTGGAACCACTGTTCTGCTTTACACAGAGATTTTAAATGTGATTATTTATAGTGTGTATCACCCCTATCCTGGATTTTTTTATATTCATGGAAGGAATAGAAAAGTGAGTTTTGCACCAAATTATTGCTTCAGTATTTAAGAAAAATTAAGTTCCAGATTTTACTGCCATTGACTTTGAAGGGAGTAATCAATCCCATGTCAGCAAGGAACTAATAATTGCCTGGATAGCTGGTTGCTAGCTTATGAGGTAACAAGCATAAGGCAGTTATCACACATTGCCACCTTATTAAATAAAGGGGAATCCAAGGATGGAAATTTCTGGAAGCATTTATGAGGAACTTACTGAGCAGCTTTGAAGCTGCTTTGTTCAGTTTTCCTCAATAAATGCATTAAGGGGATTAAGCCAATAAGTAGATGCCTGTTGTTGGAGGAGGCCTACAGTCAGTAGGAAGAGGAAATAATTCAAAATTATTTTGTCGTTTATTGTATGGGGATTGGGGGGGTGGGTGTAAGTGCTGTCCAGTACAGGTATATTTAAGGTACTGTGGGCAGAAATAGAAGATGGGGGAAAAAAATGGCTCAGTAGCAGTTTGCACCTGAAGTCTGTTGTAAGTAATAAATTCCATCTGAGTTATGAAAAACATTGTGTTGCAGGTGAAGTGTATCCTACTTTTTATGAAACACTTTGCTGTGCTTGTAGCTGCTAAAGCTTCAGCTGTATTGCTATGTCCAGTTCTGGTTCCTGAGTGTTAAAAAGTATGAATCAATAGAAGAATTTATGCATATTTAAAGATTTGCCTCAATGAGTATTTAGATTCAGTTCTTCAGCCCACACTCATAGCTGTGTTTTCTAGACCTCTAACCTGTTTTTCTTCTCTGAACTAAGCCTTTACATATGTAAAAAAGTTGCTGTAAGACAAAGACAATAACCTATGCTCTATGTCAATGGTGAATTGAACAAGCAATATTGAATTTATTCAGCTACAAGGAAAATTCAAACAGTTCCTACAGAAATCTTTCAGAGGTAACAGTATTGATGCACTGGAATAGATTGCCTGTGAGGCAGCTGGAATCCCCATAGCTGGGAGTTTTTAAAAAGACGGTGTGGACAAATATCTATCAGGAGTGATGTGTTTGGTCTTGCCTTGGAACAAAGGATGGATTAAATGACCTTTCCAGATCCCTTTCTGCCCTTTTATGACTCTATAAAATCATGTTTAAGTTTCTGGGGGAAAAATAAGAACTATTCATGCATGAAAAATCTTCCAGAAATAATCTTTGATTCTCTTACAATTAAGGGTATTTTACTCTTACATAAACAAAAAAGTCTTGCTATGCCTTTTACATTTGAAATATTAAAAACTGACAACGGAGTCAAACTCAAGTAGACAAACTCAAGGACTAATTTAATAAGAAAATGCAGCTCCTATTATCTCTTGCTGAATTAAAGAACATTGAAACTATCAAAAAGATTCATTTATTGTATTGAAAAAGGCCTTATACATTCATCCCATTGAAAAGAATTGTGCTATTGAATTTCATGGCTTTCAAATAAGTTGGTTCTGAAAATAAAATTAAGCATCAGGATACAGGAAGAAAAATAGCTCATTTCTCATCATCAAAATGGAAAAACAACAAAGAATTTAGTACACTCCCCACACATGTGAAAAGCTTTTTCTAAACAACTAAATTAATTCATCTTTACAACGAAATGGAGAGATAAATGGTTTCTATATCTTCAAAGACAACAACTTTGCAGTAACTAATATTCTTGAAAGAAAAGTGATTATTCTTTTTCAAAGAGGGTAATATAATTTTGGAGAATATACTTTTTTCCGAGTAATTTACATAAAATATTAATTTCAAGCAAATTACTAAAAGAATCTCAAATTCCGATTCAGTGTTCTTATCAAGAATTTAAATGAAGATGCTATGAATAAACACATGCAAATCATACACATGCAGCAGAAGAGCAAAGCAGTTACAGAATGGTATGGTAAGAGTGGCACTGAGGCACTATCTAGCCCTGCACAGGTGTAAGATGATGCCTGGTTTTCAAGTCTGTTTTGTATACTATTCTTAAAACCACATGGAGTCACAGAAAAACACAAAATATGATATTTAATGGATGCCAGCCTGCTGAGCTTTGCCTGCACTTTATACTGTTCATATCAAAAGGAGCTTTGCTGTTCAGAAGATTTAGGAATTAAGCTAGAAAAATAGCCTGAAAGGCAATCTGTTATCTGTTAGGAGTTATAGCTCACCCGGCAGTTGTGTGGCCAAGCAGTAGCTTGGAGCTCTTCATCTCGCCTAAGAACCACAGTCTTTTACTGAAAATGATTAAGGCTTTTAACTGAAGATATCTATGTCCTGATAAGCGATTTCTCCAAACTGTTCAGGTGGTGTTAAGGATAATTTTGGTTTGGAACAATTCTTCTAATCAAGCACTGACTTTCCATCTTTCTATAAGGAATAGCAGGACAAATGTCCTGTTCAGCCAGTTCTGCACTGGCAGTGTGCTTGCTGCTGCATAAATGGTAGAAGGCACATGACCTTCCCTATTCATTAGCAACTGTTCTAAGCAAAACTGTAAGCCTCTTGCCACACTTAACAGGACTTTCAGCAACACATTCAGATAACAGCAAAGTATTTTTTTTGTCAGCTGAAACAGCTGTAATTTGTTGTGCCCTAATTTTCCTGCATAAAGCACATGAAACATACTACCTTTAATAGCAATCTCACCTTACTCTTTAAAAATAGCTTAGCATATGACTTAATGTGTTCATCTTTGCCTCACCGTTAATGTTTGTATCCTTTCTTGGAATATATATGAGCTTTTAAATTATTTATGAGTGCAAATGTTACTGAGAACAGTATGAAGCTAAAGGGCAGATTTTGATAAATAAAATGACTATATTTTATTGTTTCTTTTGTCTCTTGAGAATCCCATGACTAGAACTTTAGGTTGTTCTGTTTATTTTGCCAGGTAGGTGATAGAGAAGTTGAATGACTTTCCCAAGGAAGGTTTTATCAGAGTTACAGCTAGACTGCAATCTTGCATATGTTTGCACATGTGTCAAATTTTATCATAGTAAAACTAGGCATTTGCATAAGTGTGTTCACTTTCCTTATAAAGTAAATCTTTTTTGATTTGTGCTCTTGTGTTAACTCAAACAGTAGTACAAAGTAGTAGAGGGCAACCTTAGGAATCCTCTGAATCCACACTTGGATTTCCCTCTCCCCTATTTTTCTTTGTGTTCTTGGGTCCAGAGAAACCGTATCAGTCTTCAGCAACTCTGACAAACAGGGACAGTCAACAAAAATAGTCTTTGTAAACATTCATATTCTATGTTGTGAAACTGAAAATTTTGCGCAACTGCAAAGCAAGCTATAAATCTTTGTAATCTCCGACTAGTTTCAGACATACCCCCAGTAAACTGCAAGCAGCTGCCACCCTCCTCTTCTCTGCCAACCAGTGGATTCTTGCTGTATAACCAAAAACCAGGGCTGGATGCTATCAAAGTTACTATTTCCAATGATAAAATCATCACCTCTGGCAGTGAAACTTTAGGCCCTCTATGGTTTTTTTTTCTCTTGAGGAAGTTCTGTGCTTCTGAAGAAAACTTTTCAAGCATTTTTTTTTTCCAAATGTGTGCTCACAAACTTTGTTAGGAAAAGATGCTGATCCTCACATCACCGAGCTTCACCTTTTGCTTTTCCTTAACCAGTTGGTGGGGATGTTTGCTGCAGGCTGGTGATGTATCTGTTAGGTCAGAACAGTCTCAGTTGATAGGACAGAGGACCATAAAATGCACAGCAGTAGGTAACCTTGTCCATTTTAGTAGCTGATGATTAAAGGAGCTGCTGGAAATAAAGCTGTGGGAAGAAGTATTGAAAGCTATTGAAGGTAACAGCCTATGCATAACCTGAGCACAGACTGATAAGAAATTATCAATGTCTTCACTTCCTTAAGGAAGTGAACTTTGCCTACTGCTTTAAGAAACCTGTTGCAAGCAGGAAGAGAGGAGAGACCCCTGTATCCCTAGGTGAGCAGATGGGCTGAGGAGCTGATGTGCTGCCTGTATTTAGGAACACAGGCACTGGTGTTAGCTGGTGTAGATATTTCAGTTGTTTCTCTCCAATTCTGAAACACTGTTTGCTAAGTGATCCACTATGTTTAGATCCTAACTCAGCTATAGATCTTGAACAGTTACTCTGTGTCACAAACTTCAAGTGAATAGCTCAGCGCTTACTGTTTACAGAGGTTAAAGATTATATATCTAGCATGCAGGTATACGGTAATCTCTGTATCTACATAGCTTCCCAGTAACAGTTTCAGTTGCTCAGTTATCATTCTCTCATTCCCAGGCAAGTTCCCATGCAATTCTCAGGGAAATTAGGGAGGGAGAAGAACAAAATGATACATAGGTTCTTTGTATTTATATGCTTACTTTCTCTACTTCTGTTTATCTGCTTTTGCAAACGAAATCTTAGATAAGAGCTGCCAAAAGGAAAAAACCTCTCTTATCCAGCTTAGATTACTGTTGTTTTCTCTTCTCTTTTGCAAATCTGAGACTGTTTCTTCATTTTATACAGTAGACTGTTTCTTCATTTTATACAGTGTATACACAATAAAAACAACTTTTATTATAGAAAATGTGTTACAATAGAAGTTCATATAGCAGTTCAACAACTATTTTTTGCCTGCTGTATCTGAGTTGCCAAAGTGTTATTTAAGAGATTTATAACCATCCAAAATGTTCAAAATTAGGAATTTTCTCTTCTGTCTGCAGGTAATTTTTGTAATTAGCTAAAAGGAGAAATAATTTTTTCTTATGATTTCAGGAGGATTAAATAAAAAAAAATTACAACAGTCAAAGGTTTATAGCAAAAATAGTAATGAAACTTGCTATTGAAATATTCCTTGGAGAAGACTAATTCTATTCTTAGTTTTTTAAAAAAAATACTTAAGTTCAGAATTTTTTCTTTATTTTGTAGTCTGCAAGGAAATTCATTCATTCCTGACTAGGCTTCACAAACAAAGATATGGGAAGGGCTTTACCCACATTTGCTGCAAGTGCGCTGATGGCTAAAAGACCGATGCAGGAAAGGCCAGTCCGGTTGCAGACGGTGCAGCAGAAGGTCTCCTTAGGCAGTATCGGCGAGGCACGGTTCTTTCTGCGTTGTCTTTTCTCTTTGAGGCTGATTCTGGATGTGTTCTCAAGGGAAGCAGCAGTGTTATGGATTGTGCATCTCCATGTCTCCCGATTCAAGGCCAGAGTGGACCATTGATGGCAGTCAATATGGCCAAAGCTGAGGTATTGTTTCAGGGAGTCCTTGTATCTCCTCGTTGGGGCTCCTCTCTTGCGGCAGCCGGTGGTGAGATCACCATAGAGGACAATCTGCAAGGAAAGAGCTTCCTAAAATAACTGTGCACATCTTTCGTGTGCTTTGGAAATCTTGGCACTTCCTAGCTGAAATTGTTCTTCTACTTTTCTTGTTATTTATTTACTTCTTTGCTTTGTTTTTAAAAAGAAAATCCAGTGTTGTTGTAATGCTGGGTGCCTTGCAGAAGAGGGAGGAGGGCGAGCACCACAAGTGCCAGAGCAGAGCAGTCGTTTCTCCTCCTGGCCCTCACTAAGTGCATTTGTAGATGTGCAAGGCATTCTTTAGGGCTACGTTTTCTGTAGAGAAAATGACACGTGTCTAGATGAGTGCAACCTTCTGCCAGATGCCAGCTGCTACTCACGGCTCAATTTCCGCTTCTGACTCCTGGAATCTGAAATGAGGTTGCCCTTGCCACACTCCGAGGTAGCTTTCCCTCCTCTCTTCTCCCTCCTTGCAGTGGCACGCATTTGCTTTCCAGCAGAGAAAAAGCCATTTAAAGGAATTTGGAAAGTACGTTCCCAGGAAAAGAAGCTGGATAACATAGCAGGTTTTGGTGAAGGTAGCATTTGAAATAATTATAAAATACCAGCACCTCCAGTTTTCAGTCTCTGAAAATCCCTTTTCTTTGGCTGAAGTGTTGCTGTTTTCCCAAATCAAAGTCTATAGTATTGCAAAGATGAGGATGATCCATTTCCTTCCCAAGGTATTCAACATAACTCTTGTACAGTATGCAGTACTTTAATACTGCTTTTTTTTTTTTTTTAAAAAAAAGGAACCTACTCGATGGGTAGACTGATGAGCATTCTGTATTAAGATTTGAAACAAGGCTTGCCAGATTTGACTGCCACAGTTCACAATTCTCTGTTCCCTCTCTGAAGTTGCATGTGGTCATGAAATCAGAGGGAGTGTTTGCTGAACATTAGTTAAGATTTGGTAACTCCACAGCTTACTGCTCACAGACATGAGAGAAAGAGGTGTCAGCTCTTCTCAGTGTTGATACTAGCCCGTTGTTTGATTGATGGCATATAAGAAATAAGTGACATATGGAGTGTAATTGCTGTACACCCAAAAGGTTAGGCACTTATTGGATTTAGAGTAAAGTCTCTTGAATTGGTTTATTTGTTATCACAAAGAATGTCAGGCAAATAGCAGCGTTCTTTGCTTTTTACTGCAGAACAGATAATAGAAAAGATCTTTAAATATAATTGTCTGCTGCAGGTCTGAAATACTGTGCCTACATGAAAATAAAAACAAAGAGATGAAACCATGGCAATTGATGAATGCACTTGTTGCATTGCCCTGAAACCTAGAAATGTAAATGCACTTACTGCATCAAATGATTCTAGTATTGGCATGTACTACACATAGGAATCTTTTCCCAAATAAGGAAAACTAGGAATATTTTATTGCCTATCCATCTGACTTTTACATTAAATGAGTAAACCTAGCTTTATAGTTCCTTGTAATTATATCTTAAATTAAAAATACACTGAAGAGTTTAAAGTTCTATGCAGTTTTGATATTAAGGTCATATTGTATGCTAAATGTGTGTGAATTAAATATACACCAAAGAAAACCAGTTAAGTTCTAGTGCTTACTGTAATCAATATCAAAATGTAATTATTTCAAAACATAAGAATAAATTTAATTATATGTACATGCACACTAAATGAATATATACAGCATGACTTTATCCTTAAACTGCTCTATCTTAAAAATATATCTTGATTACTATGGTAAATCCTGTAATCTTACTCCTTGCAGACAGGACCTCATCTCTCCAGTACGTGGATTCCTGCTCTGTCATTAGCTTGTGTGGCCGTTTGTTGTTAGTAGGTTCTGGTTCTTGGGTGCTGAAGACGAGGCAGATCCTGCGCGTTGCCCAAGGCAGGACTCCCAGTTCAGGTTGTTCTCGAAGTCCATCTTTATCCCCACTCATTCAGGGAACTTGCAGAAAGGATTTGGGTGAGAAATAGAGACTATAGATCTGCCAGTTGTGAGGGAAACATGCTTGTGTCTCATGGCCTGCTTTATGAAAGGAACCCTAATGCAGACAGAAACAAACTTCTCTATTTTGAAATGGTTCATAGATTCCAAAACACTAGAGCTCCAGTTCAGGAGCTGGGTAGCAGAACTATCTCGTCTCGTAGAAGTTTGCTCACTGTGGATGATCATTTTTTGTGTGTTCTACGTATGCGTGTGGGTATTCTTTAAGAAACAAAACACAGGAACTCAGTATCTCAGTTCCAAACATTTAATGTTTTTTTCTGCTCTCCCCCTGTGACACGTGGCTCCAGAAACAATAATGACTGTGTGTCTACAAATCACACTACTATAAAAAACTGCACAGAGGGAAAAATGAGAATTCCCAACTTGCACCTCAGTCTCTGGCCCTTTTTCTCTCTTTTTTTTTTGACCCCAGCTGTGTGACTGGCAAGGAGATATCTGAGGAAACAAACTCAACATAATCTAATTATGGAAAAATTCAAACATATGCTCTCTACAGAAAACAGGGAAAAATTGACTATGTTGTAGTAAGCTCAACTAACTGGTCATGGTGATGGGTTTTTGGAAATTACCTCCTTTTGATTTATGCTTGAGAATATGCTTTTTTAATCAAAAGTGTGGAATTAGAGTGGCAGGGCAGTTGTCAGTGCTTTGTTCTGTAGTTCCAAAATATCATACAGATTAGTAAATTCAGGAGGCTTAAAATTATTATTCTGCTTATTCAGTCCGCTGATTCTTCTGCTGGTTTGAAGAGACTTGAACAGAGTCTGGTTGGCTTGAGGGACCAACAGACTTATTATCCTTATATCCAAACAGCACTGCTGAGACGTGAGGGCAAATACAGAGCCCACTACACGCAAACATACCTTCTGGAAGGAAGTATATGCACAAGAGTTAAGCAATAAAAAGGCTGAGTGAAATATGGCATCACTAAAATGCATACGGAAACTCAGTGTGATTTCTATGGTGCCAGGATTTCATTTTAATTCCAACAGAGTTTTCTAGAGTGAGAACAAAAGTCAGGGATGCAACCCTGCATAAAGTATGAATATAATATATTTTAATAAAAACTTATTTTTATTGACCTGATGTCTTCTAAAATTTAGGGTGGACACAACTGTTGCCCTTGTATTCAGAAAATTGTGGTTGAAGAAAGACTTAAAATAGTGTAGATGTCTTTCTATAGATAATCAGAAATGTTTTCTGACTCTGTAAAAAATAAAACTGAAAGCTTTCTAAGACACTTTCTTTGAAGTGTTTCCAGAAGTTCGAGGCAAAAATATTACTTTATGAGCAGCAATCCTGATCTTTCAACATTAAATAGAGGTAGGCAAAAGAGGCTTAAACAGACACTACCATTTTGCCAGCTGAACCCTCTAACACGCTGTATGAGATTGAATACTTAAGGAACATGTAACTACAGGATGAATTATATTAGCATTTACTTTTCTGTAAATGAGTCTCTGTGATAATGTCTGTTTTTACAGAGTTCACTAAGATGAACCTGATGTTATATTGAGATTTCATTTAGCTTAACATCATTGCCACCTTTCCAGTCAAAGGGGAAAATAGTAAATCTTGTATCTCTTGCTTTAGGTAAGACAGGTAAATCATAGTTAAATAATCTGTTGAGATAGTTTTTTTAACAATAACTTACTAGCTTTTTCATACCTATAACTAACTATTTATTTGCTAAAATCTTGAGCAAAATCAGTCATTTGTGAGCAGAATAAAATACCATTATCACTGCATGCACTACTAAACTCCTAGGTTCTTACTAGAAAGTTATGGGTTCATTCAGAGTCTTTACATCTTAAATGGACTAATTCAGATGTATCTGCACACAGAGGTTATGTTGACTCCATTGGGATTTGTCAGCTACAACAAACTTTAAGCTATAGTACAAGCACACGAGCTGTTTGCTTGTGTGGTTCTTACTACTTATTTGGTATGAATGCTTTGGCTCCTGAAGCTGAATGCTCCCATCAGGGATACAGTTATAAGTGAGTCTTAAATGATTCTTGCAAATGATTGCAAGAGCATGTCAGTGACTTGCCCACAGGAAAGTCAAAGTCAAATTGTTCCCAAGATGGTATCCAACAAGCTGAAGGAATTGAAATATTCAAAGTGAGATCTACGAATCCCTGTTTCATTTTCATGAGTATTATGAAGATCTGTTTGACCCACACTGAAGTATTTCCTGAGAGCACTTTACACTGCAGAACACCTTGTAGATGTCATCTGCTCGGATGTACCGAGTGTGCTGAAAATAACCAGTCTTCCTCTGGAAAGAACCAGCCTGGTGTTTTGCTAACAGCATCCTACTAAATACTTGCCTTCCTGCCAGGAGGAACACTGCTCCCCAAGATATCAGCCATCATTTTCCATAAGTGTTTATGCTGCCAGTTTCTGTCCTGTCTGCTCATAATTCGGGTTTATGTAAAAGTACAGAAAATTATGGAAATTTGGACACAGTATATCCAAAATAAAATATTAAATTTTTATTCCGAGAATAATATGTTCTTTCTTATGAGCAAAATCTTAGTTCTATATTATGAATATTTCTTCAGCAGAACATGGAATTTTAAAAATTACCTCATACTTTTGCTCAGCAGATGACTTTTCCAAACTTGCACATCTCTTCCTTCAGATTTTCTTACCCTGTATGAATCCATCTGAAACCCTGTATGAATCCATCTGAAATCTTGCTTTGGGAACCATTCTCTTTGTGAGAGAACTTCTCAGTACTTTTGTTTTTATCTTAATTTCAACATATACACACAAAAAAAGTTTCAGAAGGCAAAACTAATATTATAGCCATTTGTAATGGCTATAAAGCAGGGATAAAAGTGGTGATGATCAGAGAAGAAAAGGGAACAAATACTGAATGGATTCAAAAGAAAGAAAATACATAAATGTTCAAAACAGCCATCAAACAATATAGGGCACAGTGAATCTCTCTCTCTCTCTCTCCTTTTTAAAAGTCATTTTAAACCACAACTGATGACTAGCGATTCTTGTTCCACTTGTCTCCCAATAATGTTCAAATTTAACTCCCAGAGCCTTAATTGTAATGGAGTAATAGATTGCCGTTTTCCTTACTCACAAAACAGCAAGACATACCAGAGTCAAAGCATTTAATCAGTTGGAGTGGAGTGATAATAGGCTCTGCTCATTGACGTTTTCTTAGAGACAAATTCTTGTGACACAGTCACTCTGCCTCTCATTCTGACTAATATAGTCCCTTTTATTTGATCACTATTGCTGTGGTACCTGAGAAACAACCAAAATCAAAAGTAAGAATACTTCAGCTTCTGCCCCTCTTCTGACCTTCCCAGCAGTTCTATTGCTTAATTAAATTTTGATGAGTTTTCTGGGAGGAGTGACAAGAACCTACCAGGGAATCAGGAAAAATCTTGCATTTAATTTTGAGTTTAAGTGTAGTTCTAGTGTGCAAACAGGGCTGACAAAGTTTGATTTTCCAACAAATAAGAGGTGTATTCCTTCAATCCTTACTTTCTAAGAAACAGCATTTATTGGTACTATCAGTTGTGACATACCATGGGCTACAGTGGGACAGGCCCTTGTTCCTCATAGAAGAGTCAAATGTGGCTGAGACTCGGGAGCTGAAAAAGGTCATCCTGAGAAGGACAAAATAATTTTTTCTTCATTGCTAAGGGCTGGTGGTCTCTTCTCCGTGGTGGCCAGTGACAGGACAAGGGGTAAGAGGTGTTAAGTTGAAACACAGGAAGTTCCACCTCCATATGAGGAAGAACTTCTTTAATGTGGGGGTGACAGAGCCCTGGCACAGGCTGCCAAGAGAGGCTGTGGAGGCTCCTTCTCTGGAGATCTTCAAAACCTGCCTGGATGCCACCCTGTGCCACGTGCTCTGGGTGTCCCTGCTGGAGCAGGGGGTTGGACTAGATGATTTCTAGAGGTCCCTTCCAACCTCAACCATCCTGTGATTCTGTGCAATACTGTATTCTGCCGTATTCAAGGGGAGTGTGTAAGGAACGTATCATTTCCCCTTTCTGTTGTTGTCTGAATAATGACTATGGAGTTTTCCAAAAGGCTCTTTGAATTCCTAAATACTACTGTTTCCTTTTCGGCTTCAAACTCTATATATAAGCCTTGGAATGGCTGCAAACAGGAGATGATGAAGTTTTCATTTTCACATAAGCCAATATGTAAACTGTTCTGCAAAATTCTTATTTAGGCTCCATGACATGCCAGTACTTCACATGTCACTTGAACATGGACTGGAAGTATTCCAGGCTTTTATAATCTCATTGCTTCAAATTTGCTTTG
The DNA here is from genome assembly GCF_059628265.1 of Tinamus guttatus. NCBI lineage: Eukaryota > Metazoa > Chordata > Aves > Tinamiformes > Tinamidae > Tinamus > Tinamus guttatus. The sequence goes on from NW_028288923.1 coordinate 4,665,423, forward strand.
ACTGCAACGGAATTTCCTATGAGGAAGGTCCCTGAAGAAGGAAAATTGTTTTTTAATGAAGAAACAGTTTATCTAGAAAACTTAGGCTTTATTACTTTGTTTTATATAAAGTATCAGGACATGGGGACTTCAGGACTCTTGTGCTGCAGTGCAGGTGGAACTCGGTGTTTGTGCTGCAGTTATATGTGTTGATAATGCTTGTAAGATATTTGGATAAACTATTTGGACAAGGAAGTGGCTGAGGCTTCTCAGTCATCTACGGATGACGTGTAGGTGATTCTGTCCACTTTTTTGTGTTTTAACACGTGAGTTTCAACACTTCATCTCCCCCAATAGTTTACTTTTGGTTACAGCAGCCATTCCAAGCCAGAGTAAGCTGTACATCAAGGGGTTAACTGCAAGGAAGTGATGTCATTTCTAAGAAAACAAAAGACTTGGTTTTTGTTAACAATAGTAAACATTCAGTGATGGAGGCAAATAAAGGAATGTGAGTTACACCACCTGCTGAGATGAAATTACAGAACAGGATGGTGACACAAATTGTCCTTCATTCTATCATCCTATGAACCCTGTCCCTAAAACTGGACATGCAGAACAAACTTGTGTACTATCACACAGCATTTCAAAAAGTGACAAGCCTCCCACCATCTTCCAGAGGACTGACAGAATTGTCATGGTGGTGTCACCAAAGAGGAAAAGCAGATGGCAAAACCAACACAGACAAAATGTCAAGTGTGTTGGAGTTGGTTTCTTTGTCTTGCTTTAGAGTTAACTACATTAGCATAAGTTCTGGTATGATTTTAAAGCAGTTTGCTTAATTGGTGCCAGTGCATTACCTGGGTGGGAAGCTTTTAATTTCATGCTGTCCCATGCTTACTGTGGCATCGTAAGACTATACTCTGTTAAAGCTGAGCTTCTGTCTGATTGCTTTCCTTTCACAATCAAATGATTTTATGTAGCATTTAAGGTCCTAGGCAAAAATTATAAACATTATCATTCATATTACTGTTTTTGAAAGCACTTACTAAATACAGCCCTATCGTATAGTCCACATGTTCCACTGTGAACTTTGCTTATGTTGATCTTGCTGTTTGCATTTTTATTTCAGCTGACAGAGAGAAGTCTACCCAAACACTTGCTTTCTAATCAGGTAGACTGCCAAGGATATTTAGACATATAAATCTCTAAATTGGTTAAGGTATACAACCATTCACCTATGATCCCTAGTGACTTTTTCTATGTGAATTTACTGATCAAATGCACACATAAAATCCTACAGAGCTAGCTAGCTATTTACATGCAGAGGAACTAATTTCCATGTACAAGTACTGGTGCATTTCTAGGGAATGAATTGCATCTGAATCTTTGAGAAATGTGTCCCTTTAAGAAGTAATTTCAGATTTTAGTGTTTATGTTTTTAAAGCTAATTGGGGGGTTCTGAGATCCAATTCTCATTAAAATCTACTTACTCTTGAAAAAAACTCATCTTCAACAGCTATTGATTTTAATAGGTGAAATAAATAACTAGAGCAAACAACTACCCATTTTCCTGACAGTTATATCTACCAGCTTACATTTTCTGTTAGAAATAAAGCAGTATTTCTTTGAGAAATCACTGGTATTTGACTAGCTTTAGCTTGAAATAATTTCACCTGTTTGAACTATACAGTACCCAAGATATGGTGTGTTGCTACTTACTTTCCAGTGTAGGCACATTAAGCTAGATATTACTAACGTTAAAGTTAATATCATGACCAGTAGTAATATCATTTCAAAAACCCCAGACAGTATGAATACATTCTGCAATCTTGCTAACCTTTGTGACTCTGGAGTATCCTTTTCATTTCATGTATTTAAAAGGCAGACACTCGAGTTAAATCAGGCAAAATTAATAAGCTCCTTCAAAAATTCTGGAGGGCACAGAATAAAAGTAAATTTTAGAATTAGTTGGGTTCTATTTTTGAGAAAAGGTCTACAACATACGTATATGCATGTCTGTCTTTGACAGACCTTTTTTAGCTTTGAATTTGCTAATATGATTGTTTAGTTTCCGTATAAAATATAGTTGCATTTCTAATGCAATTGCTTAGAATAAATCCTTTTCTTTCTTCAAAAAAATGAATTTCAGTTTTTTAGATAAGTTATACACACCATGATGGTTATTGAGGATATTTCTTTTCAATTATTCTTTTATGTGTAGAAGCATGCAGGTTTTATTAAATATGAGACCCTGAAAAGAACACAGAATCTGTACTGCATGGCATGTCCTGCTGTGGCCTTGCTTTGCCAAAGAAATGTAGCAAAAAGGGGCTGGATGTATCCTTTGTCTTCATTATAAGAATCTGTGTTGCTACATTATTTCTGATGTAAGGCCATTTACCTTGACTTCCTACCACATTTAATCTCATTACGTTCACTGTCATTATAGCAACATCTTTATTTCACTTGAAAGATCTTAAAGCTCTAGAGGATGATATTACTGTAAGGACAGAATATGCTTTATTGAATAGGGTCCTGTGTAAATTCCAGGTATGATCATTCCATCCATTTTTATGAGCCTGCTCACATGATCCTGGGATAATGCAGCAATTGTAACTCTCCTAGCTAAATAAAAGGATGGAAAATCAGACCATGAATAAGCATCTTAAATATTTACATATGGAAAGGACCTAGAAAGATGTATTAAAAAATGTTATTATAGATCTTAGCTCAAAAATGAACTTCTGTGCTTTCCCTCAAAAGCCTCTATAAAATGAAAACATGTATAAATACCAATGCTAAGGTTAGAAATAAAAGTAAGAAAATTCAAAGACATGACATCATTCTAAATTACCCTCAGCATAGAACTCAGTATTTCAAAGATAATATTGGTTTATGTAATTTCAATAGCAAAATCTGTGGTACTGGATTGAATAAGTTTTAGTCCTGAAGAAAAGATCCATGTCATGTTCACAGACAAGATGCTTAAGAAAACGATAAAGCCGGAGTGGCAAACCTGGGATTCTCCAGTCTTGTCAGGCTCGTGAACAGCACCCTGCTCCTGCTGCAGCTCTTCCTGGCAGCCTGAGAGGCAGCTGGGGCTGACAGAACTCAAGGAGCTACTGTCATCTTCTGTATCTGTCCAGATACCTGCAAACCATGTTTCTGAAGAAAATGTCTTCATGTTCGATTACTTCTTTCACCTCTTTCTTTAGGTATAGACTAGTGCCAAGATTATGCTACTAATGATCTGTTTTTGATAATGAAATAAATAGCTGTAACATCTTAACATCTGTGTTATGTAAAATAGCAGAAATTCTCAGTGCACGTCTGAATAATACATACTGCAAGTACTCAGTGTGACCATATTGATGAATAGCCTCGTCCAATAACTAAAGGGTAAGTTATTGGTTCTTGCCTTTGGTCGGTTAACATTGTCATATGATCTTGTCATTTATTATGGTAGATTTCATTAGGTGTGTTATTATTTGCTGCCCACAAAATTTTATGATCTGGTAGAAAATCAAATTACACTTTATCAGATTATGTCTCTGCCTCTAAGTATTCCGTATGGGTCAACAGAGATTTGAAAGGTATAGGGCCTGTTAATGAATATAGACCTAGAGGATGATCATGTTAAAGATAATTCTGTTTGCTCGTTATTCATTGAAACTGCACTATTTTTGATCTAGAGCCTGACCCAAGGGAAGAGTAGGAATAGGAACAACAAAAAGTGCTGGTCTTGAGAAGTGGCAGTTGCCAAGATTGACTCTGCCTTGAGAATAACTGCGAAGTGTGAAGACTGGTTCCCTCTCAAGCCAATATATGCAAAATATTGTTTTTTAAGTGGCTATCCAAGGCAAACATCCTGCTATATTAACGCGAGTAGATCTTTTTGCTAAATGGTTCTGATAATTTAGCTAAATGCTAAAGGCCTAAATACAAATTTAATCATATCAATAGAGTAATGGCCTCTCTAACCATTTCCGTAACCTTTGCTGTTCTTTTTTATCTCACTTTATGAATCAACTTCATCAGACCTTAATAAGCATTATTCACACCAAAACTGAGAGTCTTGCTCTAAAGAGGGACATAAATGATGAAAGGTGAGACAAGACAGGCAGGAAATAGAACTCAGTGGGATTCTTGCAGATTTTTCTTCCAAATTGTAATTCAATTAAAAGATTCTCCCCTCTCTCATGCCAACCATAATTCTGTGCTACACACTCCTGGCTGATCCATGGCAAGCTATCCTCCTCACTCTATTGCACTTTGAAGATCAGGCTGACACAGAGACAGCGGACATCCTCACAAAAGGACTGTTTTTTTTTTCACTGAACAGGGTTCTCATTACTGAGGAACACAATCTAATTTCCACTTTTACAATTGATAAGCTCCACAGTTCACAAAAATATTTAGAGGAAGAAGGTGTCTTACAGTCCTCCATCTTTGGCCTCTCAGTACATCCTCACATGAGTTCAACAAAACACCATTTGTAGTTCCTTTTCATATCAAATTCCACACAAAGTGAGATTTGTTCCAGGGCGCAGAGCCAAATGTCTGGCCAAGGTCCGGATATACAGGAGCTGCACGCCTCTTCCTAATGATGGATCTCCCTTTCTCTGACTGCAAGTTGTAGAGGTCCTGAAAATTTATATACAAATCAGTATTATCAGCAGTGTTCATATGCATTTGTTAATAACTTCTAAATGCTAAATACACTTTTTCCAGTTATATTTCATTAAACAGTCCTGTCCCATAATTAAGCTAATGACCTTACTGCTTTTTTCTTTTCTCATCAGCCAGAAAAACATTTTTTCTTGTATCCCTACTCAGATACATGCTTCTTTTATATAAAAATTAGATTTGATTCCATCTCTTCTGTATTAGAATTAATCATATCTAGTGTAATATAAGAAGATATTGAATAATCCCCATTTTAAAAAATTTCTGTTCTAAAAGTGCTTTTATTTTTCTATTAGGTCTCTAACAGTAGCAGTGGCTGGTTTTGCCACGCTCTCCCCATGATGCTGGGAAGTATTTTTCTGCTGCAAAAGAATCAGGTATGCTCTGTTTTAAAACACACATAGCTGAAAACTAATGATTGATGTAATTGGTTCTTCTGGGTAAAAAAAAAGTTAAAAATGACACGTGTACAAACCTATAGCAGAATCCCAGCAACAGTTAAACCCACACAGAATGCTTGACCGAACCTCGTTTGTTTTTATTAATAAAGAGAGACATTGGGAAGGCAATCTTTTTTTGTTTCCTGGAACAGTGTGTGGGCTTAGCTATGTAGCAGTTATGTAGGCTTCCTCATAGACATGCTTTGACCAACCTTACACATGCTACAGGCTTCCTAAAATGTGTAATTCTAAGGGAACATTTTTCATGGAAAAAGTGAGGAAAATAAAACAATCCTCAGAAAAGAATGTTTGCAGCATTGGAATCTGAATTACTTGCTGACACGCAATTGTTCTCACTGTCCCTCCCAATTGGATTTTAATTCAGCAATCTGAGAGATTTTACAAAACTAATCATTTCCTTTGATCCTATGAATACATTCTCCTTGAATAAAGAAAAAATCAATAGGAGAAAACAATTGATGAGCGGTAGAAAATCCTTTTTCCTATGCTCTAAAAGTGTTGCTGTCCATTGACAAATGGTAGCATATGGTGCAATTAGTTTATACCATATCTCAAGGAGAAAGATGCAGAAAAGACTTATCAGGATGTCTTAGTGGAGCCCTTCAGTGCCTGATGCTGGGGATGATTTAAGTTCACCTTGTCCTCAGATTTTTAAACTTTGGCTAGCTCTGGAAAAATAGTTTCTTATTTGCATTTGATCTGTGGAAGTTAATCAGCACCATTAATCTGCATTCCAGATACCTGGAAAGTGTGTTCCGTATACTAACACCTTTTTTTTTCTATGCTTTTGGGAACGTATGGTTTGGTACAAGCAATCCATCATTACTGCCTGAGCCTTCTGATTGTAGCAAACCAACTTCACCTTTACCTTGCATAGTGAGTACCTGAGCTCTTCCTAAAGGAAAGACATTGTTTAATTCGGCTACTGCCTTGGGGTTCATCTCTTTGAAGAGTTTTCCTAGAATTTCCACAGGCATCCACACAGAACCACATTCTCATTTATTTACAAGCTTTCAGCAAACCTTTGGATATTTACCTTAGCAACTGTTGTGCTGATATGAATTCAGATAAACTGAAAGATCATTTTACTTTTGTCTACTGATCTGTTAGGACCTAGAATCTGCTGCTTTTTATAGAGCACATTACATTTAAAACAGCACTAGTGTGCTGTAGCAGCTTTTTAGTTGCTTCATCATAGCCACTTAATTGTTTAATACTGCATATTGTGGTCTGTATAGCATGAAGGCACAACTGTAATATCTTTTCTTCCAAACATATCTTTCGATACTGGTGTTGGCATCTTTTGTTTATATAGCTATATATGTGAGGCCTATCAAACTGGTTTCCCAGCATAAGATAAATCTCTAATGTAGAAACTCTGTTTATTCTAAATGTGATTAATATATACATTAATCTGGGAGACACACTATTAAATAACTTTCGTTTTTGAAGAATCTAAGCTAAAAAAATATTCAAAGAGCAACTCTCAAAAACAAGGAGACCAAAAATGAAAACAAGCTCTCCTGACACTTTAATGTTTCCTCTCCAAGCATCGCTATCTCAGCAGCGAAGCCTCCGTAGTAAAGAGCATTTCTTTTCAGAACTGACATCCAAGAAAAAGAATTTGGAAAATTGCATCTGGCAGCATTTGGGCACACTTACCAGAAAAATATATTTGCAGATAAGATTTAAGTGTTAAATTGAGCTAATTATAGTATATAGAGACATTTGTTAACGATGTTTGGTGCTATACTATGGAAAAAAAATATGTATTTTAATTTTTCATACTCATTTTGAGGTAACGTGTGATGATGCTGGTTGATAGCAATGATTGCAAAAGGCAAACTTTTTCCTTGTTCTGTGCTCAGGTATTCCATCCTAGTAAGCACACACCTAACTCATCTGTCTCCATAAAAACTTCTAACGGAAACCTAGTTTGAGCCTTGGAACTCATTGGCAATTATGAAAATAATATAGTCTTTCAAGAATCATATAACTGGATTCTGTAAAGGGTTCTTTTTTCCTCTCAAATTTATTTTCATCCTTTAATGATTCACATTATAGATGTTGCCTTTTGCTCAAATAACACATAGACAGGATAGTTAGGTCTTTCTGGATGGAAGCAAAATGGCTAGAAGCTCCAGGAAAAAAAAGGGTATGCAAGATTTTCTTGTTTCTTTACCCTGATCTCTGGCTCTTTTCTAGGTTATTAACCTGTTACCGAAGCTGAACATGATGGCTCTCAATCTACATCTTATCACAGCCTGTATTACCAAGAGAGGTAAATTTGTGAGACAAGAGCTTAACTAGAGTGGATTAAAGTAAATTTACCTTAATGTTTTGAGTGTCTACATTTCATCAGATTGTTAATTTTTATTCTGATGAGATTTTTATTTTAATGTTTAAAACATTTTTGCACAGTATTTTGGTTCGGTTCTTGCCTTCTCTGCTTTACCTAGCAGTTTGGCCTGTTCTCATTTCTGCACAGAAAACTGTCTCCCCCTCTCAGCCGTGGTCTTTCTGAGCTAAGCCCTGCCAGGACATTCAGAGCCTTCTGCCTTAGCCAGGAGAGCGCTGTTGTAGCCTCTGCACAGATATAGGCTGGCTTATTTCTTCTCAAAATAGAATTCAACGGTCAATTTCAATAGTGAAACAAAAACAAATTACCTTTAATTGTTTCTCCATTGTTTTGTGTTTCTACCTTACTATTCACAAAAAGGCTGCAGATGTTTTTGCTTCCACAGTTACTTTAAGTAGAGGTCACATGCTGCTTTTAATTACAGTCTTATTCCCTGCTGAGACTTGCACAAGTATTACCTAGAGCAACATTTTACCAACTGCATTTAGACTGAGACAAAAGCTAACCTTCAATATCAGAGGCTTAGTGCACTGGTTTTATTAACACCTTCGCAATATTCACTAGGCCTCTGAAATCCTTCAGGCTAAACTCACCCTAAGAAAAGTTAAGCATAATGAATTCTAAATGTGTGGTCTAGTCCGGTGACAGGTGACCAGTTCTGGGGTACAGAAAGATATTAACTGCGAAAGAAAAAAAGTAATGGCTGTAGATACCGATGGGTAGAATAATTTCCAGTAGCAATGACTAATGAATAAATACCAAATAGGCTACAAAGAAAGGATTCCAAGGACCCAGAGTTAAATCAGAACAAAGACTATTCTCTGTGACAGAGTAAATCTGTAATTTTTTGAAAAAATGCTCCAAATTGTTACCCCTTTGTTTCAGAATGTAATTTGCTTTTATGTTGAATTTCATTAACTCTGTGAAATATGTGTAGGGGTGTCAAGAAATTGATTCCTTCAGTTATTTTTATATGGTGTCATTGATTTAAGTAGGAATCACATTGATCTAAGTAGGGGTCAGGTCCGTCATATCTGGGGGAATAAAATACCCACGGGAGTAATTCATCTGCATGCACTGTTCTAGTGAGTCACAAACTATTCCTACATGTACTGAGCCTTGCATATTTCTGTGGCACAGAGGAAGGCACATGGGTCTTGTATTTGCTGCTGTCATGAGCAATAAATTAGCAAAAGCCAATATAATATTAACCTCCTTTAATCGCAGTCTCCTTCACATTGTCGATTAGCTCTGCTGTACATGTTCAGTTCCACGGTCTCCAGGTGCTGTGGTGTTTGCAGTATAATCATAAATAAATGACTGGGGAGTTCATCTTCAGGGATCAGTGATGCTTTTTTATCAACTATTAGTAACGCTTAAAGACGAATTAGACTATTCAAGAACATTAAAACAAATATTTAAATTGGTTCATGTATGTTATTTACATATAGACTCGGGCACTGATAAGAGGCCAGGTTCAGACTACCGATTAGTTATGAGATAAAATGTCATTTAAGCATAGTACCAAATCCAGGCACGATCAGAGAAGATGATGGTTAGGACCCTGATGAAAATGCAAATGGTAATCGAGGAGTCTGATGGATGGGAAAGTTAGTGACTCTGCAGGTAGCACTTTACCAATACTCATATGAAATTAGGTAGTACTTTATGACTGAAAGTGGCGAATACTTGATTAAATGCAAATTTGAGGTGCTAAAGCTGCAGTATGTGGGTGATTCCTTGAGTTTTTAACATATTCCAAAGGAAGTGCTGTGTGATTCATCTTGTAGACCTAATATATTTCCAGTTCTTGCATTGTACTGTGGTATAAAATTAAAACACTGTATATTGTGTGTAGAGTAGGGCTGACTTTTTGGTGACTGAAAGAATGAAGTATTTTCATGGTTGATTTGGGAGGGATTTCATAGAATATAATCTGTGTCAGAATCAGGCTGAGCCATGTGTTCCTGAAAACATGGTTTGCAAAGGCAACCTGCCAAATGCATATGGAAAGTGATACATGACTAAAATTAATTGCTGTGCAGCAGAGAGTTTTTATATTACTTGGCCGATCTTTAAACAAGTTAGCACTTCAGAAATGCTTACTTAAGCCATTAGCTTTCATGCAGTATATTTCTGTTTAATAATTTTAATGAAGAGAAGTGGCATCTTCACATTAAAACGAGGAAATGCATTTCCTAGTCATCTCTGACACCAGGATATTGTTTTATTCTTTGACTTGTATTGCTCTTCAGGAAGAAGTACCTATCATTCACATACTGTTTTTAATCTAAAAAAAATAAACCCAAACATTTATGTATATTTCCAGAGATCTTCCATCCTAGTGATATTAGTGGTATTAGTGGGGGATGAATGGAAAACAGGTTCTATTGTATTATATCACATATTTTGTAAGGACACAAAACAGCTCTGGATTTTCTTTTACTTGTTCATTACTCACTGCTGTAGTCTCAGTGGGTAATTATTCTTGCAGTATATATTTAACTCCTTAATTGTTGAGGTTAGACTCTTGTAGAGCACATCACAGTTGGCAGAACAACAAGCTATAACTGCAAGCATTGAGGGGTTAATTGACTTTTATTGAAGCAGTTTATAGCTTGCTCTTCATCCTTAAACACTGCTGATCCATTGTAAACTAAGATCTACTGGGACAAGATTTTAAAAGATGTTTAGTTTTCCTCTAACCTATTTTTATTTGCTTTGTTTTGTTCCCCTCGCTCCCCCAGATACTCTAGTTATAAAAAGGATAAGGTCATAGTTTCTGAGTCTCTTTTTCTTAAGGTGAACACATTAAATTCTCTTGCCCTTGCCTATTTTTTCTTGCAGAGGAATTTACATACACTTCAATTTGTGGAATAAAAAATGCAGTAATTCAGGAGGTAACTACATTTACACATTTAGTGTACATAAAATGCAGTAAAAAGATATGAGAGGAGAAATTTACTGTTCAAAGAGATTTTTAAAATATCGTTTCAGTTAATTCTAATAATTTGCTGCCAGTAGTGTTTTAACATTATCAATGCCTAGTGTTTTTGAGCTCTGTTGAAGATTTAAATGAGAGATTTATGGGATACACCTTTTTAGAATTCAGAGGATTTTATGCATTATTATTCCTAACATCTGCCACTTACGGAAAAAAAAAAGTCTAAAAATGCTCCTATAGTGTGTATTTAATGTCTATGATACAGTTTTATATTTAATAAGGTTTGTTTTATTTTAGCAGTTGTGTTTGCATAGCTGTAAGAAAGATCTGTTTGTTCTATAAATCCTTAGGTATGTTGTTTATAGTTTGACTATTAAAATGTTCATTAAGATGAAGTTTGATAATTCTCAGTTTATAACATATATATATATATTTCTAAAATATGGAAGCGTGGAAAAGAATACAAAATAGATATTTTAATATTAATGAGTACTTACCAGTAACTAAACTGGCTTTAGTAAAGGAATAATGTGGATACTTTCTATAATCCTGCATTATGTTTTGGGAGATCTTTTTCCTAAAAAAATAAAATATTGCAAGAATTAAAAACAGCCGCATAAGAGATCATGGATGATATTCTGAGGGCAGACAAATCACATGTAAGCCCTTCTTTATTTTCAACTGCGGGAAACTCTCATTGTTCAGTTCTGTGCTTGACATTGAGCCGGGCAGGTGTGTCCACATAAGGTGCAACAGGGAGGATTTGCATGCTGGCTTGCTGAAGTGACAGAATTGTGCAAAATAGCTGCAGTAGCCTGGCAAGCTTCAGGAAGCAGGTGGATCTTAGGTACCTGGCTCCAAAATTACAATGTTGAAAATGCCTGCTTGCCTGCTGCTAAACTCAGGAGGCATCTACAGTTTTCCCTTTTGCACATTTTTATTCCCCAGGCTCCTCTTTTGTACATCTTGACATACCTCAAATTGTGTAGCATAACCTGCTGAGCACTTTGGGAATCACAAAATTGTGTGTATGTGAATATGATGTATTGTGAACAGCGGAATTTGTATATGCATATCAGAACCTTTAAATTCACACAGATGTTTACACTGAGTATTACTGTATACAGACAATTCTGTTCCTTCAGCAGCTTTAGAAAGCCCCTTTTCCTCTTGTGTTGTTTTTTTTGTTCACCTGCAGCTCCAAATGCTATTAATACTAAGTAAGTGTGATATGATAACAGTATCCTGTTGAATGGCAACAATCATTCTTTTTTTCAGAAATAATTTTCACTGGAAAAAAGTGCTGATTTGGAAATATCTAGGAAATCATGATAATTTCATCAGGGAACTCTTCTCAGAGGAAAAATAATTTGCTCAGTGGAGAACAGAGATGAGAAACTGTCCCCGTCAGACCATAATGATGTGCCTGAACCAAGAGGCAGTAGTTATTCTGAGGTGTTCTTTCTGAAAACCAGTTAATTACAAGAAGGTAACTGAGAACAGTCAACTTGGACTTGAGAATGACAAATCAGGGCTGATCAGCCTGAGGGCTGCTCATTATAGAAGTCAATATGGAGAAGGGAAGAGCAGTGGATGTAACACACCTTCACTCTAGAAAGGCTTTTCACACTATCCTCCACAGCATTCTTTAGGAGGTAAGGAAGCATGGCCTGGATGAATGGATTGTTAAATGGGCTGAACCTTGACTAGACTAGGCTCAAAGGATAGTAATTAGTGCCATGGTATGAGTCAGTTGAGGCTGTTTATGTTCAATATCTTCATCAGTGATCTAGATGATGCAAATGAGCACACAGTCAGCCAATTCACAAATGACAAAAAAAAAATGGGGATTGTGCCTGCCAAATGATAGAGCTTCCCATGAAGAAGAACATTAAAAAAAGAAAAAAATGCCCAATGGATTCCTCAAAAAGACTGACAGCTTCAGGACAGTTTTAGGCCCTTCTAGGTTAACAGGGATATTGAGAGACTGGAGAGGATCTATCAGACAGTTGACTTGAGCTTCAGAGCTATGAAGAGAGGTTGAGGGAGCTGAGTTTGTTTAATCTGGCAAAGATGCTGAGAACCAATCTAATAGCAGCCAGCAGGTACTCAAAGAGGAGTGATGGCAAAGATGATAGAGCCAAACTCAGTAGATGACATAGCAAGAGTCAACAGCCACAAACTGTGGCTTGGCAGGTTTTAATGAAGTCTTTTTATCAAGATTGCTAACATATATACACAATGTGACTACACTATCTGTAATCCTACATTTTTTAACATTTCAGCTAATTTCAGTTGCATTTAATGTAGAATAAGTTTAAACCAGGTGAAAATTTCCAGTTGATTATCTATTCCCTCCGCTATCTCCTATCCTGTATTTAAGTCTATTAGTGGAAAGAAAGTTTAATCAGCCTTTTAAAAGATTATAAGCAGGTTCAAAGAAGTTTTTAGCTTATGGATTTATAGCACATGCAGAGCATCTGCACTGGACCAGCAGACACTGACAGCTGTATCTGAGGCATTCAAGTCTGTTGGGTTAATGATCAACTAATTAAAAATTCTTAGTAGATTTTGAAATAACAGTATATCATATTCTATCAAGTAAACCATACAAGATTTTAATTGTAATTGAGACTAAGAAGAGCTAATATTCCTAGAACATAGTAGAGTTATCTGGAAAGAAAAGCACTTCTAGAACTGCCAGAATAATTTGCTGTTCAAGCCACATGAAAGCACCTTCAATCTCTGCTGGCAGATGAACACACACATTAATGGTTTGAAGTGATCATTACTATTTAATCATGACACATTCATTCTGCTGGAATAACGAGAACAATTCTACAAAACGCTGCACTCCTGTTTCTCTACTTTTTCTTTATGGCATATTTCAAGTGGCAAAGTTCATACTGAGATCATATTTGTTCAAATCAGTTAGGAGAAGAGTAACCATAAAAGAGTTGCTTAAACTTTACTCAAATAGTGAAAAACATTTCAAACTCTAGTTATCACTGTGTTACCATAATTGACTGGAAAATTAATGGCACACAACGTATTTTATTTAATCCATTCTTTTATATTTTACTGATAGTTATGCAAATGCAGCCCTGTAATCTCCTAAAGCGCTCTCTGACATGATAACTGTCCCATATGTTTGCATTTGCTACATTATATTTGCATTATTTTCTTTTTGTAGCATAGTATTGAAAAACAATTTGTTGTTGCTATTTTTAGTCTTTCAGTTGAACCCCCTTCAGCAGGAACACCTGCAGAAGGAGTCAGTGTGTGTGTAGTGTATTTAAAATACATATATTAATATACTCATGCCTCTTAATATATAGGAGGCATTTTGAAAGAGTGGATAATATGCTATAAATCATTAAAGATTATAGACAAAACTTTTAAAATGACCAATATTTTGGATGTCAGTTAAGTCAGCTATGCCCTAGGGGCACTGGAAAAGCAAGCTGTCTCTTCAGGTGCCTAATATACTGTGCCTAACACATCTTATGGAATTATTTTGAATACTATAATCCAAACAGTTTAAATTATGGTATTCATTATTTGACCAAATTTGCTGGGACTCCTGAGAACTCTAGTGCCTACAACCCAGAAAAACGCCATCAAACTTTTTAGGATTAGAGAGAAATGATTTGCCCTGGATTGCTCAGTAGCACCCACATTAATGAAATCCAATAAATGATGAAGTTAGTTGTGTAAACTCTTCACAGGCCATCAGCCATCTCAGTGGTTTATCTCCTGTTTTGTCTATTTAGAGAGTCAGCAAAAGCTCTATAAATGATATTAGATTTTTCTAGGTAATGAAAAGTATTGAGCCACTTTCAGTTGATGAAAAAAATGAGTGAAAGGCTACAGAATATTTAAATGCTAACCATATGTGAAACTAAAATTATAAAAATATCTTAAACTCATTAGATTCTTGGTATTGATTAGTCACAGCAATTTGCAAGTTAGTTGTTGAATAGATGTACCACCAAATAAATATTTCAGTTATGGACATCACCTTGTGTTATAACAGTGAAATGACAGTTAATGACACCTTGCCACTTTTGCCATGGAGTTCTCCTTCCCTGCATTTGTTGTTTGGGACACTGGTTGTTTTAAATTCCCTGCGACATGATTAGTTTTCCTTGCTGTGACAGGTCTGAAACATCTCAAGCATTCTAATTTCACAGCCACACAGTGTTTAAAATACACTTTCCTCCCTTAACTGAATGGCTTTAGAAAGAATATATGTCAAGTATATTTGTAAGAGCAGAGCAATTCTTGGTATTTCAGTAGCAGTTTTTTTTTTTTTTGGTCTCATATTAGGCTCTCCTTTCCTTGTTTTCACTGTGTTTCCTTTCTGCCTTGTCAAGTGTCCTTCACTGATGCACAGTCGCTACATTGCAACCTCCCTGACTTCTGGTCAAGACGAGGTGACTTTGCTTCAGTCTCGCTTGCCTGTTATGTGACCATTTGTTCAGTAATGTCAGAAACCTACTGTGACGCATGAGGTCAAGCCATGAGAAGTAATGCCCAGGCTTCTTTTGATTATACTTTCAAACACATGCGAAATGCCTACTTTGGGGGGGGGGGTCATTATGGAAATTATGATATTACAGCATCTTCCTTCAGACTAAGTATGCAGTTTCACATAGGGGTCTATACAATCTTAAATAAACAATATTAAAAATGGTTCCAAATATGCATTTTTACATACTATACCATGTTTATCTATGCTTTAGAGTCCCAATCTATACTTAAAGGTACAGATACTCTACAAAATCTTCTTGCCCTTAATTAATAATTTAATAACTGAAATACTGTTCTTTACCACTAGAAAAATAAACATTTAAAGGGAGAAAAAGATATTCAGCATAAGTTAAGAGATAGTAGAAATAAGCCTCTAGTGTGAATTTCAATCCTGTGCTAAGTACCAATACGGACCTATCACAGAAACCAATTATGGACCATTTAAGACTGATGTACTTTTTCATTAAGTGTCTCTTAAACGTAAAACTTGACTAGGTCTCATTCACTTAAAAGCAGCCAGTAACATTAGTAGAAGAGCTATTATATGAATTACATTTTCTTTTAAACAGACAAAAAATTCTTGAAAAGCTTAAAAACATTATATAGTAGCAGGAAGGTAAAATGGTAGTCTTTGATTTTACAAGTCTTTAGCTTATCTATAATTAAGAGATGTGCTGAGTTCTGTTCTGCAAGGCTAAAGTGACTCATAGAACAGCTTGTGAATTAGTAAGAAAGAATACTAATTGTTGGGTTGATCATTAATTAGCCATCCTGCCTTTCCATACCATCTTTAACTCCATTAGGCTTAATCTTTACACATATATCATATTAATGATCTTGTGTACAGACACCAGTGGAAAATATAGGGATTAGTAGAGAAATAATTACATAAAACATTATCAATTTCATCAGCATTAATGTTATTCCATCAATTTGCAGCATTGCAATAGAAAACGGGAGCACAATTGCAGTTGTATTTTTAGAGATCATATATTATTATCAGGTCAAATTATTTCCAAAGGGACTAAACCACATAAAAATAACATTGCGCCTATGTGGTATTTAAAAAAAAAAAAAAAAAAAAGCTCTAATGAAAACAGTGTAACAACTGATTTTTATATCTAGCTCTTGTTCTACGACATCATGATGGCATATGACCGTGATGCTTTTTCAGAATTGTGTTTCTCTTCCAGAGCAGTTGTTCCAAATTTTTGTTGAGAAAACTGAAATACAGACTGGCATCTCTAAAAATTCAGAAAAGGGAAGCAAAAGTAGTGAACTGTACAGTAAGACATACATATAAAAACAAAGGTAATGAGATGTACAATAACATTTACATATAAAAGACTTCAAAGACTATAAAGATTCAGAAGTTATACATTGCCATTACTTTGGATTATTTATCAGTCCACACTAGTGAGGTTCTAAGCCTTGAACTGTTTTGTTTGGAAAGAGTAGGAAGCAGAGGAAAAACAATAAAATACTCAGGATACTGATGGGGGCAATGACGTTCTAACAGTGCTTCCTTTTTCTTGATTTCACACAAGTGAAAGAAATGCCTCTTGAAATTAAGGGGCAGTGCATTTAGAATGGATAAAAGTATATTTTATGCAGAAAATAGTGGGTCTATGGAATTTTCAATGGCATAAAGACAGATAATGTGTCTACATGTAATGGGGGCTGGTTGGTTTAGATTCATTAATACCATTTGTAGCTGCGATAATACAGATGATCAAATCTCTTGTGTCACAGAAATATGATGAAGAGGGAACACTTCTTCCTTTTCCTTACAGTCATTTCATAGTCAGTTTGATGTTTTATGGGTATATAAACTAGAGACATAAACCATGAGAGGAGCTGTAGAATAGTAGATGGATCCATTATGACAAATGGTGTGTTAGTTGCTTGGTGAATTTCTGTTTTAAGAGTTAGTTTGGACAAGCAGAACTGACAAATGTTAGGGCCAAAATAAAATTGTGGAGTAGGGATATGTGACCCAACAAAAGCACCTTACAACTTTTTTATTCATATGCCACCTAGCTTATATGGCTGTAGTTCCTATTGATTTCAGTGAGCCCATGGAATTTACATGTTTAAGGGGAGATCAATTATTGCACCAAAAATGCATTTTCAGTGGTGATTTTTCTGTCTCTGTGCTGTGTCACAGAGGTTCAAGCACTATTTCCTCTTTTGTCACTTTTTGGTCAAGTCATGTTGTCTGTAAAAGATTCTGTCACATTAATACTTTCTAACTGAAGGCATCATTTGCCAGAGCCTATATTCAGTGTCACACACTTTAGAAGAATTGCTCTTGGCATCGAAGCCTAATAGTATTACAAATGCTGTCACTATTTCAATAGTGAGGAGTGGTAAGAGTTAGAAATATTAAAATGGTGCTCTATAGTCACCTAGCAAATAATAATCTGATTCTTCTCTTGCATATACTAGTGAGCCTACTGCTAGGCTCAACTATGCTGATTTATAGTTTAATTGGTGTCAATTTTTATCTGTCTGTGGATAACAAAACAAAAAAAAAAGTCAATTTAAGTTCTCCATACTGTTTTAAGTAAGAAGAAACTTGAACTCAGTGTGTAAACAGATCAGTAATAGGATCACTTGTTCTGAGCTCAACAAGAAAGTAAATCACCTCAGTTAAAGATTCTTTTTGATAGATAGTAAAACATGATTATTTAATACAGCAAATGCCACAGGACTTTCATATATCTAGTATAATCTGTCAAAACGCCATGGAAAGAATGCAAGCAATTTCAAATTCGACCATATCAGAATAATGACTGCAGCCTGTCTCTCACATAGCTCTAATGGATAATTGGATAAATCATGACAGAAAGAAGCATTTACTTACTTAGTTGTTTCTATGCATTTTCCAAAACTCAGTAAGAGAATTTTCAGCACAGCAGTAGTTCTAGAAATTTTTCATAATTTCCTGAAATTAAAATGGACCCAAGGAAATATGTAATCTCTAAACAGAAAATTCCTTATTTGTTCTATTATCATTAATAGTCTTTTCTGTAACTGCAAACAGATAATTCATGTTAACAAGAGGCATTTCAATTACCTGGGCTAATTGTCATTCAGCTATAGCATGTACCTCTTAATTCTCTATGGGCATGTTCAACGCATGATAATCTCACCACTTTTTATGTGCTTTATCACTCAATTAACTCCGTTGATATTGCTGGTCTCACTGAGAACACATTCAACTGGCTATGCTGTATATACCATTTCACATTAAATTCTTAGATTTCAGTAAAACCAAATCTGTTTAATATAAAAATAATTACTTAATTATTTCCCAATATAATTATTGATTATTTTAACCTATTATTTAATATAATGAGTTTATTCTCAATTTTAAGTCTTAAAAAAGAGTTTATGGCAAAAAACAATATTTTGTTATCCCTTTTTGCTGTCATCCTGGTGAGATAAGCACTCCTATTCATTACTGCCATAACAGGAAATCAGTATGAACAAGTAAGCCTAGCTAAGAAACTTGAATATATTCAGACTGTTCAATTATTTCTGATTGATTAATCTTTAATTTCCTGATTTTTATTATCAATTTCTTTAAGTAGACTATATTAAATATTTACCAAAGAAAAAGTAAAATGCACTGATGGAAATAAAAACTTCTAAAGCAGTTGCATTATGCATATGTAATTAGTCTTCTTTTTGTAGAGCCATCAGAAAACTCACTGGCTCCCTAAGGCATCTTTAAATATTCTTTGATGAATCTTCTTGTGTCATGCTTGATTGTGTATGTGTCACACACTTCATAAGAACGTGTACAGTGGGAACAATTACTTCTCTTGTGTAATTGTAATATGGCTTCATATATAATCATGACCGATTTACATAGACTATACCTGCACAAGAAAAACTGCTTACCTTATATGCAGTCCATCACTGACAGGCTTCTTCTCAGTCTTCTTGCTGCAGGAGGAGTGTAATTTACCAAGAAGCATTCCGTTTGAAGGTAACAAAAGCACAGGGTCTGTCCTGTGTTGGTACAGCATGCTAAGTGAATCAGGAAGACTAAAAGAATGTAAATATTTTTAAAGTCCCATCTTTTTATGTGCCCATGTGCCAAGAAGTCACTAAAAGGAAACAGAGAGTCACATGTTGGAGTCTGAGAACGTCCCTAAGAGTACTGGGCAGCATCCCCGCCGGCGGCAGTTGGTATAACTTTACCCATAGTTCCTCTTCTATCACTGCTAACACCTCAAAATCTTCTCTCATCCACAGCCTTCACATGATTTTTCACTCTTCTTTCCTTTTTCCATTGTGTTGGGTCAGCATTGCAAGCCTGGACAGCACTGCACAGAACAGACCTTACTGCATCCTCTTGCTTTTGGGCATCTGGAGAGGAAAAGACTATTGACTTCTCATTAAAGGATATCGTAAAGAACAGCAGCTTATTATAATAAATTATTATTTTAATTTTAGCCTGTAACGTAAGCTGCACTTACAGAAATCTATGGCAATTACAATTATGGCTTGTTTTTACATTGGAGTTGAAATTCTGGTCTCCTCTGGATTTGTTCTTAAGTCTGGAATGAATTCTGCCAGGCACAGATAACAATTCACAATATATGTGCATTTGCGTTCACATATATTTGATTTTTCACTTTAATTCACAGAATACGATTGCACTGTTCCTGTTCCCCTAAAAATTTCTGCCAACATCACTGTCTGTCTGTAAGCTGTAAGCGATCTGCTACTGGGCTTTAAAATCTACTCACAAAAACACCTGATACCAGAGTATTGATATTAGACATCTCAGTTTCAATAGTCTTATAAGCAGAGATAATGTATAAGAGGAGGACCGAGCAGGAATTACACTTTTTCTTACCTCCAATAGATTTATTTTCCTTAAAAAAGGGAGGAGAAAAGTAAGCTCTTTGATGTTAATTCTGTTTTAATTAATTTTTAGGGTCATGAATTAACATTGCTAGAAAATGTGAAGACTGAAGTTTCACTTGGACACTGTACATTAAGATTTAATGACCCAGACTTATTTACACCTAAATTAGTTTTTTAACAGTATAATTAACAAACTGTATCATTTGCCTCTTTAAATTAAGCCACTCTGAGGTAGTATCTTTTAGTCATTTCAAATGTTTAATAAAAGATGAAAATCTCCCATTATTTTGAGTACTTTTTTAACAAATTGTTTCATCTTAACATATTACAGCTGCCTCCAAAATATAGGACTTTACATGGAGGTGATTTCAGAAATTTCAGGGAAAAACAAACAAAAACAAACAAAAAAGAAATGTTTAGCTCTTACTAAATTTCTGCCTGAGAAACGGTATCTCTCAGGTATTCCTATGTCAAGAGAAGGACCCTGCTTACCCTGCAAGTGGTCCAGTCTGTGACATGCTCAGAGTGGTTTTCTCACAACTGAAAAGGATGGGCCCTCTTGGCTGCTGAGCCAGACCAAAAGTGTACTTGCATCAGGCCCAAAGCTATGGATTTGATTTTCCTAGGAAATCTCATTTTTGAAATATTCTTAACTGTCTTTTAAGTCTTCTTTCCAGCTGTGTTATTTAGGATTCAATTTACATCAGCAGAATATAATACTGTTAATTTTCTGAGGGTCTTTAATTTTATCTGGAGGCTTCCAAGTACTTTGTAGAGATGTATTTTACCTCTTTTCCAAAGAGAAGGAAGCTGATTGATACAGAATGAATCAGGACTTGTCCAAGATCACAGGAAAAGTGAGTGAACCTCTTCATTCTTGGATAATTCTTTATAGTGTGACACAGGTTAACATTTCTGATGTGCAATAATATCTTACGTAAGTGACAAGCTCTAAGTACAAGAGGACCCTCTCTGGTTTCCATGGGGCTGTTCATATGACTCAAGCACTCAGTTATTTGCAGGATTAGGGCTTTACATATGGTGGAGAATTGAGCTTTAAATAAACTTAAATAGACTTCCAGTCCTTTGTGCTTCCCATTATCCTGTATTGCCTCTCACTCTGAAAGAGGGCATACCAGACAGCCAGAACTGAGCCAACAACTGGAAAGGAGAAGGCTGCCTCCTATGAATTAAAAAAATCTAAAGACTGACCCCCCCGCCAAATCACACGCTTCAGTTTCAATAACTTTCATGGCTTTGATATCAAGCCTGTGATTCTATTTTGGTTTGTCTTCTGATTTTTGAACTCCTGGGGTTGGCTACACTGACATCATCTCTAAATTTGGTGGAGAGAGCAAGGCAAGCACTGTTAGGGTAAAGGAGTCTGAACAGCAGCAGCAGCTGATGATCTGTTCAGTCAACACACTCTATTTTATCACACGTCTTGAGATTGAAGGTTTCTCAACTATATTTTTAGCACATTAAGTAAAAGCTTTTTTGTCTTTTGACTGAGGTGATTATACACTTGGTGAGGTGCTATTGCTCGTTCTGCAAAATAGTAAAGACTGTTAATCTTATGATAAACTCAGAGGTGCAAAAGGAGCATGTCAAACCTCTTTTATATTATATTTCTAATCTGAATGGTCAGGAAAAAGACCTGGGAATGTATGAAGTCATGATTTTCTCTGCTTTAACGTACATTCCATCAGTTACAAAAGATAAAATATTAGTTACCTGAGTTGTCTGTTAGGGCTGGGGAACTATGCCATGTTGGTAATTATGTTAAAAAAAAAATGGCAAGATCACCAGTATCGTTAACTGTGGATACTTCCATTTATAAGTTCTACATCAGCAATATTTTTAATCTCTACTCCTTGGAGAAAGGCTTCGTGGCAAGAAATACAGTAGATGATTAAGTGTCATCTGAATAGCCCCTACATTGTTGCCAATGGGAAGAGAGGTCATGAAATATTATAGACCATAATTAAGTCTGTGGCTTAAGAGTAGTAATTTTGTGACAGACTTGTAAAGCTAGGCAGTTTGTGAACCCACTGCCTAAAACATGTTCCCATACATCTGATTGATAGACAGGAAACACAGCTACTCCAGAGCGGTGGCTGGGTCTAGATGGCACCATGCAGCATCCCATAGAAATGCCAGTGCGCAGGCTCTGAAGGAACAGCAGACGCAGCCTAACAGCACAGCACTGCTGGGCTTCTTTAATCTCATAGGAACACCACCACTACTGTAGTTGTACACACAGTATCCAAGCTAATTTGGAAATCTCAGTACATGCTGCTTCATCATGCCATATAGCCATGCATGTGGTAAAACAGTAGCAAAAAGGGGAAATGCTGCCTCCCACTAAAATTCTCAAGGAGTTTTAACATTCCTTCAGAGGTATCAGGAATTCACCCATATTTTCTTACTGGCTTGGGGTTCCTCACCACATACACAAGTTTGACCCACAGTTACTATCATCATAGTCTATTCATTGTAATTCGCAGTGCCATCACAGTTGGTGTTTTGCAACAGTTAAGAACTGAAGAAAAAAAAATGTCTGGCAACATCTTGTCTATTTGGATAGAAAGAGCTTTAGGAGCAAGGACTGCCTTTTACTGTCTGTTGCTATAGTGGCTAGCACAACAGGGGCCAGGGTCTTAGCTGGAATCGATGCAGTATCACTGCCACTCTAACAAATATTCCTAAGGAGATACAGAAAAATACAACAGCTACTCTGTAGTGCACTCATGCACAAAAATGGCATAAAATAATTTGACACACAGAGTAGTCACATTATGTGTGGAATTACACCTTGCCATGCAAAAACTTCTCAGGTACTAAAAATAATCCTTCAGGTAGCACTGGTGATCTTGCAGTAATCCAAATGATTTTACAAACCCCAAAGCTCTCTCTCTCACATATATAAAGATATCATACTCTGTAACATACCCCCTAACTCAGAGAAATGCAGCTACACAGGAGATGAAGCACAGAAAATATTTAACAGCACAAGGACGCCTAAACAGAAAGAGAGCTAAAAAAAACTGTACTCTCTTAACATTGTGAGGGCGATTTAAATAAGTAGGAAATTATCTACCAGGATGGACATTGGCAAGAAAAACAAACTTAACATTCCCTCATTTCATCCAAAATGTGTCACGTCCGTCAGAATAATGTCCTCTCAGCTGGAAATAAGCAGAAATTTTCCAGTAAGCAATCTTTCATGAGAAAATGCTGAGTTAATGAAAACAAAAATATTTCTCAGGAATTTCTGTAGGTCGAGTTTTTTTTTTTTCTGAAACATAGGCAGGTTTCCCTCTTGCACCACTCTGCAGCAGACTTTCTGCGGGGGCTTCCTGGGACTCCAAGACACTAGGACTGCCACATTCCTGAAGCTGAACCCAGAGCCCACAGACCTTCCTGATGGCTGTGCTAGAGCAGGAAATGTTGAATTTCTGCAGTCAAGTAGGGCTCATGTAGCTTTGCTTCCCCCTCTCCACACACTGACATCTTAATGGAGCCCCCTTGGCCCAGGGAGGGGGAAGACTGGTAGCCACAGGAAAAGGTGCTTGGTAGAAGCACTGTGCTCTGAGCTGCAGGCACCAAGAAGGCTGGTAAGGTGGGGAATCTCCCTATTTCTGAGTTTCCTACTCTGTAGACAGGTGAGAAAGAAGCAGTCCCTGGAGCTCTCCCATCTGCTGCTTTCATAAAGAGTATTTCCCAGGCTACTTTGGGATTTGTACAGTTGGCCGCGTGGCAGATATAAAATGAGCAGCACCAAAATATTCTGTTGTTTTTTCCACTGTAAGTTTTTTTCAGAATTTTAATTCCGTAGGAGATTTTTTTTTGAAAATTACTCAGAACAGAAGCATGGGGCAGAACACCCAAATTTGAGCCTCGCTGGGAATTACTTGGTGCTCCAAGTAACTCCTTGCAACAAGTCCTTTACACGGCGTTGGTACCATCACTACAACCCTGTTTTCCCTTTGACCATGTGAGCATATTTGAGCTAGTGCTTTTCTGCCTGTGAGACCTGGCATATCTGGAGTGGGAGATGACAATGTTTGGTACTTGATTCTTGGTAGTATATAGGCTAGTGGTAGTATATGTGGTAGCACAACACTGGAGCTGTTAAATGCTCTGTAACCTTCAGCAATCTTGCTTCTTAACCATGGCCATCTGTTTTATAGAGTGAAGATGTGAGGAAGCGTACGTGCAGACATCCAGTGAGGGTGTGTGCAGAGTTCAAAGCTTTCTGACTCAGTAACGCTACACCTGCCTGTGCCTGCACAGCTACGTTGTCCCATTTAACAGAAGCACTGAAACTATTATATAGTCGTGGATGTTAAAGATACTCCCTGCTATCGATGTCTCACTGCATCAGAGAGTGATGGAAGGACCAAGCACTTACTTTAGATTAACATTCTCTGTCATGCATATAGTTAGGATTACATTTGCTCTTGGTGTGCTCAATTGGAAAAATCACAACTCTCAAAGATAAATTTAATAAAAAAACAAGAATTGTAGTAATTCATTATAAACCAGTTGTGAATTTTACTAAGAATCTATATGTGTGTGTGTGTGTGTGTGTATATATGTATATATCGCCTATATGCAGCATCTACTTAAAAGCCAAGACAGCCAAGGTTGCAGATTGGTTGGTATCTTGTCCCTTATTATGTCCCTGCTATCAGACTACGTGCAACCCTGCATGCTTGACCTGCAAAAACTGCATTTATGGGTCATTTGTAGGAAGACAGGCCTGGGACCCATGTACAGACTGCACCTCACTCTGCAGTACCCTCAGATGCAAATGAATTTGGTACTCACACATAGGAAAGAAGCAGTAATGAATACCCAGCACTAGCCTTCGGGATGCAGCAGGATCAATCCTACATGGTTAGGAGTTTGCAGGATCCAGACGGAGCATGTTAGCCAGGATTAGACCCGTCCCTCCCTGGAATGAGAAAATTCAGGAAAGGACAGTGAAGACCTCATTCAAGGCTGTGCAAAGAAATTTCCCCACCAACTGTTTTGCCAAAATTATATATTAATAAACAGTTAATCTGGGAATTATTCTAGCAGATCATGCACAGGGAGATCAAAAAAAGAAAAGGTGCTAGCATCACTTTTTGTATAATGAATGAGATGTCAACACTATGTGCAGATTTGAGACCACTAGTGCCTAACAACAGAGAAAAGGTATATGCTGAGGGAAAAAGGAAAAAAGAAAAGTTTGAGGTGGTAGTTGTTTAAAGCAAGAAATCTGTCATATGGCTTTCCTAAATGAGGATAAAACTACTCTCTCCAGCTGCATACAAATGGGAGAGCATCTCACATATTAAAATGGAACTGGGACTTTCAAGTACTTTACTCAATATACACAAAATGATACTGGATGTTGACAGCTTTTCTCTGAAAAGATGACAGCTGTGGGGGTCTTTTTATTAGATTTAAAAAAAAAAATCCTAAAGTGCAGCTTTCTCAAGTAAATGGGCAAATATTCAATAAAACAATCAAGTGCTGTTTTTATTTTGCTGTTCAGTATGAAGTTTGTTACATTTCCTGCAGATAATACAGAAAACAAATCCTTTTTCAGGACTGTGGGAAGTACTCACATATGACAAATGGTGATTGGTGTATAGATGTGCTGAGCTGGTAATGCCTGTGTTCTCCAGAGCCTATGAATCATCTGACAATGCCAGTGTGATGTTAAAATAGAACAATATTTCCCTTTTCCATTCTAGAACTTCCTGCCTTCTGCCCTAGGATAAGGCAGCCTTTGTTAAAGTTAGAGATAGTGCCCGTGTACCCACAAGCCTTATTCAGAATTTCCCAAACCACTCAATCCAATTCTCTGCATGAACTGCCCTTAGAGAACTGCCCCCTCGAGTTCTCTGCATATTGCCCTTATACAAGTGGATTCCAACACTCAGGATTATGTGTTAGCTTGCAGAAAATGGAGAAAACAGCTTTTTTCCTCAGGGCTCTGAAGCTAGGAGCAGCTGGGGAGGTCTCCCTAAAAGTGAATTCATTCAGTTTTAGATGCAAACTTACTGCCATGGAAAGCGTTTGGTTCAGGAATTGTCTCTTGCATTTCCTTAGAGAAAATCCTAGTTAGTTGATACTGAAAAAAAAAAAAATCTATTTTAAAGTTGCAGTTATTTTTGTTTGTTTCCCGTCTTATCCAAGAATGGTAGAAGGTGTTTGGGAAGGGAATAATTTTGCTCTTGAGTGTGATTGTTACTGCTTTCAACAAATATTTATGATCCTTGTATGAGAATCTGGGACACAAAGCAGTTAATTTGAAGAAACTACTTAACAGCATATTACAGAACACCAACAAACACATACCGGTGTAAATATGACAGGTAGTACATGGAAATGAAAATCACCCTGTCAGCTCTTAACTTCCGTTTCCATTTGAATGATTTCTTCCCATAGATGAAGTACTCCTCCAAGAAACACATACGTTTCCCATGCTTTACCTCTCACAGATTTTAAAAGGGCCATTGCACATCACGACTTGTCACCTGAAACATTTCCATTTTTTCTTCCACTGTCTCATCCTTTGCCTCTTGTGAAGCACAAACACACTCTCTTTGACACCAAGACACTTGGAAGCCTACCCCATTCTTCCTAACTAGCCCAAATAGTGACCTTTCATTTGACCCACCTCAGCACTTAATGAAACAGTGTTCTCCAGCTTAATTAGCCAATACTGCAGTTTTCTTCAAATATCTCTTACCAAAGTCCAACCAAGGCTGCAGCCTCACCCGTAGCTTGGCAAGGTACAACCTGGAGCTGTTCTCCCCTGACTTGCCACCTTCTATTCTTCTGTATCCATGTAGCGAACAAAGACGGGCCTATTTCTTTCTGCTTTACTGACCTCTATGCTGCCCTTGCACTGGGGATTCAGAACCATTGAGGGGGGTTGGTGCTGGCAGATTTTGGTGCTGGAAGAGCATAACTATTTCATAAAGTTAATGTAGAAAAGAAAATGGAGTTACGTTTCCTACGTATGTTAAATAACGGGACTAGAAGAAATGCTGCAAATCACTGTAAGCTGATAGTTTATATTAACAGCTCTATCCTCCAATTATATGGTATATTCCACGGTTATTAGCTTTGGCAGGTGTTGCACAGTAAAGATACATTAGAGTAATTATAGTGTAATGACAGCAGATCATGAGTTAAAGATGTTGTGCGTCCTGTTCATATACGTCTGCAATTGTTTGGTGCTGATGTGGGAGGTGTATCCACATGGAATTTGATAGCAATGATATTGTAATTAAAGCTGAGGAGAGCGGGCTTGTACTTATGTCCTACTGCTGCCTGTGAATATCAATTAGCTCATACAACCACCTGACCCTAGCAATAATCAGCTCTGTTTGTTAGACAGAGCAGGAGGGAACATGCGAATTGCCCAATAAGTATTTATTAAGAAGAAAGCTGCTATTAAAGCAGACAGGTTGGCCTGGAGAACCAAGACTCCTGGAAGCCCATGTGCCTCCTCCCAGGAGGAACGGAGTCCTTCTAGTCTCCTCTGGCCCCTGCTTCATGGAGGACAAATACTTTTCTTGCACTGCCTAGGAGACAGAAAGACATCTGGCTTCGTGCAAAATGAGGAAGAAACTCACAGGTCTGAAGAGATTTCCATTTCTGAAGAAAGTGCAGATATTTTTTTTCCTGCCTGAATACCTGCCTGCACAGGCAGTGAGCAAGAGAATTGACTTTTAACAGGCCAAAAATGTAGGTCTGAGCTGAAGAGTATCCCGAAGTGTGAATATCCTGCATGGACATACGTGAATCTTTCTGAGGGCTTCTGCATGGCCCTTACAGAGGAAGAAATAATTTAATCACTGGCAAAGGTAGTATGAGAAAGTACATGGAGAGACGCCGTGTATTGTACTGGGAGAAGTCTGTAAGAATTAAACTAAGTAAAACTAAAAGTCTTGCTGCAACCAGTATGCATAATAAAGGTCTACACCTAGCAAAGCAATCTGTTTAACCATTCACATTAACAGCATGAGCTTTTGGGTGCCCAGAAAAAAATGGGTTCAAGGGAATTTTGAATGCATGCTTCTTAGCAATGGCACGTTAAAGCCATTGAAAATGAAGACTAATCTCCATTTGCAGCATTCATTGAAGTGCCAGAATATATTGTTGCTCCGGTGAAGTCATTTCCTCAAAGCAGAACTAGGTAGCTCAGCTTCTCTCCCCGTTAGTTCCTGGTCTTGGTGCTGCAGAGCACGCCCTCCAAACAGCTTCCTGATTAGCTTCATTATAGAATTCATATTTTTGTCCTTCTCACAGCTCCCTCATCTCTTCTTGCCTATCACACTGCTCTCCCCAAGCACGAGGATTCAATCACCTATAATAGATAGTCTTCAGCCTCTCTGTGGAGGGGACAGACTGTGTTAGAAAAAAAAAAAAAAAAGGTATGGTCCTAATTGCTTTTGGATTGGCTAGGCAGTAATTCTCTGAAAAGGTGGTAGAGCACGATGCTACTCTGCACTGGGGGTCTGGCTGCTGCTCTGCTGGAGATCCGGGAGCAGGAAGAGCACTACAAGGCCTCGTTCTTCTTTCTTGACAGCACCACGGCACCTGTGTCTTAATCAGTCACTGCCAGCCAATGTCACAGGCGCTGAGCGCTGCCCTAAGCAAAGCACAGCACAAATACCTCCCTGCTGCTTGTAGCTTAGGTTACCATTACTAGACTATGCTGGCCAGCGTAACAGTTTAATGCCCCAGACAGGCTGAAATCTTCAGAAACATTGGCGTCAACATTTAGTGAGACAAGAAACCCTCAAACCCTGGGCTAGACACACGTCTTGTGACTCTGAGGCCACCACTGTTGCTATCTTGCTGGTAACAGCACACTCATGAGACAGATCTGCTGACAGAAAGAGCAGAAAAAGCAGAAAAGACTGTTGCTGTCATGGTTGATCTAATTTAGTCACGTATGTTTCAGAAAATTAGGAAATTATGTATATTTTATACTACAATATGGCATGCCCCTCAGGCTATCTATCTGATTTGTAACTTTCCTAACTGTCGTGAGTTAAATCAAAAAGGATTAGGGAAGGAACCTACCCAAAATATTGACACAGATAGAGTTTTGGAGGAAACAATGGACTTGCTAACTATAAGGAATAATTGTAGCTCCATCAAAGTTTGAGAGGTTTACTGTTCCCAGCAGTGATCTAGCATCAAAGGGAAGCCCAAACCTGAAAGTCTTGGAAAGAAGTGAGTTATCAGCAGATATACACTCATTCATATAGAGAAGGAAAAAAAAAAAAAAAAGAGAGAATGTTTTGCAAGCAGGACAGCCTGTTTTTTCCCCAACTCATTGACAGAGCTTTTTCCTGAGTAGGGAGAGGTTAAACTTAGGCCTCCAGGCTTTTCACTATGTTAACACATTTTTCCTATGGGTCTTGTATCTTCAAGGAATGAGTAGGTAAGACTTCAACTTTGAAAATGTTGTACCAAATTATATCTGTTCACAGACTCCTGAGGGGCCGTTTTCATGTTCTCTAAACAAGTATGACCTGTGCTGTTAACCCAGTGATCTAGTCTCAGAGTGCTGAATTATGGTGTTCCCCTCAAAGAACTCTGCAGAAAGCACGATATTTGTTCTCCCTGAAGTATAGTTTGGGGAGACTACCTGGGGCCCAGTGTGACCTTGAGCTGTGGCTTAGGTGTTAGTGTTCAATACATGGTCCTGTGTAATCTGCTCTTTCAAGCCCTCAGGAGGAGAAGGACTAAGCATCTGACTCTATGGCAATTACTGGGAAAGGTGATTGGCTGGCGTTAGCACAGTACCTGCTAAGTCTAAGCAAGAGGAGCAACAACGAGTTCTCCTGGGCTCAGTTTCAAGCTGCAACATTTCACGCCTTCCCAGGACCAGGGTGCCTCAGTGTCTAAGACATGTCCCCCACAGCACGGTCCAGCACCGAGGGCAGAGTTGTACCTGCATCTTCCTGCTAGTTGATGTAACGGTAATTTTTAAGATCTGTGTCCTGCAAACACATTTACACAAATGGATGCAGAAAGCAGTGGCACTTTAAATACATAAGTCTATTCACATGTTAGCTTTTGCAGACTTGAGCTCTCGCTTAGAAACAAGATATTCAGCAAAAAAATCTATCTTCAGTTTTCAATTTTGAAATGTTATACAGATTGCAAATAATGTGGAAATGAGATCACAAAAACGCTTGAATACTGCATATTCAGAGGCCTCAACTTTACTAAAATGATATGGGTGTATGAGGCTACCTTATGATTCATTTCAGCTGTCCCAGAAGTAAAAAGACAGTGGTGTTTCAGGGGTTGATTGCAGAGGTCACAACCTTCTGCACACAATATATTGAACAATTCCATCATCTCTGCCTTCAAAGTGAATTTAGACCAACATAGCAGAACAGAAAAAAAAAAAACACTTAATAAACTAAGGGTTTTATTGCACACACACGGAGTCTCATAGGTGTGCATTCAGCAAAGAATGGCCATGACCATAACAGGTACACTAAAAAGAGATAATCTTTGCATTAATATCCCTACTCACCAAACTAAGAAGAAAACAAAACAAAACTTTTCAGTTATCGTACTATTTTCCTGGTCAGTTTTACTTTTGTTTGGCTACACTACGACCTTACTGAAGAAACCTTGTTATGCAAAGCAATAAATACAAAATTTAAGAAAATGCTTTTTTCTGGGTAGTAATAACTGCAGTGCGCTGAGCCAAGCGAGGGATTCTGAAGTCATCACTCTGGCAGGCACCGGCCTGTGCACTCGTCCTCTGGCGAGGAGAGAAACTTTCCGTTGCGCTGCCCCTCCAGCCTCCTCAAGAGCAAGGATGGGGAGGGCTTCCAGAGGGCGGCTCACCAGCCCTGGCACTGAATCAGCCCAAGAATTTTTAACTACAGGAGAAAAAATGGATCACACTGGAGGACTTTCTCCTTGAAGAGAACTTCACCCTGGCCTAATCAGAGATGCAAATTTCTGAGGTACTCTTAACATCTTTAACTGTTCTCAGCAGTTTATTATAATAAGAAATGTAAATCATGGTCATGCACTTTTTTTCAGAAGTGTAAGCATTAGTGAACCCTTTGGTGTGACAGGCTTTGCAAGAAAAATGACTCAGGCTCTCATCCTGTTAGAAATATCTGTGTCATAACCATTCTATATGGTCTTTATCACTCTTTCTTTCTCAGCACCCCATAAGAGAAAGGAAACTTTAGTATTCCAGCTGAGAGTAATTATTAGGACTCTTAGATCAAATCCACCAGGCTACTGAAGCACCTCAAAACTTTTGAGATCCTGGTCCCAAATGCTTCTGTAGAAGTCACAATTAAAGAATCTAGGGATTCCCTGCCCCACTGTAAGGAGGTTACTCAACAGAAGTAGTAACTCTATTCGCATCTTTTGTTTGCTCATTACTTGGCAATGTCATGCCTTGATCATTACATTGTAAAAACACTACTACCTTAGTTTTTGGCCATCTGTTGTCAGTCCTACCTTTGCTTCTTGTCCTTTCAGTAATGCTTAATTGTCAATCTCTAAAACGTTTGAGTGTCTGAAATGTGAAATTCTGTTCTTTTTCAGTTCAGATACGATGAATTTATCCAACTCTGATGCTCGGGTCCAGCAGCATCACATCTACCATACAGAGACATTTATTTAGAAACTGATTGTGAATTACACTGAGGAGTCTGCATTAAACTATGACAATAAATAATGAGAGGATGCGTGCCTAAAGGACTTTGTGCTAATCAGGTTTGGTCTTAAACAGGCATTCTGTTGGGAAGACAGATACCTTTGTTTCTCGACATTTTCATGTTCATGTTTAAATATGTCTTTCTGTAAGACTTTGTTAATAATAGACTATGAGGTCACTAGTAGTTAATTTTAGGTGAAAAATTAATGATCATGAGGAGATGGCAGCAAGGGGGGTAATTTTATATATGATACTAATTTTTGATATTTGTCTATTTATTTGTTTGTAATCTAAAAAACTTAACAAGACAGCACCATTGTTTTGAAAGTAGGTATATTCAAGTATGCTTAAAGGAGACGTTGGACAGTTGTTAAGTAGAAAATACTGACACAGTCTACTTTTCCTCAGAGAAGGTCTTCTGCTCTGAGGATGCAGCTTATAACATTATTAGTCTTATCTAGGACCTGCTCTTAAATGAACTACTTTTGTAATTGGCCTTGCTAGTAGTTCACCCTTCAAAACCCACAAAAGCTACTGTGTTTTGGACATGTTCTATTTTAAGATATATGTCATGGCAATAGAGAGATTTCAATGGATGCATGTGCAGGGAAAAGAGAAACAGCAAGGACTGATGCATGGCTTGTCATCTCTGTGAGACTGGGTGAAGTTGCTGAATTTTCTACAGACTGTCCTGTAATCCCTAGGCTTCTGTGTTGTGAGTTTCCCAGCTGTAGAAGTGAGATAATATATCCTTGTAATTTTACTTAAAGATGGATATGAACAAAACACAGAAGCGCTTCTTCACTCAAGTAGAATGAAGTACCTGTGTAATTACTCAGAGACTTTGGGTTTCTATCCAGTTCATTTGGTCAGCAGAGTTATTTGCTTTTACTGTTATTTTCTGGACATCCAGGAAAAGAGGTAAGAAAGTCATCACGTTCAGACATTTCCTTGTAGACAAACCTGGACTAATATTAAAAAGCAGCTACAATGTATGAATGGTAGGCCGCAGTTATCAGAGGGTAGTACATATGGCAAATAGCTTTGGCTACATCTTTCAAACTATATTAACCCACACCCTGATCTGAATCCAGGATAAAGTCTTACTCCTTAGATATTTCAGCTCTACTCATTACCAACTCATTCCCATACTGCCCTTCTTAAAGTGAAGAAAAAAGTAAACAATGATATTGTGTGAGTCCTAAATTAATAAAGCTCTCACCTGATCTAAAGCAACCAACCATTTATTTACCAGTTAGCAGCAGGTCCCCAAGTTACAGAGATTCACAACAGAAAAATCTCTCTTTTCACTGCAGCTGCACATTTGATAGCCCTTAGGCAGAAGACAAGCTTGAAAGGCATCTAACCAGTAGCTGCGCAGTCTCTGGGTCTTCAGGTAATGCAAGTTTCAGCAGCCATGAGAAGGAAAAAAGAAAATAAAAATCACTCTTTTCCTCCTTGCCTCAGGCAACATCTGCTTGTGTGACAAAGGAAAAGCTCAGTAGTTCTGCATTTCAAAAACTAGTTTGATGTTTGACTTATATTCAAAGTGCTCAGTAACTCTATGCTTTGCACTCACCTGTTTTAATACAAGGAACTTGATAACATAATAATCAAGCAACAACTGACACCGGGTGTAGCAACCTTAACATATCCCTCTACTAGAGAGTGCTAGAGCCTTTAAGAGGAAAAGAATTCCTCTAGTTCCTTAATTGTTTTCTAGGCATATTTCTAGATGAACTTCTCCAACAGTAAAATCATGACTAAGGAGAAATAAACTCTCTCTAAGGGCTAACTTGAAAACCTAGTCTAATATTATGAAGCTGTAATTCAATAATGAATCCTATAGGTAAAACAGGACTTTCTATGACCAGCTTTATACGTGAAGAAACTGGAGATGTTGCATTAAAAGCCAAAATGTAACTTATGACTGCCCTATGTTTTGGGACGTTGCAAAAACAAGGTCTCTAAAAGCAGGAATGCGAAGTCTAAAATGATCCCTCCCTTCCCAAACTTTTTCACAGTTGGCTCTCATCTAGGTCTGCATTTTGAAAATAAAAAGGCAAAACTGAGAACTCAGAGGTTTGGGTATGTCTAAAATTCAAATCTGGACTTGGATTCCAATTTTCTCCCTTGATGGCAGCTGTAGGGTCTTCTGCTTTCATACTGGGAGCCGGGTACACAAATACCCCAGTTACATGCTGAGTCTGTGGCTACTTAAGAAAAGTATTCCTTCCCATTCACGTTGCAGCTACACTAGGTCCTCTCATTAGCAACAAAGGACACATTTAAGTATATCCCCAACAGAGAAATGTACTGGGAGTCCTGGCTAATATCATGCCTTTCCAGGTACACTATTTTCTCTGAGAGGACTTACTGGGAATCTTTAATGAGAGAATGGAACAAAATCAAACTCAAAGCTTAAAATATACTGGTGGGACATAAATGAGAAAAATTAAATCTTAGTCAAAAAACTTCTTTCTTTTCCAACATGGCAGAAAGTAAACATATATAGCTAAATTAGGGATTTACAGAGATTAGCAAAACAGAACTATATGGGAGCATGCATAACATGGGAAAGTTACAGATACTTTAGAAAATATTATTTGCCTTCATCCATCTTTTAAAAAGAAGCAATTACAATCAGTCATGTTTTAATTTTATACTGCCTTATAGCTATTGGTGAAGTTACTTTGAGTTTAGTAAACACCACCTAGGATGGAAAATGAATCTTAACAAGGGCCTCGTTCAGGTTTCAATAGATCTAGCAGTTATCTCTTTAACAAACTGCAGAAATATTTCACACTACAATGAAATACCCTATACGTTATCTGCATCTGTCTTTAATCATAACCAAATCAACATGGAAAAAGACAACTCCTAATTTACTACTAGTTGAATAAATATCTAAAATTCTGCATAGCTGCCTGAAATCACAGCATTTCCATGTCTTCAGCAAAGAGATTGTAATATAATTCAGTATCCTGCAAAACCAACACATAACAATCATGCTCTGTAATTGTCCTTAATTGTATGCCAACAAAGCAATAATCTCTGAGAAATAGCCACTGCTTAAGTACCAAAATACTACTAGATAATCATTAAAGGTCTTCATAAGGCTCAAGCCCTGGAGTGGAACATATCTAGCACGAAAACTAATTTTGAATAACTAAGAAAGCTTAGCTAAAAAATAATGTTACATAGTCCTAAACAAAAACAAACAAACAAACAAAACCAAAGTCTGGTTTAATCAAGGAACCCCCACTTATTAGAATTTAAGAGTCATCCCTGAATGAAAAACTTTTCCAAATAGTTGATAAAAGTGGAGTCAGTGGAAAGTAGCAATAAAACTTGTCATCAAAACATACTGCAAAACAAACTGTGAAAAAGGTAGGGACCATTGGAACTGTCTGGGTAGTTCGGATACCCTCAAAATAGATAGTGAGACGGGAATGCACTAGAAATGTTAGTGAGCCACTGTGTTACCTGCAAGCAAGCAATAGTTCATCTACTTCCCTTCAGTGCCCTTTGAGGCAGAAAAGTAGTAGTCTCCCTGGTGCATCATCGAACTTATTCGCTCACTAAGGAATATTCATTAAAGATCTTTTTTACAGTTTCTCCAGCTGTACATTTTTTTTCTGTAATATGTTACACTGCTAGGAACAACATGGCTTGTACTGAGATTTTGGCAGTTATCTGCCAAATATGCTTGTTTGTTACCTATTTTGTGAAGGGATGTGTTAGTATTTCATTGTTTTTTGTTTCGAAAATATTTTTTTGAGTTGAATCAGCAATATCAATAGATTCTGTAGGCCAGCTCAGGGCTGGTACCAGAACAGCTGATCTGGCAAGACGGGTTTTGAGGGAAGTGTAAGACTGAGTGTGAACAGGTGATTCAGAAGCTGGCCAAGTCAAACAAACGAACAAAAATGGAGGAAAAAAGGCAGGAAAAAACACTAAGCTAGTGTTGAAAGGCAAGCTAGTCTCCAAGAGATTTTTATTCTGGCCTTGCTTTTAGCACAACTCTGCCTTCACTCCCAAGTTTATGCAGTTAGCATAGCACTAAGGGCAGGGGTACTGCTCCTGTAAAAGCAGCCAGCACCTGCTTCAAGGCTCCCAGGGGATGCAGGGGTCCCGGCTTACCACGGGCAATCCCACCTCAGTAATTGAGCCACACATGGCTGAAGTGGGTGCCTGGACCCTGCACAGTCTGTTCAGCAATGCCCGAGCAAGGCAGTCAGCACTCCATGGCCTCACTTGCACGGAGCAGGGAAGGGCTAATAAGGAGGAAAGACTTTGATGTTGCAAAATTTTCCATCTGTTCTTTGGGTTTATAATTACATTCAACTCATACTCTGTGCACCTTCAGCAATCCATAATTGGGAGGCATTTGCCTCATTAATCATTCAGGTGGTGTGAGCTGCTCCATGTGTAACTACAGAAGTTATGGCCAAATTTACATATTCTCAGTGATTTATTCCATTTACCACGTGCAATTGTTGCAGCTTCAGTTTATTCTGAAAGATTTGCTGTTAGCATAGCTGAGGATTCCTTACTATCACGAACTACCACAAGATGGCACTGAGCCTGAGACACCTCAGCCCGCTAGGCTTCTTACCCTGGCCTGGGCATCAGCTTTCCCAGGATAGAAACTGAGTTACTCTGTTCATCTTTTACTAATTAATTGCTCGCACAAAGACCACTTGCCTTTCATTTTCTTTTCTGTTTGTTTGTTTTCCATAGCTGTGGATATGAGCTAGCTGATCCTATGCTATGAAGCAGTGGGATTGATATGTTGATATTTGCTTATGATATCATGTGAGGCCTGGTTTTCAGACGTGAGACAAACCATACAAACACTAGCCGGGTTAAATCCTCCAAAAGCTGGTCTTTGGCATCCACTGCCTTGTAGTTCTTACTACAAGGGCTGAGAGGGGCAGCTCACGAAAGCAGCACTGTGTTTATAGGAAGCACTCGTTAGTATGTTAGGACCCAGCGTCTGTTGTGGGCGTTTCTTTCGAGAGCATCATCCTGCCAAACTGCCGCTGTGCCAGCACAACCCTCCTGCTGGCCAACACGGCCCCTCACTTTGCAATGCTTCTTCAGCACCTTCTGTACTTTTGTGTTAGACACCCACTTCCAGACTCTCCAGGTATTCCCAGTTCATTCACAACACCCAGCATTTTGCTAGTAAGACACTGCTCATTACTTTTGAGCAACGTAACAAAAACATTTACATTTAATAAACTTCTAATCAAATCAGATTTTAATTGTGCCTGGAAAATGAGTTCACTTTCTTCATGGAAAGGGTAAATTGTTTTTTTACAATGTCTTCCTCATCTATGAAAAGATAGAAGCATTTGTCACATACAGAAATAATAATAAAAAAGATATTTTTTAAAAATAGGATGAATCTCACCTCTGAGTTCAACCCAAACTCTCAGCCAGCAGGAAAATACAGAAATACAGGCAGTGCAGCACAAAGACAGCACAGATGCTTACATTTAAACACATGCCATTCAGATGTTACAAAAATAATCAGACACCAACATATCAAAGGCATATTATTGACATATGGTGTCTGACATGCTTTCACAAATTAATAATTACATTGGCTTTGATCACAACCAGGTGACTCTTCCTTCCATACGGATAGTTTATCAGAGGAACAGTCAGATTTGTGCCTATACAGGAATAGTTTTTTTTTTTTTTTTAATTTCTTCTGAAGGACAGATCATGCTTTAATTATACAGTATGTATCAAATCAGGGAAAAAGAAAGAAAAAAGCTCTTAAGGCAAGCAGCTCTGCTTGGAAGTGAGGTCAGCCTGCTGTTTGTGCTGTGCAGTACTGCATTACAGTCCTAAGAAGCATTCCTCCTTTATGGATAGCAATCCAGATTCCTGGAGAAGGCTCGAAGAGGACTACCCTTTAAAACAGTAAGATTTGCAGACTGGCAAATTTCAGCTAGCCACTTCAGGTAGTTTTCCTCTGCGGTAAAGATTTGCTCTGCTCCTGGCAGTCCTCCAGAATTGGTAGGAGCACAAAACCCTATCAAAGTCTCCCATTAGCTGTCACAACACAATCTTTAGTTGCTCAATTTGCTAAAACTGTCCCTTTCCATGATATTCATTTCACAAAGGGACCCCAGAAACACCACCGAGCTCCTCGGACTGCTGCCAAAATGCTCTCCAAGAGGCAGGCAAATAGAAGCTGCTTCTCCAAATCAGATACACTTGGCTATTCTTAAGGCCATTCTCTCAAAAACATGTAGCTGTCTGTTTATCATGTTACTCACTTGGGTGACAGACACCAGGAGTATCAGCAGGGAGACTGGCAATCAGATCACTGCCTAGCAGAGAGAACCACTACAGAAATCAGTGCTCAAAACCTGTCTCCATTCCCTTCCAGACAGGGCTGAGGAGCCAGTTGTTCAGCTCGGATGTTGGGAAAGCAAGAATAAAAGACGCAAAGGCCATGTCGAAGTTTACACAGACATCAGTTAATGAAGGACATGTTGCTGAGAGACTTTGCTGCACCTGTGTATGTAAATAAATATATATATTTAAAGCTACATTATCTCTATAGCCCTCCCTTCCCCAAGACAGCTCCAGTCTTGAACTCTTAATCCAATTTCCATGGCACTACTTATTTCATATGTCCTAAGTTAATACTTTTCTCAAATAAATATGAGTAATCTCTTTCTTCATAAGAACATCCTAGAGTCTAACAGATTAGTCACCATTTTACACCTCAATCCCCATTCAGCTGGGAAAAGTCTTCTTACAAAAGCACTCGAATAAGATGAAAGTCCAAAGTGTTATTCCACTTTGGCCATATTTAGAGCCTAATCCAGGACACTTGCGGCTCCCACTGACACTTGGACAAGGCTGTTGGCTCATCCTGCCACTTTGTAGTGATGACGGCTTCCTCCCTATGAAGAAATTCCCCTTTGTTGCTCAGGCCAAGCTCCTGAAGATCCCCATAGGTGGGATGCTAACTGAAGTCAGGCAACAAAATGCCAAGTTGGGCTAGCCCTGAACTGTAGGCTTGACTGCAAAAGCTCTTGCCTTGAACGTTTCCGTACTTCCAATGCGGAGCTTTCTTGTCTTTAAATAAAAATACTGTTAGTGTTTACAGAATTTCCACAGTTTATTTTATCAGCCTCTCTGTGTGTTCTCTCTGGTATATAGAATAAATAAAAAAAAAAAAAGCCATATTTTCTTCTAGTCACTAGTTGGTCCTCCTTTAAGGACCTTGTAAGACATTTTTGTGTATTGTTTCTCTGCATATGTGGGCAGCTTTACTACTTCATCCCCCTCAGGACCACTTAACAACATCAGCAAAGCAATTAAGTGTAGTTTTCAGGAAAATGCCAGAGGCATTACACTGTCTGGATGGGAGTCTCAACCCAATTATTTTCAGCTAGTTGTGAACTGTGGAAAGTGGACTTTACTTCATTATAACTTTAGTTCCCACTGATTAAAAGTCTAGTGTGTTACAGACGGTAAGGAAAAATGAAACAATTAAACTTTCCATCAATAAAATTGCTGCATATTCTTCAACAGAGGGGTTTACTTCTCTCCAGAGAAGTGATTAAAATGAACTGATTGAACTATAATTTGATTGACTGAAGAGCCTCAACCCATTGCACTAAAGCTTGAATTTCATCTTATTGCTCTATTTAACTCTGAATATAAAAAATTACTGGTGGTCTTGCAACCCCCTTATGCAGTCATCGAGCTAAAATTTCTTACTGTTCACAGGCTGCAGAAGGTTCTGTTCTCTTTGCTGCATATGCGTCAATCACCATGGACAGAAGATGATAAAGAGGAGGTGATATCTAGAGTGACATTAATACAGCTTAAAAAAAAAAAAAAAGCCTGCTAAATTATCAGGCATCTTGTACCTATTACATAATCATCTGGGGATTTCTAAACACCATCACAGATAATCCCAGAGATTGGAGAGAGTAATTGTCAGGTTATATATAATTGCTGCAGCAAAAAATAAAAGTATTCTCCCAACCAAGAAATCCACCCATGACTCATTTTCAGCAGAGCTCTCTTCAGCAAGGTGTGAGATTGCATGCATGTGGGCACATGCACATGCATACACAGGCCTCTTCCGTTCTAGGGGACACTTAAAGAGCACACTTAGCCTGGTCTCCAGGGTAAATTATGCTGGTTATGAATTGGGATGCCTAGGTTCCAGTTTAGAGCATTTCTGCAAACCTGGGGTAGCTCTCTAAGGTTTGCCTTTTCTGCAGGGCATTGATCTCCAGAGATGAAAAAGTGTCCTGCCTGTGCTCCTTTAGTGCACAAGGAATCAAACGAAAGCCAAAAAGATGCTGACTGGTAGTAAACTTAGCTGATGGGGCTGGAAGACCAAGAGGTGATGTCAAATTAAGAAACTAAGATCTCTCTATTTCTGTCAATAGGATAATATCATCATATTACTGATACAGGAAACACTTAGATTAGTGTACCCCCCTGAATAATTAATTGAAATGTCAATTCCTATTATAGGATGCCACTCCATAGCATTTTCCGATTTGTGTATTCCCATCTCATATTTTGAAAGAAAATGCAGGTTTTGAAAGACAACTGCACCTCAGTAACATTGAATTAGCATATATTATAGAGTTAAGGTACAGCAAGGACACATTATGTTGACAATTAAATCAATTTGGCTGTGTAAGATATGCAGATAACAGTATGAAACACCTGGGTTAAACTGAACGCTGTTCCTCTAAACAACAGCTCAAACTCCAGATGAAGTCAAAAGATACTTTTCTATTAATGTCCACAGCAAGTTAGACAACAGAGGTGATGTAGTGCACTCAGTAAACCGGGGACATGGGCTCCTTCAGCTATAATATTTACTATTGAGCTCAGTTTACTGTTGAACTTTGGGCTTCTAGCTGGGACTAAAATACTAGGCTAACTTCACTGCTAATCAGGCCCGGTTGTGTTAGGTAATAGTTGACTGAATATTGGATATTGCCAATCCCACTTTAATGGGGATTTCTGATCATAGTCAGAGTTATTAAGCAAGTAGTTGTTTTGATTTCATTGTTTAAGCTTAGAGCATTATCACAGTTCATCTTATTTGTTAATCAAAACTACCAAGACCATACTACAATCACTAAGTCAATACCAATCTGATAAAACACTGTCTGCATCTAATTTTATAGAAACACAAATTATTTTTGGCTTTGGTGTTTTTGGTGTTGATTGTCTTGCATTACTGGTCTTTTCTTTGGTTTCTCCTTTCATTTTTATCACTGGGTGTTATGAATGGTATGCTTTACTACACCTCAACACATCTCGGAATAAAGATGTGCTGTAACAACAATAACAGAAGCATGTTAAAGGCAGACAAGGGCAAATGCAGAATCAGATTTGTAGGTTTCTCTGAAGACTGCAGGATGTTTGCTATGTTCCCTGAACCCAGTTTTACATAGCAAATGTATGTAGGGCACCAAACGGTTTAAATGCCTACTGGAAGCTTTCAGTTCTCATTATAATTGAGAGAATTTATTTGTCTGTGTAACACCTTTATCAGCATAAAAGCTGCAGAAGACAGTGCTGTATTTAAAATTTGTATCTTGCAGGAGAAGCTGCAGTATTAATAAGATTTGTATCTTTTTTTCCCTCTGCAAGACAAGGAATTTTCTTGCTTGACAACAAAATGAGACCTAAGTATGAAAGAGGCCTTCAGTCACTTACTCCAAGTTGCTAGAACAAGCACCTGTGAAAGAAATCCAGCCCATTTCAGTAGGAATGGCCAGTTCTTAAATTAGAAAGTGTCGGGGACCTTACAAACCATATAATCATCTCTCATAGTGTTTCTATATCTATGGCAGCAGAGATTAGGAAGTTTTCCTGACATCCTGACAAACAATTTGGGGGATGTACAAACTATGCAGAGATCAGGGCAAGGCCATCAAAGTCCAACCTGTGCAGGCAGGTGAAGGAGGAAAAACGGGTATCCGTTGGCACAAGCAAAGACTCAGGCATGTCCCCAGAAAGCATCTGTGCTTGGAATTTGCCAACAGTTGCACTGAAATACCCTGGACCAGTAAATCAAGGAGAAAGGAAAGAGTAATTCAAGTTGGATCTATTTTCCACACTTGTGAATCTTCCAGCAGATGCAAAGGAATAACTACTTTAAACTGGCTTAAAGAATGTCACTTTTCTCGGGATGCTGTGGACCACATAGGTGACATTTCCTTCCTAACTTTGCTAGGGAGAGGAATCAGGATTTTCTATTTTTCCCACAACAAATGGGTCTTCAAAATCAAAATCAAACATACATAAAAACATATAATCCAGCAGATTTATGTTTGAAAAATACAGTCCTTTAGTTACAATTATACCCTGATTCTTAATTTTTGAAGAAATGTGATTACTGCCATTTCTTCATTAGATTACAGTCTCACTATTTATGAAAACTTTATTTAAATGCATGGTATTATCCATTTACTCCACATTGATAAAAGCCCCAACAAAACATGAGCAAACACTTGAATGCTCTCTTGAATGTTCTCTTCCTAGCAACCAAGGACTTTCATCAGAAAAGCAGCATTTTTTAAAAAAATGTACCATACATTATGCCAATTTTCCAGTTCACAACCCTTCTACCATTCAATAACCATCAAATTCCCAGATTATCATCTTGGGTGAAAGTCCGAGCCAGTCACAAAGCCATTGTCCATTTTCAAAATAAATGGTGTTTTTTTTGTTTTTGTCCCCCCACCCAACCCCCTAGAAAAACACCACATGAGAAATATGAGTGTCTTCAGCTTTAATATTACAGCAATCTGTCAAGCTGTTACCCATCTATCAAGCCATGAAGAACAACTCTGGGCCAAAATTCCATGTTGGATTCATCTAAGTGTCTATTTGAAAATCAGTGTTACCACTATTTACTTGTAATACTATGGCCATGGCGACAGATTTGCAGAATTGTGTGTACCCTTCACTTCTGCTAGTAGAAATAGCAAAAAAAGTAATATTAAGCAGTAGGTGTCTTCACATTTACTAACTTGCACTACAGCTTAACTCTTTAAATCACTAGCAACATTTTAAAGTGCTGAGTTTCTGCAGTTCCCACAACAGTGAGTAGGAAATGCAGATACTTGCTACTCAATTCAAATTTAGCTCTGTCTTGCAGGCTGATATAATTGTATTGTTTCTAATACAGAAACAGATATTTTAAATCTCTATCTCTGTGGGTTGCCAGGAACCCCTCCCAAAGTACAAAGAGATGTAATGTTAGGTAAGAATGAGGGAGCATTAAATAGAAATAAAGGCAGTTTTGAAAAGTGTAGGTTTTGTTTTTGTTTTGTGTTTTTTTTTTTTCTCTCAAACAAACCCTTTATTTGGTGACATATCTCCTCTTTTCTACCAGAAAATACTTGAAACTAATAGAATCTTCTCCTTCTTTACATCCTTTGTTTTCTTATGTAAGGTTATCTTCCCCTTTCTTTCTTTTCTTATGCGAAGGAGACCTATGATGTTGCTGCTGACTGTTCAAAAGGAGAGCAGCAACTAGGGGAGTCAGTCATTCATGGAAATGAGGAAAGATAGGAAGTAAGAGAATGTGTCCTTCTGGACACTCACTATGTGTCAAGGAACCACATTCCTCCCTTTTCCCAAAAGTCCATTCACAAAGGTGAACATTCAGAAAGGTACCTGGTCTCCCCAGCCATTCTTGCCAACACTAGGATATAGTGCAGTGCCCTAAACTGCTGCTGCCGTGTCATTTCAATGCCTCTGACATCAGCTTAATATATTAAATTAACACTTCTCGCAAGGAAGGAAAAATGTCTGCAAGTGGAATGGCACAGATGGCACAGTGGATGCAAGGTAGACACATGCCCGAGTATGAAATGCTTGGGAGTAGTGGACAGCATTGGAGCAATTTTTACTTTTGTGCCAAATGGGTATTACAACATAGAAGTCCCAGCAGATTATGTGTCTGCTTACGATCACTTAACATTTTCATAGCTTTAGTATTTTGCAGTTAATATTAATGCATTTGCATCTGGTATTTTGCATTTTGTTTCAACTTTAATAAATTATTTATGAGTTTAGGATCACTAACAATTTGAAGCTTCATTACAAGCTACCTTGGGGGCTCTTACCTGCCTTGTCCCATTAAATTATTATTCCCAAATATCTAATTTACATTTAATAAGATATCAATTGAGCATTGATACAATAATAATGACTTAATAAAATATATCTTCATAGACATACCACTAGCTTAAATATATAAGCAGACACAGCACACAGTCTGCAAGTCATTTGTCGAGTCTCTCTGCAAATATTTATTAGAATCATTTAGTAGTTAGAATATCATAAGTTGTAAGAATATGTAATTGCTATTATCGTCAACTAAATCCTTGTAACAACCATGAACCACATCAAATTGTGAACCTTTGACAACTTCTAAGGCAAAGTTTGGAAGTAGCTAAGTGCTGTAGGTAGATAAAAATCCTGTGTCAAAAGTCTACAAATGTTTAGAGGACTTAATGACTTCATGAGATGTACTGCCAAAATAATTTTGATTTGAATATGTATGTGTACATGTATTAATTTAACCTTCATCTCAAACTGAAATGTTTCCATATAGAAGGCTAAAATATATTTCTACACTAATGAGACTTCAGTTTGAAAATGTTAATATGGC
Source organism: Tinamus guttatus (assembly GCF_059628265.1). Taxonomy (NCBI): domain Eukaryota; kingdom Metazoa; phylum Chordata; class Aves; order Tinamiformes; family Tinamidae; genus Tinamus; species Tinamus guttatus. The sequence goes on from NW_028288923.1 coordinate 4,709,688, forward strand.
AGAGTTCAACATTGTTGTTTCAGTGTTCCATTGCAACAAAATATCACCTCGAAAGACAAACTTTAGCAAATAGTTCTTAACTACTGACTTCAGTAGGGCTTATAGGAGATCTTTAAATGCCCATCTGTGGAATTGTGGAAGTTGAATGTCAGTATTGTCTTTCTACAGCAGTTTGGGATTTTTTTTAATATTAATTGCATCTCTATCCTTTTCATCCACAAAACATTATTTTTTTTTAACTGTTCATGTCCACTGTGTGGATACCCCCATTACACAGTCAAGGATTATGGTATGACCAGTTCTCCTCAGGCAGCACAAGGGTTCATCAAACAATTACAACCCCACTGAAAGCCTTAATGCCCATTGAGCATGAGAGGCCCACAAGTCCACAGATATGTGCTATTCAACCCTAGCAACCCATGACAGATTTTGGTTTAAATCTGTTAAAAATATTAAGATGTGAAGGGACCATTAGACATTCTGCTCTAACCTCCTCTGTCAGAATTTCACCCAGTTACTTCTGTACAAATTCCCATAACTCCTATTTGACTAAAACACATCTTGCAGAAAGACTTCCAGTCTTGATCTGTAAGTGGAAAATCTATCATCTCCTCTCAACAGTTTACATTGGCATTTATTATCCTCACTTAAGCACATCTTACTTTTCAGTTGAGCTTGTCAGGCTGTCACTCCCACTCCCAGTCACAGATTTTTCTCTCTGCTACACAGTGCTTCCATATTCAGTATTTTTGTCCCAAGGAGGTGCTGATAGACTATAATCCAGCTAGGCTGCTCAGAGGTTTTAGCAACCCTACCAGTCATTCAGAAGCATGCAAGCAATTTTGCATGCGTACATTTACATCTTTAATATGTCTTTTTGGTCTAAATGAGTCAAAGTTCAGAGTCAAGTACATCTCCTATCTTCTCTTGTCCCTAAACATCTCCAAGTACATGCCTTTCTGGGCTATTCTAATAAGGGAAGAGCAAAACACAGAATTTGTCCACATCTTAGGGGAAAGCTTAGTAATTTTTTGAGCAACCATCTTACCAGATTTTCCTTTTCCTGTCACTTAAAAATATGTCAGGTTTTGAAAGGAAAACACTATTCATCTCTCTTTGAAAACCATCCTCTATTGATACTGCCCTTCTTCAATAAAAATACTTACTGATTTGACTGGATACTTTTCTTGAGTAAGAAAGAATGAAACTTCCAATTTCTGGGCCTTCGCTGCAATGGATCATGTGAAAAATCAAAGTAAATCATGTACACTCCACTTTTAGCTAGTGCAAAAATAGCCCCCAGAAAGATGGGTATCAGTTCCTCTCAAGTGAGTGCGGCATAACCGCTTCTGTAAACATGACAATGAATAATGATCAGGGTCTTATTTCTCTCCTACTCTCCTGTGTAACAGACTCTTAATTATGGCTATTATTAATTGCTCCAGTGAATTCTACATAGATAAAGTAGCATTCTTTCCCTGACATAGAAGGCAGTATTAAGACCTCATCTTAGGAAAGCTCCTCAGAAGCATCTATTGATGGTCATCCTAACTGAGCAACACGGTGTCCAGAGAGAAAGGGTTTGGTTTTCTGCAGCTTGCTGCACCACCAGGCAAAATTTGATACTGTAACTGAAAAAGAAAACACAGGAAGGAAAGAAAAGCCCATCTCGCATTAAGATCCAAGTAACTATTCAGATCCCTGTTATCATCCTGCAAAGTTCACCCCTCCTTAATGACTTGCTGATGACAGAGGCTTGCAACACAGCAACACAAAAACAGCATCTCAAATTATTTGCAAGAGAGGAAATTGAACTAGAAACCGCCCACTAAGGCACGACACCCTCAACATCTATTACTGCATTACAAGCAGAGACTTCACATTTTTATTTTACGTATCTAACATGCATGATAATCTTCAGGATAAATGTAACTCTACTCACTCCCACAATCGACTAGAACAGATAATGAGAGCTACTCCAAGCAGAGAGCAACGGGGCAGAACCAACGTTCCGGTTCGTATGTAGGAATCATGAATCAATTCTTAAATAGTAATTAATAGAAAATTAACATAACTGCCTTCTTTAAAGAATATTATAGAGGAATTCTCTTATCTTCTGCAGACATGTAAAATCAAGCTAAGTATATTTCCTGTGTGATAACTTATTTTGTTTAGGTGTACTTTGAAATATGTACTTATTTATTGCCAGACAACATCTTACAACATTATCTGAGGAAAATAATGCCTGGCAATTCATCAACTATTAATAAAGCACTGTTCTGATAAGTGTTACTGCTGCGCTTGATTTTGATTCACATTACTTTTGTTTGTGCTCAGCACTGTGGTCATCTGTATTTCCCCGGGTAGCTAAGGATATGCCCGTGTAAACCCAAATTCCTACCCTGTGACACTGCTAGAAGGAGAAGTGCATATGCAGCACTCCTCCTCTTCCTCCCAGTCTGTGTGCAGACCTAACACATGAGTGTCCTGAGAGCCCAGGTCCCCAGGGAGTAGCACATCCCAATTGCCACAAGCCAGCATAAGCAACTGCATTATATGAAGACACAAGTCTCAGCTATATCCTTAGGCAACAGGTAGCATTTCAGCACACTTTCATTCACTAACTGGTACAGATTGCTAATAAGCAGGTCTGACTTTGAATTCATAAAAGCCTTCTAAAAAAACAACATTGAAGCTATTTACCAGTATTCTTTTGGGAACTTGAGTACTACATGATATCTGTTGATGAAGCTTTGTGACTCCAAAAATTTGTAACCTAAATGAAGGACTACTGGAGAGGGGAGAAAAAAAAAAAAAAGTCTGATTTGCCACAAAAATCCATCTATCACTGCCCAATTCCAATCCTAATGAAGGGGACAGCTCAGATGCCCACAGCAGCATGCTCCACTCATCCAGCCCCAAGCCACTAAGTCTGCCTGCAATCATCCTGGCAAGACCAGCCCCATGATGCTTCCAGTGATGCACTAAACTGCAGGAAATGACAAGGACTCCACCCCCGATCTGCTGGAAGCCCGGTGAAACAGGCATACCCAATAAATGTAACCACAGTATGCTGCTAGGTTAATGATAAATGTGTGGAGGAGACAGAGAGACTTGCATTTCCCCTTTATTATCCTTAGGTTGTCCCACAGCGTTATCTGTAATTTATTTACCCAGGGCTGTTGGGTCCAGATGCAGCACCTGTTTTTTTCACTGAGCTACTTGTTTTTCTCAATTTTGCAGATGGATTAAATAAGACAGGAGGGAGCCAACTAACTCGTGTGAGGTCACACAGTGAACTGTAATCTACACTGTTGTAGATGCTTTAATCCATTCAGGTTCAAGACCTAATTTGGCATAAAGTTGGTGTCTAGCTGCACTGCACAGTATATTTTATAATCGTGTCTTCCAATAATCTCCTGCATATCTCACTGAAGCAGTAACAAGCAGAAAGAAGAGCAGCAAAGCCTGCACTGGGCATGCTTTCCTATTAAGATCTACTAATGCATCTCAATTTCGACCTGTAGTAATTAGAGTAACCTAATAAGTCTGAATGCTCCATAAGAACCTAGGATGATACAGGATCTACTTACAAGATAGGAGAAGGTACTAGAGAGCAGCTAGATACCAAGACACCTAGCAGCTAAACAGAACTAAACTTAAAAAAAAAAACAGAATACAGAAAGAGAAAATACATTATGAAGAATAAGGAAGTCTGCTTTACATATTCTTTCATGTGCTTTCAAGCACCACAATTTCTACATTCACTTCAAGCTCAAAGCACTCTATCTTCCTGTCTCATTTAACAGAATATACTACATTCAGATGCTATATAGTTTTTTTATGGTAACTACAGTTATTAAAATTGTTCCAATGCAAATACCTTGAAGTATGATACTGTCAGAGTCAGCTAGGTTTTGCCAGAAAACCAGAGACAGTCTCTGCCTTCTACCTTGCTACAGAACAGGTTTTAAAGAGCCTACTTTTCCTCTGAAAACCATTCTAATACTTCTTTCTTGAAGCCTACTTTTACTAGGCATTCCCTGATCAAATCACCAATAATATTCTCTATTGCAAAACAGGACACTGAATCCTGAAATCAGAAAAAAAAACAAAAAAGTTTCTAAAAGAATTTAGACGACTATAAATAGCTGCACCAAATGCTTTTAAGATGGATAGTACATTAGAGATTTGTATTTCAGTCTGTTTTGAGTGGATAAACAAAAGAAAAAACAACAAAAACTTGCTTCCTAAAGGAATGATAAAATTTCCAGTTTAACACTCCCCATAGATTATCAGAAATATTGTGATCACAAAATTATCTATATTCATTGTACAGAATGTGTTTCATTTCATTTCTCCTTCAGCTCCTGAAAAACATCTCATTTTCTAAAGCTAAAATCTATTAATACAAACCACAAGCATTTTGCAAATGTACATTTCCAACATTGTTTCTACAATCATCCTTCCCATTAAGACCACCATAAACCTTGTTCCTTAGTCAGGGGTTTAGTCAAGTGTTTGGGAAGTTTTGTCAAAGGTTTTCTTTCCTAGTGGAAGACAAAACAAACAGCGCCAAAACATCCGTAAAAGTTTAGAATTACAAATGTTCAGAAAAGGGTTGTGAAAAGAAAATTAATTGGAATGATGCACTCTGCAATGCTGCTTGCTATCATTTCATTCTTAATTACTTAAATGTTTTTGTAGTTCCTTTAGTGCTGGGTAATTTGTTAGATTTCAAAATCCCCTGATATGCTCTGTGACAAATCTCAGGATGTTTACAGTCTGTAAAGGTCTGTGGAGGAGAAGATGGGGAGGAGAGATGCAGAATACAAGTCTCGGAATTTCTTCCTTTGAACTCATCACTGACACAGACAACAGGATCACAATGGATAGTTTCTTCAAGGTAATGATAGTGGGGACCTCTTAAAGATCCTAGAAGACCTGCCAGCGAATCCAAATGACAGTCTCAAAATCAAAGGAAGATGGCTTTTCCACAGGCCAGCTGCACAGAAGTCATGCAGACATCCAAATTTCCTGAATTTCTTAAACAAAAATCTTGCATTGGGAATCTCACACACTGTAGCTTGCGTAACACTTGAAATTCAGGAAAATCCTCCTCTGCTATATTCCTGGACTCCTTCTCACCTCCCACTCTAAAGACTTCTCTCTTCAGCCAGCTCTTTCAGTGTCCTCTCATCAGCCTCCAAATTCCAGACAAGGTGCCGCTGTTTTGGCCTATACACTGTGCGATCTCCTGCATGCTGGCTGGCTTTTGACTGAAGCGCCCGCCAAACCCAATATTTGCATTCCCCAACAACCTTATTCTTGCATTTATTGGTCATTTAATGTAATCACTTCTTAAAAAGCAACTGTAACCCTTATTAGTATAGCAGGTTTCTTAATGTTAGTATAAAGTCTATAAAGAAAGAAATCAATATCCCACCAGGTATATGTAAAGGAATCACCCTTCATAACTATAAATTCCTTTCAAGGGACTTGGAAGAACCCTCCGATGCCTTTGCATAGTGTGCTTCAGTTTTAGTTTATTTACTACTGTCTGTTTAATCAAGTAGTTTAGTATAAATGTGATTGCACCTATGCAAATCTTTACACTAGGCAAGCAAATATACAAACATTTGCATGCCAAATATTAAGTTTTTTGTCTATAATGTTATGCCTCTATTTACTATGTATATTTTATGTCTTATGGATTTCTAAACATTTAAATTTATATCAGTGCTGTCACATATCTGCAAGCAGAGACAGCTTTATGAGCACTAAAAAAGCTGCAACACACAGCCACTAAATACTAATGACATAAATGGTATCCACTAATGGTCTCTATTTTTATTACAATGCAAAACTTCAATATATTGCAATTATCATTGCTCTCAGACTGAACCATACATACTGTACGATGCTAGCTTCCATTTCTATAGCATAAAATGGCATTATTTGTTGCATACAGTCCTGATCTGTAGTGCAGATTTTGACTGAATGCTCAAGTCAGCACTCGTAGCTACCATTCACTCTATTTACAGTTTTACTGTTAACTAATATCCTAAATTGTCAGATATGGCAATGCATTAGACATTTTTCAAAACCCACTGCACTAATAGCATGTAAGCATAGCACATGTCTTGTTGTATCTGTCAACAGCCCAGTAACTTTGCAAAGGTAAAACATGTCAGAAAAGGAAATTATCTTCTTATGTTCTTGTGTATAAAAAAATCTTTAAGTGAGACTTTTTCCCAAAAATTTTGCAATATGAAAATTCATATGACAAAGCCTTCTCTAAGTTTCTACTTTACTTTTTTAAAGTTTAAATTTAAATTCTACACTTGCAATTATAGCAGTCCCTCTTTATACTTCAATTATTGAAGAAATAAAAACTTGCTCTTAAAGAAATCTACCTTCCTCAGAAGAAAGAGGTTTATGACAAAAATTTCACATATATGAATGGAGGAAGACAAATTCACTTCCCCAAGATAAACTAGAATCTATGCATTTTACTTGCTAGAAGATTTCATCAAAAGAACAGTGCTGAATTCATTCCTCGGACTTTCTCACAGCTACATTTTCAGCATAAAACAAGCCCAGCCATTCGCTATCATTGACTTTAGCTGAAAATAGTCTCCAGAAAGCTGCAAGCTGTGTGTGGTATGGGAGGTACTTCCACTTCCATGCAGCTGCATAGTCATTTACACAATGAAAACACTAGAGAGAAAGTAGGTGTCAGACTTGGTAGCATTTTACATGCTTTTTTTTGACACAAGGCAGACAACAGAAACATGCACACAAGGGCTGGCTAGAGATAAGAGTGAAAATTCGTAAAAGACATTAGTGAAATTATTCCAGAGTTACCATGCAGCTCCAAATACTACTTGCCATTAAAAAAATACAATATAATTTTCATCCTTTACTTGTACAGTGGAAAACCACTTCACCTAAAAATAGTATTTTTATAAATAGTTTTCACTTGGCTTGCCTACATTTATGTCTATACATACACTACTAACTACAGAAGAACAGATTATGCAAAATACATAGAATAAAAACATGCAAAAGCTTACAACTGAGAATATGTATATATTGCTACTTATTCCTGTATTTTTGTTTTTCTAGCAATAATCTTGAACATGACAAGAATGTCACACCATTTCTGTGTCCTATTATTTTGTCCAAATAGATTTTAATCGAAGATCGCAGTTAACCATCCCTGTTCTGCACCTATAACAACAAACTATTCCAATTTAAAATTCTGTGGCCTTTTAACTTTCATAAGACTGACTTTCCAAAAAGAACAAAACGGTCACTTTAAAAATTAGGAACAAAACACAGCTTTCTTTATAATACAACATTTTAGTTCATTTTCTGAATCAGAATTTAATTGCTTTTTAATTGATTTATTTTCATTTGAATCCTCTGCACATTTTAAAATTTGAAACGAAAGAAATGGAATCATTTCACTAACACAAAAATGAAATACTTGAGCATATGAGAAGTGCTTAATTTGTTGAGGATGTTGTTGGGTAACTACAACCCATTTTTAGAAATATTTTGGGACATTCTGAAATGGATTCACTAAAAATTATTTCATACTGCCAAACGGTCAGTTTGTATGAAAGGAAAAAAATACCCGTGTTAAATAAGACCTTGGGCAAAATCTGAAGCATAACTTGACAAGAAATGTTGACTTGTCTAAATTCCTACAACACCTCAATGGAAAAGCAAGAATCACAGGTCTGCTCATGCCAAGCCAACAAATGCCTAACCCATTTTCCCTCCTGTTATCTGGGGTTCATGAGTATGCCATATGTGACTTTGGATCCAGCAAGGCCCCATGTCCTTCCCCTCACACACAGCACTTAGCTGAGTCTCCAATTTAAAGGAAGCCACTTAACATCAAGGAGAGGAACTGAGGCACCTGCAGCTCCCAGGTCAGGTGGGTTCTCTCAGGTGGGTGTACAACCAAAGAGCGCTCCGATGCTCCCGACTCCGGTGTTTCAGTCAGGTGCCACAGTTAGATGGTCTGAACCCAGTCCAAGATCTAAACTGTCCTCCCCTAAGCATTTTGAGAGAACAGGGTTTCTGTTCCAGCCTAAAAGGAGTATCTTCTTAAGGCACCAAAAGCGAACACAACTGCAATGGCTGCCATATGAAACTGGAACTACAACTACAGGTATCACATGCAAACATTCAGTCTGACACACAGAAATGTGTCCAGTGGGTTTCTGAAATCATAGATTTGGCAGCTCTCTCTGAACACCTTTTCCATCCTGTTGCTCAAGTCTCTTCTAGAGTAATAAAGAGCTCTTGTGGAGCCTGTCTTTACCTGGTTGCTCACTGTGAAACCATACTCCTTCACTAACAAGACAATTAATAACCTGTGGAAATTAATGAGAAGTTTCTGCACACTTCACTGGATGGTTGGTCAATACCTAAATTAGAAAACTCTTGCCTTTGTTACTGCCTAGAATGCCTAGCCACATATTTTATTTTCATATGTGCAGATACTATTTCAAAAACCATTCTAGAAGAAATCTCCATTACCTCCAAAGTGAAAAGAGTAGAATATTTACACTGAAGGGTTATGTTTCTTCTTCTTATAACAATATAATAAAACAGCTATACTATCGGGAAGGTTTACACTTCTGTCCTGTAACCCTGCAGATGAATAGCTCCAACCTTTGCAGGAATTTGCAGTATGAATGTCTATTTTATTCCAGAGCTGTGCCTGAGCAGCCTATTAGTAGAATACTGATAAATGCTACAATAGCTATTCTTTTTCCTTCCCTTCAGCTTTTATGTCATTGCCAATACCTATCCTTCCCCTAGTGCTGTCAGATGATGTCTGTCTCATAACTCTCAGGGTAAGAGCATTAGAAGAAAAAGAAATTAAGTTCAAATAAAACTGCCAGGTAGAATTCGGCATTATGAGATTACGGCCTGAACTGTTTTCAGGAGACGGCACACATGCAGAGTTATAACACTGATGACCTACAAAGAACTTACATATTAAAAATTAATTACTTTAATATTATTTAAGAGAGCAAGAAGATACCAAAACTGATTATTTTCCTTATGTGGTAATTCTGTAAATTTAAATAACAAGCAATAAATAACCTCATCTTCTCTACACAGTTCTTTGGGATGATTTTGTAGACCAGACATACTACCACATATGCATGTCATCAGCAGATATTACGAAATCTTCATAAAACACATATATGGGACTAGCAGGACATTAAAGCAGGCATTCATGATAGTCAGTAGGCACTTTCATGCACACAGGTGTATTTGCACAACTAAAGTAAATCTAAAAACAGCTAAAACTGTCCTGTGAGTAATAGTAAATCAGTAAGATGATGATGAAGATCATTCATAGAGATTAAACAGTAATTATGAAGAAAACCAACAAGTAACTGCAAACCATGAATGGAAGTATAGATGAATACTTGATTATGATACTGAGAGCTTTAAAATATCAGTAGAGAATTGCTTAGGTACTGTCAAGAAACAAACGGATAAACTTGTTTAACATGTCCAGAAAAGTTATTCATGATACAATTTATAACAAATACCAAATTTAAAACCAGAGTCAGATATTTTGTTCGGTGGGCAGAAACTGCTACTGCAGAATACAATGCGTTCCTTAACTAGATCCTTCTAGGAAGTCGAACAAGGATGCACCACAGAGAACAAGTTAAGTTTTTTTGTTGCTTGTTTGACACAAGCAATGTCTTCAGTGAGTAGAAAGAAGGCAGCTATGATATGGAGAAGCTCAAAAGGCTGTTACTGAGGTTCCATTTGCTTTGAAAATTTGTACTTGCTTCTGAACACAAAGATTCCTTGAGGATAATTAGGGTGGAGGAAAAATAGCACATGTAAATATTTTTGTTTCTCATGGTGCCTTTTAAATATCTATGACTACGAGATTTTGGGGAAAGACCAAAAAACTGCTAGACGCTTGTCCAATCTTAAGACAATCCAATCCAATCCACCAATATTTTGTTCTAAAAATTGTAGTGCATTCATGTTTAAGAGTAACAATTCTACTAAGTAGCAAACATTTATTTTACAGATCACGGTCATAAATACTGCTGACAAACATAAAAAAGCAACTTGGAAGAGCTAACATTAGCTCATCAGTGGAAAGTTGGCTTGCATGAGTACAGTTGTGAAGAAAAGTGATCTTAGGAAAAAAAAGTTACAAGAAAACTAACAAGAAAAGTCAGGCTATGGTAAGTATGAAGCAGGATAGCTATAGGAAAAGAAGAAAGTATGTGACAGTTTCAGTTTTCAGGAAAACCAAGTCAGCTGCAGCTCTGACATTTGGAAACCTGGACAATGACAGACATTGGGGAAATCCTAGTGCCTGCCCACCAAAAGAAATCCAACTACTTGGAATCTGAGTGCATAAACAACAAAGCACGAGACCTTTTAACTGTATTAAAACAGTTCTCATAACAGTTTATGAGACTGGAAAAATTAGCAATGCTAATGCCTGAATATCAGTGAATGTAAAAACTGTAGGAAATGAGAAGGATGCAGTAGTCATGGAGAAGCAGATATCAAAAGATGAAAGGAGATCTAAGATCTAGAAAGACAGACAAAACCGATAAACTACATAAAACAGCAACTGACAGAAAGCAGGGACTGGCAATTAAGACAGAAGAGAAAAAAAAAAGCTGGAATGTTTATCAGGAGGCTTACAGAAGATGTCTTGTAAAATATGCTTCACCCTTTTTTAAGGGTTTCATGTACATCATTATAACTTATTTTTGCATCTAGCTGGAGCCACATGCAAAGATGGAAAATGGCTAGAAAATGGCACTGAGGGAGAATATTCTTTCCCTAAAACAACTTTCTCCTTCCTTGCCCACCAGCTCCCCCCTTACAAGGGCTGAGTCATACCCTCACCAGAATGCAGAGAGGACAGGAGGCTCTCACTGTAAAGCAATCACTAGCAGGTCACTAATTTTTCACATGACCTGAGGAAAAGTTACAGCTGATTCCCTCATTCTCTCTTACTCACATTGATATTGCGAAAACTGTATGGGAGTCTCTCCTTCCCTGATCTCGCCTTTAAAGATACAGGCAAAAAGAAGTCAGTCACAACTGGACAAGCTAAGCTCTACATGGAGAGCAGTCCTGCTAGCATCAGGCAACTTTTCATATTCACCTTTTTACACAGGCCCTTCCAATCCATGCTCACAATTAAAACAGCCAGTCTTCACCTACTCTCTTTTGCAACTCTTCCTTTCATATTTACCTTAAATCTCAAATAATTATAAAATTAAGTTAGGATCGATTTAGAGACACCTGCAAAATTAAGGTCTAAGATCCCTAAGCTAAGGATTTTTTCACTTAGCTATGTCTAACTGGTAAGAAGATATACTAAATGCTGATACTAAGGTAGAGATGAACTTTCATATGCATCCTTTCCACTTGAAATGTCTTTCATAGTAATAAAGGTACTGCTCAACAACATATAAACTAACCAGCTGGTATAAACTAACTTGAGATAAACAGTTATCACCTAAGCAAAGTTTGAACACACAGCACATAGCCTCTGGGTACTCTTGCCCCAGTAAGATGTTTTGAGTTTAAATTTAGAATTTTATTGCCATTGGAATGCTGAGATAAACTTTCAGTCCCACTGGTACAACTCCAGGAAGAGACTATATTAAATTTTGCTGTTTGCAAGGGAGTGAGCTTTCCTTCTATTCATTACCAGGCCTACAAGCAGGGTAATAAAGCTGAGCTGTTTTTATTCATATACAACATGCACCTTATTATGGCTGGCAGAATACTGCAAGAGCAGTTCCTGTTTGCGGGTGCATCGTGCAGGAGCTGGGAATTACATCAGACTTCTATGGGGCTGAAGTCACAGACCTGACAGCACAAGAGCTGTCAGTGACAGTGCTCACAAGTTTTGCTCTTTCATTTGTCAGCCTGGGCTAGGGATCCCGTCTCTGACTTCCCTGATTCTGTAAAAGAGCATTTCAAGATAAACAAAACCGCTTACTAAGGTGCTACTGTCACAGGAGCAAAATTAAATATCTGAATTTTGTAAATACAAACAAAAAATCTGCCATTATTCCTAGGTGCCTAACATATGCTTGCAAAAGTTAAAAAAAAAAAATAATAATAATATTAGGTCCAGGTAGAAGTAAGAACTCAGATTCAGGAAGCTGAGAAACCAATCACTACAAAAATCCATTGTTTTGGATAGGGTTTCTTGGTCACTTCCTGAACTGAACTGGGCCTTGAGTCAAGGAAGATTGGTTAATTGGGCACAGGGAAAGAGTAACCTTTCTCTTTTAAGTGACAAGAAAAGATAAACTCATTTTATCACTTGGTTAATCTTTGCTGCAAGAAGCATTTCTTATTTCAAATGCAACAATTCATAACACAGACCCCAGCCAGAACCCTTAAGGTAATTTTATTATGCAATGAAGCAGATCTTCATATACTTGAGAACCAACCCAAACCATCATTTGTTTTGATAAAAGGCACTCAAAAAGCAATTTACTCAAAGTTATGCAGACTATGATAAACTATAATAAAAAATAGTATTCGGGGCAAAATAATGTCACTAACCCTATGACAAAAACTGTTGATGTTTTCTTTTCAAAGTCTCCTTCAATTCTGAAGGAAAAAAAAAGGTGGTAAGTCTTCAAAGTACTGTCCCCATGCCACAGCTAGAAGCGCCCCACTGGTGGCAGAAATATTTTCATTTTTGGGAAATGAACAGAGCTTATCCAGATCTTTATCCTGCTAACAGTGGTTGTTGTTTGTATGAAATATGAAAATTAACTGTGTGTGGAACATGTAACACCTTTTTAATCTAGTTTTTAACATAATTTTGACTGTGTTGCTTGCTTTTCAAGGTGATATGGAAGGGAAGCTTTAACTAGTTTAAGGCAAACCCACAAGTTTGCAATCATGATCATTAATAGGAGAGAGATTGAGATCTATGCTGATCTGACACATACAGTAAATTCAAAGAAGGATCCGTTGGGCTTCATTTTGTCTGTGTTTTGACTGATCATTTCAAGATTTCTATTAAGGACATATTATACTGGCACTTGAGCACACAGAGGAAGGTTGAGGAGAAAAGCTGGGGGCGTTGGTTTATTTTTTAAACACTGTCTCAGCAATACAGTCCAATTGACAGTGCCTCTCTGTTCCCTTTTACCCAGAGGAAGGTTTCTGATTTTCTTTCTGCGCACAACATAAAACAAAATTGCTTAATATTTCCCACCTCCTCAGTTCCTAACCTGTTCACTTAAAGTTGACTTAGATAGAGTTTTCTCTCCCTCGTTATCTTTGACTTCACTTTTACATCTCTCCAAAGCAGTTTTTTCCAGAATAGCCTGTACTTTGTGGTTCTCTCTCTAGTCCTTCCTCTTCTTCTGCAGTGTTTTGAAGCTTAATTTTCATACTTTTTAAGAGTTTCATTTTATTTTCTTTTTTGTAACTCCTACTTCTGTCTTTTCCTTATGTCTTTGTAGATATTGATAATGTTATGAATTACATTATACAGTACAAAAATGAAGTTCACTATAATTGAAAATAACTGACGCTTTCTTCCAGTTTTTGCAAGGGGTTGAGACTCCCTAGGAATTTATTTTAAACTCTCCTTTAATTCTCCTGCTGGACTAATGTTTCCTTTCAGAAAATGAGGACACTGTTCTAGCCAGAAGTGACATAGCACCATGAAAAGAGGGGGGAAAAAAAAAGTCCTGAGTCATGAAAGCAAAGGAGGAATACAGCAGAAATAGAATTTAGAGAGGAATAAACTCTGGCAACCTGGAAGGGACAAAGAAATGGGACAAAGCTCTAATTGAAAGGAAATTGAAGACTGACTCTGCACAAGAACGAGGCAGTCAGAGGGAGAGAACTGGAGAAGGGAGAGTTGAACTAGAAGATGCTTCTCATCTTTTAGCTCAGTTCATTATCTGCCCTTTGTCTTCTCAGGAAGACTTGGAGCTATTTTGGCAACCCGCCTCTGGCCACAGTCAACCTTAGAGCTCCAGACAAGACAGGCTCTGGGTCAGAAGCTCTCCTGTGGTCACATAAGCACTGCCAGGAGATAGTGGTGAACTTGCACTATCCTTTCGGTGCTGTGGCGAATATCTGAGCTCCAAGGAATATAAGTAAATTCTTGTTCCCACACCACCAAGAAAAGGAAGGATCTGTACCCAAAGTTTGCAGTTTGGCATATTGCTTTAATTGCTTCCGTCACTTCCCATTTCTCTGGTCTTACTGTTGCGGAAGCAAAAAAAAATTCCCATGCTACTAAGAGCTAAGCACACAGTGGCTGCCTTGCAGAAACCAGAAGACCTAGAAGAGCCATCACTAACCAACCACCACTCAAAATCACAGCCTGCTTGCCGCATCTGTGTGCGGTCTAGCTGACTCCCTTCAGACCTGTCTCTCAATTAGAGAAGCAGGCCTTTTTTTTCCTCAGTAACTGATTCATTAACCTTCTTTCTACTTTCACTGACAATTTTGGAAAACTTGTGTTTACAAGTAAGCAGATGCACTCTGCATTCATCAAAAAGAAAGCTGCTGTTAAATCAGAGCCTAGAGATATGGAATAAATTGCTTAATCTGGGATTCTAACAGTTCTGTAGCACGAGAGAACAGCAGGGAAAACAGCAGCATCAACCAAAAAAGTGAAAAGGGATACTTTTTTCTTTTTTTGTAACCAATCCCATGAAATACAAAACTAGATTAACCAAAATTTAAAAATAAGGTATTTCAATATTCATTTTTATTTGGCTATTAAAAAATGATAATGACCATATTTTAAAGATAACTTCAGCAATTAGAAGGGCTTCCTCCAATCCTATAGACAATTGAAAAAAAAATCTACTAGTTGGAGGAATATGACAAGTTTCCAGTATAGGTGATATATGATAATAACTGACACCTTAACAAAAGGATACTATAAAGATACCCTGAAATTATTTTCTCTTCTATTTCTTCCCTATTTGCTCCTCTTCCTCCATTTCTTCAGTGAACCGGATTTGCCAGTAAGGCAATTTAATCTTCCAAGAAATAAAGAAAGTCTTCCTTTTCTAACAAAAATAAAAACTTCCACTTGTCAAGGACAGAAAGCCCAAGAGGAGGAAATTATCTACTGACTGTGAGCTATGCTTTTTTTTAATCTCTAGAAATGGAAACAGCAGTATTCTGGAAGAAATAATATTGATTTAGCTAGAATGTAAGGAAGACATCTTCTGTTTGATGTGTGTTGCTTTCTGGACAAGAGTAGGACAATGCCTGTACTTCCTGGGCAAAATAACCTCCTACTGTGTTTTCACTATTATTCAGTGAGAAGCATTTTATTCCCATCTAATATTAAACTCTGAATAGAGAGAAACTTGATGCTCAGTCATGAGCCTGGCCAGATATCCAAGGAGCTACTAGTTGGGTAATTTTGCAGGGTTCTCACACCACGCTTAACTGGGGAGGGAAGACCTGTAGCTCTGTCCTCTAGAGAGGAGAATGGAAACCATGCTGGTCAAGGACACAGATAGAGCTTACTGTCCTGCTGCAGCAAAGCAGACACAAAAAACAATCCTCAAACGTGGTATAAGTTTACAAGCCAGAGTTGCTTTGCTTTTATTCCTGTGTATAACAACACAGAAGCATGACAACAAGCATCCAGAAAAATGGTTGATTTAAGCTTAACTGAAATACAAAACCGTAAAAAAATCTCCAGGTCTATCTCCTTTTCTCCACAAAAACACAACATCTGTCATCTTGTCAAGATCCACCTTAAAAGTAGTTGATTGTTGCCCATGATTCCTACTAAAAGGATGTTCCAGTTTTTAAAAGGCCACTTACTTGGCAGTTTAAAAATAAAACAATCATCTTCTGTTATTGAGCTTGAAGGCATATAAGGCTGGTAAGCGTATGCTTAATTGCTTTACCTTTAACAATATGAAGTATATTGTTGTTTTCAACCAGATAAGAATGTGCTTGATGTGAAGAATATGTTTAAGTGTTTTGTAAAATGGTAGCCCCCTCAATAAAATAACTATATATACACACCTGTATCTATCCTGGAGAACCAGTGAGATGCAGGTAGCCAGTGCTTCAGTTAAAACTAACATGTTTACTGGTTTGCAACTCTATATTGATACTCTATATCAATACTCTATATTGACAAGGCTCTTCTAAGAAAGAAAAAAAAATAGTTTGAAAAAGGAAAACCACAACATAAACTACCAAGAAAAGTACAGGAGAAAACTAGAAAAGAGAATTCAAGGAAAGAAAACTCAAGGAGAGAATTAAGTTAATCTCAGAAGGGACAGAATGCAGATATATAAACAGGTGGACATGGACAGAGTTAAATCAACACAAAGAGTCGGCACTTAATAGACAAGACTGAAATATTGAGAAGAGTAAACCAGTGAAAACTGATAGTTTTACCACTGGTGGAGGAAACTCAGGAGATGAACGCCAGCCCGAGCCTACACAGAAAGTGTTTCAACAATGTTGCAAGCCATGAAATAAACCGCTGTGCCAAAGGATTTACAAGTTTAAAAGAAAGATGCATTCTCCCCTTCTCCAGTGGTCATCTTGGCCAGATCATGACCTGCTTGCACCAAAGTGCTTGATGCTCCCTACTGCACAATCATAGAATCATTATGGTTGGAAGAGACCTTCAAGATCATTAAGTGCAACTGTAAATCTTTTTGCTTTGAGCTTAAAAAAAAAAAAAAAAAAAAAAGAAAAAAAAATCTTCTGTTGAGCAGCTGCAGAAAGTCTCTCGTGTGCTTTCTTTGACACTGAGAATGGGCACAGGGTAGCAGCTTTATTTTGCCCACAGTACAGAGTATGAAAATTTCAATAAACTGGAGAAGAAAAGGTCTTAGTAAAAAACATATAGATCAGATGAGAACTCAGTTGCACTATGTGCAATGACATGTGTGCAGTTGTAATCACTAGACACTGCTGTAGCAACAATACAACAGAAACCTTGTGGTATGATGTGCTGTCACCATTAAAGTAGGATATGACAGATGTATTCAAAAATACAAAATAAATTTACAACTTCAAATTAAGAGAATACATATGATGCCAACCTGAATAAAGAGCCTGTCATTCTTTGGATTATTCAGACATTAATCAGACCAACTCCTAATTACATCAATTTGGAAACAACACCTCTGTTTTGCATTTGCAACATCTTCTAGCTTTGTTCAGAACACATTACAACAAGTGGAACACTAAAAACATTCTTAAACTTTGAAACAAAAAATGATGTGGTTGATTCACAGTTACGCAGGAGCTGGGAAGATAAATGTAAAACCAAGCGAGACTGTCATTACCCCTAATACTAGCATTAAGTAGTCACAACCAAACCTTCAAATACTAATTGGCCAAGAAAAAACAAGCATCAGTTGCCAAGTTTCAAAATATCCTGTCAGACCTTACACCATGACCACCTCATCCACAAAATTAGAGGAAAATGAATCAGAAGGAAAAACTGCACCGCTGTCCTTGCTACTGTGTTTTCTGCATTTTTGTATGTGTTTCACTTGCATCTTTAATAAAAGGTTTAAAGATTTTTAGTGGGAGAGTTTGCCACTAAAACTATTGCCTGTCTCCACAGATATGCAGAAGTTATCCAGACCTCAGAAATAACACTAACTGAATTCTTTTTGTGCTGCGTAAGGGCACAGGACGAATAAAAATGGGAGAAAATTAAAATGGGAGAATAGGAATATGAACTTGCATCTTGCACAGTCCTAGTCATTCAAATAATCCTTTTCTTATGCAAATATATCTGCTACGTGCAATGGTAATAGGACTAGGATGTATTTCTGTAACAATACTGTTTCCTCACTACTGCCATAATGTCCCAAGTGCAAAGCAAGTTGCAAGAATTTGTGCTGCAATACAGCTATGCAAATTTACATCAGCAGAAAAATCTCATTTAACAACCCAGTGGAATTTAAAACTATCTTGAACTCTGAATACTGGCACCTCTAAGTTAATAATGAAAGATCCTGCTCTGCCAGTTAAGGAAACAAACCTGTTTTCCTTCAATATATCTGTTCCAAAGCCCTTTCTAGTCAATAGATTTCCACTGTATGTATTTTAGCACAGCAAATATGACTTTCATATGCCAGAAATATTATGTTAAACCAGTGCTTCAGGACTTTCACTGTCCTAAGTCACTGTAAGAAAATAATTTAATTCTGAGTATTATCAGAACTGTGTTATTTTTCCATGTACATGATGAGCAAAATTGCTAAGTTTACGCATATTAATGGTGCAGAATTGCTTGCAATCCTCACAGGGCTCTCAATTAGCTTAATCAAGCCACAAGAGGGGCCAGGCTATATTGCAGAAAACTCAGTTAAGATCTCTGCTCAGCACATTGCTGCAAAATGTTGGCACTATGACAAGCTGCAAGGCTACTGGGATGAGTATGTCTATCATGTATGCGCTGAGAGCTAAGCCTCCCTCACCACTATGGCCAGAATTGGTCCTGCCACCTCAAAATAGGCATTGCAAAGCCACAGGCTGCAGCCCTCCAGGTTGCGAGAGCAATCAAGACCTTGGAAAGGCTCCTGAATGAAGATTAAAATAGTGGGATTAATAAGACACAAGAGAAGCAATCAAGTCAGCTTACAAAAAAAAAAAAAAAAAAAAAAAAAAAGGGAAGGGAAGGAAAAAAAAAAAAAAGGCACCACACATGGGCTTCTCTTTCCCTACACATTAACAGACAAAATCATAAGAAAATGAACCCCAGTTGAAAGATCAAAGTAAGCACCAAGACCAGGTAAAGAAATGGTGCGAACACAGTTATGGAACTATGTGAACTATTAACTTCAGAACAACTCGCATGTGCTTCGTTACATACTTTGGAGGAAAATCAAAGAAAGAAGACCTGATATATGATAATTCAAGTCCTGCAGCCCAGATGTTAATGATTATTAAATCAAGAATAATATCACATCCATAAGAAAGAACAAAGTGTTTTTACATTCTTTCCATGAACATTTTATTTATGAGGTCGGTAGATCAGGTAGTCTGACCAATAACCTGCAGTGTTCTACAACAAATAGACAGAGGGAAAATAAAAGGCACGTCTCCATGTGTTGCATGTCTCCAGCAAGACATTTTCAGTATTTCAGTACTGGAAGTACTCCAGTAAATGGAAGAATAAGTGAGGTTTGGGGCACTGGTTATATCTAACATACTGTACACGATATAAGTTACTAATAATAATGAGAATTAAACAAGTCTTCTGTCTTCATTTTGCTCAAAGCCCTCCAGCATCTCTTCCCCATGTCTTCTGTCTTCTCACAGCTTATCAGAAATAGTTTCTCTATTTGTCCCAACTAGAATTACTCTCCAAAACACAGCAAGGGGCATATGAGGATATGAACAAGATGGGTTTAACTTGCCCCACAACAATACAGAGAAAATTAAAAAGTCTTCAATAACAAGAGGACTTGTAGCAGCATTCTGCAGGAGAAGCTATTGACCCTGATGCCATTTTTAACTGATCTAGGCAAAAGAAGCTGAGGAGTCCTGGGTACTTCTTTGCAAACCTAGATGCCTATGCAACAGCAGAACCATTTTCCAGTGGCACTACAACTCCCTCCAAAGGAAGATACCCCAGACAGAGCTTTTCAGCACTGGAGCTAGGTCTCAAGTTCTGGACAGCCCCTCTTTCATTCTACGAAACCAGATTGTAAGAAAAGGTTATGTGAAACCACTGAAATTTGAACAGTCCTCCGCCAACCCTGCCCTCCAACACAGGCCTTAAGCTGAAGAACAGCAAATGGTATCACCCATGTGGCCCAACAGAATGCCCAAAGTTGTCACGGACAAAGCAAGCTCTGCAGGCCTGATGTGCACAACTGGTTACACTGGACCAGCACTGCTGAGAGTGAGATCACCCCACACTCTAGGGAGCATGCAAATGCTAGTGGGAGGTGGGAAAACACACTCGATTCAGATATTTCCAGTGTAAGCAGCATAGCTCAAACTTGGTTTCCAGACATCAGGTTGAGAGCAGAAGAAAGGCAGCACCCTGAGACACAGTGACTAATTACTGCCAGCCTAGCTAGCCTTGGCATTTGTCACTAGCATCGGGCTTGCTTCATTCTCCATAAAGATGGAGGCCTCTAATTTGTGGACAAGCAACAAGCATTAGGGAGGCCCTTTGGCAACTTCCAGCTGGCAGAGCATGCTCCATGCTCCCCCTCCTCCCCAAAACCCGCTTAAGGGGAGGCAAGAACAGTTGTGCAAGCCTCCTTTCCTGGGTACTTTGGCACTGCAGGGGCTGCCAGTCTGAGCCATCCTCCTACCCGCTTCCCCCTTGCGGGTAGGTGCTTCCAGCAAAACGCTCTAATCCCCCTGCTCCCAAAGGACATCTCCAGCTAAGTGGAAAGGAGGTCACCCTCAGGGACACGGGCAGGGCAGAGCTGAAGGTCACGGCATGTTTCAGGCTGCGCAGTCCTCGAAGTGGTGTCACCTCCCTCAAGCCCCGCCTGGCGGCGGGTCCACGCAGCCCCGCTGCGCTCCTCTTACCTGCGCAGACCTCCGAGCCCCGCGGGCCGTGCGGGAGCCGGCGCGAGCTGCCGTCCCCGGCGAGGGGGAGAGCTCTCCCGCTCCGCCCGGAGCTCTGCCGAGCGGCGGCCCCGAGCCCGGAGAAACCCGTGTCCGAGGCGGCTCTGCCTAGGGCTACAAGGAGGCAAGCGGGGATGGACGCGGGGCACGGCCACCAGCCATCCCCACTGTTAACTCCTCTCCACTTCCTCCCACACCAAACTTGCCGTTTCCTATGGAGTTATTAATCTTTATACCCACACCCCTCACACGGATTAACCGTGCTCGGCTTCCCCCTTTCCACCCGCTCTCCCCCTCTCTCGCTCCCTGAAAACCCGACAATTAACACTGTGTATTTTTTTTTTTTTAATTCCCCTACATCTGTGTAATTATATTCGCATTAGGAATCAATCAACTCTGGTCATTACCATTAGTGATATGCTCATAAACCAAACACTAGTCATGCTAATGAACTGAATGAAACATAATTTCTTGTTGTGTAAACCGATGCTCAGCTGTAATCAGTAATAAATTCAATCAGACATTACTTACATCAACCCAAAGATATACTAAAGGCTCATGACGAGCAACAGCAGATCATTACGGGGGCAAGCGGAGGCGCGATCGCGGCCGCGGGACGCAGCCTCGGCCGAAGCGCGGCGTGAGGGGCCGTGGCTGCCGTTAGCGACCGTTAGTGACCGTTAACGGCCGCCGGCGGCCTCGCGCCCGGCGCGCGCGCGGGCAGCACCTCGTGAGCGGGGGCAGCGCCCGCAGCCCCTGCCCAAAATGGCGGCGGGGCTGCCCGCGCACCTTGCGCGAGGGCAGGGCCGAAACAGTCCCGAGGAGGCCGCCGCTGCCGCCCGCCCGCTCCCGCTTTGCTCGCGGAGCGGGACGCGGGACTGGAAAGGGGCGCGGGTGGCCCGCGCAGCCCCGGCCAGTGCCTGCTCGGCCCCACGCAAAGCCGGGGGTTTGTTCACGATCCCCTTGACTCCCTCTCTTCTACCTCCACTTTCTCGCTCTTTCTCTCAGGAAAACGCCCGGTTTCCCGCAGGCCGCGACGTGAGTCCAAGAGCGCGCAGCGAGCCGGGAGCGAGGACAGAGCCCGTGTCTTGGCCTGGGAACGGGGGGGAGAAACGCCAGGGCGCGTTCCCTGTTGTCCCACCAAAACCTGCCGAACACGCGGCGACGCGGCACAGACGATAAAAATAACGCGAGGAAAAGGCATCCTCGTTTCCAACTTTCCCGCTTTAAGTTCAGGGACAAAATATTGAGGACAACGAAACGCCCATACCTACCGGTCCATACACACCAAGCGGGGCAGCGCGGGCGCCAGGGGGTCCCTCGCTGCCCGGGGCGGCCTCGCCCCGGAGCGTTCCGCGTGCCCCGAGCCGTCGCGCGGGCGTTTTGCGCTGCGTGGGGCAATACCGCTTCCAGGTGCACGGCATTAACGAGGCGCTCGCGACCTGCAGAGACCTTCCAGCAGAAGGTGCTCCGCATTAGCGAAAGGGGAGAGACAGAAAAAAAAAAAAAAAAAAAAAAAAAAGAGAGAGAAAGAGGAAAAAAAAAAAAAAGGCGGGGGGAGGGAGGAAGCGCAGTGTGAGCCCCGCAGCTGTGGCTGCCGTGCGGGAGCCGCAGCAGCCCCGGCCCGGGCGGTCCCCAGGTCCGTCCTGGCGCAGGTTTTGCCTCCGGGCGCGCACAGCCCAGCCGCCCTCAGCCCGCCCGCCCGCCACCCCCTTCCCATCCCCGTACCGCGCAGTCCCGGCGAGCTCCACGGGGGCTCCGCGGCCGCGCGGGGCACCGCGGCTCGCGCCAGGGCACGTCGCGCTACCAGGAGGCCGCTGCTGTCGGGCGGTGGCTCCGTCGCGCCGGGACGTGGAGCCCGCGGCTGCTCCCGGCCCGCCGCAACCTGCGGATAGAGGGAGAAAGCGAAGCTCGTTACGGCGGCGCTGGCCCCGCGGCCGCGGCTGCAAACCCTTCCCGGGAGCGGGCTCCGCGACCCCGCGCAGCCCCGCCACGCACACAGCCCGGGGCTCTGTCACCGCTTTATTTCACGTTAGAGTTTAGATACAGTCGAGATCCTCGTACGCACCTTTTAATAAAAGTAGTAATCTCTTCGCGTACTGCAAAATTATAGCATTTACATCTTTAAAAGACTGTAAACAAAATAATACTAAAATAAATACTCCTAGCATCGAAGTGTACATTGTAAGATAGTTTTAGATGCTGTATAAAATGCTATCTGCCTACGGAACATAACACAGTTAATTGCTATAAATAACCGGTTATAAGAGTCTGCAGGAAACTTCCTAGCGCTTGGCGGGCCCGAGGGTGAGCAGGGGCCCCAGTGGCCGCAGGGGCCCCGATAGGGAACCCAGGCAGCGCATCGCAGCTGGCACCGCGGCCCGGCCCCGCGCCAGCCTCCTGGGCCTTCAGCTGCAGTGAGAGAACTTATTTCTGGTTAAGAAAAATAAAAGTCCCATTTAAACTTTATTGGATTAAAGCAAAAATTAATTTTCGATATTCACACATATATTACAGAGTAATAATAAAAGTTCAATATACTTCCTGGCGTTTAGTTGGGCCACATTTTACAAGAGCAAAACAAGCATCAAAACATTTAGCAGCCTTAAATTTCACAATCACTCAGAATTACATAGAAATATTGAAATACTCTAGTCAGCCTTGGCTGTGAATAGTTCTCAGTGTATAAATTTTTCCTTTGCCAGCCAGTATACAGCAAGAATTGCATTTTCCCTTTCATCATGGCATCCATGTATTCAAAAATACTTTGCTTTTTTAAAAGTTAAACTCAGAGAAAGAGTCAAGATTAACATGTTTTAAAAACAAAATTACAAAATATGCTGTAAACGACAATGAATATATCTAAAGTCTACTTGAGTGAGGCAGAAACCATGGGGGAATGATGGCAGATTACACCAGTGACACAGAGATGGGAACTAACTTTGTGGGAGGAGAGAGAGGAATATAAATGGAGGTATGATCAATTATAGTGTCTCCCGCCTGTTGGCCGCAACACAACGAAAATAAGTAGTAATTCTTCAAAGCAGATGTACACAAACCTAAGCAGGATTTAGCTTCTTTAATATTTGAATGTAAAAAGTCTGTTGTCCACAGCTCTTTAAACCCAGCTATAATTCAGGAATTTGTATGAAATTCTCTGACTTGCTGCTTTCCCCTCTGCTCGGAGAAGTTACTTAAAGCGGGAACACTAGAAATCCAGAGAACGTGGAATACTTCCAGCCTCCCATCAAGTTTCCTCTCTCCAGTTTTAGATAAGCTCTGTCTCCTTTCTCCATCTGTATCAGGACTCCGTTGCTAGCAGCTTCTCGGGTCACATCTTGGTCCCCTGCAAAGGCAGAAATCACTGGCCACCCGTTTAGCATCAAACTCACCTAAAGAGCAAGATAAAACAAAGCTCTCTGTCAATTAAAATCAGACAAGGAGACTTTCGGGGCTCACCTAGCAGGCGAAACGCTTAGTTAAGAAAGGGCCTTTTCTGACAGCTGAAACTCCAACCTCATAAAAATGAAATATCAATCCGAGCCCAGCTAAGGTATGTACTCTAAAGGAAGAAGGCTTTCACCGCTGTTTTAGACCGTCAGCTACATCAAAACACCCGGTGCATATAAAACAGGGCATTGATCCTATTTTGAAGAGTTTCAATGGGGTGCCTGTGTTTTCAGGCTATGAAAAGAGGTCTGCTCATACTTATTGAAAGATGGCTTTATGTGAAACCTCAGAGACAGTGAGGCGCAGAGCCACAGCCGGCAGAGTGTGCGTGTTTGAAGTGTATTCAAGAGGTAGTTTTCCTTTGTTAGGCAGCAAAGACAATATGCCACAACAGTCAATAAGCTGTGCTCGGCTCGCATTAATGATCCCAGAACTGCACATCCCACGTTAACTGTATTTCCAATCTACTTGCATGAGGCTGCCTAAACTAGTGCAGTGCCACATCTGCACCCTCACCTCTGCGATGGGCAGGTCCGTGCAGGCAGGTTTGCTGCCTGGGTTAGGCTACCGGGCTGCAGGCGGGGAGTTATTATCCCTGCCCCGAGGGGCAGGTCACCAAGCGGCACACACAGGTGTGCGTAGCTGCGGGCATCGTGTGCGCACCCCCGGGCACCGGTATGCACAGCTACAGGGCATCGGTGTGCACAGCCACGGAGCTCTCTTCACCCCTCGACCAACCTGCAGAGCCTTCCCACACCCCGGATCTCTCTGAAACCTTCCACGCCGCAAAGCGCGGCGCTGTGGGCGCCCCGCGACGGCGCCGCCGGGGCCCGGGCCAGGCGGCAGCTTTGGAGGATCGGGATCACAGGGAGGGTTGGGACCACAGTGGGGCCCGGCCGGCAGCGGCCCCGCCTGGCCCCGCCGCGCCTCCCCTGGCCCGTCCCGGGGGCCGCGCACCCCGCGGCGCTGACCTGGATGGTTTGCCTGTTGTACACTTTCACCACGTGGAAATTGAAACTGTAAATCCCTTTCCGGGGCGCTATGAAGGTGCTCCTCTCCGAATCGAAGTTGCTGCCGATGTTCACTAGTACCTGCAAGGAAAGCCGGCGTGAGCAGCTCGGCGGCGCCCAGAGCCCGCATCGCTGCCGTCCCGCCCGGCCCCGCCGCCCTCCCGCCCGCGGCTGCCCAGCCCGGCCCCCCGGCAAGTTATGCCGTGGCGCCCCGCGGCCGCACCTGGTCGAAGTAGATGATCATGGTGCGGTTGCTCATCTCGGAGGGCTCGTGGTTGGTGCTGCGGATGGCCGAGAAGGCGACCTTGGCGCTGCCGGAGCGCACGGAGATGCCGAGCGCCGTGCCCGTGGGGTCCGAGGTGGGGTTGGAGTCGCACACCACGAGGCACTTGCCCTCCAGCACGATGGGCTCCGTCTCGTTCTGCCCGCGCACCAGCCCCGCCGTGCCGAGCAGCAGCGCCAGCCCCAGCGCCAGCGCCGGCGCCGGGCCCCGCATGGCGCCGCGCTCCGCTCCGCCGGTCCGCGCTCCGATCCGCCGCCGCTACGCGGTTCAGAGCGGGGCGCCGAGCCCCGCGCCGGGGAGGAAGCGGCCGCGAGGAGACTGGGCAGCGCCCGCGCTCATAGCAGCGCGCAGCGGAGCGGAGCGGCGCCGCCCGCCCCACCGCGCGCGCCGCCCGGGCCGCTCCGCGCCGCGCCGGGCAGGGCCGGGCCGGGCAGGGCAGGAGGGCGGGAAAGAGGGAGGCGCGGCCTGCGCTGCCGGCGAGCACAAAGAGGCGCGCGCCGCCGCCCCGCCCTGCCGCGCGCCGCCCAACCAGCGCGCGCCGCGCGCCGCCGCGCCCAATGGCGGCGCAGCCCGGCCGCCGCCGCCGCGCGCCGCGCCTTTTGTTGCGCGGGCGCGGGAGCAGAGCGCCGCGCAGGTAGGAGCGCCGCGCAGGTGGCAGCGCCGCGGCAGCGCGCAGGTAGGAGCGCCGGGCAGGTAGGAGCACCGCGCAGGTAGCAGCGCGCGAGCGGGGCTCGGCGGGCGGAAGGCGCGCAGGGCAGCGCGGAGCGGTGGTCACGGCAGGAGGCCCCACCGGCGCGGTGCGCGCGGCCGCTCGTGCTCGGGAAGCGCTCTGTCCTCGGTGCTGGCCGTCCCCGCGCGGTGTCTGCTCGGAACTGGAATTGCAGTAGACGCGGTGTCTGGCGAGCTCTGGGACACAAAGCCGGCAGCAAAGCAGCCCTCAGGCTGCCCGGCCCGTGGGCAGCACCACTCACAACATAAATGTGAGAGGAAAAACTTGAGGGGAGTTTCCAAGCATCCTCCTTGGCAGGTGTAGTATCAGCCCACACGGGGATTCAGTGCAAATCACTGAATTTCGGTAAAGGTTTTACTTTATTTTACTGTGCTGCTCTGAGTTCCTGGCAAAGTGATCTCTGAGAATTGTCACAGGCAAAATGTTTGAGATTTCTTTTTTGCCCTGTTAAGCTAAATACGCATCTGTAAAATTGCTCAGGCCTAGGTATGGGGAGTAGCCCAGTTTAACTGTGGGTTAGCACTGGCTTTGAAGAGGTGGCTGCAGTTACAGTCAGCAGTGCCTGCCTCCCAGAGAGCCACATAACCCGTACTGACCTGAGGCAGCCTGCACACTAAGGTAATGGCTTGAGTAATGAGGGGAAGGAAAAATGGACAGAAAGCAGTTAAAAATAACAAAGAATCAAAATAACCCATCCTGAGAAACAGAGAATGAAATAAAATGGATTGTTTAACACAACCAATTAAAAGGTATGAGAGGATTTAACATACAAGCATATGCTTTATAATGTATTATTATTATTACTGGCCTTATCTGAGTCAAGTCAAAAACTTTGAAATACAATGAATATTTGCAAATATTTCTTAACTTTAATAATAATGCTAAAGCAAATCAAAATCAAATGAAGTTTTTTTGCTTACTACTGAAGAGATGAGGAAATTCATGTTGAAGAAGCACAGCCACTACTTTAAAATTTTGGAGTGCTTTGACCGCATGTCCAAGATATGTAGGTTTGCTTGGGTCTTTTATGTAAAAAAATATTTATATGTTTCTCTTTAAGACATTTCTTGCTCACAGGGATTAAGTTCATCCTTTTGTGCTAAGGAGCTTGTTATTTGCAGCTTGCTCCTATGAATGCAGGAGGGTTTTTCCCTCACTCTGGACTGCAAGTTGACCTCAGAGTCTTGTGAGGAAATGTGGTGGCCCTTTTTTTCGCAGCCCACATCTGCAGCTCCCCAGGCATGACAGGTGATGGAACAAGAAGTGAGGAGCAGGGAGAGCTGAGCCCAGGTCCCTGATAACGAAAGCCCTGTTGCTCAGGTAGGTGGCAGGCAGGCAAGGGTGGGTGCAAAGTTTCCTGTGCTGGACCAAGCATCACTCACATGGAGCAGCATCATCCTGTATCTTCAGTGGCACAATTGCTACCCAGCTTTTTAAGATATGGGTTTAATAAATTAGCACCAGATATGAAAATAATCCTGAAATGATAATGTCATCTGTGGAGTTTGACAGTTATGTCGATTTTCTGTGTATTGGTGACAGACTTTGACTCGCCCTGGGAACAAAGACAAGATGCTCTGCAGGGGCACTTAGGTACTGACGTACAAGAACACGGCTTAATTAAGAACATGGCTCCCAAATCAGGAGCGACAGATATTCAAATCCAGATGTTTACAGAGGGAGGAATCATATTACCCTTTCTAAGCACAAACTACCTTGTTAATTAATGCCACTGAGATACAATCCAGCCATTGTCATTTAAATACAATGGGAATGCTGTCAAGGTATCTTATTCCAGTTTGTTAATATCACATTGGTTCAGGCAGCTTTTTTTGTTTGTTCGTTTTATTAAGAAATCATACTTTTATGGGCATGGAGAATACATGTGCAAACTGTCCAGTGTACAGTGACTAGGCATGGACTAGATTTTGGAAGAGTGACCACAAGTTATTAAGTCTGCAGAACTCCCCTAGTATTTTACCTATTGTTAAACAAACAAACAAACAAAAAAGCAGCTTGGAAATAGTCTGGAGAAAGAATTTGACTTGAATGATCTTCATAAATCTCTGAAGATCCACTTCAGCACTGATTATTATCTTGATCAAATAATAAGTGGGTTGCTTATTTTGTTCCAGGAAAAAAAAAAGTGGGAACAAAATAGGCAAGTTCTTTTTTCTTATAGAAGCAGTTTAAAGCTCAGAGGTACTGAACTCGTATTCTCTAGAAACTAAATATAGTTTAGCCACAAAGCAGTTTAAATCATGAGCAGCAGTAATTTTAACTACCCTGCCCTACCACTGTCAATAAGTCTTAATCCTGTTGAAGGAGGATCATCCTCAGAAACTCAGTCTCACTCATTTTTTAACTTGAGTTTCACTTACAAAGCAAGCTTATAAGGGGGGCAAACATGAGACTTTTTGAAAACAAGCAGAGACATCTAGTAGAAGCCCTTATTTTTCCCTTTGAGAGAGTAAATTGCCAAGAGTTTAGCTAGCCATGTCTTAAACTACCTTTTCAAAGACTACTTGCCTTCTGATTTAATCCCTCTTGAATAAGAAATACAAGGTCTGGCCCATAACTGGATAACTCATATGAAATGCAATTTGTTCACAGTTCTGAAAATGCATTTTGTTCACTGCTATATTAGTTTATAAATGATAAACAGCAGAAAGCAATTCAGGGTTTTATTTATGTCCATATAAACTTACGATATTCTACATCTGCTGGAGTTTTGTATGAACTCCAAAGATGCGTGAAAATGAAATTTAAGTAAAATAGCTCTTGCTGATCCACACTGTGTATTATCTACAATCTGAATTACGGTTACCCAGAAGGTTTGCATGTATTTACAGTGATCTGCCTAGGATGTCACCTTCAGCTTCCACAGCGAGCAGCTGAGGTGTCTGCAAGAGCAGATGGGGCTGGGCTGGAGAGGACACAGCAGGGGCAGACACACGGCCGTGGTCCTGTCCGGCACGAATTGGCTGTAATGCTCCACACCCCACAGAATAAGAAAGGCCACAGATGCTTGGCGTGCCGCGGGTCTGCCAATTTCGCTTGGACAAAGCAAAGGATAGAAAACAGCACAGAGAAGCTGGTTCAGGTGCCAGTAGAGACTAGCACCAGACAAGGGAATTCTCTGGAGATCGCTTACGGTTGCAAGAGAAAGGCTTGCAACCTTATCACTGAGAGTAAAATCTGGTCAGTAAAATGTACCCTAGAGCATGGATATCCTATCTTAGGTGTGCATTGCGATTAACTGCCAGGTCATCATCTGCATATCCAAACATTCCATAATTTTATTTCATCAGATTAAATAAGATTGCTTCCAGAACTTAATCAGAACTTCTTCCTACAGAAAAATAGTTCTGTTTTCAACTTTAAGATCTCAGTTCTGGCCAGAGAATGCCAAACAAAAATAAGCTTCATGTTTTCCATGCTTTGAAATAGTCAAAAAGATAGTGATAAAACTGACCTGAAGCATCATTGGGCTGCCCGATTTTTGACTTCTGTGTATTTTGAAAAGCACCCCAATTTATTAAGATAATATCTGTGGATAATGTCAACTGATCCTTTTTTATTGGTTGCCTGCAATATGTGATTTGAATTTAATCTCTCATTTTTATATGACGTGGATCAGTTTAAAACTGGGAAAAATATATTAGTTCAATACAAAAGATATTTGAAAAAAAATCCTTCACACCGTTTTTAAATATTCTTGATTATATGATCATAATTGTCCATATATAACATAGTAATCAAGCTTTTCATTATCTCTTTAAGTAACACTAGGTTGCAGTCTTACCTTAAGGAAGTATCTGCTTTATGGCTGGATAGCTGCTGTTGTTTTTAGTGAAGACATTAACTTTAATGCATTACTTGGATGGGATATTAGCATATCATTTTAGGTGAGCGATGAGGCCAAAGTCAGGAGCTTGATCTGTTTTTCCTGACGTACACTTCTGTCAAAACAAGTGCATTGTTGTGAATAAATAACTCAAATAAGAAATTAGTCACAATTCAAACATGTAATTATATTTAACAGGGCAAAATTCCAACCAAAGCTGCCAGAAAACACTGAGTTAAAGCCAGCATGAGTTGGAGTACTTTGTGTGTTCATTGTAATTATAACTGTGGCTACCTCAGTCAAGCTGCCACTTCAGACTTAAAAAGAATTAAAACAAATGCTATCCAAATGCCAACTGAAGATCCTAATAATTAGGGATCATTAGGGGCTGTTGGTTGGTTTCATTTTCTACTCAGTACTCTTGTATTTAGGGATTCTTTTTACATGCAGGATTAACAACTCTCTGTGAACAGGTAATCCAGTGTTCTCTGGGTAATTTAGCCAACGATCTTTTTTCTGCCCCTTAGTTTTGGCTCTGTTTCAAGATGTATGGTGAAACTGCAATGCTAAAAATAATCTCACTCAATATCTTTTATCTGAAAGGCTAAACCAGGCCAGCTGACAAATG
Organism: Tinamus guttatus; assembly: GCF_059628265.1. Taxonomy (NCBI): domain Eukaryota; kingdom Metazoa; phylum Chordata; class Aves; order Tinamiformes; family Tinamidae; genus Tinamus; species Tinamus guttatus. The sequence continues at coordinate 4,740,252 of NW_028288923.1, forward strand.
CTGGGTAAAATTCTGAAGTTCTCCATCCACTAAAGCAATAAGTGGGACTTCTCTGTGAGCATCCTCCCCTCTAGTGGCTGCTTTTCTTAAAATAAAAACAGAACAAAACAAACAAAAAAACTTCTATCTGCATTATGCACAAAGTGATGGGTACAGGACTGAGGAAATCTACGTAGGAAGAAGGAGACAAGTAGGCACAAAGCTATGACTGATATAGACATATTGACAAAGATGCCCAGCAAGATTGGTGGATTTGACAGCTATTTGTGAAAAATGCAACGTACAGCTTGAATGATCTTGCATTCATATGCAAGACTCTTCTTGGCCGTTTCTTGGTCTCTCACACCAATTCTTTCCTTTGTCTGTCTTGTTTTCCTCTATATCTAGAATCAAGCAGAACTTGAGGATCTGAAAAATACAGCTTCAGTAATGAACCTATAAACTGGGTGTCCCTCATATCTGTTCTGTACATTTTTAATATCCCCTACTTTCTCCTTGCAGTCTGTCCTTTCCTCCTCAGTAGCAGGAAACTGACAGCCAGGTCTCCACCTTAGCTGCTTATCGCTCTGCTACTCCTGCTGCAGGATTATTGCACATCGCACAGTCCAACACTATTTCCCAAGCTTCTATCAAAGTGACAAGTCAAAACCATCAGTGGTGGCACAGCCAGCACTACAGAAATGCAGTTAACTGCAGCTAGTAAGAAAGGTGGGAGGAATACAGCCAGTGTAGTTAGAGAATAATTCCTTAAAATATCAGGTTACTGTCAAGTTCTCTGAAGTTCTATTTGGACATTCCTCACTGAATTTATTCCTCTCTAGGTTTGGATGACAAAATTATTAGTGGTTGTATGTATTTTCAGAAAAAAATAAATTCTATCAAATACTGACTAGAGCTACCTTTTATCATAAAATTTTACAATTTCCCCACCAGTGAGCTCATTAGTATAAATGATAGAGCCCTCTCTCGGGTTTTAGGTCAGCATTTTTCCTTAGCTACCAAACAGCCTGCTTTCTTTTGTGACATGATAGCAGAGGAATGGACTCCAGAGAGCAGCGAAAATATTCTGCGTTTCTTGCAGGGCAACAGCGTAGGGCTGGCAAAAACCAGGATGACTGAGTGGGATTTCAGTACAGTCAGCTGACCTTGGGGGGAAGCCTTTCCCAGGGAACAGATGAAGATACCACAACATTGACCAATTGTGAGGGGCAGGTATCAAGGAAAGACAAAGAGAGAAGGTTCTTTCTAGGGGAAAGAATCGGCACTTTCCAACTTTTCTGTGCTAATCCCCAAAATGCTTATGAATTATTATTATGTGAAGTATTAAAACCAGTTTGGTATTCCAAGATAGCATTTGTCTTGTACACACTGATACCTCCTCAGAGCTAGAACCAGGCGAACTGCGGAGTTAAGAACCTATAGCCCCAAGAAGTAGAGCGCTCTGTCTTCTTGCTTGCTCAAAACACCTGCAGATGGTGCTTTGGTAAACAAGGTCAAGCCCTTAAAGATATCAGCAAAAAAGATAATACTTAAATACAGCGACTTCAGTGGCAGAGAAAGAGAGGTTAGGAGGATACCCATCAAATTACAGACTGCTGGAAATTCCTAGTCTAAGGAGGCTAGAGGATTTAGGTAATACAAGCCATGACCACAATGCCCACGCCAGTTCCATGCTGGGACTGTACTCCACTTTGGATGTGTGATAATCTCTGGCAGTTGTCACAGTGCATCAAGCTAACTAACGAGTGGGGTCCAGGGTAAAGTGAGACTTTCAGCCAGTTTGTTGTGGGAGGCTTTAACAGCACCACGTGAGATGATGCTCAGAAAGAGAGTTTGGGCATTACGTAAGGCTTCATCTGTTACTTTCTGAATTTATAGTATTGCTGTTTTCTGTCATAAAAATGCATCCAGTCTTTTAAAGAGCTGTTTGTGGCTCTGAATAAGAGCCCCATCCTTCAGTACTTACCCACGGGCACGCGGTGGGGCTGGGAATCCCGGCGGCATCATCCTCGCACCGATCCTGCAGGAGCAGCACCAGCACTGGGGAGCAGGGCCCGGGGCCTCCTGTGACTCTGCGCCCACCCAGCCGGCGGGCGGCTGCGAGGCCGTTCGCTTGAGTGACATGAGATGGAAAAATGTCATAGCTACAGCCTGAAGAATCCTTACTGGTAAAATGCTAAGTCTTAAGCACTACAACAAACTAAATATCAAACAAGAGGAAGTGGATGCTTAGATTTTGTACCTTTGATTTAAAAAAAATAAATGCTGGAGAGGCATAGTTGTTTGTGTGATAAGCCTTTGGCTTTAAAATCCAAAGATGACTTTTGAAGATGTTCTTCTATTCCTAAAGTCAATTGCAACCTACTTGGAAAAAAAATTTAAAAGGAAGTAAACCACCTTGTTTTATAAAAGGGAGGGCTGTATATCTTAAAGAAACCCAAATATTTTCACTTCAATACTCAGAACAATGTTGTTTAAATATTGTTAAACCATGAAGCAACATGCTATTATTAATTTAGCTTGGGCCACGCAACGCTTTCTCTGCTCTTAAGTATAAAACTCAAGTTTTGCAGTTCACCTGTTTTCCACATGCAGGCAGATCACCCACAGTAGTGGAGAGCCCAACAGTACAGTTTGGAGGTTCTGCTTCCTTGTAGCCTTTCATAAAAATCCTATCAAGCTCTAAATGCACATTTTCTTTCATTTGTTCTCAATTTCAGATTTACCTGGCAATCTGTTATTTTGGATGTTTCTGTCATTTCTGGAATAGCTACAGCTACATTACAAGATAAAGGGGAAAGAAAAAAAAGAACAAACAGCAGAACAGCTTCCCATGAAGAGACAACTTCCAGATTCAGATTCGTTTTCAGGTGCAGAGAGCACCAGGGAGTGCCCATGAGGAGCAGTAAGCTCTGGGTCTGCTACTGTTCTTAGGAGGGTGGCAAAAGACGTCTGTACTCTCGGTCCCCCAGGAAACTGCTCCCATGGCCCTGGTGTGCGGGTGCCTGGGACACACAGGCAGTCCTGCTCTTTTCCAAGGGCCAAACTGACTTGTTTTCAGAACTGCTGAAGTGTACGTGAAACTTCAGATGTTACACAGAGTGCACTTACTGCAGTACTGGCAACCACCTGGGCCAGATTCCCACTTAACACTGGAGTCATTTCGGCAGGTTTATTAAATACAAGAGAGGTGAAAAGAGCCACAGGTAAATATGGTTATCTAGCTCTTCACGTGCACTGCCTCAATATGTATATTTTATCCCTGGAATTAAAAATAATCCAAGTTGAGCCTTTCACATATCATTTGCTTATGTATCACTTCCTCCACCTATATCCACGATCAGATTTTCCATCAGCACCCCTAATAGCTTGCAGCAGAGTGCTGTTTCACTGATTATGGAAGGTTTCTATATTACATATGTGATATTGTTCACCAAAGCAGTTGAAACCTGGGCATCATAATTTTCCTTCAAAACTGAGATCAAATCTGAGTCTCTGAGGTGGCCTCTGACTTGCTCAGCAAATCAGTGGTGGCACCAAATCTATTGAGTTTTTTTTTTGAATATTATGGAGGGAAACCACGAGATACAGGATGGCAACAACAGTGACACAAAAGGAGCTAGACAGCACAGAAAAAGAATTGAGTCAGGTATTGGCCAGCCACCAGGAGAGGCATATTTATAACAAAGATCGTTTGAGGGTCACAGTCAAGATATAAAGGGAATATTGCTTGTTTGCAATCCAGTATATTTAGAATGATCCACACTTGACCAACACCATTCAGCATATCTTTAGGGTATGCTTATATGAAAGCCAAAATTTTAACCAAAAAGCACCCTTTCTTTTGGTACTTTATGACTACTTTTTAAGCTTTTCAAATAAGTAAGGATTTTATTCATTCGGATTATGTGAAATATTTACCTATGGAGAAGCCCAGCTGTGTTCAATGACTCCACATTACAATATATTCTTACAGAGTGAGTGCAATTCTTAATGGCTGGAGCGTAAAAGTAATGTTGCAGCATGTTGGTACATTGTTTTTTTAACTATCCACAGAAATGTACCCCACTGCCTAAACTCCCTTCCGTACTAGGATTTATTTACAAATTGGCAGTAAAATGTTGTAGTCTTTTTGACAGCATGCAATTAATTGCACACAATCTGTTTCGGCTTCAAGATGTACCTTTCATAAATGATGATATATTCCAAAAGGCTGTCCAATTGGCTGCTTTGCATATTGCATATATTTTTCATATTTTCAAGACAGGTCATATGCAAAATCATTTTACTGTAGCACAAACATGGGAAAGATGATTTGGAAGAAAGGACACTGGCAAGAGGTTCTATTCTTCCACTCACCTGCCGCAAGCTCTGGGTAAGTCACCGAATATTTCTCTACCTTCCTTTCCTGCATCAGCACTGTATTCTTTGCATTCAATGACAGTTTGTGTTCAAGAGTTTGCATTCAATGAATGCCTTGTTATTATTAATATATTCCAATGAATGGTGGCAATGCTTTAGCACTGCTTTGAAGTTGGTCAAGTTATTATTAAAGAAAGTGTGAATCGCAAAGAACTGCAGTTCAGCCCTCCTGATACACCTGGGTTGAAATGTTGCTGGTGCAGTGAGCTCCTCAGAACAAGAAAACGATGAAGGGGGAGACGTATGTTCTAGGTGGATGCTGGAGTCTGGAGAAACCTTTTCTCTTTCACTCATCAATTGTGTAAACACCTGCATGAGTCACATAGCTCAAATCACTATGAGCAACTTTTACTACATAAAGCATTCAAATGTGCCAGTAAATACCTTATAATGGCATCATATATATTACTAGTCTTACAACTAGCTCCTATCTACTTTTATTATTCTTTCATTTCTCCCACCCTGCCTTGCTATTCTGAATTATGGGCAACTCTTGGAAAAGTGACACATACTTTAATTATGCACATAATACTATAATTGAATCAAACTGCTTTGTTTTCAAAAAAAAAGCTGTTCTTTATTTGCTGGCAGGCTGCTTGTTTGTGATCCTAGCTTTGTCAGGCACATCAGGAAAGCCTTAATCATAAAAAAGCTTTTGTAGGGGAAGTATTAGTGGTTCTGTACAAGGCTTTTTAGCAGTAATTACGTGCAGCTTTTAGTAATTTTGAGAGTCACCCAAGCATCACTGAAATAAACCATTTGCAATGACATGCAGTCATGCCTGTACAGTATTTTTACAAGCAAACTAAAATAAGACATTTTGGTGGTAACATGTAAATTGACCTTGAGGCTTTCAATGCAATGCTCATCAAGTCTGTAACATTTAATTACAAGACCATCAAGCATAAGTGAAGTCCTCGGAGCTTTTTATCCTTACGACGCAAAGACTCTCCACTGAGCAGGCAATGCCATTGCTCTCCTCAGCCGTGGGGCCATTCCCTGCCCCCTCAGCAGGCCAAGCTGACATTGAAGGGACTGACCCCTTTCAGGACCCTTTCTGGTTAATGCTCTGCTCTGTGCATTGTACAGGGAAGTTGACATCTGGTTACCTAAATACTTATTTGGGGCTTGTAGATGCTCTGTTAAGATGTTTTACTTTCAGGCTATATACGTTATTCTCCAAATGAAATCCTTAATGAACACACTTGTAGTGGTTTTTTCATCAATAACTAACTCAACCAGTGTACAGTGACAAAGCCAGGAAAGAAGGGATGCAGAAATTATGAAGTATCATCCAGGTAAAACCTATGCCAAACATTTACAACTTACTGAATGTTGCCTAGTCTGCATCTTATAATAAATGTTTTAATTTCATGTGTATTTCCTTAAAGTCATAGAACTTGAGCTATATAAACATGTGCAATATTTGGCATTTTTTAAAAAGGGTCTATTCTCATTTTGATGCCGTATCTTTGGTAAGCTCCTAAAAAAGCCTAGAAAGGGAAAGGGAGAAAGAAACAAATACTGTTTTAAAAAGAGTCTTCTTTTAGTGAGCTCCTAATTTTAGGGATATCTCCATTTTTTATTTTAGAATACCTGAAGTGGACAAAATTAGCTTGTTAGGAGGAAGGAACATTTACAAGAATCCAACAGCCATTTCAAAATCTGAAGTTGATGCTTTTGTGCAGGTATGCTTGAGAGACAAAACACATTCTCTAGGCCTGTTGGACTTCGGACTTTCAAGTTTAGTGTCTATCTAGTATAGTGAATATATTCACTAACTTATTTGTTCCAGATTGTGTATTGTCCTGACTGAGGAATGGTGCCGGATGTGACAAGGGATAGATACGACTAGGTCTGGGATTACTACTGTTAATGTTTCAGCTTCCTGACACTAAAATGTTACCTTTTTATGCAAATAGTAGTCACAACAGCATGTTCAGTCCTTGTACTGCATGATTAGTGTTCTCACGTCTAATCAATAGCTCCCCAGAGTGTCTCACTGTAATGGCCACTTTGATCAGTCTCTCTGGCAGGGAGGTCTATTTAGCAGCAGGATTTCAGCAGACTAAAATGTGGTATCAATAGCCTAAGAATACTTAGGAAATATTTGCATTTTTTACATGCTAGTTCTAACAGAGCAAATGACTTTTCCAATACCTAAAGGTTTAAAAGTGCCTTGTAGGGAAATGCATCAACTACATAACTGCCAGCACATGCGGCAGGGTCTCTCATGGTCACTAGTGGATTGAGTTAAGAGCTTCAAAAAATCAGTTGTGCAGATACTGAACACGTGTCCCAGTGGCTCCAAGTTGCCTGTAAGACAGCGTGGTGTGAGGCGTGGGGAGTCCGGGAGAAGGCACTGCCTTTCCTCTCGTAAGCCACCTCCACAGCCGTTACTCCATCCTGTTATGCAAGACCTAAGCTGAACACCTCTCTGCTGCCCCTTAGCTAGGGAAGGGGGTTATGCTGATGGCAGCCTGCTGTCCTAGCTGTTTTACCTCCCAGAGTGATTGCAATCTGCCATAACACAACGACAGCAGCCTAATCCTCAACCTGCCCAACTAGCAGAGAGCATCAGCAGGAGAGGGGGTGAACATCTACAGATACGTGCTCCATCCCTATGTTTCACTAATTGTAATTGTACTGCAGGACAGTTTTGTTCTATGAAAAGTAAACTTAATAAAAATACTATTATTAATTAAAATAGTAATAACGGTGATGTAAAAAGACTTAAAACCTATTTGTTTTTTTCTTGACTCCTGTAATACAGTTGCAAGAATACAGTAATCATCCCAGATGTCTTTTCTGATCTAGGTTCTATCTTTTCTTACCCAGGCTTTCAAAGGAGAAGCCCTCAGCAAAGGGTCTGAGGTTACGTTTTCATTTTTAGCTTGGTATCCTAAGGAAATGAGGATAATGCCATTGCTGTGTGTCTGTCTGTCCTTATTTTTCTCTCATATTGCCTCACAGGAACTTCGGAGGCTGCCAGTCAATTTCAGCCAGAGAGAAAAAAAAAAAAAGGCATTTTCAGTCTCAGAGTAATTAATGCCTATAGACTTCCTGGATATTTTTGGATAAGGAGAGAGTATAGAAACACAAATCAGTGCTCCCCCTGAGCAGAGGTGAGAAGGAGAGGTGGGACCAAGCTGCATACATAGGTGGAAGGACCTGAGGAGCAAGGGACTCATATCTCTAGCAAGCTAGTCCCTAGTTTGCTGTTAGTAGCTGTGTGATTATAAATAAATATATAATAAAAATAAATTATATTAATTCCTAAAATCAATTGTTTAAATTTTTAGTTACAGGCTGGAATATAATTTCACACTATCAAATCATCCTATCTGTTCTCAGATAAGAGCTGAACCTTTTTTGATATGTAACCATTAGCAAAGTGCCCAGTGAATTTAATGATGAAGGATCAAACTGGTGCTGCTCTGTATCTAGTTAGTTGTACTTGATGGGGTAATTGAAGTTTTTTTTTTTACATACACTTCATAAGTGGCAGTGCTTGGTGTTAGGGAAAGCAGTGAGAGAAATCTCCACAAAAACGATAATAAAGAAAGAACAATTGAGGATGACAAAGAAAAACATCACCCCCCAAAAAAAGCAGTATCTTATGAAAGCTACTCTGAGGCTCCTCACATTTCAAGGTTTTATTACCAAATATCAAAAATCATTACCACAATATCAAAACGTTCATAATAACAGTATAAAAATTCCACTCAACCTGTTCCTGTGGGGATCTGATCTAAAAATCTACAAGAAAAAAATAATTGCTGTGAAAATGGCAGTTAGCCAATTCAATCATTCAGCCAACCTGGTTCTATAATTGTACAATATTCACTGTACTGCTACCACTGGATAACTTCAAGAGAATGGCTCGAACAAACTCAAATACAAAGCCTTTTAGAAAAGCTCATACATGCTGTTATCCAGTACTCTGTATGTGGGTTAATGCCTTTTTATATATAACAAAATTGATTCTCTTTTAAAAATGATAGCTTATTAATCAGAAAAGTGCCCTGGCCCCTCCTGCAAAAGACCAATAAATCTTTATCAACTTTTATTCTTACCACATTTTACTTAGCTCAAAAGTAAGAGATACTTGAGATAACACAGGTAACCTTCCTCATTGCTAACTATGGGAATGAAGCCTTAAGGAAACACGTAACTGTGTGTGTATGTGTTGGGGGCAGGCGGAAGGTTGTTTCAGACTCTAATTCTGCACTTTTCATACATACTTAGGTGCTTTGAAATACTAACAGAAATTAATTTTAACCTAGAGATAACTGTAGTATTTTGGGGATCGTTTTCCCTTCACAAGTAAAACAAGCAATCAAAAGAAATCCCTCAGGCCCTGTTCATGAAGGATGTGTGATCTGTGTCACTCTTGTTTGACAACTAAAACCCTGAGTCTTATCAGAGATTTATAACCCTACTTAGCTTTGTGTAGTTCACTGTTTTATTTAAAAGATGTTTATAAAAAACTTCCTGCACTTGGTAGTAAATCATAAACACACCAGTAATAAATCTGTCATTTCTTATGCTTAAAATACTTGTATTATCATTGTAAGTTATGAAATTTATACCTTTAGGGCTGGCTTTCCACCTGAGGTTGTGTGTAGCAGATGGCCCATCTGAATCCTCAGAAGATGCATGGAGTTTGCTGGACAAAACAAGGAGGAGTTTTAAAAACTGAGGGGTACATACAGCAGCCACAGGATTAAACCAGGATGCTCTCAGTTTGGCAAGTTTATATAACCTTACCCTTGATGATTTTGTACATGGGGAAAGACCTGTTGGAAAAACACGCACCCCTCCTCCTCTACCCCCTAAATGAGGTCTTTGTATGTGAGGAACATCAAATCAAATGAGCATGTGAGCAGCATGCAGATCTGGGTTATGTATATTATATTCTGCCTACACATCCTTGGGTTTTCTTCTGCTACAGGCAGCCTGAAGTCACCCTGCAGCCTTTGGGCTGATAATCTACTTCCTGACAGTAACTAGCAAAAGACTAACGCTGTGCTCAGCTCTGCAGCAGACTCCAAACAGCCCACAGGCACGGTGCAGGGTCAGCCTGCTGCGAGGCTGTTTGTTTATTCTGGTTGACATTTTCCTTTGTCAAGAATCTGTTCCTTGTTATTTAGTATGTACAGCCCTGCACATATCCTATCTATTTAACTGTCCTTAGATAAAAGTGGGTATTTTCCCATGTCAATAAATGTTCTGGTGTGAAGCTGTGAGCTGGCCTCAGAGAGAACCATCCCCTGCTGTGTATCTCACTTCTGCATTGGGTTTTCTTTGTTAATCATGTGCAAAATAAGAAGGCTTTCTGTTTAGTGAAAACCCATCATTAATTTTTCATATGAGCACTAAAGTGTTGCTCAGAATCCTTAAGTGGCTTCAAAGAGAAAAGAATAATAAACCAAAAGAACTATACTTTTCCTCATCTTAGTTATTTGGTATTTTTGAGAAAACTTTTTAATGCAAAATTACAGTTCTTTAAATTTCACAATGACACATTCATCCTGAAGACTACATTCAAGCTTCAACTTTGTCCTTCATTAGGAGGATTACACCTAAACACTCCTTCATTTTACCGCAAATGAGACAGATGCAATGCGTACTCTGTTCGGCCTCAGCATTAGGATTATCCCAAGAGTGGCATTTATGTTCCTGTAGTTCCTTGGTATAAATAAATATCAAAGTGGGAAGACCAATCTGTACTCCACAAGGAATAATAAAGTAAAATAATATGGCACTGATTCTGTTTGGGTTGTCTAAATGTGTTTTTATGATTGTATATGTTTATGGCTTTTTCACACAGCCACCATGAATTCCAGGCAATTAAAAAGGACATGAGTTCTGAAGCATTTTATAAGGGGCTTTGCTTTCCAAATGGTGTGTATTAAAAATAGAATCCATTTTTTTATGACAGGGCTACTGCAGAGTCAACAGACACTTCCCTTGCTTCAAATTACTCCTTCTTCACCCTATATAACTAATCAAAATATTTTTCTGAGTTAAGAAGAAAGGGAGGGAAAGATTGCTTCTATTTTTACCCATACAATAAGTTGTATTGCTAGCTTAAGCCCTAGTCTGTGGGCCCCAGGTTTGAAGGCAGCTCCAGAGCTCGTGTGCTCCTTGCACTGGGTGTCTCAACTCACCTGCCCGTTTGCTGGGCCGCCTCCCTGTTCACCCGGGGCAGGTGCAGCAGCAGCACGTGCAGCATCGAGAACGACTCTGCGCTTGAACACGCAGCGGTCCCCAGCACCTGCCTGTGGGAGACAGCGTGTCAGTGACGCCTGCATGGAAGGCATCACGGACTTCACTGCATCTCTAAGCAGTTATGCTCCAGCATACCTGCAACTGCCAAGATAATAGGATATTACAAGTCACTACACAAAGTAATACTTTTGAATAGATTTTTAAACTTTTTTTAAAATTATTTTTATTAGTTGAGACTAAATTGCTCAAAAAAAAATTTTTTTTGAGACATAAAGCCCTCTTCTTAAATAAGAAACTTTAATTTTCCAATTACTAATCGAAACAAATCCACTTTCAAATGTTCACCCTCAAGAAATACTTAGAAAGAATACATGAAAAATGGATATGGTATTCTTAAAGATAAAAATGAATCATTGCTCTCTCAGGTCAAGCTATCCCTAACTACAAGACTTTTTAAGTGAAAAAAAAAATAAGGGAAAAGAGAAAGAATGATAAAGCTCAGGATCTTGCTTTCTCCAGTGATTTTTAGAGGAGATTAAGATTTCTTACTACAGCAATCCATACTCTGCTTCACATATTCATCCGCAGAAGTATGTGGAACAACTCAGGAACTTAGGCATTTACAGCATAAAATTTCAAAATGTTGCCAGAAGCATGAAAGAATAATTTACATTGAAGAGTAGAACTACCGTAGTCAAAGGACTGTTCATAATACACCTAGAGCAAGGACCTGAAACCTCTGTGAGGTCTGTGATGCAGCATGGTAAAAACTGCACAGAACTTCTAGCTCAGACGAAACCAGTTATTTCAGAGCACACAAATAGCAACAGGGATTTTCACCAGGGATTTTCTCTGTTTTGGTCATAAGACTTTGCCTCTTCTGCACTGTTCACTGTAGCTATGGTCATTCTACCTATTACATAACTATATTATTGGCTTTGTAGTCATAAAGAGAATGATTATCCTGTTGTGCTTAAGTGTGAAACACCAGCTGTGTTAATAGAAATGTACCATTGTGTCATTATTAAACATTTATATTATTGTAGCACCAAGAGATCAATCATGTCAGGTTTTCTCTATTAAATTTTTAATGAATGATAGTCTCTGACAAGCTGACCTGTCTATGAAAGGCTAAGAAGTGACACAAACTTTTATGTTTCCAGAGGAAGGGTGTATACCCTCCCCAGAACCCCTGCTGAGCAATAAGATCCCCCTTACAGATGAAGTAAGTGCTCTGTAAATAACTTCTTCCAGTAGCAGGGCCAAAGAGGAAAAACTAAAACTAATAAACCAAAGGAGCTAAAAGTGCTTGCAAAGGCAAGCTGTAGCAATCAGGTCCCTCCCTCTGGGGAGGTCGAGGCAGGTAAATAAGATAAGCAGGATGGGGAAGGTCCAGCTCATTACCTGCGAATTCTAGCCCAATTTTGACGTGTTCACCCAGACCAAGTTCCGCACTCAGCAAAACTCCCTCTCCTTAATTAACATGCTCGTCGTGGCTGCTGGGCACCAGCCCCTCGCAGCAGAGCCCCGGCTCTGCCTGCAGAGCTGCCTTGGCCGAGCAGCGCTCTCCTCTTGCTCGCCTGGTAGGGCAGGAAATGTTTTGAAATCTGAACAATGAGGGAGATCTGAGAGCAGACAGCACAGATAATGAAAAGAAAAAAGAACTATTACGTGGAAATGATTGTTGCTTTGTCATTTTCCCTTAATTTCCTCAGAAACTGGTAGAAACTGCTCCTTAGAAAATGTTTCGGAAATAACATCCGTAAGGCCATTTCCCTGCCTCAGTCCTCACCATTGTTTCCATGCTTTTACTTTTAATGACGGTGGGTTTCAGTTGTAGCCCTTTTCATGAGTGCTCAGCGTATAAATTATGCAGATTAAAGTCTATAATTTCAGAGTAAATTTCAAAGATTCTCCTCACCTTGAGATGTATAACAACCGGGTAATATTTCTATTTCGTTCTTGAAAGGCTTTATGATCAAAAATCTTGTTTTAAGTAATGTCCGTAAAATCCTTGTTTTCACTTATGAAAGCAGAAATCTGAGGAATTAAATAACAATGTTTCATCTTCATTTATTTATGTATTTATTTAACTCAGGTGATTATACTAATGTTCATTCTGTAATATCTAATTTGAAAGAAAACCTGTCTTTTGTAATTGCCAAGTGAGTGTGGTCTGTGGCAAAAACGAACTGACCAGAAGGCAGACTTCTCATCTCAAATATTTTTGAGATGAGTTTGGCTAAAGCAATTTACATCAATAAAGAGCTAAATTATTACCAAGACTGACTCTGGAAAAAAACCTCGTTGATCCACACTGAAACAGAGAGTGCTGCATGTAAGGGATAAGAATTCAGCTATTTGGATTTTTATATCCAAAGGGCTCAAGGTTAGGAAATAATTTCCTGTGTTGTAATTTTCATTTGAGAGACTTTCTTTACTGTTTATAACTGAATTCACTGGCAGGTTTCTCTGCAATACAATGAAGAAAACTTTTCTTGTTCCAAAATAGATTTTAGATTTCAGATAAAATTCATGCCAAATGTTGGAATACTTTCCCATATAAAACTCTCCCTACCTACGTCAAAACATCCCCCCAAAAGTCCATAGTATATGGAATACCAGCATTCATTGGATACTTAATTTATGTAAAATGTAACAGCTTGATCAGGAGAACTTGAACAAGACTGGAACAGTTGATTGCCTGATGGCTAGGCATCGCAATAAGGATGCAAAAGATACATATGTGCGTGTCTGGTTGCATCAGACAGAGACATCTCAACATGTTTCTTGCATTTCTTGCATAAACTCCCAACTGCTGAGCTGATGGCTACACCAGGTCAGGCAAAAGCCACTCTCAGTTTCATCCTTTTAAAAATTGGTGTTTTGGCTCTTATAAAATGGCTCTGATTTTGAAATTCAGTGCCTTAAAATGAAATGCCATTTATTGAAACATTCTCAGCCAATCTTACTTGCATGCTTTGAAATTAACTCCAAAAAGGTTAAGATAGTGCCAAAACAGAGAAATAAATAACATTACCTCAAAGATCATGTTGACCTTCCTATTGGTGTTGTAGGACAATTAAACAGCAGGAGCGTGGCTGAGGCCTGGCAGCTCTTGGGTCTGGATTGCTATGCGCCAGGAGCCTTTGCGCTAGAACCTGACAAATCTCTCTCATTAATAACAAATGACAATCTCGCTAGAGCTACAATGCACATTACATTTAATCAATTTGGTATTTGTATTCATTATGTATATCTTCCATTCTGAGTCATGAAAAATTGAGAAGTAATTACAACATGGAAGAGCATTGTAGATAACAGATGAGATAAGAAGAGTTAAAGTACTATTAATTGGTCAGTTGTGCTTGTCAGTGAAGTGATTAAGGCAGGGAACAAGATAAGGCCAACCTACGCTTTTGAAGTAGAACTAACTGGGAAGATAATCACTCACACAGTAGCTGGTTATGACCAAAGATCAGTCACTTAAACACAGGTGGTGTTAAAAAAAGCTCTATAAAGCTCCTAACTACTGCTATTACTTAAAGTGAGAGTATCTTCACTGAGTATAATGTGTTATTGTAGTTCCTGACCACACTATAAGTAAGTCTGTCAGCATCTTCATATAACCCCTACTTGCCAGGTGCTGCTAACTCCTCACTTTTACATTTCAGCAGCCTCAAAGGGAGCAAGCTAGTGACTCGGAAAGCAATTTCTGTACTAAAAAAAAAAAAAAACAAGTTGAACTGTTTTAATCAATACTAAAATCTTGATATATTTTGAGGAGTTTTATTTGCATTTTCTTGTGAACCAGAGCTAACATATCAATTTAACATATTATACATATATGTTAATATATGTATAACATACATATATGTACACATACATTAAACATAACATATCATTTTAACAGATAAAAGTGAAAGAAACCGGGTTTCTCTGAGATAGTGAGGCTAGTACCTTTTTGCATCTTGGAAAAACACTGAAAAGTACAACAGCCAAACTACCTTCATTTAATGAACAGACACAGAGTACTTTTACTTGTTAGTTAATAAGCTTTTTATTAAACCTATTAGTCCATGTTACTTCATATTTTCAGATGTGTAAACCAGAAATTCCAATTCCAGTTGTGTGGAATTGGAAAATTTCGATACGTTCAAGTCAATGTGCCAGGAACATGGATGTTAAGAAAGGGGAAATACCAGAAATGGTAAGAGAAGAAGGATGCCTTGAGGACTACAGAGGAAAAAGTTAATCTTCCCAAAGGGTAAGTGAAGCAGAAAACCCAAAGGTGTGTGGTTGCTCATCACTTAGTGGTATAAATAAAAACAAACACATGAGGATCCAGATTCAAAAACAATTAATATGCCTAATTTAATCTTAACAGAACTTGGAGGAACTTGGATGTTCACAGCCAAAGCCGTAGTCCTGTTGCTGCTTCCCCTTTGTCTCAGGGGTAGGTGACTTGGAAGTCACTTTTGATGCAATCTCTGAGCTCCACAGCTTCAGCCAGGACAAACTGAGCAGCAAGCTCACATGGAAGCCCCACCACTGCGGGAAGCAGGCACCCCAAAGGCTAATGCTAGTAAACTCACTGGATTGGGCTGCTTTAAAAGGCAGCTGTGGACCTACTCCAGTGCCTAACACCTGAGTGCTCAGACAAGCAGACTGAAGCCCAGGCTGGTCACAGGTCTATGGCTGCACAGTAAAGCCTTTTAAAAATAAAAACTGCATTTAAAAAAAATGCAACAAGTTCTTAATGTACTGCCCGTGCTTCAGAATTCCAGACAGATTTATAATCACACTGTAGGAGAGGCAATGGTCGGGGTGCCCACTCTGCAGAGTAACAGGTATAAACTTCAGATGGTCCCTGCTGAGGAGGGTAACTTTAAGGTTGAATCGGAACAGAAAACAGAGTAATTATACAAGAACAGAAAAAGCCATGGCTGACAATCCTTTCTTGAGAAAAAGAACCATGATGACAAGGGAGGGCAAAAGTGCAGAAGAAAGTGATGACTGTACTGCAGTGACATCTGTGAAGTATAGTTTGGTCATAAAACTGCTCAGCATTAGCAATTATAGTAGCATTTCTTTGGCATCGTCCCTGAAGTTTAGCAGGAATATCAATGATTTCATAATGAAAGCTATTCATTTTGCAAAGGTTTTTTTGTAAAGTGTCATGAGGAAAGGCATCCTCAAGACATTAAGAAATATAATGAAAAAGAGGCAAAAGGTATAAAGAATTCTAAATCACTGCATTGTCTAAATATTAATATAACTAAATGCTAAATGCACTGGCTGATTAATGCTTCCTTTCCCCGAAGAAAAGAGAATCATTAAAACAATATTAAAAGAAATGTGGTAGTGAACAAAATCAGTGATTACATGGGAAGCAAACTACCATAAAGCCAGTGTGCTTTCTCAGCCAGTATTTGATCTAGAAAGTGTCAGGTGCAGCAATCTAACTAAGCAACACAAAGTCTTTCTTACCTTCACATAAAACATTTTTTATCACTTAAGTACCTTTCCATTATATTATATTATTATTATATTATTATAATTCCTCATTATATTATATATTATATTATTATATTCCTCATTATATTATATATTATATTATTATATTCCTCATCAGCAGTGAGCACAGAGTGTGAAAATGCCTGACTTAATAAAGCCATTCTAGAAAATAGTTTCATATTGCCAGGGAGCTTTTTGAAAAACCTTGTTCCAAAAGATTGGAACTGTTTATTTTTCACCATCCTGCAATCAACAGAAACCTAATGGTTTTATGAAATGGTAGAGATACAAGCTTTTTGAGGAAGAGGTTGCATGAGTTAGCAGCATATCTACTCTGGAAACCCTCTCTTAAGGAGAACAGCAATAACTACGTCATGACTACAACACAAGTACAGCTTGAGATAATTCATTATTATAAACAAACAAACAAACAAATGAGGGCAAAGCTAAAAAATAAAGTGATATATAGGATGGGATTTTTCTGCCTTGTCTGAACTTCAGATGGAAAAAGATTTTTTGGTATTTTATAGGATACTTCTAGTCAGCCTACAGATGACAAAACATATTAACTGCTAGTCTTTCACAGTGTTTATTTGGCCAGGAAGACCTTAAATCCTGTTCTGCACATCAGTAGACTGCTGCCTCTGGGCAGAAACCTGCTGTGGCCTAGCGCAGGCACAGCAGCTTCCCTAGGTTATAGGGTTGGGGTTCAAGCAGTTATATTTTATATACAAATGTGTAATAACTCTTCGATTATTAAAAATATTAGGGGATACACATACTTAGCACCATGCATGCAGGCCCCTAGATTTCTTAATAACTTGTAGGGCTTGTGTTTATTTTGAGAGAAATTTATCAAGCGTTTCAAGTACTTGTATGTACTCAACTCCTATTGACTCACAGCTGGTTGGAAGTAATTATATGATTTCTCAATAACCATCAGTAGTCAGCCATAAAGTTCCATTATTTTGACACAAGAGATCAATAACAGGAATCTGAAGCAATTATAGGCCCACGATTCAGAAGCTGCTTGGCTAAAAATGATCACGCAGTGAATCAGTCCCTGCCTTCAGCTACAATATGACTCTAAATTCAGTAAGTGGTGCGGTTCTTCACATCAAAGCACATGTAATCAACGGTTTATGCTATTGACCTAAGCTGTTATTACTTTGCATTTCCAGAGCACACCTCTCACCTTGGCTGCATGCTGGATGGAACATGTTCTTTCGTAGAGTAATTCTGAATGTAATACTGAAATCTGCTTATCATTCGTATCTGTGAAAGGCACAGAGAAAACAGTGTACATTCACTTCTCTCTCAAACCAACACCAGCACACTGTTTCTCCCATTAAATATTGATCAAACTCCTAAGTCAACAAATTTAATTACTGATCTAATAATGCCAGTGCCAGCCCTCATTCTTATAACCACTTTTACTCTCCTATTCAGGTATGTTCTCTACTGCTTCACCCAATTATTTTCACTCACAGTATCACTGTGTTTTTCATCTGTCATTGCAACAGTGCATGTGTAATCTGTAAGTGTTAACTGGACCCAGCCTGTTCAAACCAGTCAGGTAATCCCTGAAGGGGAGTGTCCATGTGCTGCTTTGAGGGTCTGAACGCTATGCCGGGAATTCTTATCAAATCAGAGGTCTGCAAATGGAGCTCCCTATGATTTGCACAAGGGCCATTTTCACAAGACAGTACCCAAGTGCTGTGTGCAAGAACACAATGACAGCTATTTTTTTTCTTTTTTTCCCTCCCCCCCCTTTTTTTTTTTTAGCATTTCCTTTAAGCAAGCCTTTTCAGAAACTCCAAGGCCTATTAAAGGTAAAGTGTGTCAGCAGTTCAAGGCCAGCCAGTTCTTCAGATGAATCCTCCAATTTTGGCATTATTTGCATCCTTTCTCCAGGGGTGGAACATTTATTTCTTGAAACTGGAGCCTGACCATTGGGGCACAACCAAGGTAACAAAAGGGGAGCTCAGGACACCTTTGTTAAAGGGAGGTAATATCTGCTTGACACCACTGTGCACACTGAGCACCAATCTGTGTTACCTGCCATCATGTTTGCTATTTCATACAAATTCGCTCATTCTCTTATTATTATCTTCCTTTGTGATTTTTTATTCATACTGGAAAACATGAATAAAATTAATATTGTCAAATATTCAATTGTAAAATGGGAGGTGACTTTATTTTTCCTTCCTCTGGCTCTGTGGACTTTATCTGTGCTGTTCTGGTTATGCAAGTGCTGACAAATCCATCCACTGGGAGACAACTAATTAGTCATAGAGGGGCTTAAGACCAGTTCCTAAGGAAGGTGGTAATGTCATGGTGGCAAAACCTGTCCCCTTTGCCTGAGCAACCTGAAGGGAGGAGGACTGTTACTGCACAGGCCAAGCCATTTGCATGACAGAAATGATATGGACTTGTCAGGCATGGAAAATGTCATAATCTAAAAATATTCACAGAGAAACAGTCTCCAAACAGTCTCCAAACATCTTCACAGGCAGCACTCGCTTCCAGTGCCACAAATGAACCAGCGTAGCAGCAACTAAGTGATGGGCATTTATTTAATGAGTTAATCTCATTAGAATATCTGAACTCTCATAAGAGGCTCAACCCATTAGCTACATGATAGCTTTGAAATAAGCCTTTCAAAGGGACTATAAGAATATATTAAAAAGTGGTTAATACACTGTGAACTTTACCAGCATTCCCATCTGGATCAGCTGTCAGGCAGGAGGAAGAACAGGAGGTTGGTCCTGGTAAACTTGCATTAGCTAATGACTTGGCAGTCACTCCTCAAGCCTGTCACATAACATCACCAACAGTTTGGATTCCTGTTGCTTGGTATTCAACATAGTTTATTTGCTTCCCAGTTTCTAAATGCTTTAGCTTTACCTGATTCAATATTTAAATCTTGACTAGTCTTATATATATATATATATATATATATATATATATATATATATATATATATATATATAAGGAGTAGAGTAATTCTGAATGTAATACTGAAATCTGCTTATCATTCGTAGCAGTATATATATATATATATATATATAAATTAAAATTATTTAACCTCACATTCTCTATAGCAATGGTATTCCCCCAAACCTCTCTTTTTCCCTTGTGTTTATGTTGTTCATTCATGTCCAAATAAGTGAGTTAAGAACAGCAGATTCTCATCCAGAACAAAACCGTATTGCTATTTTCATCAGGTATAACAGCACAGTTTATGGAATCATTCTTTTGGAATTTAGATCATTTAACTAGTTTCCTCTCTTTACTTATACCAGCTTCAGTAGAATAATTCAAATCAATAAAGTATTTGACCCTATAACACTAAATGAAAGGCATTAATAGAAAAATTGAGAGAACATCTTTCAGCAGTAATTAAAATCTCAGGGCAGAAAATTTTTTTCCATCACCATAAATCACAATGAAATGTGGATACCTAATATCTGATTATTCAGATCTGCTCACTGAAAGCAGTCAGGAAATGTCTGCCATTTCTGGGTTGCTAACGTTTAGTCTATGGTTTAAAAAGCAATGATAGAAAGGCTTCTTACTGTCTTTAACTGTTAGTAATGCATTTTCAAGAGTTTAGGGAACATTATTAAAGTTCATTTCCATGCTGCAGCTGCAGGAATTGGAATTATGAAAGTGAAGAAGCTGTAAAATTGAAAAGGTCAGGAATGACATTCATCTATTCTAGCTGTCAGATCAAGGGAATGTTAACAAAACTAGGCCCGGGTAGAAAAGCTAATTGTCTATGTGTATTTTGGCTGCTCCAATCCACGTACTGTACTGGGGCTAATCAGAAAGACCTCAGTGGAAGAGCATACAAATTTTGGAACAGGTCTTGTAGCCAAAGAACCTCAGTCCTCTGAAGAAGCTGGCTCTAATGATAACATAGACAAATGTGTCTACAAAGCAGCCAAATGTTTCAAGCCAGCATTTTGAGAAACCAGAGTATGAATGAATTTCAAATAATCTTGGAAGCGGAATGCAGTTTTCAGAGCACTGGAAGTATAGAGAAAAATTTATGTTTTAACTCTAACGTTGTATTCCCACAAAAAGCATTTCTAAAATGACTCCTGCCAAGGCATGTTTTATTATAGCAACATATGGAAAGTCTGTATCACAAACCAAATCTTTTGCAGATGACCTGGATTTAATAATCCCACAGTGTGAAGGACATTCTCTTCAGCAGTTAGTGCAAACGTAAAATGCCTGAACACAGATCATCAGCGAAGGCTGAACCTAGGACCTCCGCAGTGCACGACAGACCCCTGACATGCCCTCAAAGAGCTCTCAGCAAGGAGCAGCAAGTCTGGTGCTTTCCATGACACAACAAACATCGCCCTTCCCAGACGACAACACTCCACAGCAACTGAGATCAGGGAAAAGCTCTTCAGGACCTACAAGATACATTCACTCAATGCTAAATCCTTTCTAGGCAAATCCTCTGCAGGTCCCTCTGACTCTTTTCTCTTGCTGTTTGGTTTTCTGTGTGACCTACATGTTGGAAGTGTTATAAGAAGTTATAAGAAGTCTCTGCATACAACTCAAACTTTCACATGTAGCTGAGGGTCAATATCAAGACAATGGTAATCACATGTTGCACCACATACATCACTTCACATTCTGATATCACTTCACATGTGTTGTGTGATATAGATGTGGTAGAAACAATCTAACATGACTTCTGACAACATAACACTGGGTCAGTATGTAGTGTTCTGGTAACTTGTCCTTAATCTTTCTATTGTTATCTGACCTTTTTTTTTTTTTTTTTTTCCTTTTCATTCCTACCGAGAAGTATTGCAAAAGCCAGAAACAATCCCAACAATTCATGAAATATTCAGGTGTACAGTTGCAATCTTTAGATAAATGGAAGTGACCTTCAAAACAGACATCCCAAAGATTAAGAGAACTTCACAAAAGATGGCATTTGTCACTAATCAATGACTCAAAGAAATTATGCTCTCCTTAAAAATGAATACAAAGAAGACCTTTCAGAATTATATCACTTTAAAAGTAAATCATTCACAAAACCCATAGAAAGCACATTACTGAGCTAACTAAACTACAGAAAAAATATCAAAGAAAAAAAAAACCCAAAGTCTAACCATTGCGTTTATCAGTACCCATGTCTACGTCTGGTGTGCTGGAAAGTCATCCTCATAGCCACCTGCTATTCCCAAAGGCTAGATGGTAGTATCATTATTAACTACATCTTTTTTCAGATGCTTTATTGTACATGAAAATATTTATAACACTCCACAAATGTATTTCTTTTGTTCATAGTCACATAAATATCTTGGGTTCTAACTGGGTCACTATCTTGGAACAGATGTAATCTCAGCAGAATACCATGAGAAATCTGGGCTACATTAATGACTGATCCAATTACCGTAGAAATCTCTAGAAAACCCAGATTTATTAAGATTAGAATTACGATGTACTTTTAGGGATGAGCAGATGGACAAGGCAGTCTCAGACTCTTTAAGGGGGCTGGAGCTGGCTGGAGCCATTGCCCACGCATTTGGAGGAATTCACATTCTGTGGACATGATAAAAAGGACCTAGGTTCCTAGCAGACCTAGGAGGACTGGATCTAAACCAATCCTGTCCTGGCTAGCAGCTAGCAGTAAGGCTTACACAGTGCTGGGAGGACATGCTGATAGAGGAAAAGGTGTTCAGAAGGCAATGACAGAGCAGGCATCCAGAAACAGGCAACTTTTCATCCACGGAGAACAGTCATACAAAAGAAGTTCTTACTGTTTAGTATCAGCCCCTCCTTGAAAGGCTACATTTTCTCTCCTAAGAAGGCAACAAAGTCCTCTCCAAGCAGCATCTTGCTCCCTGGCTCCGGCACACCTGGCAAGGTTCTGCACCTTGGCACCCAAGAGAAGAGAAAGAAAAATATATGAGGAATCCAAGTATAAACAGCTCCTTTTCACACACTGAGGACAAGTAAAATTTCACAGCATCCTGACCTGTGACTCTGACTTTATCTGAAGGCCCTGCCCCTGCCTCCAGTGAAATGGCATCAGTGAGCTCTCCCATTGAGGTAACTTGGAACTACAAGGATATCCAAAGTTAAATGTTTAGATAGTTAAGACATTTGCTGGCTCAAGGCAAGTTTTTAGCTCAATATTTTACCTGGAAAGATATAATAAACAGTACAGAGGAATATTTCTCATTTATAGATCTTGCTGCCAGCTCCAAGCCAGTAAACATTTACATTCCAGCCAGTGGGATAGCTGATGTGACCTTTCTGTTGTACACTTTACACCTGTTCTGTATTTTCCTTTCAATATTAACATTCCTTCCAGTCCATCTTACATTAACAAGCAGAATTTAAATATATGCAAATTTCATATTTTAGCTGATGTTTTAAGAAAATTTTTAAGGTCACCCTATTTGATCTATCATACAGACATAGAAAATTTATGCACCATATATCCTGTCTGCTTGTTTTTACCTACATCTGTCTTCTCTGATTGCATATGAATTGACTTATTTTCTATTTTAAATAAAAGATTTATGCCTTAGCTGTCAGTTTGCCTTTATTTGAAAATTTAATTATATTTCTAGAAGTCTATATTAACTTATTAGATTTAACTGCCCATTGTGTGTCCCAGTGATAGAACTGTATTTTCCCTTGAGGACAGAATACATAAACAAAATGCTCTCAACTTAAAATAAAGAACATTATTACTTAGACAATACAACACAGTCAGTCCAGGATACAAAAGCTGGTGTTGCCATTTTTAACTTATGATGGTGAGTAATGGGAACTCACTTCTAAATCTGACTTCTCACAAATCCAGGAACCTACAAAACCATGGAAACGCTTGGCAAAAAAAAAAAAAAAAAAAAAAAGCATTCCCCAAAGATGTCCCCTACACTTGGGTTAGTAAATATGCTTTCACAAATATTTTTGTATATTTTCATGCATATTTCATTGAGCACTGCTGTGAGACACAACTTGATTGATCTTTGATATGCCTGTATTTTTATGAATGAAACAGAAACCAAAACCTGCCCCACTATTTCCAGCTAGAGGCCTGTTTATTAATTCAGTTTTATATTTCACAGCTTCACTGTGACATGTTCTTTAGTGTCTCTCAGCAATGGTAAATTCGTAACATTGTTTGTTTGTTTATTTATTTGTTTATAAATTTCAGGGACTTCCAACAAGCAGTAACAGACTGACTGCAGCTCCTGTGTGTGGTCCTTGCAATGCTCAGAAGAGCTGAGTTCTCAGATTTGTGTGTGTGAGGGCAGGGAGAAGTTAATCTTTTCAAACAAGTTCATGTATTTTCCCTTTTTCTCTATTTTTTCATTTCTCAAAGTACCTGAACTTCCAATCCACACAGGCTTGGACAAAATCTATGCTCTTACTCAGCTTCTACACCTCCAATTCTATATGCACGGCTTTTGAAAGGAATTAGTGTTCCTTTGGCAAGAATGTTCACAGCATAACCAAGATCTTGCAATATAATGGTGCTACAGCAAAGCAAGCAAAAAGCTGAAGGATAGATATTTGCTTGGCTATTTTAGTAAATCTTCAGCTGTGTTAGTGGTATTCTGTATCCTGATTCACTTTATTAAATATTGAACATCATGGGTACAGGTCTCTTGAGGAGAAACAGGAATTCATCATACAAAGAAAGCAAATACATCTTTCTATATGATGGCTTTCATCACTCAGAATATCAGCTGAGAGATTAACAGCAAATAACATCCTCTACCATCTCCCAGTCAGGGGAATGTAGCAGCTATTTAATATGTCAAGAAATGATAATGAAGAGCGTGGTGACATCTAAAAAAAAAAAAAAGAGGTAACTAATAGAGGCAGAACAAGGCAAAGGAGCTGAACCTGTTCAGCAGCCTTCAGTCTGTGCCACTACACGTATGAAGTGCTAACACATCTATGCAATCACGGCAGTTATTAGTCACTTCTAACTCCGCTCCTATAAAAATTAAGTGAAACTACCACAAAGCACAATCTCCTCTATATGACACACAGTATTAGTCAGTATGAAGTGCAGTCTTCATCAAGTTCTTAATTTCATCAAGACAGATATACTCTAAGAAGTATTTTAGGAACCATCAGGAATATGACCCTCCCACTGTCATTTCTAGATAAAAAATAAACACGTACTGCGCCATGTCTCATTTGGCTCCGTGTGAATGCAGCGGAGTTCACACCCATTTACCACTGGGCAGGTAATTACTTACAGAGCAGGTTTCCCTGTTGAGAGGTGCTATTAAATCACTAATTCCAGTCAATCAGTTCTGTTGGAAAGCTTGTGCTGTATTAAATCCTTGACAATGGTAAGACCTGCAAGATGCTAATCATGCACTATAAGCATGTTGAGAAAACTCTTATGTTTAATAAGACTATATTATCATAATAGTTATTTTGTTACAGAAAGCACCTTGGAATACACAATCGATTGTACCAACCATGGTTCCACTGAAGAAAGCAATGTGATTTTGATTTAACAAGTAATTAATGAATACATAAACCCTGGCCAGAACATTAAGATACTCCTGTGCCAAATAATTTATCATTCCTTCCACGTTTACCCCTGTTAATGATAAATGTAATTAATATTTCACCATGGCATCACACCATATCTGGGAGCAGAAAGGCAACCTTCCATTTCTCCCTCCTTATAACTCTATAGTTATAGGCGCTGTCTACAACTGACAGATAATCCAGAATACAGCGTTTCTGTGCAGGTATAAATTAGGGTTTGAGCACTGCATATATTTTAATTGTAACAAAGCTTTTATCCCCTCATTTATATGTATATATTTTATATAAATATAAATATATGTATGTGTGTGTACATATGTAGATATATAAAACAAAACAAAAAAGTTACCAAAGCTCGGCCAACCATTTTTCTGATTTGACAGTATTTTGAAAACTAGCGTTTGCACTAACGTCTTGGTCTCTACAATGTCACTGAACATATGCCAGAGCTGTGGAAAGAGAACAAAGCATGTGTGGACTGTCTGCTTCTGTCCACAGAGAACAGTCCTGTGAATAAAAACAACTCAATGAAGATTTAAGTCCTAATTTTACTGCAGAAAACACTGGCATCTTTTTAAAATGCTTGAAGCATAATCAAGATATGTGTTGATGTGTACAAAATTAAATTGCAGGAAACCCTATGTTGATTTTTTTCAGGGTGACATGTCTCAGGAATCCACATATTTCAGCAAAGGGTTTTGTGAGAAAGAGTCTCTAATAAACAAATTGCCTTGGGATCCTGCTACCCAATTATTCAGAAACAGAGAAGCATCTCTTCACAGTTGTCTCCTTGCTCAGCATTCTCCAGCACGGCCACAAATTCTTCTCTCTAAATAAATTCTAACTATGCTTACTATTATCATTTCTTCTCACTCAAATAGAAAAAGAAAAAAAGCTTTTAATAATGTCATTGGTCTGACACATTTTCCTACAATCCTTATGAGAAAAATAAGTTTTGGAAAATTCTGCCAATATCCCAAAGAAAGCTCCAGTTTCTCCCCTCCTTCAGATCCTGCCTGTATTCCCTTCAATCCCACCTACAATCCTCAGGTATGTCCCAAGTCAGTATGGAGACGACCTTCAGATGGGGCACTCTGGTGAAGAAAGACTAAATAAAGCCACCTGGAACTAGGTGGTTTTGATTTCTGGGCTTGTTGAGAGCTGCTGTATATGTCTAAGCTAATTTGCGCCCCTTTGTAACCTCTCAGTGGCAAGTCTAGCCAGTTATGCTGGGCAGCATTAACACTTTTATGGGGAGCTTTGATTTAGGATCATGGTTTTATCAGGTAGGATTCACTTGTTTCCAACAGCTCCAAATATTTCGCAAATGCCCGTACCTCTCACTATTTGAATACAGTCTACAACCATTGTGAACCTCAGTCATACCCCTTCTACATCACTTCTCAGTGCTCAGATAAATTCAGAAAGATCTAAGTCCCTAGTAAATGCTAGTATTAGGTTCATAAGAAACAACTAAACTGCTAGGACCAATGCATCACTGAGGAAAATATCCCGATTCTGACAGTGGGCAGCACACAAAGCTTCAAAGCAATACATTAAAAAAATCTATCATATAATATAAACAATAGGAGCTCTTATTGACTCTATTTCTGGATTGATTCAACAGTCTTTTTTTGCAGAAGACATATCTTAACAGGAAAGGACAGCATATGCCACAATTTTAACTTGTGCTTGCAGCAGTGAATGATATTTATACCCTTGCACCAATAGCCACAGACTTATTTGCCAGCTGCTGCACTGTCACCTTGTTCTGAATCCCATAAGGAAACCTTTTCCATATTCATGAACACTGCATTCATTTCCTAAGATCTAGCAAATCCTCACTGAAGCTATGTATTATAATATAATTGATTCTTTAATTGCTTAAGATCAACAAAGCCTTAATTCACTGTAGAGAGTTGTGTGGTATTTCATTCACAGACAGGCAGCCACAAACACAAAAGACATTACTACATGTGGCTATTATTTCTATCCATTCATTATAATTGTTGAAAAGATGGGAAATATTAAATTATTGTTAGATGTGGATCTACCAATCTCCATGGGATTTTATGGGACTATATTATGATGAGTACCTCTACAGAAAAAACATCTCTGTGCTTTATAAGAAAGAAGAATGTTTATAAGAAAATGTTAAATTGAAGTGGCGGTGAGCAGCCAAGGTTAGTCCCATTCATGCTAATATGACCTTCAATTAGCGAAGCACACGTCTCGAATCCAGCCGTTTTATCAGACGAATGCTATAGAATGAGGAAATGTTGGTATCCTAGAAAAAATCTACTTTGAGGTGACCTTCTACTTAGCCAGGCTCATTAGACAAAACAAAAACGATTGTGCAGCTTCTTCCTGTCCTCTCTTCAGAAGGTTTTCAGGAAACCTCAAGTTGCAAGCAATAATTTAACCCACAGATTCATGGTAATGCATAGCAGCTTAGACAGTTAATATATTCATCTTGTCCAAGTCCCCAGAGATACTGGTTTACAGTGTTTTGTAAGTAAAAGCCAATAGCTTTTACTTAGCAGCAACAGCTCATGGCTGTTACCCTGAAAACACTGAAAATCCACTTGGGTCCAGATTTTTTAAAAAAACAAATGCTATTATGACATCCTTAAATCAGCGAGGAAGAATTCAGTGTTCCGCTTATTTTCAGGCACATTCTCAGGGCTGGGTAAGGTAGTTTTCTCACCAAACTGCCCAAATGGTCACAGAGCTCTTCTGAATATCTGGCTACTAATTTTAACGTCTAAATAATTGAATTGTAAGAGTTTTTTTTTTCTTTCTCCAGAAACACAGCACCTTTGATGTACAAATAAGCAGGGATGCATATCACATTTGCAAGCCCTGACATGTAAGCCCATTTGTAAGCCTTGACACGTTCAAAGAAGTTGTGGCTGCTAAACAAACTTTTATCCAAGTCAGAAAAGAAATAATGAGATAGTTATTTGAAATTTCTCTAATTTTTTGATAAGCCTTTACAGCAGCACCCTGTAGGCAACAGAGGTGTTGAATATAATGCTTATTTATACACAATCATATTCCATTTATATCATGTACTTGAACACAGAGAATTAAATGAGAGATCTTTAAGGTACCTAAGCAGAAACCACAAATAGAGCCAAGAGATCTTAATGAAACAATTGGAAATAAGCACTTAGGCTAAGAACACTGTAAACTTCACAGACTGAAAATGGTGCTATGCTTTCATAACACTCAGCTTTGAAGAACTGGTTGGAAAAAGAGGACTTCCCAGGGAAGGACTAAGAGTTGGCAGGGATGGAGGGGGATGCATGGAGAGAGACAGCTGTTGTATGTTGCTGTCACCTACTGAAGTCAGCTGAGCTGTAGCAGCTTACACCAGTTAAGGACTAGGCTCTGCAAGCCTAATAGAGAGGGTGACATAACTGACTGATACAATTGGATTATGATGGAGTCTCAGTGCAGAAAAAAAGCATCTAAGGAAACCTGTATATTGTTCACACATATGCCATTTCTTCCCTTAGTTTGCTAAGTTCTCAGGTGTTTCTTGGTACCTTGTTTCTTTCCAAACTTGTATCTTCTTCTGAAATTATTTCATTGGTGTCCCTCTTTGGCTCTGCTTGCCATCACTGGCACTCCTTTGGTACTCTCCCCTTGCCTGCACTTGTAAACAGGAGTCTCCAGGGCTGTACAGCTTTCTTCCATGAATGATATCAAAATAACTGTCCAGATCAACATTTAATCTGGCAAAGGGCCATTAGTCTTTAAATCAACATTTATTCCAAAGCCTTGAAGAGGTTTCCGCACCTTCATATAACATTCAGAAAATATTTACACTGCTTTCGTTAAAAAACAACAACAAAAAAACCCTTATTCATCCAGGTCCACGAATTTAAGTGTTAAACCTTCCTCCTCTTACTTGTCCAAATCACTAGTCCTCAGGTCACCAAATACTACTGTGACCACAAGTTCAGGTGTTTTGCATATTTTTGACTGGAAGATTTTTTCTTTTCCCTCCCAAATTCTATTAACTGCAGTAGTCAGAGAAATTATTTCCTTGAAATACTCTCAAATGCCCACCTTCCATTCTGTGTAATTCACACCGCAGGCCGCCTCGAAAGCACCTCCGGCAGCCGCGAGCCGCAGCTCCCTGTCCTTGCTGGTTCCCGAGGCAGGTCCGCAGCGCCCTGGCTGCGCCCTGGCTGGCAGGGCCTGCAGCGGGTTCTGCAGCGGTTCCTGCAGCAGCATCCCCATCTGCTGCCTCGCAGGGGCATAGCAGCCGTGCAAAGGAAATTTCCTTCTGCAAACACCACTGGCCTTGCAAAGCTCCCAATAACTTCATGTTTAGACTTTACCCATGACCTTTCCCATCGGTCTGCAGCTGCGAGTCCCTGAAGTCTGGCCGAAGAGACTCACGGAGCTCCTTTGGATTTCACGGGTTAACAATATTTACACGACATTTTCCTGCACAGCAGCTCCAAAAGCTGGACTTTCTCTGCATTAGTGAGAAAGAATAAGGCGAATAAGGAAGAAAGCCTCTCTGATTTGGTTATGGGTGAGCTTGGCCACTAATGTAAGCCCTGCCGTGGAGATGCACAGCTGCTCCTGACAGGGCACCGCAGTGGGAGCACCTCGGGGAGCTGGTGGAGCGCAGGAGCACGCGCGGCAGCAGGACGGGCCAGGGCAGCACCAACAGGGGGAAGCAGCTGCCTCTCCTAGAACACTACTTCTAATTTTCGCCTTCGGAGCAAAGCAATATCTCTTCTTCCTGAGATTTATTCTGTAGAGTTGCTTTCATTTATAGGCAATTGAAACATAGACCATTCATTTCAAACAAACACACACATTGCTTGGATGCGTTTGGGGCAGTGTGTAGACCCTTTACAAAAAAATGACATCCCTTCCCTTTGCAGCTATTTGACAGAATACCCTCTGACAACTTAGAGGGCAGCAACAGCCACCCACATACCACCACCAAGAAACTGCCCTCCAGACAGGGCTGAAGTGCTCTCATTCATCAACTAGTTGATTTCACTTGCTGGGGGCTGATAATCGCTCCCGGCTTCACGGTTCTTCTTACTTCACTTGTGTTTATAAGAACATCTGTGGTAGTTGCTTTTATGTACAATCACATAAAATCATGTCTTGTACACAGGTAGCAAAAGCACTTGCTTACCAGTGTGGTGCATTTGTCGAACCAGTTACGTTCATGTTGGCAGTGTACTTTATCGAAGCTGTATTGTGCATGCAGCAAAACAGTCAGCTGTTACAATGAACTGCTGTATACCCAGATTATAATATGAAAAATAATTATTCCCTATATCTATTAACTGCTCCTTATTTTTCAGGCTGGAATTAGAAATACCTTCATAGAAGTATCCACCTTGCTATCTAGATTATTTAAATAGGTTGGGTGTAACACTGCAAATATGACCAAAGCAAAAAGCCAAGGATAAATCTGATGGTTTTATCCAAATAAAGCAGTGAGGCCTCTATTTTATCTCTGTAGCAGAGAGTTGGTTGTCCAGCTGTACGCATCAACTTCGGACCTCTGGCTACAGACACTGATATCCCAAACTCCAAAGGAACCACAAGTGAAATCCCAGTGCCCGGAACCTCATTTACACTGTAAACTGCAATAGACTTTAACATTCCTGGGAGCTGACCGAACATGACCAGGAGTTTTGATGGAAAGAGAATCATATACAATGCATTATTTTCCCATTTTTTTCTAGGTCCCATTGCCTGTGATGCATCACTCTGGGAGTCAACGGATGAGTGAAAGATGGGCTCAAGACTAGGACAAACAGACCATATGATCACTGCCCAGTACTGCCCACACGTGAGGCAGTGACATTTGTGCTCTGCTACCCTACAAGCAGTTCCTGTGAAGAGTGAAACATCCCCTGAGCTACACAATGGGGACACCAGCTCATTCACAGTGCAGACCCTTTAGTGAGGCCTTGGGCTGTCAGTGCACGTGGAGACTACAGCAAACACTTCCAAACCTCACTTTTGTTCCTATTGACTAGGGTTTAAAATACAGACTTGACATCTGGATTTTTTGATTCATACAACACAGTTAAAGTTCAGTATATTGATCTGAGCTCTAAGGTTGACTTTATCCAGTGTGCAGGCAAAGTATGTGGATTTTGCAGCAAGGTGCACAACCTTGCCATGCTGCAATGAGCAGTTGTGACATCTGCCACACAGATGCTCACTTAGACCAGCCTGTGCCAGCAGGAGCGTGCGACTGAACTACTGAAAGTGATCCCACACACTGTGTTTTAAACAACTCACCTCCTCCTCTAGGATAGCCCTGGAGAGCAGTCAAATGTCACCCTCTGAGGAGAAATATGACTTTCCCCCATCATGATGGTACCTGACCTTGTCACCATTTTCTCAAAACTTCACATGGCTAATACAGGGACTTATGATATTGCACAGGACCACTCGTGATAGATTTGGAAGGGCAAGAGCCCTAAGCAATCTTCCCACACCTATGCACTCGGAGTTGAAACAAGGCTCTACTATTGCAGACATTTCATTTACTGGGGAAGTGATGGGAAACATTTAGCAACTAATCTGTTTTATTATTGCAATAAATTGTCATATAGCCTCCCAGGTATTCTCAGACTATAGAGCACTTCCAAAAGACAAGAACGAATCATTAACCCATTACACTGGAGGAAAGCAAGACAGGGACACAGTGAGTTAGGGACAGTGAGGTAGAGACAGGAAAGAGCCCAAGAGACCCTACTCCCCAGGTGAGTTCCCTATCTAATACAATACACAGCCTTCCTCTGTCACCTACCTTTTTTTTCCTGCTTGTTCAGTCGTGGAGAAATCTGTCTGATGAAATGAAACCTCTCTCCCCAGAAACATGGTAGCTGCTAAGTGAGAGTATGGCTTCACACAATCATCATGGCAAATGCCTTAGGACTGAGCCGTTCAACCTAGAGTAGAAAATATATTTTTGCCTTTTTTTTTTTTTTTTTCCTTCCCACTGGGTATAAGTCTTTCCTGTCATTTTATTGTGCTAGTGAAAGCAAGTTTCACTAGAAACTGAATCCATTTACAAATATTTTGATAAATTGAGACAGTTACTCGGAAAAAAAAAATGAATAAATATATGCAGATAAAATATAGTGTCAGGAGAACAGCTGCTGCACAGACCCACAGCCTACATGGACTTCATTTTATTTATGCCTCTTAAAGGTTACATGGGTGTCTCTGAGAAACAGAAACAAAATGAACATTATTCCTACTGGTAATAAATTAAAGAAAAATCTCAGATGATTAATCCTCCAAAATGTGCAGTCCCGCCTTTTTTTTTTTTTGGCAGAAAGATATACATGTAAAATTGTATCACCACCGCTCTTGTACACACTCACATGTCTGATTCTATAGATGCGGTTGGCAACTTCCTTTGAGACTGTCTCAATTTGTGACCTGAACAAGTCATTGTACATGTGCCTCCATCCATCATGTTTGAAGTATCCTGCAAAGGGATTGCCATTAGAAGGTAGTGTGGCAAAACTTACTATCTTCCATCTAAAGCATGGCTTGCATTTTCATGTCCTGTCTTGTTTTCTCTTCCGAATACTGAATTACTGATCTATCTGTACATCTACTGTATCTCTGCTTTCTTGTAGGGGCAGATATTATGCTGCACCTCAGTCTACAAGCAAAGCTCAGCAAGTGCCTTTCTTGCACTGAGTGACACGAATGGACAAACTGCTTCTCCATAAACAACAGCACTTACTACAGCTTCTCTTGACCAGGCACTGTATAGAGTGATGAACTTTTGCAAAAATCTATGACAGCTTATTGTACACACATACCATATTTTCTTACCTTCACAGACCCTGAGAAATGCTTTCCGATATTCCCACCCTCAAACCAACTCCAGCAAACCAGAACTTAATAGAGGAAAACCCAGTGTGCACTGTCCTTTGAGGGTTCAAATAATCTTTTTTTTTTTCGCATGATACTACGGTACATGGGTAAAAACATCCCACTTTACTGGATCACCACTTAAACGGGAAACTGAAGTGCAGGATGCTGAAACAACAGTAAGAACCACTAAGTAGCCTTTCCCAGGCAGAGCCATGTTGCACAGGAACCGCACCATGTGTCGCACAGTCCGGGATTCACACAGCGAGTTAAGTGCAGGGCATGGACTGACTCCTGCCTGCTCACAGCAAGAGCGAGAAGGAGAATGCTCTCAAGTACTGCTGTGCTCGACGGCTTCTGGTCTTCAGACATCAGCACCACAGGGCTGCTTTACCCTTCTAAATATAAGGAGCTCCCACAGAGCATGAGGTAGTAAAGAATTTAGGAGTGCCACCTCATAGCAAACAAAAAATGATAGTAAAAAGTAATCTATAAATGTCCTATTCAAATGTTCAAGATGTCTCTTACTGAGTGCTGTTCTCCAAGCACTTCTCTTGTCAATTCTACTTTGCAACTGATGAAAAGAAATATCTACAGTGTTTCATAATGACAGGGCACAGCTAGTTTAAGGCTGCTGATGAATAAGAAGGCCTTGAACACAGCTATGACAGTGCTACGTTTGTTGTTTGCCACATCGGAAAACAAATGCCAAACCACTTCATTTAGGGACTTCTATTTTTCAGTTCTCTTAAAGAACAGGAGCAAAATACTGGGATGAGAAATAAAAACATGTGGAACATCATCCTCAGCACCAGGGCCATCTTATTGGGAAGCAGAAGGCACTTGGAATCAGGGAGCTCCCAGTATTGAAATGGTGTGTGGAGCAGCCCTGTCACTCACTACTGTAATGAGAGTTGTAAAAACAGGGGGTATTTAGCCCATAGTTTCTTTTACCGTAGAAGTTGGATGGGCAACAGTTGACCTAGTATTTAGTTTAAGAAAACCATTAAAAGTGTTGGCCACTGTCATTTGGATTATCTCGCATAGTTTCTTCTTTCAAACTGGGCATTACACAGAACATCTCAGTTTGCATTTGCTGAGATCAGTGATCGCATAAAACACATTTTTGGATCAAGGTCAAAACAGTAAAAAATGTCTACATATTCACCCAGAACTGTGCAAAAACATGGCACATCAGAGCAAGAACAAGAAAGAGAAGGACTTACCATATACATGGGGTGCGGTTAGAGCCTCAGCACCTACAGGTGTCTGGTTGGAAGATGGGTTTGATTTGTAGCCCTCAGAACAGTTGGACTGCATACCACAAATCAGAGCTCACCATCTGCTCCCAAAAGGGGAAAATACTGTGTCTTTTGCCCTTATTGTAACAGCTCCACAATGAATTTTACACAGGAAAACTTTCTGAGCAGTAAAAAACCTTTGTCACTTTGTTTAATATTACATGGTAATTACATGGTTTAATATTACATGGCAAATATTACATGGGTGCATTCACCATAAAATTTCTTCCCAATCAAATGTTTTCCAACTTTAGGAAGAAACTTGCACTTCTAATTAAGAAAAGAAACTTCTAATTAAGACAAATAGCATGAGAAGGGCTTGAGAAAAATAACACTTTTACTCATAAAACTTGATGACAAGATCTGATGTGTTAAAGATAGAAGTGATTACTCTGCAATGCCTGACATACAGTCTCATGGCTCTCTCCTGCCATGTTTTGCATAGCCCATAAAGTCAACACAGCACAGATGAAGAAACAAATCAAGGATAGGACTTATATGCTTCATATTTCAATAAGGAGAATTAAAGCAGGTAGCTGCTTCCAGGCAAAGAAGGAAATAGTACTTGTGTAATATTTCAGCCCTGACCTTACTGGAACTTTGTTATACTGCAGATCCATTCCATCTCAAATTAGTGCATATGTTCACTGTCCAGATTCACCTGACTTTGAATTTGTGACTTACATCTACAATATTCAATGTCAGTTGAATATAAAAAGTTGCATTCTTAAATTACATACTTCAGGAGATCCAAATATTCTAGGGAATTTGCATATGTCTCTGTCTAGCACTGCCTGTCCCCTACAGGCTTCTACCACATGTGCTAGATCCTGTCAGTAGAGAAATATTCCTAGTCCAACTTCCTTTCACTCTCCTGATGGAGAAGAGTTCTGGAAATACTGTAACCATTTCCCCCTCCTGCAAAGTGTTGTTCTGCTAATACACTATTTTCAGAGGTAAGCCTACATACAGGATTTTTTTAAGGCACACAAAGCACATAGGCACACAAATAGAATCAGTTTCTGCTGCTCTAAACATTTCATAGTCTTTCTCTTCAGGGCAAAGCAGATAAAATGTGAAAACAAAATCAGAACAATGACATTTTCCTACTGTTATGCTCTTTGGATCAGTGTAACTATTTGAATAAAATGCAACAGAAATTCTCCCACTGCCCTCACTAGTAAACAGCTTTTAATTTATTTTTTTTTGTACATGAAACTCCAGGAGAAAGGATAACAATAAACTAGTTGGCAAACAACATATTTGAAACACACCGTGACATTTCTGGTATAAATTGCCTGATGAACATTTGAGAATCTCTACCATTTACCAGAAATCTACATTCTCAGCAAGCCTGAATGGTTGTCCTTAACCTCCTCCTCATCTGATAAAACAGAGTGACCTCATTGAATTCTTTTTTCCATGCACTATTGTTATCTGCATCCTCCTAAACTCTTCTCTCTCAATCACAAAGAAACAAAGCAACTGAAGAAGTGCGAAAATGAGTGGGTGAAAATCAGAATGTGACCCAACACGCTTAGAAAAATATCAACCCAACACACTTGGAGAAATCACATCGTACAGTCCTTTGTTTCTGGGAGCACACAGATTTGCCTTGGCGACAGAAACAGCGCTGTGCCAGAGCTGCTGTAGCACTGACAGCCTTGTGCGGGGTACAAAAGCACACAGTTCCTGTGAGAGACCTTGACATCACTGCCCAGGAGCCTACAGATTTCAGTACCATGAGAAACAGCTTGCTGCTTTTCTGTGCAGCGAAAATATTCATGGCTAGCAGCTGCTGATAAGCACTTGCCAAAAATATCAGCTTCAGTATGTGGGCAATATAAAGACAGTGACAGTGAACAGTAAACTGTTCAAGCGCCTTTCTGAGCCGAGTCTTGCTAATTACGACCAAATAAGTAGAAATAATCATTGTATTAAACCAGTCAGTTCTGATGTAGGATCCTGGGTCTGGTCACATGTTTTGTATATCCTGTGCTCAGTACAAGAGTAGGATACACTTTAACCAGTTTACTACCCATTTGTGTAATGGTGGCGTGATAACAATATTGTGCTAGTGGATGTGCTGCAGAGCCGGCAGAAAAGAGACTAATTGTTCAAAACATCCTCTACTAGCCAAAACTTAATACTAAAAACTCATTTTAGTAAATATTTGTAGTGTATTATATCAGTTATATATTTTAAGTGCTCTATGGTATGTGAATGAACGGCCCAAAGAGTATTAGCTTCATGGATTGTCTGTAATTCTATAGAGCTATCGTCTGCTTATTACTCAACACTATGGAGCAAACAAAAGAATCCCAGAAAGCTGAGAGCTGCTTGCTCCACTGGACTGTCCTGCTGTCCTGCAGAGTGTGTGATATCACCTCTCACCCTGTCTACTCTCTAAAATACTTTGAGATATTAAACCTTAAAAATGGCTCAACAATACGAACACTCATAGTCTCCATACTAGTCACAGTTCATGAGCTACGAGTGCACTTAATAGAATTAAATTAAGCTTAGGAAAGGGTTCTTCCTTTATTCTGTTTGTTCATATGTACTCTGTAGGAAGTGTTCGTATGATCTAGGGATAAATCAAAGCAACCTGAAGAATGCTAGAGGCAGCAAGCAGCTGGAAATAGAACCTTTGCTGGGTCACCACATGAACTGTCAAGGGAAATGTTAAGATAAACTTTATAAATGCACACTTGGAGACACAAGATCCTCTTTTCCACACTCGATTTCTATTCTTGGACCTTTAAGGTTAATATTCAGGTAAAAACAAAGCTAATCTAAAATAATATCAAAATCATCATCCCTTGACTGTCCTATGACTTTCATGCCAGCTCCTGTAGAAAGGACCAAAGGGGTGGGATTTGCAGTGAAGCCTTAAAATTTGATTAAATTTTGTCTTCCTTACAGACCATCCTGTTCTTAACATCACACATCATAACATCATCTCTCTGCACTAGAGAACTACCTGCAGTGAGGTAGTTCTCTATGTTTAAAAATACTATGTATAAAAATACCAGTAACCTCTCCACATACCTGTGACTACGTAATGTACTGCAGGAGATAAGCACCAAGCACTGCTGATGGGGTAGAGGGAAGTGCCCCTATAGCCCAGACCTCCATCCAATTCTGTTTCTGAATCAGAAACCATTACCTCACAGAAAACAAAAAGCAAAACAGTAAATGAGAAAGAAATTATGGGCAGTAAACAAACAAAACAAGGACTTTGTCCTCACAGCTCAAAGCAGAACCCACTTCTGCCAACAGTTCAGCAATATTCAGTTTCACAGTTTTCTTCAAGGCCAAATCTGAGAAAGAGAGAAATTAAAGTTCTCATAAAACATGCCCATTGCATGGAAATCTCCCCAACACACAACGTGAAGTACTGTATATTTTCGAAAGCTATCAACTAGATCTAGTGCACACCGATGTTAACAGAAAGTCTCCTACAGTTTTCTTAGGCTATTCCTAGGTTGTGTGTTTTAACTCTTCTCCCCCTTACAACAGAGAAGCTCGGTAAAGTTGAGAGGTTCTCCTTGCTTTGTTCCTCTCCTGGCTGCAGGCAGTGTGCACAGAAGCATCTTTCTGTCTTTTCCCATGTTCATCTTTGATGGGGACTTTATTAAGCCCTCCTGGTTGTTACTGCTCAATAACAGGTTTAATGACTGACAGTTGTTCCTGGTTGTGCTTAAAAATGGTGGTTATATAAAGAATTCACATTAAATTGACTTTAAGCCATGCACAAGAATGTAGGAGCAATAATAATAACAATAAAAATAATAACAAATCAGAATCAGACTGGCATTTTTTTAAGCTCTAAAGAGAGCAGATATCACTACTCATAGTAATCCAAGTTAAAATATAATCTTGAATGATCATCACTCTTTATATCATTTTCACAACCAAAATGCAGAGTGAACTGAATAAAATGTCATTATTCTATATTTATAAGAGATGATAAAAACATAAATACAGTGTTAAAAAAAAAGTTTCAGTGGTTATCAGAAGTAATTGACAGCAGCAGATCAAAATCCAAACATTACAAACTTCTGTTTTATGTCCTGGGGGAGATGACTAGAACATATATGTAATCTAGCATTTTAAAAGTCAAAGACCAAAACTTTGGTGATTAAATGCCCCACTTAACCCTGGGAAAAGCTTTCAGCATATTCTTTTCCCTGTAGCATTACAGAGTACATTTACAGCATGCAATCTCTAATATATATATTTGCAAAGTATCTGAAAATGAGAACAGATATCACCGAAGAATGGACATTACAAAGACCATTTACAGTTTTAAAGTGCGGCAGATGTATGACCAACAGTCATCCTTTCCAAAGCAATTTTCTTCCTTTACTACTGAAAGGTTTCATCTTTTTGGATAAGACAGAAAAAAAAAAAAAAGAAAAGAAAAAGAAAAGAAAAGAAAAGAAAAGAAATGTAGGAGTCTGGGGTTTGGAGGGCTTTTTTATTTTTTCATTTGTTTCTAAACCAGAAAAAAAAACAAGGTTTCTCACAATCAGTCTCATTTGTAAGGAGGAAGCAGAGATGGTACCTTTGTCTTCTGGCTGTCAGAAAGTTTAGTTTGATTAAAATAAGAAAACAAGCTTATAGTAGTCCAGTAAAAACTGCCCGGTCTCATTAGCATTAGAAATGTTGTTTAGATCAGAGTATTTAAGAAAGGCCTTACACAACTCTTTCCAGCCAGGCTTTCAGTGATCTTTTGTGAGCATCATGGGACATGCTACTGCACTATTCCCTGCTTTGACCATTTTCAAAATCCTTTTGCCAATCCTCTGTTGTTTTAAATTCATCCCTACCCAACTGCTCAACCACATGCTGCCTGCTCGCTCCTGCTCCATTTCATCTGCCACTGTACCCAGCCCCTTCCCCTGGCTAGGGGCTGCTGCCACAGCTGTCGGCACAGCCAAGGAACAGCGCCGCTGAATTTTGCAGGAGATGAGAAAGTACAGAGCCTTGGTTTGCCAAGAGGCCTTCTACATTTTCTCTTTCAGAGGTAGCCCCCTTTTTATGAGGGTTTCTAAATGCGAAGAGGGGATGTATGCAACTGGGGAGGCATGCAGATGTCTGTGTAGGACAGCCCTCTCTCCTAAATAAATCCTCCTGATAGACAGCTTCTGGTTCAAATCTAGATTAATAAAGTGGCTACTGCATAGAATTACAAGATATTTTGAACGACAATTTACAAAAAAGGAGGCAATCCACATTATAGTAGAAGAGGATGCTGACTCCATATTAATGCATCTCTCATACCTCGACAACAGGAAGAATAATATAATTTTCTTCAACACACCAGCTTCCCATAAATCTAGACTACCAGCCTATCTGTTTAGTGCCATGGTATACCCCTAAATATCTGAGCATCTGCTAGGTACTTCTGGATTTATTCACTGACTGCCACAATGAGGCAGTAGTAAGTTGTGGTGAACATGGTTATTTACAGCACAAATTATGTTCAAGTGCTAACTAATGCTAATTTGACTAGGACCATTTTGGACATCTGATAATCATAGCTCTTAACTCTTCAAAAATGACCAGATTTGGCAAATACTCACATAAATAAAAAAAAAATCATCTATTTCCCCATCTATTATGAAATTTCTATGATAAGTTTCAAAGAAAATTAAATATCTACATTTTCTTTAAGTAGTAACCAAGGCCAGGAGCTACTGAGGACTGATTCCTAAAAGTAAACATATATTTGCCTTAATTGGGATTGTCGAATGGGAAGAGCTAGGAGGAAAACATGTCTCTGAGTATACATTTGTATGTTGAGTTACACACTCATTTGGAAGATAAAAAGATAACTAACTTTTTCCCTTGTGATAGACAAAAACTGTTTCCAACAGAAAGGGTGAGGAAGAGGAGGAACCAAACTCTCTGCTTTCATCCTCTGCCTTTGGGCCCTGCTAACTGTACTCTCCTTCACCCCTTGCAATTTCACTAAATGAATGAGAGTGGTGAAGAAAAACAGCTTAGAGATCTGGTGGGTTCATGTGAGAAAGCTGATGTAGTAAACTTTCTCAATCAGGATTTTTTTTTCCTAGCAGAACAAGCTACATAATTAGGTTCTAGAAAGGGGGACTTTCAAGCTACACTGTCCCCAAATATTTGTCATTTGACCTAGATGGCAGCAAGTGAAAATTCCTGTAAAAGTAAAAAAAAAAAAAAAAGCTGATGCACTTTTCCTGGGTCATGCTGCTTCTGTGCACTAGCAAAGAGCTGGTCTGTCACTGCTTCTGGCACCTGTGGAACAGCAGAAAAAGGAAAGTTCTGCACGGGGAAAGGTAGCGTAGCAGAATGAGGCCAGTACAGTCACCCCCAAATAGAAGAGTAACGGCTGCGGTCACGTCTCATGTGGCTGCCACGCTGGGCAAAGACCTACGGGTCATTTTCCACAAAGAAACATACTTAGATAATCTTGCCTCATATTTGAGGAACTGCCTTTGTCCTACATGTCTCTGTTTTAACAACAGAAATAGAAAAAAAAAAAAAGAGTTAAGAGCTAATTCCAAAGAAGCCCTTCTTTTATTTGGTGGATGACATTCACTTGTGTTTACCTGTGCTTTTGTACATTAAAACATTTCACACGAAGTTGAGGCCTGCCTTCTCCAGAAAACAAGCCACCCAGCAGCATGTCTCGAGGCACAGCTGCGACGAGCACAGTGAAGCCTTTCCCTCGTACCGCACTTCCCAGAAGCTGCCTGGGAGGGTTAATACCTCTCACATAAAAATCCTGCACTTACTGCCACCTAAGGGAATTCAGTAAGAACTTTTTTTTTTTTTACTAATGAAATCACATTTTAAGGACTCTAAAATAATCTGATCTTATCAAAAAACAGACAAACATTGCTATAGCAGAAACATGTAGAGGAAAAACATGGTTTGCTACTTGTCTTCCAAAAACCATAGAAGACTGACAATTATTTCCATTAATATATTTGATGGCAAATACATTTCTGAAGCTCTGAACTTTGCATTGAAGATTTCATTGCAGTAAGTATAGGATGTATCACAAGCAGTTAAGGGCAGCAGAAGTCTTCTGCAAAACGACACCTTATTGTCATCTACTTTTAAAGCTGGAAGCTCAGACCTGCTTGTAATGGCACCTCGGCTTTACAGTTTACTTGTAGAAAAAGAGATTACTGGGACTTCTGTAAATTTCCATATTATACTGACAGAAAAAAAAAAAAGAGGTTTTTACCGGCAAAATTTCTTCTGCGACTGTTAGCAGTACATGGGGTCTTCATCCATCTCAGCAGCAGGGGACTCTTAAAAGTTAGAAATCTGCTCAAGTTCTCTGATAAACTACAAAAATACATTTTAAACAGAGTTTAAAGAGTTCTCTTTTAAAAAGACTGGCATTTGTGTCTGCACTGCAAAAGAGGCTTTTCTAGATCAGAGTTGGACTCTGAGCAATAGTCTAAAGTCTCTCTCTGTCAACAACAGAAAAATCACTCAACACCTACTATTGAGATCAGCAAAGTCATTTTCTGTGCACTTGATTTTCATCTATTCCACCTTTTAATTGGACAATTCAGAGGACTAAATGGCAAAAAATTTCTCCAAATAAAGAATCTACACTCATAACAGAAGACAAATTTACTCTTGCTTGTGCTAACAACATACAACAAACATTCTGAAACCCTCTTTCTGCTTTCCACTAGTATCTTTTCCCTTTAAGCACCATGCATTTAGCAAATAAAACCTTTTCCTAAAACCACTAAAGAAAACACACAGAAAATACACCAGTACTTAGCACTGCTGCTCCTTAACAACACATGTGCTGATGTGATTGAACACAATGTTAGATGATTAGTTGTCAAAGATAATTAAGAAATGTGCAGCTTAATTCAGGCAGATCAAACACAACATTAAAATGCCTCAACTGAAAACTGAACCTTGAAATAGAATGGTAAGTGGAAAAAAAAGTATCATCCATAGAGAAAAACTGTTGAAATGTTGGGATATTTTATTTCTTAATGCAATAAAGATAATTAACAATATGTACTCGATTTTTAAAATAGCAGCAGCCCAGCCAACTCTAAGACTCATTAAAGTTCAGCAAACCATTTGAAAATGTAACTAACAGTTTTCATGCACAATTGCTTGGTTGTTCAAATGGTACATATGACTGATGCATTTAGGGTGAAATTTATTGCTCTTGGGGAAAACTATGCATGGATCTATGAGGTATTACATACTTGTAACAGAAATAATTGGAAATTGTGTAATACTTTAGCAACATAAGTACAGAATTTGCAATATTTATCTCATGCTTCAGAGAGCTTCTCTCTAAAAGAGTTATTGCATGTATTCCACACACCAGTACACCAGCAGCATGGGCTGAAGGCCAAGCACGCTAACACTGGGGAAAAAAATCTTTATGCAATGAAAAAGAATATCGTTAAATAATTTTAGCTAAACATCTTGTGCTTGGATTTTTAAAGAGCTGAGAGTATGTGTCAGATGGGGGAGAATCCATGGTGATACAATAAAAGTGCAGTTTAAGAATGACCTGCCTCCACATCTCCCTCCATTAGAGCTACTTTTCTCTTAAGCTGTCCCCTCTGTTTGCTTCTCAAATGCTTTTGAAGAAAAAAACCCAAAAGTTCTTGACAGTGCTACTAAGGCAAGTAACTTGTGCTTCCCCCTCCCTTCTCCTCATGTCAAACATTAGGTATGTAAACTGAGAGAATGAACCAGTTTGAGTACTCTCTTCTCCTGATGGCATTTGTAACTGTATCCTCACACATGCACTTGCTTGACCTTCACAGGATGATATAAGCTAGGCCTGCCCATGTCCTCATGAAAAATGAAGAGAAATAGCTGTGTTAGTATAATCCTAAACCAGCCTTAACAGAGCCAGCCGGGAAAATGAGGTTAATAAACCCAGGCAAGCTAACCATAGCTATATGGCTTTTTTTAAGCTAGGACAGAATGTAAGCAGAACTTCCTCATGTGAGAATGGGTTCAAGAGACCATGTAGACCTACTGTGCAGACACAGTAATGCACTTTGTCTCTGTAACATGGTAAGGAAGTGCTCCAGGAAAGGAAATGCAGTCAAACTCAGAGACTGGCCCTGGAGACATGGAAAACCTCTGGGAAAGCTCTCAGCCTGTTACCATCAGCCATCTCAATTGGGCATGCTGCCTCCTTGTACACTGCTCTCTTTGTTCTTCCAGAATACTCGCTTACATTACAACCAATACCATGGTTGTAACCGCAATGGAAACCAACCTGAACATTGCTAATGACTTCGTTGTCAGTCCTGGCCTATGCCTGTATGGAGTCTCTTGCCTAGGAAAATAAACCAGAAGAGCGCCAGGAAGACGATGCCCGTGCCTCTTCCCACTCTTCAGTCTCCTCTGAGGAGAGGATCCAGAGTACTCTCTCCAGCACTAAGGGAAACCGAGCAAATGGCTTCCACCTAGGACACTAAACCATTTGCAGCTCTTTTAGTGCTTACTCACTCACTCACTCACTCTGAAACCAGTTACAGCCTGTGGAAGGGGTGCCTGAGACTAAGAGGAAGGGAGGGAGACTAAGAGGGAGAGCTAAAAGAGAATTTGTCCATAGCTTTGGTAATGAGTCCCACTTACTAATATGCACAAGATATTAATATGACTGATTGATTATCTATAATGCAAGATTAGTTGCTAGGAAGGAAGGGACTGGAAGGTCTTGATGAGAAACTGGAGATCTTTAAGAGGAGACATTGGTTTTTGGTGAGAAAT
Source organism: Tinamus guttatus (assembly GCF_059628265.1). Lineage (NCBI taxonomy): Eukaryota > Metazoa > Chordata > Aves > Tinamiformes > Tinamidae > Tinamus > Tinamus guttatus. Next base: position 4,783,958 of record NW_028288923.1, read on the forward strand.
TGGAGGAGTTTAAACTGCCATGCAGAGAAGATTGGATAAAAGGCTGTACACAGCCGTGAATTTTGATTCATTGCTCTGACTCTCACTTCCTATGCCTTCTTGGACCAATGTCTCGAACACCATCTACTACCTTCTACCATTTCTGATTTGTCTGTTCGGACTGCAGAGTCACGAGGCAAGACTGTTTTACCCAGCATCAGCACGGGCCCTTGCACAACGGAATCCTTCTTTTACCTAGAACCTAAGATACACAGACACAGATGTGCAGGAGGGATTGCTGCAATGGAAGCTGCTTGCTGTGAGGTATGAGCAGAATGAATGATGTAAGAAGCATTAAAAGCTTCACCTATGGTCTAGTGAAGGAGCAAACTTCCCTCCCACCTCCCCCCAGAAACTAATGGATACAGAAACATATGAAGTATCCCTCACATCATTAGAAGAGCTCTTCCTTGTTAAACTTAAATGGACTTTTCCCCGATCAATTCGGAGAATTTTCTTTTAGCTCCATGTATAATTACACATACAATAAATTAACAAATATAAAAAACTGCCTGTTCTTACAAAAACAGCTTAATTTGGCATGCTCTGCTGCATGCCTCTAAACAATCCATTTTTTTCAGGCCCTGCATAAACCAGCAGCCTCCTCATTGTGCAAGTAATCTTATAAATAACAGCAAATTAAATTTGGCATTAACTGAGGTGTGAAATTTTTAAGCTGTCTCCTAAAAAAGAGACATCAGGATCAGATAGGGGCTGTGTCCTCTTGCCTCCAAGCACATGTCTCTATTTGGAAAGGAAAACTGATCAACAATCATCAAACTGGGCAGAAAGAAAAGGATGCTACAAATCTCTGCACTCTGCAAAAGTCACAGTTTTTTTTGAACTGCTCTTTTGAAATCCACTGATTTTGTTGCTTAGCCTGATTCTACTGAGCTATTTCTATTTATTCTCTTCCTTAAGCCTGCCCATTTCTGCATGATGCCTATGTTGCTTTGCGGATTTGGTAGAGCATGGCAGTCATTTACATCACCTACTTGGAAAATAGAAAGTGCCGGACCGTCCAAACTGCTCTATCCAGTTCCTTTCAGTAGTTGTCAGTGACCTGTTCATATCCCTCCCCTGTAAACACACAGCAGTTGCAACGGAAGATCCTACTGAGAGGGACCTCAAGCACGGAGTGCCTTCCCTTCCCCACAACCTGAAGCCACTGACGAAAGGGGCAAGCAGCAAAACCCTTGGGTATTTTCAGGGCTCCCTGCACCTGCAGGGAGTCACAGAGCTGCTTATTAGGATGATGAGACTAAAAGACTTTGATGAGAGACAGAAGAAAGTAGGGAAGTCCAGTTTGTGATATGGCAACATACTGATACTTGCAAATATAAACATACAGAATCTGCTTTTTACTAAAATAAACTCAAAAAAACATACAAAAATAGAAACAATTAAGGCATATTTGCTACCTAAAAATCTAACAAAATACTTAATATGCTAAATTAATTTAAATACATATTATAAACACAATTAAACTGGAGAACAAGACAACTCAGGAGTTCTGAAGTTCTATTGCTTTCTGGACAGAAGTTCTTAGAGAGCTCTGAATTGCATTGATTAACATTTCAAATCTAAATGAATATCCCTTGAGTAAGTGGAATCAGCTCTCCGTCTGTACAGTGTTTTCTACTTACAGTAGCTAAGGATCTGAGGACCAGACGTTGGATTGGCATGTCCACTTCATTTCAAAAGGAGTCTGACAGTGCAGTATCACTTGAATAATGAAGGACACATCTGGCAGAAGATTGCTGAGGTTGGCTAAGTTTCTACAAGGTCAGCTCATCCTCTAAACTTCCGTCTGCTGAAAATTAAGAAAGAAGTTTACACTGCAACAAGCAAAATCAAATGATAGATTTCTTTTTTTAATTGTTTTGTTTGTAAATTATTTTATATTGTATAAAAATACATGGAGCACTATAGCATTGTTCTGAGACACTTCTGAAATACCTAATTAGTTATGCATACCTATTCTAAAATATGAGTCTTTCTCTTTTATAAGGTAGCGGAGAAACTAAAATCTACCACAGAATGCAACATTGTACCCCAATACAATGCTTTTCAAGTGTTAGTCTTAGTAGCCAGGATAATCTCTATATCTAGTGGAAACAATGCCTGTATTGTAACATATATTTAATTAGTACTTTTGATAGACTTCACAGAAGGCTAATACCTGCTCAGTATGAAGTGTTGCAGCTACTGTCTTTACACAAACCATTATCACAGATATTACAGAAAAAATCTGAATCCTGATAGGAAAAATTTTCTAGATGAAACTTTGTATGTTGAAAGATGTAATAGATAATTTTATGAACTCTGAGTAACATAAAAATGAATATTTTTGTGATTTTAATAGTTTAATGAGTTTAATAGTTTAAAAACTATTATTTTTTATCACTAGTCATACCAATCTGCAGTATGCAAAGAAAAATTAGAAAGAGGTAAGGTTAAGATCAAAATCCCAATATTCTTTTGCATTCTAACAATTACCCAAAAGAACCTTTCTTCTGCAATAATGGAAATCAGCTATGCACATTATAGCTCAGTGCTTTAACTGCAAGAAATCTTCTCTGAGTCTGTGCCATCTAAAAAAGATGACTCAAATACTTTTTGCAAGCTAGCTTATTCTCCATAGTTTGAAGATTTCAACTTCAATACCCCTTTGTTGCTGTGCTGGTGGCTTTCTCCTTCTCCATTTGGTAAGCATTGATTTTCCATTAATGCTCTTGTCAGTTCATGAACAAACTCCTATGTCTCATGAAGCGATAGAGAGAAGAGCTCCCCCTCAGAAGGATGCAAATCCAAACACTAAACCATCAGCAGGAACAACATTAATGCCCTCTGATCCTCTGCTCCTGCTAGTTTGCTTTTCTTTGAAAGGACAATGCGAAATAGCTATCAAGGGAAGGGGTCAAAAACACCATCACGACCTGGCTGTATTTAGTTCCACTTTTGATAGCTTCATGATGTCTGTGCCAGGAGACATGAAGGCTTGAGAGTAAGCTCTTCTGCCTGGGATTGACTGGCTCCTTCTGTGGAAGGACTTGGTGCTTTTTGCTGCTCTTCTTCTTTCTTGGCATCTATTTTCTGTGGGGGGGAAGGCGTGCTTTGGAGAGGAGGAGAATTCCAAAAAACATAAATGTACAAAGAAATCTGATGAGCATTTTTGCTTCTTGACTTTACCTACCACTCTCAGTTTCATGCTGTAAGGATGGTGTAGGCCCTCCTTTAGGCCTAGGATACTGTAGACTGAACTTAACTTCTTTGTTTCCAACTGAAACTGCGCTTTTTCCAATTATTTTTTTTAGATCTCCAAAATAATCTTAGTCTTAAAAAGCAGTCTAAAAGGGGAAAAAAGGCACACTTTCACCACAGAAAGTTCTGATACACTGGCACAAGTTAAGTTATAATGCCAAATAACACTCCATTTTTTGAAATACTATCTGAAAAAGTGTCTCATTTGCTGTGTGTTTAGCTGCTCCTCCAAAGCACATACAGAGAACTAGTCAAGCTGCTTTTGTCCTGGGAGGTTCAGGGGCACCTTATATGTCCTACCATAGAAAACATGTTACCACTCAAGCAATGTGTTACCATGGAGAGAAGCCACTTCATGCTTTGTTCACGTCGCACTTCTTGCCTTTGTTTTTCTACCTTGAAAGCAAGGACACTATATTCTTCAATATGTGGAGAGTACCAAAAGCAGACTCACTTTAGAATCACTTCTGTTTAATTTTTTTTTTCTGTTCGGAACAGAAGATCTACAGTCAGATTGAGCATGACAATTCGTGCTAACAGTCGATTTCTTCCTTACTTCTAACTTGGTAACTGACTTTAAAACTATCATTTTGCTTTCTTGACAGACAAATACCCTTAGCAATTGTTTTTGACAATGTCATCCTTGCTGACGTCACTCAGAGCAAAACAAGTATTTGGATGCAGAAACGTAGCTATGAATGCGACCAAATGTGGTGATTCAGCTATTCATCACTCCCCACAACAGAGCTCAGCTGCACTTTCTTTTCTAAGACGCCATGGCCATGCTGCTGCCTCACAGCAGGGGACTTCCCTGCCTTCCAAGCAGCAGCTGGGGTGGCTGGAAACCTCAGAAGTTTACTGCAATGTGAGCTGAGCTTACAGATTACTATCCTCTACTGTATCATGGAAATAAATTATTACAGCAAAGAGCAGTTACTGGGGCTCCTTTGAGAACTTCAGGTGTTCCCCTCACTTTAGGTGGCCTTCAGATTCCCTTCAGTTGCCAGGAGGTACCTGCAGAATCACTTGGGATGGGCCTGCCTCACTGTGTACTGCTGCCATGGGCTTTCAAGTGGAGTAGATATCAAGACTTTCCAGAGACGTGTCGAGTTAAAACCCCAGCTGAACTGCATGATGCAGCCCACTCCATCTCAAAGCTGTTTCAAGTTACCACCAGACTCAGAAAGACAACTCTGCATCTCCTCGGATCAAATATTCAGGATTTTCTTTCTTGACGCTAGAATTCAAACAAATGCAATGACTGCTGAGAGTCCAAGAACCACAGGATTCCACAAGCTCTGGGACTGAGCACAAAATACCTATATTTTAATACAGCCGCCCAACACAAGATTACAGGGTTAGCTCTATATTTTCCTACTTTATCTTGTTTAAAAGAATACTCTGGTTAGCAAATAATTATATAGCAAACATTAAAAGGACAGTCTTAAAGCAGAAAAGATTTTAGTTGCTGGACCTTGCTTTGGCTTCTCTATAGGAAGCTCCTCACATTTTAAGGTTTCTGGACAATAACCAACACTACTTGGGCTGCCCTGGACACATATCCTACTCAGTGTGCAAAATACACAGACAAGGTGTCTGCTCTGCAAGCTACATCCCTACAACCACGAGATGGCAGGCCGAGCAGAACAAACTCAAATTGTCGAGACAGCAGTGGAAAACCAGAGCAGTACCATGGGGCTCCAGAAAATGACACTCTTGTTTTACACAGACACTTAAGAGAGGGGATCTCTGACACCTTTATCTTCTGTGTTTTGCCAGGTGAGTACAGCAGTACTGAGCTGACATGAAACAGGATGGATTTACCAACTGGGCATGTGTTAAGTCTGGAGCACAGCAGAACAAATAGGTGCTACTGCGGGGCTCTATGTGGGGCCTGCTTGGAGGGACACTCCTTGAGAGTACTGGTCACATTTCCTGCCATGGAGTGGGTGGCTGGTGCAGCAAGGATGAAGAGAGGTTGAAGAGAGGCAAAAGGGATAGTATCAGGAGGTGATGTGAGGGCCCCAGACCCAGTTTGACAGGAAAGCACACTGAAAGGCCACTACCACTGCAGAGAGAACAGCTCGTATTTCTGTATTTCTATTCCATTTACTAAAAAAAAAAAAAAAAAAAAAAAAAAAAAAAGGCACCGACTGCTTATGCTTCTGATGCTTCTGAAAGCTTGAAGAAAAGCTAAAAGCTAATTTTGCAGGGGCATAGCATGTATAGACCAGCTAGCCATGATGACAAGGGAGGTAATAAATACTGTTCTTTTTCCCTGAAGATGACCTGCTTAACAGTAAGGGAAAAAATATTTAGAAGGTATCAAGCAAATATGCCCTAATGTTTGCTTCGGTGGTAACCCTCCTGGGCTAGCCAGGAATCTCTAATCCCCTATACACATGTTTAATCACATCAAGCATATCCTGTATCATGTATCCATGTATCAAGCATACATCCTACATCAAGTTGTCTATTCCTTACCCCAGAATCTGAGAAGTAAAGACAGTTCAGTAACTTGAATTCTCAGACAGCTGTAGGATCAGGAACAGAATCCAGATGTTCTCATGGTCAGGCAGAGTACTTAGCTACGAGAAAAATGTGTGTTAGATTTTGCCAAACATTTCCATACTAGATCTAACAATTTCTAACACTAACTTTAAAATGTTCTTTTCAATATCATAATTGAATCTGAACTTTGAATTTTAAAAAATCCACCATCATTCTCCTTTCTAGCTCTCATTACCTGGATCCACACCACGAAATAAAATTCTAAAAAGAAAGCAACCTCTATTCCTAAGGTTCCTCATAAATTTTCCTTCTAATTGGGATGAAAATGTCTCAGCAACTACTCTATTGCTACATCTGTATCATATAACTGGCTTATCTATGAACACAGTCTACAAAATGCAGAAAAATTACAATTATTATTTAATTGGGTTGCCAGAACCTCATATCTCATGGTGTTAAGTGCTGTACATAAATTCAAGCAGGAAGACAGTCAGTGTCTGACAGTAGAAGACATGCGAAATGAATATGTAAGGGAAAGATAAAAAGAAATAGCCAAAAAAAAAGAGTGTAAATAAGATAGCCTTGAAATGAACAGGTGAAAATATAGAATTTTCCAGACTGTTATTTGACATATTATTTATGTCATGTAACTTCTCTGTCCTCTCAGTTACTCACTGGTAAAATGGAAATAATACTTAACATATTTTAATAATAATATTTAACCTCATGAAGCATGATTAAGTGCTTACAGCACTTTGCAATCATTTGCTTGACAGTATGGCTGTGGAATACCAGTGCAAAGACAAACTGTGCAATATTTACAGTTGATATGGTATTAACTAAGCTCATCTTTTCCTGTTTTTAAAGTTTTAACTAAGCAATGCTTAATGGAATTTGCTAGACTAACTGCTTGTGTTGTCTCTGCTGGTAATGCAAAAGCAAACGGCTGTAAGTACGGTACCCTGAAGGCAGACATTAGGAGTTTCTCTGTTGAATCCAGCAGAGAAGTTTCTTGCATCTCCGTTGAATGCCATCATGCTGTGATTAGTTAATCATTAAGTACATAGTGCTTTTAATTAACTGCCAACTCTGCTTGGGCATCTGTTCTGAAAATCACATCCGATCATGCTTTTCCCAGTCTGTGGCTACGGAGCTCTTCAATAATACAGTTGTTGCTCCATTCTCCAAGTCTCTGCTGCAAGATAGCTTAAGTCCAGAGTGTCCTACATTGAATGAAATATAAATTATCTTTATTTCCAAGGGAATCAAAGTAAATGGGAATTAAACAAATTTATTTGCCTCAACGGGTAATAAAAGCTGCTATTAAAAAAGCAGATCAGACCAATTAATATATATATTTTTTCTAATAGAAGCATGAAGCTGGAATAATATTTTTATAGTTCATTTCCAGCACATAATTTCATGGGCTAAACGATTTTTACAGAACACCAATCTTTAACTGGAGAACATTATGAAAGGGGGGAAAAAGACTGATCATAAATACAACTGCTTATTATTGCAACAGATTTGCAAAAGTTTTCATCTGGCTTGAGGTGAGAGAAAGACACAGCATGCAAACGTTCCCTTACAAACACTACATTTCCCCATCTACTTCAACTTAACCTCTGCATTTACCGGTGTTTCCAAAAAGCTCCTTTTAGTTGTATTTTAAAACGAATTTATAGATGACTTTTTCTAATGCTTCTACATCTTTGTACAATAATAGGAACAAAATAATAGAAATAAAATAGTAGGAAATAAATAATAACAGGAAAATAATAGGAATAAAATTGGTAAGATGGTAAGGTATCTTAGGGAGCACATGCTGTTTTAAAAGTGACAGGGAAAAAATCAAAACTGGAGCAAGAACACACATTGAAGAGGGTAAGGCAGGGTTATCTTCCACTGTCACTCTCAGTCTGGTTAAAATCTAGAACAAGTGATGAGAAGATGACTGCAGCCTTTAATGGCATTTCTGAAATGAGCTAAGGGCAGGGATCAAAGCGGCACTCACTGTGGGGCCGGATTCCTCACACGTTCTAGCTTGTACTAGAATAGATAGACCAGAAGGTTAAAGATGCAGCATGTGCTTTATGGCAAGAGAAGCAGCTCTGCCGTAAGGCATCCAGCTCCATTACCGCTATGGGCACTGTGTGCCAACATCTCTGCATTGGCACTATTACTAGTACCATTACTTCTGCCTCCAACATTAGCAAACACACAGCTAGCCAGAAACGAAACATCTCAGCCAACACTCCATTCTTCCACATAAGAAACTGAGGACAAGATGCTCAGTCAAACAATGTATGTGCATTGACCACCCAAAGATTCCTGCAATGCCTGGGAACACAGACAGATTAAAAATCCAGAAGAAGGGTCACACGACTGACTCTATTCAACCAAGATTCCTGAGTATAAGCACAGAACATATAAAACCTGCTGTACGGTGCTGTACTGCTGATGACCTCCCTGCTTCCACTCCATCTCAGAGCTGCTACTTATCACATATGAATTTAGGTGAGTACAAAGGTAAAAATTTATAAACTGCCCATTATTTCTATATATAAAGTGTATGTCAAGGAAAAGGGCATTCCTTGTCAAGCACTAAGAAAAGAATAAATCATGATTAAGCATTAAACCTCTAGGTCTTTTTGTAGAGGAGGTAAGAAATTCCTCTAAGCCTTGCAATGTATAATAAAACATTAAAGTTAAACAATAGCTAGTCCATAGCAGATAGGCAGGTAATGATTATTGTTAATACAACAAACACCCACGGTCACATACATATTTTACATAACAACCCTTTCTGAACAAGTTCAAAGTAATTCTCCTGTTTTCTTTGAAAACACCATTGCAGATGTCAAGATGTACCAGTACACAGGAAAGAGGTATTTCATAACAGAATAAAAACATGCATTTCTAATTGTTTCCATATTGAGCTATACTGAGGGCAGTACTTTTATGTATTGAGTTCAAGGTATTCACGGGAATAGGCTGCTTACTGATGACATCAGAACACTGTCACTCCAGCAACAACCTGTTACCATGGCAACCTCTGCCTTTACAGCCCAGATGTTGAACATGGATGAGGAGGTTAAAAATCACCATTTGGAGGTTTGCTAGTTAAAAGTTTGCCAATACCCGATGCAAGAAGCAACAGGGAGACAGCTGTGGAAGGGGAGTTGTGCAGTGCTCCAGAGCGGCTTTCTAGCTAGCACTGGGCAGCTGCGATTTGTCTCTAACCAAAAAGTTCCTGGGGCGAGCAGGCTTTCAGATAAGTCCTTAAATGTCACAGCAGCTAGAAACAGGTCTCAATTTTGTGATTTGGGACTGGCTTTATAGATGGACTGCTGCTACAGCTGGAATAATATTCCTTCAAAACATAGAGGTTTGGCGGGGCCCGGAGTCTTGATGCGCTCAGAGCACAGAACACACGGACTGTGAAGCCAGTTTGGTATGTTATAAAGACATGTTCTTGGAAGTGGATTTTTTTTTCTCTTGGCTGCAAAGAATTACAGGATATGAGATAAAAACATCTGCCTTTGCAAGCAGTCACTGTCCATACTGTGACTATTGTCAGATGAAACCAGTCAGTTGCAAAATGCTTCAAAACTAGGGGCAATGCATTTCTGTCCCAGTCAGAATTTTATTCCTTTTATTACCTGTATGTGAAACTCAGAGGCTCCTGAATAATGTCAAAATAAAGCCATCAATGCGCCCAGTAGCCTGTCCTCAGCAGGACATTAGATAATTTGTTATCTTGAACCACAGATCTACTCAGCTAGTTTTGTCCCTAACCAATAAAGCAAATGCTTGCAGTCAACATTCAGAGTAAATCAAATTCCCTATATTAGAAAGAATCATAAAACCAATGCGCTCAAAGTCCATTCTTTGATATGAATCAACGGAATATTTTTCCATTTTGCATCACAAACCTCAGCTCACTTAGATGTTTGGAGGGTCACATTGCCTGCTGAGGTGTAAGGGTGGCCTGGTTCTGTGAGCAAGAACTCAATGGGGAGAAGAATCCCAAGTTACTCCTGAGGTTTCTTTCCTTGGTAACATGGGACAGTGAAATACCTTGAATAAAAACGTGCAATCAAAGTGAAATTTAAACACTTTTTTTTTTTCAAAAAGCCAAACCTAAAGCATAATCTTTATAACGAATTTGCTGTCACATCTGAACTAACTTACACTTTCTGAGCCGAAATTCAGAAGTTATCTCTGGGATGGTCAGGATATCAACAGGATACTGAGATGCAATAGCAAGCTGATAGAACTGCTCCTGTTCAGGGTCAGTATCAAAGCCATCCAACTCCAGGGCTATAAAGTCACCATCTTTTCAGGGCACTCACCTACCGTATTTCTATGATTTTTCTTTGCATATATTTTACCTGGCATTTCATACTGTCCAGACCATTTCCTTTTTAGTGCAGGGATGGTCCAGGCCATTGCTGATTTTTATTTCCACACATTCTCCAGCAATCCTGGCTCCTACTGGCGGCAGGCGCCTTCTCTATACAATCTCCCCCATCATCTGTGAGAACAGAGATGTGGAAGAGGCCAATTACCTTTTGGAAAGAAGGAAATTACTTGCTTATAATTGAGTTCTCCGAGTATGGTGTCCGCTATTAGAGCCACACTCATCCTCCCACCTCCCCCTGAGAGCTGGGGTTTTATTCCTATTTAAGTTCTAATTATTATAATTAGTCTGAAAAGGATTTGGGAGTTAGGGGCTATGATATGCCATATAGACCCCTCAAGGCATCTTTTTGTACTAACTCATTATGACCAGTTCTAAACTTTACCATTTAATCTAGTCATTCAGTACCCAAGGTCACAACAGCAGAGGCCTCCTGAGCATGAATCCACAGAGACTCCCACCTTCAGAGAACTACAATTAAAAGGTAAATAATTCCCCTGCTGCCTTCTCTGTGAGGCAATGCTACAAGTCAGAGAATGGATTCCAGCCTCAGCCTAATTACTACTCAGGTGATTTATGTAGTTCGCGATGAAAAAGTTAGCAAATGTTCTTTCATTTACCAAAACAGAAATACAAGGCCAGTTACAATTCATTTCAAATTGGACTTGACAATATTTAGCCTTACAACAGTTCAGCTAGAGACTTTGTCAGTAAAACTCCAAGTGATTCTGATGGACTTCACTCTGAAAAAGCCAAATCACCACCCTGGGAAATCTTCACGATACAAGTCAGGAAAACATGGTGACTTCACCATGCTAAAACAGAATCCTTCTCTTTGCTTATTACATGCCAAAAAAACCTCTGTTGCATCAATACAGTATAAGTCTTAAATTATTTGCATCAAATTGTACATAAAATGATTTTAGATGCTCAGACCTGATGCTCTTTTGAACTAAGGATGAGCAGGTGCAAAATCTTAAAAGTGGCATCACCGAAGTTGATAAGAGTCCAAGAAATTCAACATATACTGATATTTTCCTGAATGACAGCAGCCTCAAAGTCTAAAAAAATCTAAGTGGAGTTTTGAAGCAGGAAAGAGCATGAAATGGTATTAAGCATTATATCTTGTTGCAAGTGCCAGCGAAAAGGGTCCAGTAAACAATGTCAGTTTATGGAGAAGCTGCAGTTTCAGACATTCTCTTAGCTGCAGTAACTGCATCTTACATCTGCAAATCAGAAAAATGCATCCACATTTCTACCGAAGAATACATTATTGTTATGTAGCAGTTGCAATACATGCACTACACGCACTACATTGCAATACAATACATGCCATTGATTGCAAGTACAAAACTCAATGGCTTTATTGAATTCTTTGTGAAAATCTGCTTCATAGAAGCAGAATTTAGAAGATGTGAGTATCTAGACCAATTTCTATAGAAATAAAATCATTTACTTGGAAAATTCACTTACATATATTTGCATATAAAATCTGTCTTCTAGACCTTTTTAGGGAGCAAATCTGACATAGTACATGCTATCCTATCACAATGCAGTGAGTCAAACTTCCATTGAGGGTTAGTAGTACATACTGACAATCAGTTCACAGGCTTCACAGCTCTTTAAGCCTTTGATTGCAGGCCAGCACATCTAGCAAAAAAGGCTCTATTTGCTCTCAGTCTCCAAGACTGGAACTTGAATCCTACCCTGAGAATGGGGGCCTGGCAGCCTCAGCACCGTCCCTACCTGCACCACGTCCGCCTACGCAGAGTGCACAGTTAAGCGCACCAGGTTAGCTTTGCTCTGAAGCAGGGGCCACAAAATGAATTCCCAGCCAACATTAATATCACACTAGGGACCAATATGAAGAAGCTTGCGCTGCTGCTGTCTGAGCTCTAGCTTTGCAGGTGATAAATAGACTTCAATTTCTAATGTTGCTGGTTCAGAAATAGCCTTCTAATTTTCCTGAATTAAATTATTGGCTACTATTGTATTTGTAGCCAGGTACATTAGCTGCAGAAGCAATATTTCAGCTGCTCCTGCTTATTTCTCTAAAAAGATAAAGTCTTATGTTCTAGAAGCATAACAGAAGAGAAGGCTGAAGAACAAAGGGAAGGAGGTACATCAAAAACTGATATTTGGACACCCAGAAGCTGTTTTATTTGTTTAAATGGCTAAAGGCTGTGTAAGGATTATGGTGAGACTGGAGATTTACCCTAGCCGTCATGTTGCGTACAGCTCCTTAAAGTCAGTTTTTACCTTTGACCATGCAGCTTTAATTTCATTTTCAGAATCATACATACACTTCTGCAGGCATAACTTTGGAGAGAAAACTCTTTAGTTTCCACTTACTGATTGAGAGGTTTTGTGCATCATGGGCAGGTCAAGGCTTTTCAGCAGCAGAGGCAAGAATTAATTTCCTGTCCTAAAGGATAAGGAACAAAATAACACATTTTGTATTTACCACTGACAGCATCAAATTCCATTTAATAGTGGTGAAAGTTGGGAGGAACCAGTAGGGAAATAGGAAAATCAAGGGGGGATGCAAAGGCTTCATAGGGAAAATCTTCCTCCTGAACCTCCAAGTTGCCGCTTCCTTCCTCTTGCCAAGGGGCCTTATCGTGACGAACCCAAATGCCAGGGACAATGGTGGAAAGAGATCGTCTCGTCCCCCTCCTCCTCATCCTCTTTCTTCTCCTCCTCTATCACTAGCACACACATGGGTACCTGCTCCACTTGCCCACCTCCCCACAGAGAGTCCCTCAGCAATTTCATCTTCTCCAAGGAATACACAAGCTGCTCCAGCCCCTCCAAGAGACATCTCCCTCTTGCAAGCTCTTCTCTATCCCCTCAGGACATGGACCTTGTGCATCTCCCAGGACGCACAGGCTTGTGCCGATGCTGACCCACGTGAATGACCAGCTCAGTCCTACCCTGCCAAGCCGTCCTCTTCCCTCCAAACAGGACCAAAATCATGAGTTGGAGGGAGCTGAGGAAAGGGGGAGCATGGCCTGAACTCCAGCTCCAGTGAGAAGAGAGACTAAAGCAGATCCCCCTCATACCGGCTGCTAAGTCTGGGCTTCCCCAAGTGCCTGGCGCTACAGGGAGCACTTCCTTGGCCCATGCACAGCCGCTGGGCCAAGCACACGGCCTTCCCCTTGCTCACTGAAAGCAAAGGGCTTTTCCCTTTCACAAGTGGTATGCGAAATACCCAACAGACACACAGGACTCGAGCAGACTACAGATTATGACTTAAAGTGGAAATTAAGGTCCCAGGTCTTTGATTTGTATTCCTGACAGCAAACAGTTAATGATATGAGAAGCTGCATTTTTGTGTTTTCCCACATGTAGCTTTTACAGAAGATTTTACTTTAAATCAGAAGACAAACTGGGAGAAAAACATTCCTACTGAAGCTTGTTTTCAGTGCACTTTCCCAAGCTTCATCCTCTCTTGTACTTAGGAGTCACATCAGCACTACATAGATTCACTCCCAGGTCCTCTTGCTGAAATGTTAAGAAGAATCTATACCATGTAATATTGTAAAATACAGCCTTCTCCTAACAGTGTGGTTAAGTTCTCGTTTAATAACAAATATAATATTTAATCTCTTGGGTCTGATATCTAGCATATCCTATAACCATAAAAAGCCACAAGTATCTGCCATAAAGCTATTCTAAGTACCTTGCTTCCCACAACTTAGTCCATTACTCATCCAATAGCTCTGGCAAAGGCCCATTGCTATTGATATCTACTTCCCAGTGGAAGCACTTTCCTTTGAACTACTCCCTTTATCAAGCTATTAGCTGACCTAAAGTCCCTGGGAACCCTAGAGAATCTGAATTTTTGCAAGAATTTTATTTTTGACGTTCCCTCTTCTGAGAGATGGCTGTAGATGAATGATTTTTCTGCTGTTTCAAATGACTTACTGGTTTAATTAAAGGCATTTCTGCAAACAGAATCACATTTTCTCTTCACAAAGAGCTGCCACATGTGAACACCACTAAGATGACTACTTTCGCATTGCAACTTCCAACAGCCAGGCCTGTCCCAAAACAGCACATCCCACCTGTGCAGTTCTGAATTCAGCGCAGCAACACAGTACTGTGGGATGGAAACGGGCTGAGGGACTCTGTTCCCTGAACTACTTTGTTGCCATCTGCCTCCAAGTTGCACTCTGACTTCCCATAGTTGTTATCTCTTTTGCACTTAATTTACCCTTTTTTGAGATTATCTGTGTAGTGAGGTATCTAGTGAGTGATCTGGAGACTTACCTATGCGGTGGTTGCAGAACTTACCGAAATGGAAATCAATTGAAGCTTGCTAACAAGTATCACACACAAATACAGAGAAGAGTATGACAGACAACGTTAAAGAAGTTGTGATACTACTTTCAGAAGGGAGGAATACAGCTCTTCCACACCTCAGCTGAGTGACTTTTTTCCCCACTAGTCAATGAGAGCTCAGCTCTGATACAAAAACTGACTGAGCTGCAGTTTAGTTCCAGCCATTTTTAAGAGGTCTCTTAAGTTTTTCACTTATCAACACTGTATGTATAAAGATTAAATATATGATACATATGAAACACAAATAATCTTGAACAAAATTATTTATACAAAAATCTCATACAACCGCTCATTTGTGTAATTTTTAAAACTTCTCTACTCTCAAAATGCTGAAAATTACACCTTTTTCATGGTCAGCAGCCATATACTACTTTCTAAAAAACAAATCATAGTAAGAAATCAAACTTGTTACATACCCTGTGATAGCAATATTCTTCTGTCACAATGCTGCTTTATGGCAATTCAGCTGCAGGTAAGGAAATATCACATTAATCTGACTGTACAAGCACAGAGAAACTTATTTCCAGAAAAAAAAAGCAAAGTCAGAAAAAGGATTTGCAATATTAATCTATTTTGAAAAAAGTCTTAGAATCCAGTAAATATGTTGAAGACCCCTCTAGTCTTCAGAAACCCATAGTAAGAATCTTTATTAGGCAACAAAAACAAAACGCAGTTGCTTAAGTCATGCCCACTTTCAAAATATTTTTGTACAGTTTTACATTGGCTCTCAATTTAATTGACCTGTTTCTGGTCACCTGAATACGATTATGCTACAACTTCAACTGGATCAAGCTGGCCTTGCTTTCTTTCTGGTTACTGGACATTACTTTTGGGCAAGACACAGTAATAGCCAGTTTGTTTCTGCAGAAGCTGGTCCCTAGTACGAGCCAGCAAACACTTTCACTTCGAACTGTTAACCTGATGAATAAATCTGGGGTAATTGTGAGCTTCCTTCAGCTACCATTAGGAATACTTTATCGCAGCAGCCAAATTACCTTTGAAATTAGCACCCTTCTCTCTCTACCTTCACAAAACAGGCTACAATTGACTATTAGATGTACTGGCAGTTAAAAGTACTAAACATTTTCTTCACAAGGTGCTAACGAAGTCAGCCAAGAAACCAACCTATCCTATCCAGGCTCAGAAAGGTTCAAAAGACACTGCAGCCACTTTGGTGACCATTTGCCTAATTTTGTCTGCTTCCTGCAGCTATTAACAAAAAATAAAAAAGGTTCCGATAGGTAACCTCATAACAGTCATGTCATTTTTAAGACGATTGATTTACCAGATTAAGAGTAGTAATCCATTTTCCTTATTACAGCAATTAGTCTGTCTAACTCTGAAGAGAATTCCCCCTTTGTTTTATTGACACTGCTCTTTAAATGTAATTTAGAGTATTAGATGTGCTTCCTGAATTGCAAGATTTTTTTCTTGTTTCTTTTATTTAATAAAATTAAGAGATACCATCACTGAAAGAGAACCTTGCCAGGAGATAATAATATTATGCAGATAGAAAACTAATAAGGTAAAAAAGAAGCATTTAGTGAAAAAAAAAAAAACTCCTATTAAAACAACTGAAGCACAATCGACTGACAGATTGGTGAGGAAGTGACAAAGTTCCATAAAGCTCCATACAAGCTCTTCAGCTTACGTTCTCACTGTTTTGGGGAACTGTTGGGACAGCCAGGGAAAAATCTTTCCTCCAGCCTTGGTACTCTGCACGAACAGGTGCCTAGCAAGTTCAAATAATAGGAATTTAAGTCTAGTCATCAAGACATTTTTCTGATAGTTGCCAAATCTGTGCCCTCTAGCACCTGAAAAGGGAAGGACTTCCAGATGTCCCAGCCTTGTCTCCAGGATCACCACAGTCAGACCAAGTGTCTTTTCTGTGTGACACTGACAGGCTTTCCCAGAATATTTAGGTAAACTAAGGTGACATATCTACTCACTCTGCTTGAACCCACTCTTTTCTTACTAATATTCATGTGGTTTTAGCCCAGATTTTTTTGAATATCCTGATTTTTACTCTCACTATGTCAACAGGATGTATTTTCCTTACTTGAGAAATAAAACACCCACCCACCACTGTTGTTGTCACAAGCCCATTTTTATTCCTTAACTACTATTAATTACTCTTCTTATCAAGTCAGTCTTACAATTTAATTACTAAAAATCAAGTAAAAGAGCAGGTGCTTTTTTATAATATGTGACAACAGATACTGTCTTCTCTCCCACTCACTGGAGGTACCTGGATAAAAGTGCAGTACAAAATGCATGAGATCCCTTTGGGAAACCTGCTGTTTATACAAACAAATGGTTTCCTAGCCCAGTGCTCAACATCATTCCTCTTACATGATCAATTCTCTGACAGGGTCTAATCCTTTATGGTGCTCA
This sequence comes from Tinamus guttatus, assembly GCF_059628265.1. Lineage (NCBI taxonomy): Eukaryota > Metazoa > Chordata > Aves > Tinamiformes > Tinamidae > Tinamus > Tinamus guttatus. The sequence continues at coordinate 4,800,933 of NW_028288923.1, forward strand.
GTGTGCTCAATACCTGCATTGCATTTCTTTAATACAATAAGACAGCTCTAAGACATACCAACATCTAGGAACATTATGTCTTTACCTTGAATATTCAGTTCCTATCATAAAAAAGATTAAATATTTTTAGTGATAATGCATCCTCTACCTTCAGTCTTTTGTACATAGCTCAGAACAACATCAGTTCCTCAACTTTCCAATCCGTCTGCAAAGCAGTGGTTGGGCAAGTGAATGCTTGGTGACAGAGACACGTTTGTACTTCTCAGCATCATGTGGAGTGATAGAGTCATGTGTCACTTTCCAAAGTGGAGGCACTTGAGAGGTGTTATATATTCACTTTTCAAGATCTGTGGACATAGCGTCCGAAGCAGAGGTGCCCTAAGGTGCTGAACACTGTAAGGCAGTCATACTAGAACTTAAGAAAAAAAATAAAAAAGAAAATAAGATTTTATAAGAGGCTTTTAAAAGTGGTAAGGAAGATGCTTAAAGCATGAAGGTATGAAGTATGAATTGTAATAATAAAAAGTAGAACCAAGCAGCACTAGGACTGTGGTTTAGGATATACATAAATGCAGGAAGAAAAATGTACTATTTGCCGACAAGCTGACAAAATGGGAGCACACAATACTATCATGCAAGGGCACAAGTTTGCATCGGTCTTAGATGAATTACAGGGAAAGTGAATATTAAGCAGGCATTAATAGCATTGCTCTTCTTAGTGATACACTACAGATGGCTCAGGTGCTCAGAGTTTAGGAAGAGTGTTCAAAATACTAGAGGAAATTCAAAAAGGCAGTAGAGGAATCAGAGGATAAGATGTGTGAGGAGAGACTGCGGGAGCTAAACTTACATAGTCTCAAAGAGAGAAGGCTCAGGGGGGCTCAATCACAGTCTATAAATACCTTCAAGGTAATAATATAAATGAAGGAAGGGAATTCTTCGGTCTCAGAAGATCGCAGGACAAGGAGCAATGGCCTGAAGCTAAGGAAGCAGCAGCGTAGGGGAGATGCTAGGGAGAAGTTCTTAACTCCGGCCTCAGCTGCATGGGATGGATTCACTGCAGGGAAGAGGAATCGTTCTCGCTCTGCTGCTCCGGCTGTGCTTACCCACGCACGTGCTCACACGCTACCTGATGCATCTGAGAGGATGCAAACCAGCAAAGCCTCTCTCAGAATATGCACGGCACAAACTTGGACAGCAGCATGGGCAAAAGGCCACACATCCTGTGGCCTCTTACGGCTCCCAGGCTGGGAGCACGTCTACTAGTAACCGGTTAGACTCATTGCCTTGTTAAGCACAGACACCTCACACCTCAGAGTCAAAATGAAGCTCACGTACAGAAATGATGGGTTTGAGGTGGTTTTGTGCTAGTGTGTCCCTTAAATAATGCAGTTACCGCACAAAATACTTGAACAGCTAGCTATAAGACACAGATGTTTGAGTGCTTTTAAAATGTTTTCTAACTCTATAATTGAATATACACAGTAGTATTTTCTCCAGTGAGGGCTTCCCAGTCAGTATGTGCATGCTTCAAGCTAGAGCATATATTTGTGTATGCTAACATACTAGATATTGATTGAAAGCCTAGGCAGCTTTGTAAGTACACATTAAAAAAAAAATCTGCCTTATTTGTGTGTTGTCAAGAGACTGGAATTACTTCTGGGTAAATAAAATGCATTTTTAAAATTACCCAATTATGTGTAGTATTTAACTTGAAAGACCTGTAGCCATTTTGGCCTCTTAGGAAAAGACCATACATGTTTTATAACACAAAAATAAATATTTCTAATAAAAATATTAGGAAATTTTATAGCCTTAGAAAATCATATAATCTAAATTAGAGAGAGAACATCAAGTAAGGCATATACTTGGCATGCTAACCAAATCATAAGCAAGGCACTGCAAACACCTTGAGAATTAAAAAGTTTATTTCACTTTTCATCTGCATAGGTTAGTAATTGCAATGGAAATTTGCCCCAAATAACACTAACACTAATCATAACAGGACATTCAAAAAAAATCACACGAGAGTTGGTTTTTGATTTTTTTCCCCTCCAAATTTGTGAATCCTAAGTCCTGCTTGCAAACCTTCCCTCAGACAAGTTGCCCCACTAAAATTAAAAAGATTTTTAAAATGCTAGTGATCTTGATTTGTATCTTCTAAAGCAGAGAAAAACACCCTAATTTTGGTGTCTACATAATTTTTTATAATTTGGAAAATCTATGTTGCTTTGTTAAAACAAAGATTGATTCCTACCATTAACAGTTTGCAAATTCCAGAGCTATTCATCATAGACAGAATAATAAATACATAACTCAGCAACAGCTCATGACAAATGGTAATGTTACTTTTTTAAATGCCAGTCACCAAAAACGTGTTTCTCCTCCCTAGTTATTCTGGAAAAGTCTAGCAAGCATTTTAAGGTGAAAATCACTAACTCATTATTACAGTTCTTGGAAAGCTTTATTATTATGTAATTCTGTTATGTGATTCTGTTTGCTAATAGCACATATCCAGAGTCACATCAAGGTACTGGAATTTGTGCTGCACTATGCCATTATGCTTTGATGTTCACTGTAACTCAGCTTTCTTTTGGGGACAGTGTCCTCTGCACTTCCAGACTGGTGTGCTATTTTTTAAGACACATTTCTAAATTCATATCTGTAGTCAGAGTCTACCCTCAATAACACACAGTATGCTTGTCAAAACTGGATATAAAATGGAGACAAAAAGGGAGGGAGATAGAAAGAATATGGCCCAGTGATTATAGAGGGAATCAGACTCTAGAGATGTGTGTTCTACTCTCTGCTCTGCCAAAATTCCCTGCATAATGTGAGGAAATCAATTAGTACCTTATCTGTGAAATGGGGATACTCAATTACTCACAAGGGGATTATGAGGCTAAATAAATACTTAAAAATTTCCAGTGATTTGGACAGTATAGAAGTAAAAGGCAAAACAGAACCACTAGATAAGCATATTAAGATTTCTGTTTTGTGTGTGCACGCACATACAGAGCAAATTACTCCAATAAACTTACACTCTTCAAGAGAAACAACTCCTCTACACTCCAAGTTTTAGCTAGAAGATCCAGTGGTCCAAACAGCAGCTCTCAAATTATGCTCAAATGACCATGACTGGTCATGACTGATAGACATATAAAATAATTCAACATGGATAACGGTCGCTTACCCAACCAAGAAGCTACAGAAATGTTTCCTTCCTTGCAAAAGTTATCTGTAATGGGAGAAAAGTTCTCATATCCTTAATTCCATATTCATGAAACAGTTCCTGCATCTCCAGCAGTTGTCAAAAGATTGAAGGTTACCCCTAAAAGCTGATATGATGAAGACAAATTCAGAGAAACACTGACCCTACCTCCAGTCAGATCTGAAGCGTTACTGGCTGTAGATTAGACCAGGGTTTCTGAAAACAGCGAGAAGAACATCTCCAGGGTTTACAGTGAAAATAAGGTATAATGGGTATCATTAACCAGTCACCAACTCCCAACAGCTTGCACATAATGTAACATGAGCTACCGTATTGGGTTGCTGGAGTTAGCATAGGAAACAACTTACACTTAGCACTGTGCGCTGCTGCTGGCAAATGATATTTTAATGGCAACGGCTATATGGGGCTGCTCCACTCAGCTACAGCACTGAAAAATGATGATAAACGGTAATGAGAAATTATTACAACCACCAGAAGTATTAGTAAATATTCCTACTGCTTGGTATTATAAATCTAGAGAAGTTTTTAAGACTGATGTCAAACTACATATAACGCACTAAGTTAATTTTATAGTTGATAACTTGAACTTTGGGAGTAAATTTAGCACCACTGGATTGGAAATTTATTAATTCTTTAGCATGCTATAACAATAATCAAGTCGTCAGTGAAGGAACTTTAAACAAATACTGTGGCAATATCATGACAGTAAAGATGGTCATGATTTGTTCCCCTGATACAGAGGGAGACAGCTTTTGTTTCAAACAGGAGTAGTGTCATTTTGCACTATTACACAAACTTCAATGACAGGACCATACCCCTACTTTTAGTGACTGCTTTTAAAATCTTCTTATAGGGTAAACTGAATAGGTTGATTGGGATTGGGATTAGAAATCAGCAGGTCCAACTTCCAGAACGGCGCTAACTCTGAAGCTAAATTGTTCATAACCAATCAAGTTTTTAATATGCGCAAAAAGGAAGACTCTGTATCTTTTCTGGTCCCTTGTTCCAGTGACTGACCACCCCCATCATGAAAAGAAATTCCTAATATTTAATTGGAATTCCCCCTGGTGCAACTTGTGTGTTTTCCCCTCACCTTTTTGCTGCAACTCCAAGATGAGTTTAGGACCACCTTCTCTATTACTTCCCTTCAGGCACTTTAAGACATCAGCATGTGGGTTCTGAAGACTGAACAGGCCCATCTCTCCTTCAGTTTTTCCTCCTCCATCACATGCTTCAGTCCCCTAATCATCCTAGTGGTGCTTCAATGGACTCACTCAGCTACATCAGTGACTTTCTTGGATTGCAGAGTCTAAGATGAGCCATAGCATTCAAGCTGTCATCCTAAGGCTGAAAAACAGAAGGTAATGATCACATGCCAAACCAGTCCTGCTGCGCCAGCTAACACTGTTAACACACTATGAGCTTTGTGCTGCAGGGACACTCCGCTGACTGATGCTGCCCCCATCGCCTCAGACCACTGCCTATGTAGCAGCCGCTCGTGAATCCTGTGCTGGAGCTCATGCACCCGTGATGGCTCAAGTTAAAACAGACCCAGCTGCTGAAATACTGCGGAAGTGGCGTAATCAATGCAACAGCACCACCTGGAAGCTCTGTGTTTGATGAATTCAAAACTTCTAAAAAGAGGTTGCAGTCATATAGAATTAGGAGAGACACTGACTAAGGCTAATTAGAAGATCTTCAATGTGCCAAGCTTTGATTTCACAGGTCTGAATTTATTCTACTTCATCCACACTTAATTTAATGTATTTATATAAACTTGTAAAAACATCTCTGCATTCCTACTATACACACACAAATTACATGTTTTTTATTTGTCAATCACTCTGATCAAACTACCCATCCAGGTAGTTGCAACAGGGCTTTTATCCTAACTTAAAAGCACATCCTGACAAAAGGCAAAGAACTCGCTGTAATTATCCCTTTGCATGAACTTGGGTTTATGGTTGGACTTTATCATCTTGAAGGTCTTTTCCAACCATAATGATTGTACAATTCTGTTGTATAATTCTGGCAAGATACTTGTTCTGATGGGGATTTGGGTCCTAAATCTCCAAGTAGTCCTGTGGATGCCCCATTCCTTGGGTACATTTCATCTTAGCTTCCCTTAGCGCACACAGCAGCAGATCCTGTTGCCACAGCACAACTCCAAGTAGGTGACCTGAGTGTCTGCAAAATATTCTTGGATACCAAATCCTGAACCATCTGCCTGAGGCCATGAGTCCCCAGTAGACTTGCAAACACTCACCCAGGGCTCCAGACTCTCTCAACTCCCTTTTCTTTCACAAATGCTAATTGTAGCATGTAAACAGGATTTCAAAACAAATTTGTACTCCAGGAACATGACCATTTGGCTGCATGCTTCTAAAGTCTCACAGCATTTTTTTTCTACTGTTTTCCTCATGTTACCATAGACGGTCTCCCATGGGTGCTGAAAGTTCTTAGCCTGCCTTTCATAACTTTTCCAATCCGGTATGTGTTTGCCTGCTACACATGAATGTAAATCAGACAGAATGAAACCCTTTTCTTTAAATTTAAAACCACCTTTAGGGATTAGCCTTGCCAAGTTACCAAAAAGTCCATCGTATTGCTATCACTGTAGCTTTTAAGCTAAGACTTGAAAACTTGTTTTGTCTTTAATGTCTTTAGAAAGGTGAAAAACTATGATTATGATCATTTGTATATCTTTTTTTTTAAATACATCTGTTTTTATGACACAGGGAAAATACTGTCTGTCCTTCTTTCTGAGGGCTCAAGTTTCATTTAATCATAGATCAAGAATCTGAGCTGCTGGAGACTCAGGATGCTGTAAGTGGGTATGGAAAGGAAGGTACGTTGGTGCTTGGCAGACCACTCTCACATTCCTCCTATCTGGATTCCTCTGGATGTTCTCTAATGCCAAATGACATTCTCTGGTTTTCTCTTGCGCTCAGCCACGACGCTGAGTAGGCTGGCCGTGGTGGACAGGAGGGAAGGAAAGGAATAAGCAGATGTGCTCCTTAAAGATTTAGGACTGAAACAAAACAAAACAAAAAAACCCAGCCCCCAAACCAGACATTATCTTAACTCCTCCTGACTTCTTCCAGAACAACTAAAAGCTAAGGTGATAGCCTGTCCTACTCAGTGATGCTTTCTGCTCCGATACTGCTATGCAGCTTTATGTGGTTGCCCAACCTTTGCTCTGACCCTATGGCTCTCAAGGCACAGACAGGATACAGTGAGAATGCTTTCCAGATGGTTGAAAATCTTTACCTTTAATAGTGTTATAACTAGGGACTTAGATCTAAAGAGCTTCAGTGCAGGATTGTTACCCCCCAAGAAAGATCATTTATCAGAAATGAATCATGGAGAGTTTTTTAGAAGATGCCAAATTACTGACAAAATATTTTCATTTTTGTTTATTTATTTTCCAGCTAGATAGTGAACATACACACTGTTGAGAATCTCACTACTTATTAAAATAAAAATATAATCCAATAATTTCTAGCACAAACAATTCAAAAAAAATCCAACACATTTCAAAGAAACGTTGCTCCCTTTTCTTTTATGAAGGTGTCTCCACCTCTCTCAGTGCAATGCTAACTACTAACACTACTATAGCTGTAGTAGTGAGGAGTCAGCTCCTCACTATTCATGCTGATATGAAGGAACTCAAATCCACATCAGCACTGCTCTCTCCCCAAACCTCAGTATAGCTTAGAGCTTAAATTCTCTCCATTAGGATTTACTGTCTTTAGATCACCTTTTCATCATCTGAAGTTGTAACAAAAGCCGGTTAAATCAATTCCCATCTATTTCTATCCTTAAAAGCACCAAGGAAAGCATGTTTTGTTTTTTAAAGAGACAGTACTCAGTCCTTTAATTGTCAGAATATGTAAGCATTTCTTTAATGAGGATGAGAAGGTTCAAAAAAAAAAAAAAAAAAAGACATAAGGGTAAACAGTAGTCTTGAGAACTAAACTTAGATTCCCATAGTTTTTCAAAAAGTAATAGTTATTGAAAAAAAGGACAATGTTCAATTGGATTAAGCTATTTAACTTAGAACTGGAATTAGAAATACTTTTTGAAAGGCTGTTTTCCATTTAACTCCATAAGGTCAGATTGCAGGTCAGCTGCTTGATATTAGAGTAACTGATCTGTTATTACTATAATTTCCATCTATGGATAGACTAGTCACAGGTACAGATGTATTAATTTTTTTTTTTTTAGAATTAGATTCAGTTTTTTAATGAATTTAATTCTATTTATCCTTTTCATAAGCCAAAGCTGTGGATGCTGCTATGTAAATATTCAATGGGTCAACTGGTTGTACCACTCACCTTCTGCCTCCCCATAAAGCCATCAAATCCCATGTGTTATTTCATTTGTATTTCAGTAACGTTGAAAATACATCAAATCTCGAAATAATTTTGAAGTATTTTTTGAGTAAGCTGAAGAGATCCCAAGCTTAACAATGGGATGGGATCTGATCTCCTCCCCCCTCTTTTTTTTTTTTTTTTTTATTAGGTAGCAGAATGTTGCTTATCTTTAGCCCTACTGTGGTAATGCAGCTTTCTAATTCTGTTTGGATATGAATACACTGGATAGTAACCAACAACAGCTTCCTCAGGATATAAAGAAAGCAAACAAACAAGCAACCCCAAAACAATCATACCAACGCCCCCAAGCCCCACAAAAGGCACAATTTTTATTTCAGATGTACTCAGTTAGTGATGCCATCTTTACATCAGTAGTAGATTATCCTTATGTTTTATAACTTCAATAAGCATTCAAGGATATTATTTGATTGATAGCATAAGAAAGCCAAATTAAAAAAAAAAAGTAAAAAAAAAAAAAGACTTTGACAATTTCTGGATTTTCAGGCACTTAGTTCCTAGTTTAAATCAAATAAATATGTATGTATAAGCTGACTGTAAATGTACTTTCTAACTTTCTATCCATACTTTCCAATATAGAAAGTTTCCATTACTGGTGATAGTAATGGCAACAACATACATGGTTTCTTAAACCCTTTATCATCCTATTTCTATTTTATCCTTAATACCACTATCATTTGCAAACTGCTCCTGGATCAAAATGTTTCACTGTTTGTAATGAAAAGCTTTCAGACTTAATAAAAACGAGAATAATAATAATAATAAAGACAGACTTAGTGCAATTCCATTTAAGCAAAAATATATATTGCTTAGCATTACAGAATATAAACACATATATAAATATATATAAAATATATATTGCATAACATTACAGAATGAAAAAATAATACGAAACTTTTTTTTTTTCCTGAGAAACCCCTAAGAAATGTATGATTTTGTGGAAAATTTTAACAGAAACATTTCCCCACATAAAAGTCATGGTTTAGATGAAAATGTTCTTGCAGGCAGCAGTGAACAATTCAGAAATATGGTGGGGAAAAAAAAAAGATCAAGGTCAGGTCCTTTTAAGGTAACTGGTCAGGTTTACTGGCCAGTAACTTACTCCCTCTGCTAACCCACTATATTATGCAAATCAAACAATGCAAACTCTTCAGCACATATATGGTACACAGCCAATTTCTATTTCTTATTTACATGAAGCCAAACTATACTTTATATCAATTAACATTTAAAAAAAATAAACTCTTAAAGCCTTCTTTTTCCCTGGGTGCGTTCATAAAGTAGGATTCATTGTGTGTATCCATCCAAATACAGTAACAAAAGAAAGAAGTCCTAACAAATACAACTTCGGGAATCGAAGCCTCTTAAAAGCAATCAAGATTAGCAATTATGTTTCATGGTTATGTGCTCCAAATATCACTGCGCTCTGGCTCCTAAGGAGATCCATACTGGCAAATGATCAAACTCAGCCATCCCTTTGCATACAATGCTGTGTAAAATTTCCAAGTTTTTATAAGCCCACTCGGGTGAGAGTTAAAATCCTCTGTGCCAAAGAAAGACTTATTTCTATAAATGAAATGTTAGTTCTATGTAAGGCTGTTTTATTCAATATTCTATGCTCACTATAAACTATCAGTTTGAGGTTGGTGGCCTGTTAGGGCTTCTATTCTATTTTCCTCAAAAAAATCCTAGTCTATACAAAGGGTTATTATTTAGCTAACCTGGAAGATGAAAAAACATTTGGAGCTTAAATAGTTTATGTAAAACTTTCCAAATCACACCGCCCCATTCTTACCTCTAAAATATAATCTTTATTTGCTAGTTACTGCTGCTCTTAGGCCCTGTTGCTCCAAGCATTACTGATGCTAGTGGAAATACACAGCAGCTGGCCTTGCAATGCAATATTAGCTCTACATTTCATACCTTTTATTTTGCCTGGTGATATAAAAACAGGCTTCACATGACATCGCATGACAGATTCTGTGGCATCTTCTTGGTAGAACAACGTGCCAGTCTTGAAAGCCATGACTGAAAGATGCAGCTCAAAGCCAGAGCGGGACCACGAACCAATCTGCTAGGTCGAAAAGCAGCTAGTACAAACAAAGCACTTCCAAATGCAAGTCTCACATATGGATTCTGTAAAAGGAAGAACAAACAAAAAAAGTCCATTTAAAAAGCCAAAGGTAGAAAATAAGAATGATATCTATATTATTAAATTATGCAATGCTCTTGCAGAAAAGAACAAGTCAGACTTCGACAGCTACCAGTATCATTTCAACACAAAATAAACCTTAATAGTCCAGCAGATGCTTTTGCTCCTCAAGAAAGTCTAAACCACAAACTGACAACTTTGACCCCTAGAGAGGCACTGACACTCTGTTTGGTTTTAGGACCTAAAACCTTAATGAAAAGCAGACTAGACTGCAAACTCAATGCAACAGCAGCTACAGCCACTGCAATCAATTAACAGTGCATAGAGCTTCCATTGCCAACCTCCACTTTCATTACAATTTCAGAGGCATGCTTTTTAAGACTTCACAGTTAAAACAGCTCAAAAGAGAACAGTAAATAGCAGCATGGAAATTGGTCTCGGTGAGAAACGCCTAGTACTGCAGTTTGAAATAATTTCATTCAACCTCGTTAGATTAAAATCACAGCCTCCCCAGCCCTCCAGCAAGGAGGCAAAAGGGTTAAATTTACACAAGTTGTACAGCACAGGAGGATAGTGCTGAACTGATCCCCTTTTCTCAATGAGTGTGGGGGAAGAAGAAGGATCTCAAAGACCCTGCACAGAACACCTTTGCCACCGAGTTTCACGAGTGTTCACAGCAACGTCATAGCATCGGATTGCATAAAACGCTCTAAATATTTGCTCAAGTTGATGGGGATGCAAAGTGCTTGTCTGGCTAGCTTAACTCTAACTCAATTCCTCAGTCTTCTAAACTGTCCTCAAGCAGCATCCTTTCCGCGGGAGTATGAAAGGATGGCCTTGTCCTGTAAGAGGGCCTCGCAGGCCTTATAATTAACAGGTAAACCTGAAAGCCATGCCGTTCGTTAACAGCAACTAGAGCAAAAAGAAAATGATTTAGCTAGAACTAACAGAACTGTAATTGAAAGACCTACCTATGCAAAGAAAAGCTAGAACACAACTGATTAAAACTAGCCACTATAAAGCAGCGTCCAGCTTGACTCCGAAAGTCATGGATACCACAGGTGATGTCAAAGCAAAAACCAAGAACCCACAGAGAATGATGCCATATTAGAACAAGCCAAAACACGAGTGTAACATTAGCTATTGGTGAGCAGGGGGTGAGAGAACAGTTAAACAGCACCTGGAGAGCGTTCAGTCAGCAAAGCAGACGGCAGCAGTGCTTGCTTTTACCTGACAGCCCCTGCTGGCACCTGCCCCTCTTCCCTGTGCTGAGCACTGCCACAGTGCGGCCCAGCCTCCACTGATGTCTCCACAGAGCAAATTAGGCACCAAATAGCTTTTCTAAATCTAATAAACGTATAAACTACATTTTTAAGCATGCTTAATAAATCTGTGTAAGCTGAGGGAACTAAAAAGAATATTGGCTCTATAAAGCTGTACAAACCCATATATATATATATATATATATGTATATATAAAGGTTACAGAGATATAAATGAAGGGTATAAGATATGCATATACAGAGAAGTGCCTATGGAATAAAATAAGAAGGGAAATTGATCATTTTGGCTGCTCACTCCCAACCACCCTCTGCCAAGAGGCCCCCATGCAAGGCCTCCTCCGTGCACAGGAGCTCCTGAAGCTGATAACCACACAGCTTTCATTCCCTGCTCCTTGCAAGCCCTCCTCACCCCCTGGTTTAAAGCAGGAATGTCCAACCTTGTCAGTCCCATAGGTTACACACCACAACCTTCCTTGTCCTCCTGCGGGACAGGGAACGAGCTGTTTCTAGAGCTCAGGCAAGAAAAGGCGATGGCACTCGGGGCAGCCGAGGCCAGATGCAGGCTGGACCTCAGGCGAGCTTGTGCCACCGCTGTCAATGGTACCTAGCCTGTTCCTGCTCTCTCAGCCAGGCTAGTACAGGCTGTGTCAGCTCAACCCATTTCCAGCCAGGTGATAGAGCCCCCAGACCAGAAGCTGCATTTGAAGTGTTAAAGTCCCCCCCACACCCCTCCCTTACTGTGTTTGGGACTCCCCGGTACAAACACAGCCCTTAGCACACTGGCCTAACAAAGCTTGTCCCTGCAGTCAGGCCTCCCCAGACCCTGGAGCCCCTTCACCATCACTGCCAGACTGATCTGCAAGATTGCAGAGGAGTTGTGAGACGGTGCTACCTAACCCCAATTCACACCTGCTGGGCAGCAGTTCTGCCTCCCGTGGGGCTCTCCTTGCTCTCCTCAGCCAGCGCGCTGCTACCACACTGCACAACGGAACCGCAGGACTTTGCAATAACTGAGTTTTTCCAGGAAGATTACTGAGCCCACAAACAAAAATCTGCTCAGTTTTGTCTTCCTGAGCCAGATCAGAGACATGACAAGTTAGTACATTGCAATCAAGTTTCCATTCCATCGCAATTAAGCAAAACCTGCACAAAGACAGGAAACTATTTGCCCACATTCCAGAAAAGTAAAATAACTTTTTTCTTTCTCTGCTAAGATATGGCTGTTAGTTTTCACTGTAGAGCTGAATAATTTAGAAAAATGTGGAGATAACAGTGCATCTATATTGTATATAGACTCATTTGCATCACCTACATTAGGCAAATCTTTTATGTTCTGAAAAGATTTAGAGTCTTTTGCAAATATTTTCCGTAGTTATTATAATTTTAGTTACTTCCTTATATCACCACCAGATGGGGCTCCCTTATAGCTGAAATCGTGGGATATTACACAATTTTATATTATACACAATTTATGTTGTACACTCAGACATTTCTATTGCATGCACATTCATTTTCACAGCATATTTGTATACTTTTCATCTCATGAAAAAAATCCATATTTTCAAATTACCAATACAACTGATTATGGATTTTTTTATATACATAACTATATTAATCTCAGAACTAGTATTACACTGTATGCAGCCAGTTTAGCTCCAGATGAAAGTAGTGAGAAGGGATATGTTGTTCAGGAATGACAGTCCCAGCTCTCCAACCAGCAGCCAGGCTCACTGAGCCATGGTGCAGGCAGCTCCTCACACGGGTTCAAACTACAGAGTGCTTTAAAGCTACATGCAGGTCCAGTGTAAGCAAAAGCAGAAAAATAAAATGCAATTCTTTTATCCACAACTTTGTTATTCTATTATGAAACATCCAATATTGTTGTGATGTTCGACCTCCTCATACACACACTTTTTTTTTTTTTTCCCTTCCTTTTTTCCTTTTTAAGGTCAAAAAAGACAGAGTGAAACCTCTTGCTGTACAGCCTGGAAATTCAGTCAGGGAAATGCCCTATTTTTATCACCTACTTTCCCTCTTTCTGAAGGCTTTTCTTGCTACATTATTTTCCCCCCTCTTCCCAGTTACACATGAGCAATAATTCCCACAGAAAATAACTGAGCTTCCATTTTAGCTATTCAAGTGTCTCAGGACTGACTTTGCGAGCGAGAAAGGGTTTTAGCCGATTCTGTCAGCCCAAACAAGCAGCACTGGGTACTCTCTGGCCCACGTCAATCAGAAACATCCTGTGCTCAGCTTAAGCAGCAGCAGGGCCCCTCAAACACCTATTGATAAAGAGATGCCCTAACGGCAGCCAAGACAACATAAGAGCCAAGGAGGTAAGAACTGCAAAATGGGAGAGAATAGCTAAAAGTCCATCAGATGCTTAGCCACAGTGCTGAGAACAGAAAGTTAAAATTAAGATGTATGCCTGTAAATCCATTTCATTATGAATAGTTCAGAGCCATAATCAATATATTAGAAAAAAAATGAATTTCTGGGACTCCAGCGTTGAAGACACCACAAGGGCTTATCAGATACCATCAGTGACTAAGGACACTGTTTTGTTGCTTAATAGACGGTTATTAGAATAGATTTGGAAGGAAGGAAAAAAAAGTTATTCTGTGGTCAGGACAGCAGCAGACAGCAATAATGGAAAACTACAATATCCAGTTGTTATGTATCAACATATCCAAAACCAAAATCAGCAGCAAAACAGCTGCTATTGAGCAACTATAAGTTGGATGAATTCACTCAGCTGAACAGCCTCAGTTCATACCCAACCTCATTTAACTTCAAGCCCCAGGTCCAGCAGGAAAGCACACTTTCCATCAGAAGGCAATACACACTCATTTGAAGTCTGCATTCCTTTCTTCTGTGTCCCAGTCTTACAAAGTAGACAACACTACGACACGTTTGAAATGTGCTTTTGTTGTTATGGATATGCCTGAACGCTTATCAGATCCAGTTTCTCTTCTGTAACATAGCATGTTTTTTTAATTCTTGACACTACCATTACTTTCTCAATCCTCCAAACAGTCCCTACCAATATCTTTGGGTCCCGTGCAATCTGTCACAAATTTGTGTTTCATGTTCGCATGGCCTAAACCAAGATATTATTTCTCACTATGGCAGAGTGCTGGTAGATAAGGACCAATTGCCATTCCTAGTCCCATCCATATTCTTCAGTGTAAGGCTCATGACTTAAATACATCTGAAAACAGGTATCTGCTGTATGACTCCTTTAGTAGGATGAGCGCCAGGAAAAAGCTAGACCAATACTGAAATAGCTATAAATTGCATCCATAGTTTAGCAGTAAAGACTGGCGGACATAAAGAAACCCTTGAATTCATTCATTCTGCTGGATCCAAAACACAGCAGAAGAGCTTTGGCACATCAAACAAACTTGACTAGACTAACCTTGAACATGCATTTATTCTTACAAGTGCACTAGCAGCTATAAAGAAACATACTAAAACATAAAGTCCTTTCCTGAAGAGCTTATATTTGAATGCCTGACAAGACCATGACAAGTGCTAGGAAGGGAGAGAGAGGCACGCTGAGAAAAGGAAGGATCTCAGTAATAGGATCACAAGACAACCTCACTTTGTAAGGGTACAGTTTGCAGGTCTATGAGCTTTCTAACAACTAATTACTTCTCTTTCAGGTGAAAAAGTAGAAGTGAGCACTTAAGAGTTTTAAATGGAGCTCAGTAAATGGGGAGATAGAACTAATGTTCGATACAAAGTGTAAAAAAGCTCTCAAGGCTCCTATCATTTATAAAGGAGGCAAACAAGAATTGACAGGTCAAAGAGGTAGGCCAAGGCAGAGTTTAAGCAGTTTCAGAAAAGCAAGAACAAACTGCAGCACTGTTTCTCTCAGGACAGAAATGCAAAGGGTCAGGGAAAATAAATGTAAAAAGCTAGACTTGAGACAACATAATAAAATAGTAAAAAGTCAAGTACTTAAATGTGGCATTTCCACTGAACATACTTGACTGTCAACCCAAATGCCATAAAGTTTAACATTTTATTTTGAGCAGATGCTTAATTGTATGCACTTAATGAAGCATCATAAACTGAGGAAGATTCCTGTTATGGTTATAAGCAAAGTGTTACACTACATAATGGCAGGGACAGATAACAGAATTTCAACTCAACTATGAAATGGTTGCAGTAAAGGGGGTACGCCAGGGGGTACCAATAACCAGGAAAGTTCTTAGATCGTGATTTTTAAAGACTTTTAAAAATTAAGCAGACAAAACTTCATCTGCAAATTATGATGAAGGTTCTACCTGCCAGAAAACACCACTGTCTTTCATCAGGGTAAATAAATAAATTTTAATAAAGAAAGAAATAAGCATTGCATTCTCCTCTAACAGAGTGCAGACGCAACAATGAAACATCAGAAGGATGCAGACAGTTCACATGCTGAAAAGAATTCCCTAATCATGAGGAAAAATTCTTTACTAATGTCTCCCTCATACTGAGGCACAAAGTGGGGGTTAATAAGACTTTCTAAAGGAATAGTGGAGTCTTCTCTTTAAAAATATTCCTTATCAGAAATTACCCTTGGTTCTTTTCATTTACAGAGAAAATCGGAAGAAAATAATTCTTTCCATTACTTTAAAGTGACCTTAGCACATATCCTCTAGAAATTTCAAGTTCAAACATAATGAGAAAAGTATCTGCTTTATTTTTTCCTGTTTTACATACTCTGACTCCTTTCCACATTTGGAACAGTTTATTAAACTAAGCTCGTGTCTAAAGGAAAAATTTAAACAGCTTGCAGAGGTTTTGTGTCATTATGGCCCACAGCACCAAGAGAAAGAAAGTATACAAACACACAAAGTCCAATCCACAACTAACCCTTCAACATGAAGCCATTAATCAACTAAAACATAGCAAAGGAAGATGCTTGGAATGTATGGAAGACAAAACAATAAGAAAATTCTACAACTGCTACAAACAAGGTAATAATAGAAAACACAAAATCACACGTTACTGTGAGACAGTAATGGGCATTGACTCTCTTATGGGGCTTGAGCCACCTACTACTAATCTCTGAGCAAGATGCTATAATACGGTTTAGGGGGCTAATGGGTGAGTGTAGGCGCCTCTGCCACCACCTCTTTCAAGCTGCTCAAATACATGAAATCAAAACCTTGCAAAAGTACAAGAACTAAAGGCACACGATGGCACTGCCACACTTCTGCTCGGCGCCTCACTTACGTGCAGCCTTCAGCCCTGTTCTCCCCACATTGCTCCCAAGCTCTGGTGCTCTGCCGGGAAGGTATCTCAGCCACATGGAGGAGAAAGAGGGCAAGCAAAGGAGAACAGCAAACACCACCGCACTCCAACAGCATCCATTGACCCTGGAAGGCATGTAAGGAACAGGTGGACATGGTTCAGCAGTGCTCTTCACTTCCTTTGCCCCAGGATAGACTGTGGAGGCCTTCCTTTCCAGCCATGAGAAGGGAGACATGAGGAGGTG
Source organism: Tinamus guttatus (assembly GCF_059628265.1). Lineage (NCBI taxonomy): Eukaryota > Metazoa > Chordata > Aves > Tinamiformes > Tinamidae > Tinamus > Tinamus guttatus. The sequence goes on from NW_028288923.1 coordinate 4,817,484, forward strand.
AATTTGCTACGAGTTTTCAACTTCGGTATCTACTGCTTGTGGTACCACTAGGTGTTATTGCATATTGCTGCAGGAGGACATGTAATACAGTACACTGGGGTTTGATCAGTACCATCTTGAATTTCTGCAGGCTGCATTACAGGAAGCAATGATTGTATTAGATTTGTATAAAGAACACATAGGCACATTATGAATAACCACACTAATATCTCCAGAGAAATTAATAGCAACACTACATTCTCATTAACACTTTTTTTTTTTTTTTGTGCAATATGCATCCTAAACTAATCTACAGCTCCTAAAACAAACAGTCAGAAATTCAGGACTCTAAAGATCCAACTACTGAAGTCAGATCATTTCTCATACTTGAAGTTCAGCGTTTGTGCATTTTCTGAAATCTTTTATTCTATTTTTTTAAAGAATTCAGCTATGGAATCACAGTTTGTCAGAGTACTATTGATCTGTATGTTCCCCCCCACAACCTTGCCCTTAAATGAGCTGTAAGGCGAGAACTGAAACACTAGTTAAACCTAAAGCACTTAAATACATTTAAAGGTAACTTGTGACACACACTTTAAGAAACGATCACTCTGCATGTTTCCCAGCTTCCAGCTCCTTGATGCTCTCTGACATTCTGTAGGTGGCATCCAATCAGAGGGACCTTCACTGAGGGCCAGGCAGAGGGCTGCGTGCTTTTATTTTACATTCCAGTTACAGCACAGGGAATGTACAGCAGTAAGTGTGTATGGCACAAATAATAAGTTGTACTAATTCACAGAAATTCACTTTTTTTTTTTTTTTTTGCGCTATCACACACTGCTGCTTTTTCTGTAGACCAGCACTTTGAAAGTCCATTTTCATGTGTCATTTACTTCCCTAGAGTGTAAAGTCTGCTAAAAACATCACCATTTCTTCTCCTCTAATAAAAGATTATTTATGTAAAGGGAGAATAAATGTTCTTAACATACTAGAAGGTTCCCCCCCAAAAAAACTAAGGTAATTTTAGAATGAAACATTTGTGAAATACAGCAAAGGTCGATATTGTCAATTAAAGCTCAACACTGAACATGAGTCTTCTGAACACAGCATACTGGAAGGCTTGTTAAATGAAGGAAATTATTTTCAATTGGACAGGGCATTTGACTTGAAAGTGTGAAGGGAAAATGACTGGGACAATGAGGTTTCTGTAAGCAGTTACCCCATTCAAGCCTAAAGAAAATGAAGAAAGATCTGTGTGGTATAGAAATACAGTAGCAATTAAACCAGGCAGAAATGTGTGTGCGGGAAATCCTGACAACTGGCATCAAGAGGTTAACTCTTCTCTTCTTTTTAATCACTAACTAGTTCTGTCATCTTTTGGTTTCGTGCAAAGTCTCCCCAGAGAAGCGCCTCCATTCTTTGAATGTCCATAAGGCAATTAGGTTTTACATTTTTAAAACTGAAGGGTTTTACGGGATGAGCCAATTTATATGTTTCCATAATAAGAAAAGACTCAGGGCTACTGAAGTATCTATTTCAAAATGGCTTAGGTGGTGCATTATTGAATCCTACAAAGCCAAGGGGCTTCTAGGTCCCAGAGTCTTTAGCAATCATTTTGAGGGAACTACCTGGGCAGAATACAGAACAGCTTCAAATTTGGAAACCTGCAAAGCAGCCATTTGCTGTTTGGACTTCCTCAAACATGTGCAGCACAAGGCATGGTAAAGAGAGGCTCTGGCTGCACATGGGCAAGGGGGCTGCGGCAGCACTGCCTGGTCACGTTTCTCTGCTCCGGAGCCTTGCTATTGTCTTCGGAGTGCTGGTCAAGTCCCAGCTGTAAAAACAAGCGGGTGGATGTAGCTGTGAGCAAAAATGGGTGATAGCTTTCAAACTGGAATAGTCTAACAGCTCTATCTACCAATTAAAGCCATTCAGTGAACAAATCTGATGATTAACTGGATATGTAATTAAGCCTTTATTATTAGTCTAATTGGATGGTTAGGGGAATTATTAAAGCTGTTAAGATTCTGTGTAGCAAGCTGGCTGTGCAGTACAGGCAATATGAAATTCAGTTCATTGCAAGCAAGGCCAAATGAACATATTTGAGTGGAAATTCGAAACAGCTGCATTCAAGTCTTTCAAAACAAACCCAAACAAACCCAAAACTCTTGAGATCGGCTCAGTAGAGACAGCTGCAATGCCCCACTGCAACATCCAGGGCAGCTAGTCAAGCTCAGACACATTCCCATGAGACAAAGTAGATGGGAAAGCTTTTCTGTGATACTGGCTTAAGTACCCTCCCTGCTCCCCTGATCATTTCTGAAGTCAGGATAAGAAGGAACTTTCGCAACAGAGAAGTCTGACCAAGTAGGGTGCTGAATTACGGCAAACTCATAAGAGTTAAGAAAAAAAAAAATCTGTTTAATTCTTGAAAAACCTTAGTGCTCCAAAACCTGGTTTGGGGAACACAACAGAACAAGAAGGAAGATGTGTGCATATTCTGAAAATCCCCAAGCCACTGTGTAGCCTAAACAAAACACTGAGCTCTTCACAGACATTCAGTCCACACTCCACTTACTCCAGGCCTAAGTCTGGGCTGAAAACTGAAAATGTACTGCAGCACTTAAACTTCAGCAATGAGGAAACAACAACAGGCTGCTAGAGGAAGGTATCTCCACCCTATATTAGGGCTGGTCTTTGTGAACGGAGGACTAAAATTCAGAGGGAGAGGAGATGACCAGGCAGCAGCCCTTTACCAGTTGCCAATAACAACTCTTTATCCCAGGTTGTAATCACTTGCACAAAGGCAATGCAAGTATAAGCTTACTGGTTTAAGTGGAGAAAATCATCACTTTGATCCAATATAAATGACAGCACAAGCTACAATGTAGTTGAGAATCAGGTTTCCCATGGTCCTTAATAAGGGACAATGTCACTTAGCCTTCATTTTCTGTACCAAAAATGATTAATAAAGAAACCAGCATGGAAATTCTCAGGGTTATCTGATGTTTGAGAACAGAATTCATGTATCATACAGGCCAGTGGAATTACAGTTATTGAAGAGATATCTCCCTTGGTCTCAACAAAGCCATGCTTTATTAGAGTAGATGGATCAATATGATAGCAGGCTTGTATGAGACAACCTACTTCCAACATTGTTGGAAGAAAAAGCAGTATCGGATTTTTTTTTTCCCCAACAACTAGAGCAAGCTCCTCCTAAATCAGTAAGTTCACTGACCATGTCATCTCTGGTCCTTTCCATCTGAAAAAGTGCAATATGAGCAAGTTACCTAAATTATGACCTAATTAAACAAACACAGATTGAAAGCAATCAAACAAACATGATTCCATTGGTGAAACTGAAGCTGAAACCTAGATACTTATCAGCTTCATCAACAGCAAAAGAGCTACATCCTGACAAGAGAAACTTCCAAACACTGCAGTGCTTGGAATGGTACACAGTTCTCCCTGGCTTGCATACCCACCCATTGAGAGCCAGCTGCCATCTCAGGAAAATTGCAAAGGAGGTCAGGGTTGGAGTCAACCTTCATGTACATGCACACCCCCACACCACCCACCACCAGCCACTCCAAGGAAAGCTGTTCTGTTCATCAGCAACTCAATCACGTAACAAATCTAATGACTAAATGGGTTGTCTCCCAACAGCCATCTCTTCTGCCTGCAAGTAATATCAGTGAGAAAACTCCCACACGCTCCAGTTGCAATTGGACTGTTTTAAAAATGTCCTAAACACAATGACACACGATAGCGATGCTGTGGCACGCATACAGAATGCAGAACAACTCTCTGAGGAAACCAGAGAAGATCTGATACAATATGAGACTCTGGATAAGACAAATCTTACAAGCAACTTTAAAAATGATACAGAACGTTACAGAACACGCATAGGGTGTGTTTTGGGGTCTAATTAAAGTTCTTCTTTTCCTATGTTTGAGTTACAAGTTATTATTATCAAAGAATTTAATTTTGAAGTGGTTGCCTCACTGTCTGTAAGAAAGCCTGGTGTAGACTGACACATCAAAGTGAATAAATATAATGAAATAAAAGAAAATAATACAGAACTGCCTAAATTCAAGAGTCAAAAATTATAATTGAAATATATGATATCCACAAATAAGCAAGTGTAAGTTTTTAAAAAAGACAAGTGTACATTAACATGAATAATCGAATTTTTAAAACCGTTAGCTTTATCTGTACACGAGATTAGTTTTCAGTAGATACAAATGTCTAAACTCCAAATAATATGGCAAAGTTGGAAAAAAATTGAAAGAACATCTAAGTATAAAAACAAAACAGACTTCCTTCCTTCCCTTCACTGTTAAAAAACACAGATATGGACCTTAAGAGAAAATGTCTTCAGTTGGCCTTCAACTTGGGATAGATAGCTTTTACCTTTATATGTAGAGGTTCCTATTCTGCAGAGTATCATATCATGAGATTTACTTAAAAATAAAGTCTGTGAAATAATTTAGTTCGTGTGTAAGAATGATTCTAAGACTAAAGTTTCACAAACAAACCAAAGATTTTCTCAAAGATTCAACCTTTAAGCAATTTGAACCTTTCTATTTGAATGGCCATAAACATAACCAAATATCGCACTCTACAGGTGGAAGATTTTGACAAAACAGAACACAAGAAAGGAGACCACTACAGAAGGACTACTTGCACACAAGAAAAACACTAGGATAAGCAGGACTAGATAGTAAGCTAGAGCTATTAGAAGAACAAACTTAGAGAAGCACGTCTGCACAATAATAGGAGTCCATCTTGGCTTCAACAGAAACAAACACTAAAGCACCTCATACTGACGAGTGAAAACACACTAAGCTCTTCCAAAGCGTGCTCATTCCTGCTCTCCTGGATAAAGATCAGGTATTGTATGGACCACGGTCACTACACGCACACATACTGTAGGAAAAAATGCTTCATGCTATCTTAATCAGTGTGATCTGTGTTGGCATGGTGCTACAGATGTATCCTGAATTACTGTTTTCCCAAAAAATATTGAGAAAAACTCCTAGGAATTACTGGAATCATTCTATTTTATTCTTTTTTTCCAGTAGCTAAACACTATATTTTTTATAAACCTCTTTGAAGTTTATATAGACAAGAAATAGATTTGTGCAAAATCCATTCTCCCAGAGCTATTATAAGCAGATACTGAGTTTCTCCACAAACAAAGTTGTTTTCAGTTGCTATTATATTCAGAAAGGAAAAGCAGAGACTGATTCGGAAGCCCCTCATTCACCGGCAGGCTGCCTGTCCGTTCTGCTGCATCTTCCTAGAGCTCCTCCGCAACAGTGGCCAGGAGCAAAGCACCTGGGGCAGCCTCAGCAGCGTGCAGAACCAGAGCCGGAACAGCTCGCCAAGAAATGGAAGCAGCTGAAGGAGAATGAAAGAAAAACTGGCACTTTGGCTACAAATTTATCATTTCCGAAGTGGGGAAAGGAATGGTGTTTCTGACATCAGTTTTTCAGGATAGTAAAGCCAATCTGAAGATTTCTCTACATTTTCACAAGATTACAATAAACTGTGAGGGGGGTGGGGGTAGAATGTTATCACAGTTATCACTGAAAAAAAAATCAAAATAATAATAATTAAAAAACAAACCAAAACAACAACAAAAAAAACTCCATTGGTTTAAGGAATTTACTGCGAGTTAAAAAATATTTCTTAACATCTCCCAAGAAAAAGGTGAATCAAAGCTACTATTTTGCAACTATTTTTCCCATGAGAAAGAATTAAAAGATCTATAAGCACTTTAATTTAGAGAAAAATAGAAAAAAAAATGTCACCAGTCATCTTTTTTTCTAGTTCCACCATTACATTTATTATAAAGCCCAATAATATGTATCTGTATAATGACAGGCATAATCTGTTGGATACTTTTCTGAAAATAGAATTGCAACAAATATCCAACTTGGAGACAAATGCGCAGCATTTTGCACTGGCTGAAGGACTGCATACACGCTGGGTACTTCCAGATCCCAAACCAATTCTACATGGGGCATCTGTCAGTAGTATCTAAACTCCATTGACAAGGCAGGAGGAGATTTTTTCTGGGATTTTTTTCCTCCATTCAACAGCGTATAAGAGAATGAGACTCCCCAATACAGCAGTTTTAAACCATTAGTATTTTTAGGATCATTCACAGCAACGAGGTATAGCCTCTCACATTGATTAGCAAAACCACAAAAATAATTGTGATACTGTCAATCAGCATGCAGCAACTTAATTAGTATTATAATTGTCATTAATAAAACAATAATTACAAATGCATTCAAGTGAATTCTTTAGCTTGAACCTCATTTATAGTGTTAAACAAGAACATTATAAAGCTCAAAAATATTTCACATAAATCATAATATCCTGGATGAATTAATCAAATTGTATTCACATTAGAGATATTCTCTCAAAATAGTCTCAGTAATACAAATACCCACAGCAAGTAAGACACACAACACCCCAAATTCCTAAGGCTGTACAGAAATGTCTTCCAAAACATTAGACAGGTTATGGGGCCAGCTGGAAAATGCCATTCATGAGAAAATACATGTGAAGCTTTCCTGTCCCAAAGGCTTCTCATAGCACTTCTAATTTTATTAAGATTGAAAGCAATTTCATTCAAGTTTTGGAAGAAAGCTCTAGGTGGAAGCAGTGCGTTAAGAGACAGAGAGGAAAAAATAACTTTTCAAACCTATTTTCATCCATTCATACTAATACTAATTCATCTTTTTCCACTTAGGAGCCTTGAAAAAGCCTATGAAAGAAGAAGGAAAAAAAATAAATATCCCTCCACTGTGCACTGCTCTGCACGCTATAGCTACAGTCTTTAGTTAACCCCAAACTAACTCCTTTAGTAGGAAGCCCAATTTCGAGGTTTTATTGTACTGTTTTGAGAAGACATTGAAGTGTCAAGCTGCTGCACACTTGCCTGTATTTCTGTCCAAACATCCTTTAATTACCTATGATTATTTTATCAGACATACATTGTTTAAAAAAGCAGCATTTCAACTACACTGAATAACATGGTTTAATCCATGCACACAGCAAAAAATTTTAGATTTTTTGTAATATCTGACAAGCATTGTGTGGTACACCAGAATTAAGCCCTTGAATTTCAAGGGGACCAAACAGTATCTTTAAGAAAGCATTCAAGAAAGAAGTTACCCACTCTATTCTTCTTTAAACTTTCAAATCATGAATTACCAGTCTCAAATAGAAAAAAGCTGTGTAGTATTAACAGATCCTTTCATTATTAGGAGAGTTTGCCACACTGTATGTAGAGGCAAAGAATCTCTCAAGGAACTTTCACTTAACCAGAGAAAAAGTCAATTTACTTTCTTGCTGGGCTAGTAGGGTACTAGAACTTTTGATATTTGCAAATCACCATCATTTTTTATCAAAATAAGTTAAAAAAAATGATATGAGAGTGAAAGGAAAGCATTCAGGGGAGTACCTATTAGTAACCCCAAAGCCACACTTCCCTCCTTTTAAGGAGCAGGATGCTGGGTTAATTCGTTTCATATGAAGCGAACGTTCACACCACTTAAAGAGCCCAATCTGTGGGAAGATTTGCAATTTTATCAAGTTCCTATGCTTCCAAAAAAACACAGAAAAGGGAATAGAAGAATACAAAAGGAAGTCTAAGAAGGTAACACATCTTGAAAAACAAGGACTAAGTTGATTTTTACAAAGTAACAGAATTACAAAAAGAAGTTTAAAATACTCATACGTTTCCCTGCACCTCAAATATATATGTAGCATTATGTTTTCAACTTGTGCTATCAGAAGAAAATTATGCCACTAATATTTCACTAAAACCATAGACTATCACTCTCAAGAAATTCTTCTTGACTTGGGAAGCATGAATGGAGTCATGATAAACACTGATAATTGTGCTGTAAAAATCCTTCCATTAGTGAGATTTCAAAAAGAAATGGAATAATATATGCTAAGAGTAAATGCATTTCCAAATAATCAATTTGAATAGCCAGAATTTAAAATAAAGTACTTGAGAACTATTATACAGACCCATAATTTCTGTGGCTTTAAGCAACTAGCAAAAAATCTCTTAGCATCCAAGAAGCTACTCAGGAAATTGTCAGTGCTTGGTATTTCTAAGAGTCTCATTTCGAACTCTGTGACAACAGATATGAATTTACTAGGTATTCCTGTACTAAAATGGTTTGTTAATCACTGTTCTTTTTTTTTTTAATCAACAACAGAAACAATAGCTACAGAACCTGCTTGCACAAGCTTCAGCTGCACTTCAGAAAGGATAATCGGTGTGATTTGTTTGACTCTACTTTTCAGAGAGGAGAGATTTCAGGCTTCAAAAGCTCCAGAGTTAATTGCTCGTTTGTTAAAGATTTTGTTTGGGTTTAGATCTTGCCATCCCACTGATCTTCAGCATGTCTTACATGCCTAATACAGGACGGAGCCTCTGGAAAAACTTCACTGAGCACACACAGCCAGTCTAGCTCATGGAGGGCCCCTCAATGCCCGTGTCCTGGAAGCCCTACAGCCTGCTCCCATGACCTACATTAGCAGGACTAGCAATCTCCCAGCGTAGATGCATTCCCTCTAGTCACAACCCAAAGACAAAGGAAAAAAACAAAATTAGTCTGAGTGAGATCAGCGAGAGGTAAGATGACCAAAATATACTACTACTACTACTTTGAAGGAGTATCTCCCCAAAATAGTACAATTATTTTCCATCCCTTTGTTCCCAATGTCTCCTTTCAGGAAAGCTAGAGAAGTCTCTATCCTTCTCTCTTTCTATGTCATTTTTACAACCCAAGAGCTGCTGAAGGCTGCCTCTGCAGAAGGCTTCAGTGGAAACTCAGGATTTAAAATATTGAGAGTTAGGTCCCAAACTTTATTAAACCTCTGATGCCAAGTACAAAAATTTTGGCCAGAACTCACGTAGTTACAACATGTCTTCTTATTCACACATTCAGTCAACATGTCAGAAGTCAGAAAAAAGCCAATGAACAGGCCCTGTCTTATATATGAAAAGTTTCTATATTGCAACTTTATGTGAACATTTAGGAGAAACTGATACAATTAATACCTTTTTCATGATGCCAGAATTAGAGCTATTACCTGTCACAGATGAGGAGAGGCACACGGAAGCTCCACACATGCATATAGTCTTAGCATTTCTCCTTCACTGTAAATCCTCTTGTTTATTGCAGTGGTTGCTAACATGTGAATAACAGCTCTTGGGACAAATGCTGTTATAGGAGCATGGTCTCCTAGCCTGAAAATGAATAAAATATAAACATTGCTGGGAAAGAAAGACCTTGCAAGGTCAACTGTAGAGCAAGGGCATAACTGGCAGCTACACGCAGAGGCATCAAGCTGCAGTATGTGTGGTTCATATGCAGACTCCAAGGAAACTCTGAAAACAATGGGTCAAAGGAGAAAAAAGAAGAAGTATTAGAGCATCAGCTAGGTCATGGTCTTAGCAGCTGAGCAGCAAGATACATGAGGATTGCTGAAAATATGAGGAAAACAAAACCCCCTCTGCCAGCCTCTTGAATACAGTCTCAAGCCCATCAGTGTTTTGTGGCTGATTTTTAAAGAAGGAGCTAAAAAGTGCCTAGCAACCATGAGCACCAAACACAACACTGAAAGGTCAAGAAACAGTATAAAAATAATCATCTGAATGTAAAGGGCAAATTCTCACTTGTGGTTTTTCTGCTCAATAGACCCACCCCTTAATCAAGAAAGGCTCAAATAAATATAGAGGTCAGCCTCAATTATCCAGTCTCAAGTCACTTGAAATTCCAGGATAATCGAAGATATACTGCCTTATTCACTAAATGTCATAAGAAATTTGGCATGCAACAGGGCAAAGGAAAAGCAAAATTCGAGGATATCTGCTAGTGTTTCGCACTGTAATAATGTTTTTATAGAAAGCTTTCCAGACCTGCATCAATGCAATCGAAAAAGTAAGGCATAATAGACATAATTATCATTATTTGAAACCTGCAGCAGAGAGATATAAAGACACATGCCAAAGGTCTGAGAGAGCAACAGATGTAGGAGCCAGCTCTCCTGACTAATACTGGTGCAGCAGAAACTAGGTCTGAGCCCTGCTGTGCAGCATCGTGTTTCCAAACTGGTGCAGAACATGCTAATTCGAAGCACAGGCAGTAAGGACGGCATCGTGTTGCACTAAACCACCTAGATTAACGTGGCAGAGGGCTGTGCCACTACAGCTACATGCCATTATGCAGACCCCGTATCCTTATGGCCCTCTGCAATGGCTCTCCATGCACTGCAATCCCCCTCTCCTTGCACTTGCACGTGCGGCAGCCACGGTTACTAGTGATGTACAACACCCAGCACAGGTGCATAAGCACCCAGAACGCCCAAGCCATTTTCCATTTGGAAAACCTAAATTAAATAGTTTCTTCTAAAATGCAGAGCACCAAGCCAGTCTCAGCGACTCCAACACTCGCTTATTAGTTCAGCATCATTTACCGTGGAGATTTCAACCTATGGGGAGTTTTGTTCTCTGCAATTTTTTTAGATCTTGGTCACCTTCCTTCCTAACCTGAACAGTTTACAGGCAGCTGTTAATCATCTCCTTTCATGAAATACATGAGTACAACACTGTCTGAATCCCATCTACTAAGGAATCCAATGCTGTATCTAAATTAAGACTGCCTGCATAAAGCTGTACCTATTTCCTAAATACTGAGCCGCGTTAAGCTTCACACTGCCCCGGGTCTCTGTCTCCCTGAACTCTCCTACCCATATTTCCTCATCTTGTTCTTATCTTCTTTTCGCCACCTAACTACCTGTAACTCCCAAAAAAAGTCTGCAATGTCCTCCTACATCCAGATTTATGCTCCTCCTAAACGCCCCTTCCCAGAGAGAACCCAATTCATTTATCTATCATCCTTATTGACTACTGCAAAATTATCTAAATTCTGTTTACATGCCTTAAGCTGTTAGAGGATAGTACTTCCACAAATGTCTGAGAATGCTCTTCATGTTGCCACTAATACCATGTGCTTAAGCACATAAATATATTTTATTTTTTTTAAGGCAGAATACTTAAAGAAGATTGTTTTCACATAAAAAGGCATAGTTAATTTCATTTGTAACATTATGGCTATGTAAAAAGTCCTATCATTTAAGTTGCAAAGCATGCATAATGACTGCATAGTTTACGTATCACACCAAACTGATTCTAAATTATAATTAATAATTTGATAGCCATGTTAAAAGACCCTTTTCATCTTGCCTGTATAAGCCATAATACTGAAAGGCACTTACATACACACGCATGTGTGCACAGAGTAATCTATGGTATGACCCTAATTGTTGCTTTTTGGAGGAGAGATGGTAGGTGTTGTTTGGTGAGCAAGATACACACTGTTTTTTTTTTTTTGCATAAACACCACCTGCTACAATTCTGACCCTCCTCCTTACATATTTGTTAACAAATATTGTTGTGGAAAAGAATAGATAACAGAAAACAGAATTGGGAATCTTATTTTTTTTTTATATGCACATTACTTTTTTGTTTTTAAATACGTACATATAACTTACACACAAGGTCAGTATTTGTCAAGTATGTAACATTCAAACAACTGAACAGATTCACACATTGTAGTTTGATGACCTGATTAAGTGCCAGAGCTGGTGTGTGCGCACACACACACAAAATGAAGATAAGGTTGATTCTTTTGTCAAAGATGTATTTCAGATTAATGGCAAGCTGGCAGACTGAATGGGTTTCACTGCACTGAGGCAATTACTGTAGTAGGTAAAGCAAGTGATAAAGATTTATTTAGTACAAGGCTGATACTCATTAATCTCTTTAAACCCCATGTTAAGGTTGTTTAAAGTACTGTAGCTCTTCTCTGGAAAAGTCTGTTGAATCTATGACAGAAAAGGCAGACCTGCATAAATGCAGTGCAGGTCTCCATGGACTATGACATTTCTATACCTCCACAGGGAGGCAAGTATTTTAGATTAGTTTGGTTAGCACTGCAGATGCAGCATGCTGATTTACTAAACTCTGATGCAAGTTCCAAAAATAATTAGCTTATCAAAGATCCTCTTTCCTTCCTCTCTTTTATTAGTGTGCTAAATATGGCCTTCATGCAAGGAAATCACTCATTTCACTAGTATTCAGGCACTAACTGCTGATTTCTTAGAATTGAGCATTTTTGTTGTTTTTGTTTTTTAAATGAGAGTGCTAATTTTCAGTGCTGGCTTCTTTTGAAAAATGATCACATTACACTAATAATACTAACTAAAATGTCATCTAGCTGTATGTCTGCTTCTACATTTTTAAGATAAAAGAACTAGTAAGCATTAGCAAGCATTTCTAAAATCACGTCCTTGTTTTGTTGGCCCATTATCCTTACGATAAGAATCTCGGCTAAACATACACAAGCTTTTTACAAACTGCATTTGAGGTATCACACACACACAAACACACACACACACACACACACACAAAAACCTGTTGGATGAAGAGGCTGAGAGTCGTTCATGCTTTTATGACAGACTTTCTGTAACAGATACGCATCCTTTCTGTCCAAGGAGAAAAATAATTTTGATTCAGCAAACAGAAAATACTGCCTTTGAAATTAGTTCCTTCAGTGTTTAAAAAACAGCTGCTTTGCAATACATCAGTAAGAAAGAATATTATTTCAAGAACCATGGTCAAGGTTCCCAGTTACTGCTGGTGTGCATATAAATAATCAGAAAAACAGCCACTGCCCCTCCTAATTTTTTATCTTCAGAAAGCATATTAAAATGATTTATTTCTAGTCTGCTGCTCATAGTGAATGCAAGTCAACCTCTCCTTACCTTGCCAATGACAGGGATATCAACGGAACCCCAGGTATCAGCTCCCCAGTGAACCATGCCCGAGGCAAAATCAGCTGTAATAATTCCAGCAACTGGAAATAAAAAAGAGTGTTAACAGTAGAAGCTAATCCAACACACACTGAAGTTACATCAGCGACTTACACTATGTAGCAGATGAAAACAAAAATCACCAATTCTAAATGCAAAAATACATTCTATAACACTGCACATAAGTGGAGAAACACACTTTAATCTGTTTCAGTTAAGATGGTATTTAAAGTTTATATTAAACTTCCTCTAACTATTTCTAGAATCACATAGAAATAGAATTAGAAAAATCAGTTTTACACATAAAAATGCAGCAAGTCAGCAGGTATCATCTTCATTTTAATATTATATTAATCATTTTAATAGGTTTCATACTGTGGGCTTACTTAACCCAAGTTACCACAAAATAATGGGGTTGGTCCAGTGTTTTGCTAGTATTTTTTCACCCATATTCTTCCTTATCTCTTCCCTGCTTTCCCTCTCTATATGTGGCCTCTACAGTTTCATATCTTCATTGAAATGCCTTCCAGAAATGCCTTTTATTCCAGCAACATAAGATGGTTCCATTGTGCTGACAGACTTGCCTTTTCCAAAAGAGCAAAATTCTCCAGAGACCAGGGTTTCCAGATCTGAATGCTTAATTTCATATTCCAGCTCAGCAAGGGCAAGGATTCAAAATTACTGGATCGGGTAATCGAACTACAAAAGCTAGTTATGTTGAAATATTCCCTGATTTTGAAATACTGTTTCAATATTAGCATCTATCAAAATATTTTTGGAGATTTGTATTAACATTTCATAAGCTTAATATGCAGCATGCCAGGAACTGTACCCACTATCCACAGAATCCCATTCCAGTTGTTCACAGGAAGCTGAAATGAAAGGATCTCCTTAATGGTCTAATTACCTCTTTTCCAAGATTCATGGTTTGCCTGTGAAACAAAAGCCAAATATTTAGCAACCACCAGTTCCTTTTATCCCAGCTATTACTCGCTTTTCTTTCCCCGGTTATGAGAGAAACAAACTCCCCTTACAACTTACAAATTTGTAAAAAGCAAAACACTTTGCCCTGAGGAAAAGCATGCCAGTATCATGTTTCAGCTAGATTTAATTGTCAACTTAAATTTGTATTCAGATTAGAGAATCTGAATTCTCTAATCATGATATTTTTCCATTTCTTCTATGCTTATTCCAGTATCTGAAAGGAATCATTAATAGCGACCTGATTGTTTCAAGAACAAAATCTAGAAACCAATTTAATCGAATGAGTAAGAGCCATTTAAAGGAATGATCAAATCTTCTAATGAATAAAATAGTTGTTCCTCTTTCAGGGATTTATTCAATGCGACAAATCTAATTGATTTCAATGGAAGGAGAATTTCAAACTTTATTGCCAATAAAGCCCCGTTATAAAAATAATTTCATGGAATAACTTTATTCTATGTAGTGACTATTACTGATTAACTGATGGGGAATATCCCATCTCCTACCTCATAGATAATCAAGGCACTCAACGTTTTCATACTCATGCTGTCTTTCAATAGACAAAATAAAAAGAAATTTCCTAGACAGCAGCTTCAGCATCTCCAGAACACAAGGCTGTCTGCCCTGCCTCCTAACTACCGCACAACCATGCACGACACCTGTCTTGCATGACATACAGATATGATCTTGATTCAGAATCAAATGGAAACAAAACAAACAAACAAAACAAACAAACAAAATACTCCACACAAGGCTGATCAAAACAAAAAGTATATTTTGGTAGAAAAAAAAAAAGCTTTTTGAAATTTTTCAATCAGCTCTACAAAAAAAAAAAAAAAAAAAAAAAAAAATTTATGTCCTTGAATGGTGCTTTCAATATCTGGTACAAACAGATAAGCCAACACAATTATCTCCTGTCATTGCTTCCTCCCTCCCATGTGCTCCCTCCAAAATCACATCTGTGCTCTAACAAGTTTGTCCTTGCAAATGAATATTTGAAGATTCTCCTCTGGTTCAGGAACGCCTGGCCTCATAGGAGAGGTCCCAAAAAAAAGGGACTGGTATACAAGAGGCCAGAGAGCCTGCATGGTTATGGTTTAGCTACATCTTCTGTGTCCTCGTGGGACACAGCAACAAGGTTCGACTGGTGGGAAAGCAGATGCAGACTCGAAAAGTCTTTGACATCTCCACATAGCCGAGTGACACAGGTAGGACACTTCTATCAGCTGTGCAAAATCTGAGATGAGATTTAGAAAGTAGGTAGAAAACAAGGCTGAAAAGAGGCGATATTAGAGACACTGTGTGAAGAAGAGCACTTAAGCCTAGCTAACAAAGGCAGAGCTACAGATCTGTGCTTTCTGCAGCTGAGGACAGAGCAGAGAGTAAAACGCAGGACTGTCTTCAGCTGCCCTTCCTTCTGCCCTCTCTGCAAAGAAGGAAACCAAGAAAACCTCAGCCTATCATGAACTGCTCCAAGAAACTTCCCCAAACTAGTCAGTACCTCTGAAGGAGACCCAGCGTATGATTATATCCATCTATCTACACTATTGATAACCATAAGAAGAGAAGAAGCAAAACCATGATATTACAACAAATTCAAGATGTCCATCTTACTCATAAATGCTGAGGTCACCTTTGAATATATTCAACAAAAGTGCTTGCTAAACTACAGCACCAGATGATCAGATTTTTCTATGTGAGCCAAACCATTTACTGGAAAAGCTATTTTAAACACTGCTTATAAGATTTTCCAATATTTTCATGTACTAATACCTCTCAAGTCAGGCTCCCTCAGTGCCCTTAGTCAAATGATATCAGCGGCAGAATGAGAGAAAGATTTTAACAAATACATTTTAGAAATCTCAAAGTGATTAAAGTAGTTTTTCTATGCATAATAATGAGGCAGTTTTCAGGTTTGCTCTTAAAGGGCTCAAAGCAAGTTCTAAGATGTGATCTCAGAGCTGAGAGTGCCCACTGCAAAGCTGCTAACGTCCCCCTTACGCTACTAGGTAGAAGCTTAGTGATTCCAGCCTTTGGGGTTTCTAAATACCTGACTTTAAACTCATCATTACTACCAAAATTGACCATAGGCCTCAAGCCAAAGCAGTTTGGTTGGAAATGCTACTTCTAGGTAAGTGGAAAAATATTTACTAATAGGTAGTAGTAAGACCATAAAATAAATACATACATACTTGTCAGTCATTTTAAGACAGAGCTGAAGGTTAAGAAAAAATCTAAGCAATATTAAGTCGCTGCAATGTCACTAAAGGAATGAATAGTATTTGATAACCTTTTTTTTTAGATGGTCCTGCAACTATTACTATTTCCCTGCTATACAGATATAAACATTATTAAAGAACTGTGCTAGTGAGATCCATCACTGTGCAACTATTTGTAAAATACATTTGATAACAAGGTTCATAAAATTTGTAAAAATTCTGCCTGCTAAAATAGGTTATGCTTTCCTGGTACTTTTTTGTATCCTCTATTTTAAAAATATTGCCAGAAAAGAGTAAAAAAAATATATAGAAAAAAAAGAAAAATCTTAAAAAACATGACAACCACAGGCTTTTAGGTCTAACTCTCAAGGTCAACTGATATCATTAGACTTACATGAACTCAATTCGAGTTACAGCAGGGAAATCATGTTAGAAAATATGGGTCAAGTCATCACGCAGTAATAAAGCTGTTACCTCCAGACTCAGTATTTGAAATATTCTTTACAAGTCTGTCATAGGTTAGTATTGCTAACATTAAACTCTCAAGTGAACAATGAAGTATACCAAATCTTTTAACAAGGACCACTTAAATATTTATTCAAATGCTTCAAAGAAGAAGAAGAAAAAAACACAAATCTAAACAATGTCTCAATTCAGTCCACAGCCATTTTGTCCTAACCATGCATAAGAGGCAAAAAATATATAAATAAATGAAAATGTCCTGTGCTTATGCATAATGAAATAGTTAGGCTATTTAAAGAGCTTCTTTAAAAGTGTATTTTGTTAGTGGCATGAGCCTGGACTGATATGACTGAAGTAAAGAAAAGGACCAAAAGAGATATAAAGCATAAATCACTTGTAGATACGAACTACAGTATCAAATTCAGAGGAGGTAATGAAGTGACATCATCAAGTAGATACAGTGATAAATCTAGGGCACTCAGTTACTACAATCATAAGCTCAGGATAAAAATTAGGTTGCAACATTCTCAAATGTATATTCTCATTTACAGTTTAGGGAGGCATTTTCAAGCATGCAGTGTTAGCTTAGCTACTCCCACTGAAGTCACCAGGACCTTAACGATTCATTTTAAGGAAGCAGGGTTAGGCTGAGCACTTTTGAAATCCCACTGTAAATGGTTTTCATAAAGAAAAATCTGAGCTTGCATGGTATCCTTAGGATTATAAGCATCTCCAAGGACTTCAGAAAAGTAATGATTAGATACTGAGTAAATGCTTGGTGTATGCTCAGCAAGAGCTTGAAGAAACCCTGGGACATTTGGAGTTGCTTGGCTAAGGAGGCGAGTGCACGCAGGTGTGACAGCCCCTCCGTCCCACCGCTGCTGCCCTGATGAGCAGGCTGGTGGTTAAAGATTATCAAAAGGCAGCTGCAAGGGGAGAGCTAGAGGCTCCACGCACTGCCCCCACGGATGCTGCCCTCCTGTCTGCCCAGTTCCAACACTCCTCAGCCCTCTGCAGACTTCACACGTTACCGCCAGACTGCAGGGACAGGGCAGCACCTGTGGCACAAGCAGTGCGGAGGTGGGAGGACAGAGCGACAGCCCCAAAAGGAGGACGGAACACGGAGGCTGCTGCACCTACCCTGCCTAGCACTGCGGCAGGCACGGGGTTGCGGGGCAGCAGCCCCAGCTCGGAAAGTTTTGATGTGCAGGGGAAGCACCGAAATACTCTAAAATTAGGCATTACTTAGGAATGCCTAATTGTTGACCGATTGACTGAATGTTGTTTCAGTCAACCCTCACATTTAGCTAAATCAATATATCTATATTTTTATTTTTGCACTCAAAGTCATGTCAAGCGTAACAGTTTTTCTGACGTCAGTACACAAGCACACCCACAGCTGTCCTATATGCAACTCAAATTTGTGCTTAGAAATAAGTCAGATCTCTTTCAAAAGCTAAATACAGCGGAAGCCATTTAAATGAATAATGCATTTTTTTAAATGGAACTGCAAAGTAATATAAGTGGGGCATGTTAATTCCCAAGCATGTGAAATTTATTGTCACTAAGGTGTCCACTGGGAATAATTTATGCATCCTCGATTAAGAAAATATTTTTAATTTAAATTTGCATATTTTACTCATTACCACTAACCTTGGCACAATCCTGTTTGGAGGTGCCATGCCCTCAGGTGGGAGTTTGCAAAGTGTCCACTTACCATGAGAAAAATAAGGAACAGAAAATGCACATGTGTTTTCTAACGAAGCAATGTGCATCCTGGAGAGCAGGCGCCCTGGCTTACACGGTCTTTGACTTTGTCCTGTACAATCAAACCCAGATTAGGCTTGACCCTTTCTTCTTCAAAAGATACCTTTATTCGAAAGCATGAAATCAAGAATGACAATTCTAAAAGAAGAAGAAGAAAAAAAAAAAAAAAAAAAAAAAAGCACAAGAGTCAAATCGAGAGAAAGAGAAATAAGGTTTGCATATTTTTTTTTATCACCTGCATCAGGAGGAGCATTGCCAGCAGGTCGAGGGAGGTGATCCTTCCCCTCTACTCAGCTCTGGTGCAACCACACCTGGAGTACTGGGTGCAGTTCTGGGCTGCCCAGTACAAGAAGGACATTGAGATTCTAGAGAGGGTGCAGCGTACAGCCATGAAGATGACTGAGGGACTGGAGCATCTATTGTATGAGGAAAGACCAAGTGAGTTGGGCCTGTTTAGTCTGGAGAAGAGTAGGCTGTGAGGAGATTTGATTAACATGTTCAAGTACCTGAGGAGTGATTGTAGAGAGCATGGGGCCAGGCTCTTCTCCGTGGTGGCCAGTGACAGGATGAGAGGTAACGCATGTCATTTGAAACACAGAAGTTCCACCTCCATATGAGGAAGAACTTCTTTACTGTGAGGGTGATAGAGCACTGGAAAGGCTGCCCAGAGAGGTTGTGGAGTCTCCTTCTCTGGGGATATTCCAAAGCCGCCTGGATGTCACCCTGTACCATGTGCTCTAGGTGTCCCAGCTAAAGCAGAGGGCTGGACCGGATGATCTGTTGAGGTCCCTTCCAACTTCAACCATTCTGTGATCTGCCTTTACAACAAAATACACACTCATGAGCAGTTTCTATAAAAGGATTTAGTCTTCTCAGCTACTATGAAATTCTGAGATTTAGAAAACCAGTTTTTAAAACTGTTTTCTGTCAATCACAGGCAAAATCCATATTAAAACTCTGATCTCCAACACACTGGGAAGCACAGGCACTAGTGAAGTATTAAAAAGTTACAGTCATTCAAAGCACAAGTCACATTCAAATCACGGCCAAAACAAAGTAAAAGCCAAGTATAATGAAGCTTTTGCAGTCTTTGCCTAGAATCTCCTGCTCCATTTCAATGGCCCAGATAAAGTTTACAGCTTAAGCTATCTAAGAACAAGCCTCCAAAATTTTATACATTCACCTGCCTACTTTACAGTATCTTTAATGCCACTTAGTTTAAGCGGACCATGGAAATTCATTAAAAACAAATACATTTAAAAATGGCTCTCCTTTGGTTAAAATGAAAAAAAAAAAAAAAAAAAAAAAAAAAAAAAAAAAAACAGAATAACCTAAGAAGAAAATATAAATAAGCAAAATCATTCTGCATATGTACTGGGAGAAAAAACATGCCATAAAAGTGGAAAACGAAGAGCTGCAATAGACATCAGGGAGGGAAAATGCCATGTCTGAAGTTTTACCACACTGCCAACATGTGGTTACCTGACAGCTAAAAAGCAGAAAAAAAAATGGGTGGTTTCAGAGAACAAATAACCAATAAAAATGAAAAGTAGAAGAGACTTTCAGATATTTCAATTTGCTTACACTGCTGTACGACTTTCAAAAGCCGAAAGGGCAACTTAAAAGTAATCTTAGAGCTTGCGGGCAGCCAATGCAAGCATGAGGAGAACAGCGCAAAGAGTGCAGGTCCCAGCAAAGGAGGGCGCTGCTGACAGCCGCTGCAGACAGGCGGCCGCTTTTGCAGGCAATGAAGGACACCAAGTACGGAAGGACAGACAGCCTGCAGAGTCACAAGCACCCCTGAATAATCCCACTCAATCTCATGCACACATGAATTTCTCCAAGTAGATTAGCCCTTACTCTAACTACAAGTGAAGATACATTATGCCTCATGGCCTAAGTATCATGCTTTAAATATAAATAATCAAAAAATTGCTGTGGAAGATCAGATGAAATTCCAGGGAACCTTGAAGGCTTCTCAAGTCCATGTTTTAAAGTTTTTGCCCTTCTCCTGTGTGCTTCCTAAAGCAAGAGGGTGTAATTTAAAAAAAACAATTGCTAGCATTCTAATAGCACTAAATCAACTATCCTACAAGGGCAAATAAATTAGAGCACAACTACTTTACCACAGACAGAAGAAACTAGCCAGACTGGGCAATTCAAGTCCTTTATCAGCAACTCTATTTAAAACAAAAACAAAAAAATTAAACAGTTTGACAATTTATTTCACAGGGAAGATTTCAGAACTGCTTAATAGGAATGAAGCTGAAATGTCTTGTGGGTTCCACGTAAGACCGAAATCAACTTGATTACCAGAACAGGTCGGCACTGTGTCAGGTGCAGGCTGAATGCTACAACACTCTGCTTAATTAGCAGGTTGCAATCCTGCCCATGCAGGTGGGTGCTACAAAACACGCAGATTCCACCAGAGGCAGAGCTGTGCAGAAAGCACAAACCTGTCACTCCTTAGGTCACGTTACAAGCAGCAAATGCTGCGACTTTCACAATACTTTATGACCTAAACACGTGTAAGAAACAAAACAGAGACCATCTTTTAAAGAGCTAATTACAGAGCAAATGCATGCCCTGTTAGGAATAGATTCTATGGTCACCCATCCATAAAATATTGCTCAGAAAATCCACTTGTACTAACCTCAAAATAATTACTCTCCCAATTATAACTCCTGTGAAACATAGCTAGCCCAGACCTTTCACATACAGTCCCTTCCTGAAACAAAGTCAAATGGAAGTTTAGGAACAGCATAGTATTCCCACAGTGTTTTGTCAGCTGTCCAGATCCCAAAAGGTCTGGTGAGGAACACAGTAGAAGAATTTCTCCTGAAACTGGTTCTACAGTATATGCCTCTATAACTAATTTGGCTGGATATACTAAGATTGCAATGGCAAAGCCAGGGGGCTTCATTAGAGGCAAACAGCTGCTTCCTTAACGGGACACCATTCAGCTGAAATATGTACAGTCCCCTGAGAACAGCTCTATTTGTATCACAGGTTCTCAGTTGCAGCTTAAGAATTACAAACACTGCAGAGTTAACTAGCTGCATAGACCAGTGGAAATACAGAACAAGGTATTCTTCATTTTCCACTTACAACAGTAGAAACAGTACAAATAGCGTATTTGTGTGGGTGTGATTACATTTGTGTATTTGTGCATGCATCACTATAGTTCAAAACTTTTACTTTTCAAAGGAAGCTTTGAATTTTCTTTAATACACACCTGCCCAAGATTTGTTCTTACATTTTTTATTAAATACACTTAATAGAGGGATGAAGTAGACAGTAGAAATCCTACTGAAATATTTATAAAAACGCAAAGAAGTCATGTGTATGGAAGAAACAAAAACCTCTGGGATCAAAGGTACCACTCAGCTTTTAACCTCACAGTGTTCCTGTAATGCAGCAGACTACCCTGCCAGCACCTCACAGATGTAAACACCTGAGCTGCAGGCAGGGAAAAAAGAACGGTCATTTAAGGATGGTGTGATCATGGAATTCTGTCCCTAAGATGTATATCCCAAAATACTCACCTGCTACACATGCAACCATCCTTAAGAGTGCAGTGCAGCGTTTCAGACACGCGGATCTCCTCAGTCAGTCACAGTACATGATCATTCCACTGGGCTGAAGATTTCTTCCCTCCTCCTCCAACTTTGTAGAGGTATCTACATGCATGAGAAGAAAACATCCTGTACTGTGTGTCCCCCAAAAAATGATACTCCAAAAGTAATAATTTCAGAAAGCTCATAATATCTCTGGAAATACCATGAATAGAAAAGCATAGCTCAAAACATACTTTAAATGCTATATGAATAGCATAACATCATTAATATGAATAACAGCCATTTAAAGATTGATCCTATTTTTTCACCTTCATAAACACAAATGTTTTGCTGTCTCACTGCACTTGATTTTTAAAAATGTCCTCCACCCCATCATTAAAATATTACAGAGTTTCATTAGAATCAAAATAAAATTGACAACATTTTCTACAGGGCTGAAAAAGACATTGAAAAAAAAAGCATAACATGAAAAAAAACACATTTTCTGTTTTTCAAAGACAAATTGCTGAAAAATGTATTAAAAGAAGCAGCAAGTCATTCATGACCAAGGTCATGCAAATAATAACAGAAATCCATTTTTGAACTCTTTATCTAAGAAGAGACAATTTTATGCAAACTGAGCAAAGAAAAAGAAGAAAGAAAGGAAACAGAAAAGGGCATGTGAGAAAAAAAATAAAGAACTAAAAAGTGCTTGTTTTAGAAATTTGTTCTTCTGCAGCATCTCCCCATTAAACCTCAACAAGAAAATAGAGGCTAAATGTTTGCAAGCAAAAAGAATGACTCAGTATTAATAACACACATACACAATCAGAGACAAAAAAAAATCCTGAAGGTTAAACAGTTGCATCAACATAGTAAAGAAAAACTCCTGGGCATGGAGGCTTGCCTTCCCATGGGAACTCTCTCCCATCTGCTAAGCAGTCAGCAGAAATAGCCTGCTTTGAACACCTGCATCAGAGCACTAAGCAGTAGAGGAATTAACTGAGAAGCACCTCAGTGCTCCTGTGGTCTGCCAGAAGGTAAAACAAGGCCTTGGTTTTGTACTGTGATCCACTGGACTTTTTCATGTCTTTAAGACAAAGGGTAGACTGAGCAGCACATTTATTAGCCTGGTGCCATTATTCCTGGGAACTCTTCACAAATTAGTGGATTAACCTCTATTCTCACTTTATCCCCACAGTCATCAGAGAACAGTGCTAGGAATTCATCACTAAAATTATGGTTTTATAATTCAGCTAAAGACATTGCAGCCCTAAGAAAAGGCAAAGTGAAAATCAACCAAAAACACCACGTGGCACGAGACAGTTCCTAACCCCAGTGTGAAGTCTGATCTGTTGTGGAGATCCTCATCAGCACCTGCACCCCAGGCCCCCAGGGACATGACCAGCTGCACCCGTTGGGCCAGAACATGGCAGGGCCAGGCACTAAGCGCTGCCATCTCCGCCACGGTCCGCTCGGCAGCAGTGCCAAGGCACCCTGCTTGGTGCCCCCACACCTTGCCACCAGGATCCACTTCTCCAGGTCAGTCGTCATCAGGGAGAAAGCTTGGCACTGGCCATCTCCTAGTCATCACACACCACTGGTGGAGGCTTTAAATTGACTAAAGCTTAAATTGCTAACTTGTCTATAACCCTTTTTTTAAAATAGGATCTATATCTGCCCTTCTGGAGGGCAGCTCTGCAGAGAAAGACTTGGGCGTCGTGGTGGATGACAAGTTGCCCATGAGGCAGCAGTGTGCCCTCGTGGCCAAGAAGGCCAATGGGATCCTGGGGTGCGTTAAGAAGAGCGTCTCCAGCAGGTCGAGGGAGGTGATCCTGCCCCTCTACTCAGCCCTGGTGAGGCCGCATCTGGAGTATTATGTCCAGTTCTGGGCCCCACAGTACAAGAGGGATGTGGAGCTGCTGGAGAGAGTCCAGCGCAGGGCCACAAGGATGATCTGGGACCTGGAACATCTGCCCTACGAGGAGAGGCTGAGGGAGCTGGGCCTGTTCAGCCTGGAGAAGAGAAGGCTGAGAGGGGATCTAATCAGTACCTCAAGAGAGGCAGTGAGGAGGATGGTGCTGGCCTCTTTTCACTGGTGGCCACCAACAGAACTAGAGGAAATGGCCACAAACTGAAACACCAAAAGTTTCACAAGAACTTAAGGAAAAATTTCTTCACAGTGAGGGTGACAGAGTGCAGGAACAGGCTGCCCAGAGAGGTTGTGGAGTCTCCTTCTCTGGAGATCGTCAAAACCCGCTTGGACGCAGCCCTGTGCCACGTGCTCTAGGTGACCCTGCGTGTGCAGGGGGTTGGACTAGATGATCTCTAGAGGTCCCTTCCAACCTTAAGCACGCTATGATTCTATGATATTACTCTGTCTTGAGGACTTCACTTGGCTTAATTTTACATTCTTCAGCAAAAGCTTTGTTAACATTTTCTTGTTGGTCCTATTATATGCAACAGTTGAGGACATCCTTTACAAACTGGCCTACTACAAGTCTACAACTATTTTTAAAGAAAGGAGAAAAATGGGAAATATGCAATGCCAGCCCATTCCATTTCCCTGAAAAGTACATATCCAGTCCTGGTTAAAGAGCTCAAAGTTAAAATGCCAATAATGTAACAAAAATTGCATAACAGCATCAATAGCATCAATCACTTTAGCATCAATACTGCCAGGTTTCTAAATGCTAAAACACAGTTTGGAGTAGATCTTTGCTAAATGTTAGTTACACCACTTTGGGTATTTGGAATTAAGTTCCAGCATTGCATATAGTATAATATTAAATCACAGGCAATGCACTGTAAGCAATCCTCTGCTGGCCCAATCTACCAGAATGATTTATGCACAGAAAGTTTAACTGTACAGCAGGGACACTGCTGCACATTTGCACCTTCACAAAGAAGTCTTGTCAAGCAAGCCACCGGTATAAATGCCACTTGGGCAGGTTTCAGACTGGTATGAGATTTAGAGTTTTAAAATAAATCCACCTTCTTTCAATTTGAGAGGACAACCAACATATTATATGGAAAGTATGCAGTTTCTTATGCACAAACATATAAATTTTATGGCAGTCACATAACAACAACAACACAAAAAACAACCTACCATCATTAAATAAAAGACCTGCCATAATGCAACTTGTTGTTACTCCTCAGAGTGATTAAATATGACTTCACCATGCTGAAGTGTCTCTCTTCACACCAGCATCCCCTTTCTGCCTTACTGTATTTGTTAGACATTCTCATTTATATCATCTGTCCAGCTGTCTGTCCTTAGCTTGTACCCTGCTTAGAGCAGCCACTCTTCCTTCTTGACCGTTCAAAGAGTGTTGCTGTTGGTGGTACCGCGGACAAATATTAAACAAACCTCGAAAAGGGTCGGCGTAAGAGGGAGTTCTATTGTGCACAACAATCGTTCCCAGGGACAGCAGCTGAGGCACTGACACTGGTTTTTACTCAAAAGACTATTCAACATATTGAAACACATTGTTTGCTCGCGAGCAGACATACATGGCACGTATTCTTTAAGTGGCCTAATTCTTACAGCCTTCGAGTAGCCCAAACTTCCATCAGCACTGTACCAGGCAAAGTGGCTCATGTGACTGTTTGGGGAAATTCAGTTAACACTGTTGAAAACAAGCCAACACCAGAAATGGGAGTTGCTTTGTGATTCCTTGTTAAAAGGAATATACAGTAAAGAAAAGATTTTAAGCCAAATCATATTTCATCCTGTGAATGGAAGAGTGCTTGAATGAAAAATGAGGGCTACCAGCTGACAGGATCTCTAGAGCACCTGCTTTCTGCGTTGCTGTAAATTTAAGTAGCCTTGCAGCGAGCAATAACTTTGAAATTAGAACCTGACAGATCAGACTACATTATTTGTTTTAGTGCCTGCAAGTTTAGTCTTTCCATTTGAGGATCTCCATGTAGTTTTATAAAATTTGTAAGAAAAATAATTTTATTGAAGCTTCACTAAATTGGCAAAGCAGTTCCACCGTTAAAAACTTTATGGAAAAATAAGATTACATGAGATGTATTCAGGTACAGCTGTGAAAAGGGCTTGCACAATTTGCTGCTCAGCTCCACTCTAACCCCCTTCAATCCAGTACCCTTTTGCCCTCAGCATCCACCTTCTCCCCTGTTGAAATGAAGAATGCAGAATGGATATTCAAATTAACTAGTACAGTAAGTGAACTGCAGAATTAGTGCCAGTCTAGCAAATTAAACAAGGGAATAACCTAAATTTTTTTCCATTTTTCCTTTTTTATTTTCAACAAATTAGAGGGCTCCAGTAGATTTTATCAAATACTGAGCTCCCCACTCTCTTTCTCAAACTGTATAAATGCCTTGAACTCCCAAAAGAACATCGCCATTCCTTAGCCCCATGTAGTTCTCTTTCATTTACCCACTTCCACAGCACCATTTTCAAAGACTTATTTTAGCCAAAGGGAACAAAAGTGGAAATCCTGAAAGGATCTCTGCAGATTTTTCCAGAATTTTTACTCTGCCCCCTTCACCAACTGTCCACAAGACCTCAACTCCCCTGCTGCGCTATCCTTTATTGATGACTCCTAAGGCACTTAAAGATTGAAACAAAGGAGAAACCTCACAAGTCTTCCACATCAGCCCCGGCCACAATAGTTTAGTCGCACTCTCTGAACAGCAAAGGGAAACCTAAGCTTGCCTTTCAAGCTGCAAGCATTAGTCAAATTCCAGAAAACAGCAGACAGGCACGACACAATATACTATATAATTTATTTTGTGGACTATGCAGAGCCATATACATACTACACAGCAAGATCACACACGTGGACCGCAAAAGGTAGATATCATCTACTAGGTTTAAAAAGTACTACCAAACTAAACAAACCAAATTTACAAATAACCTAATGGAACAACAGTGTAAACATTCAGAAAATAAGGAAAATGTCTCTTTAATGCATAAGCCACGCAAAATAGGGCCCCAAGCGCTGTGCGAGGCTAACTACAATAGGCAGCCTGCAGGCTGCTTTAGAACTGTGCAGGCGCTGAATGCAAAAAAGAACCACGGTGCTTCCAGGGTGGCATCAGTTCCGATTCAAGCACAATAGCAGGGCAGAGCACTGCTTTCTTCACTGGCACCACAAAGCAAGGAACTAACAATCTCAAATTTTGTGTACTTGCCCTGGATGATTAAAAAATCCTACTCTATTATACACACACTTTGGCTTTGCCTTTTTTTTTTTTTTCCCCTTTCCAAATTGCAAGCTTGTACTTTATATACACAATTGTCAAATTTATGGCAAATCTTTCCTCCTTACAATATAACTTGCCATACTTTCAAATAACCCATAATTTCCAGCCATTCCCATGGCACGTTTTAACCTAAATACATACATTCTGGTGTGCTTTTGTAATCAGTTGTTTTGCCAAGCACTGAATTTTATCTATATATTATGGATTTGAATTTTACATATAGATATCAGATTAATTGGTGAGATAAATAAAAGAGCAGCTTCAGAGTTAAGTTTCTCCAGGTGTCTTACCCTTAGCAGCTTCCTACAACGAGGTCATAACCTGAGTCAATAATTCTGCCTACAGTGACATCTTTGGACACTGCCATCACTGGTACCTGTTCTTTATGGCCATGCAAAGTACAAGCCACCCCTGAAGTCCTCTGCACATGTGAAGCGGATGACAAGTCTGAACATGTATTGAGGTGCTCCTATGTGCACAGTCACACCGATGCAGATCTCTAGAATGGTAACAAATAATGGGATGTCCTTTACCATGTCTAACAGGCGCCACACAGAAGCTATTTTTACCTGCTGTAAAAGCAGAAAAAAGTATGTATTTGTCAAGGAAAGAATTTCAGAGAGAATTTTAAAGACTGAGACAACGAAAATAGGAGTTCTGGAAGACAACTGGTGAGTTACGGCCAGATGAGATTCTCCAGTCATTAATTTGCAGACAACCCAATACCTCATTTCGCAACACCTTCAGGAGCAAAAAATGTAAAAGTGACAGGATAACAGAGTGTGACAAATCAACCTATGGGACAATACAACCATGCATTTATTTTTCAGAAGCTAAGAAAGATGCTTCGACTGTTTACTCTAAGCTCTTGGATAAAAAGAACACAGACTTTCAGTAAGTTCTTTATCCAGCATTCTAAATTTTAGATGAGGTAGAATGTGTATCTTAAGAAAATTACAGTGTTTAAATCAAGACTTCAAGTGACAGAGAACCTACTGGGGCAAGATGTTCCAATGGTTAATTACACTATGTTCATTATGGTACATAGGGCAAAACTACTCTGCTCAGGAGACATATTAAAGTCACTAGAGGACAACAACCTAATCTGCTAGCTCCAATTTACTTTGTGAAAGAAATACAGGCTAAAGAGACAAGGCATCTGCACACACTCATTCTTAAAGCAGGAAGTGCTATGTGATACTTCACAAGTCAAACCTTCTCTTACTTCCTCAGTTATGGCCAACTCATTACCCACCTCTGCTGAAAATGCCTGCCCACTGCCGTGTTGAATGGCCGCCAAGCCAAGATGAAGCCTCACGCCTGAAAAAAGTGTGTATCTATTAGGTGTCACAAGTAACAAGGAATATGTGCAGTCTAAACAAAAACACACATTAGTTGGTAGCACACAAAATATACTAGCCATACATATTAAATAGCACACATCTAATATATACTATATCAGAAATTAAAATTTCAGAACATAGTTATTTTCCAGCTGAGTATTTTAAAATCTGAATTACGTCCCACTAGTCTTGTAAAGGCACAATAAATATTTAGTGAAATTTCTGTTATTGATTTAACAACATTTAATCATTGCAGACTGGAGGAAGCAAGGAAGAATAAACATAATGCTTTTAATCTGAAAATACTGAATAGCACACGAAATAATAATCTAACAACCTAATGCTATGCAAGTGCTTAGGAGTTGAGATACAGCAGCTTTTTAGTAACCCAAACTGTTTAAGACAAGAAGAGATTAATATTTTATCCCAACTGAATTTCATGGGGAATTTTGATAAGAATGTAATTTCCCAAGTCGACTAGCGAGCAGGCCTGTGAGGAGGTATAACATCCCTCCCTGTACGTGAGGCAGCCTCAAATCTATAATTATCACATATGTTAAAGAGTTTAGTTTCACATATTATCCAAAGTCAGCACTTTCAGCTACACAGTGGTTCCTAACACTATTCTTGGCGCTGTTTATAAAAAACACACCATCCAATTTTGTCTTGAGCCCCACCTAAATGGTCTCCACAGGATATTTTCTTAAGGGATATCCAAGATGACCTTGCTCATCTTGTAAAGTCTGGCAAGATTACATGAAAACTGAATGCAGGCTTTACTAAAGAAAAATCTCAACTAGACGAGTTAAATATCTATTCAGCCTTTTTCATCTCCAATTTCTACACACTGTGTATGCAGTATGTATTAACAGTGAAATGCAACTGCATTTGTGTTTATAACATAAATAGCTCAGTGCTCAAATAGAGAAAGAGATGCTGATCTTACGTTAGATTTTAATCTGCAACAGATCTTGAAAAAATATGAATGCATAAGCAGAACGAAGTAAATCTCTCATCTCAATTATATTTTATGCAATTATATTATATGTGCATATGGATTAATCAAAACAATCAGACAGATTTAATACAAGCTGTTTAACCAAATTCTAGGGATGCGTTTCCCTAGAATGAAGAAACAAGTAGTTATAGTACTACATGATTACCAATAAACATTTATTTTAAGATTAGTCCAACTACTGTACTGCCTTTTCCACATTATAGCTTATAGCGATGTAAGTTTATGCAAGATGCTATACCAATACATACTGTTACATTACTTTAAGAGAACAATTCTGACAGCAATTCACACTAAAAAAAAATTTAGTGTACTTTTTTCAATATTCAACACAACATCAAAATCACTGCAGTAACATGCTGCAAAGCACTGTACTGGTAACAAATCACTCTGATGGATCAATATTAGTGAAAAGATTTTTAAAAGAAAAGCCCATAAGGATCATTCAACTGCACTCCTCAGACTGCACATCACACAGCTCACAGCTCTTTGCACCTTTCTTATCCTCTTCTTACTATTAGTGCTGCAAGATCATTAATTACCCCTTGATGCTTCCACAGTATTGCCACCCTTCAAGACAGCAGGGCCCCAGGTGTTTCCTGAATTCCCACCAAACCATCACAACTCCAAACAAACCGGCCTCCAACAGTGCAACACCAGCACGGCTCCACTGACCAAGCAAAGACAACTGCGAGGCAGAGCATGGGGCTTTGAACATATTTCTCAGCCTAATGAGGATTCTGGCAGAGCAGCATTATCTGGTATGGTCATTTTTTCAAAAGGTGACATCTTAAGTGAGCTGCGTACCATTACGCAATAGGACTGGCCCCTGATAGCACACAGTGTGCCCATGTCACTGCCCTTGTGAGCTGGTACCTTGCTGGGTGCTCACAGCTAACTCGAAGAGCTTGTAATGCCACGGGACTGCCAAAGCACTGGAGCTCTGCTGACCATCTGGAAAGCAGGCGTACAGCCCTTTCACCTTGCAGTACGTATACTGACACGTTCACGCTAGTGCAAGTAGCTGCCACACTAAACTTCAGTTTAAACTACGACCAGCAGCCTGCGTAAGGGATGGCATCCAGCAAGTGACAAAATGTAACAAACACAAAGACATTATGTGCTGTATCTATGGCAGTATATTGTTTTATCTATTCACTTTTGCACAGGGACCTAATATTAAATAGAGTAATCTCTTGTCTGGATTTTTACAGGAGTGTTGACCTCAAACAGGACTACCACTTGTATACACATTTTTTCAGACAGAAAAATAAAATGCGCTTGTATTCTAGGATTCAAAGTATCCAGATGATTTACCCCAGGAAACTCCAAATATATTCAGATACATGTTATTTTAGGTGCTCTGAATACATGCAATAAACTAAATATACTTGCAGCACACTGAGCCTTTCTGTACACAATCAGCTCAACGGGAGCAGTTCAGGTTGAAGATCCTACACATGCAAAAGGTTGAATTCTAAAAACAGGTAACCGAGTCATCCATGATCACTGAAGAAATGATCCATTTCAGTCCCTTCAAAAGTGAGACACACGGAGAACCTCTTATTCTGAAGAATATGAACAACAACAAACACTTCCTTTATTTTGCATGTTTAACAGCGTTAGGGTTAATTTCTTCTCTGTGAATTGGGAGTAAGGGATGACTCCTGGTGAGGAAGCAAGTCAGACAGATATGAATGAAGTGTCAAGAACAATGATTTAATAGAATTCCTGGAAGATAAAGCCTAAGACCAATGATAACACATTATTCGTTAAGCACAGGAAGTTAAGGGACACAAATGCAAGAGAAAGATTTTGTTTAGAGAATGCAATAACAAACAAAGGCATCACTCTACCACTGTTACCCAAAGACCAGACTTAGGGTTGGATACGCTAGTGATGCTGTCAGCAGGAACACTAAGGGCTCTTCTTCTGAATGACTACTAAAACCTAACTAACCTAACCTAAGAAGTCTATCCTATGATAGAGCAAACACCCTCTGGTTTTGCCAGTCCCAGAAGAGCACAGTTTCAAATTTCTTGAAATTCAGCAAGAAATATGGATGCTAAAGCCAGACTTCAACTGTGGAATAAATAAATTCTAGGAACTTGCATTAAAAAGGAAATACCTTTGTGAGATACATGTGAAAACAGAAAGTGAATTTACTTTATGTACTGGAGATACTGAACATGAATAAAATTTTACATCTGATCACAATGCAACATGTATTACTCGGTATCAATCTGAGACACAGTATAATCCAGGATACTGTGGATATCCACAGTACCACGCCAACAGGTAGTTTTGCAAACTGCCGAGTACAGAATAACTGTATTAAATAAAAGCTATGCATTACAATCTATTTATAAAAGCATTTTCCTATCCCTGATAAGTTATTTTTCTTCTCCACCAGAAAGTAATTTCATATCCTTCTGCCCCCACCTATGCACAATGTAATGAAAAAGAAGCTATAGTACAAATCCAGAATATGCATTCTGCATGAACTGCCATTTAAAGTAAATCGATTTCAGAATTTATATCCAATTAAGAACATTTAAATATTTCTTTAAAATGTATAAACTAATAATCCATCTTCTATATAGTACACTGCAGACATATTAATTCAGGGAGCTGAAATGACAACTCAGAAAAAATATACCAGACTTGGGAAAATACCATGATTTACTAAACTCAGAATGTAAGTGATTATAATTATTATCCTTTTAACAACACAGAACTATTACATCGATTTTGAATTAGGTAACTATTTTGGACAGGAAGCTAAAGTAAACAGAGTGTTTCATTTTAACATGCTTACTTTGTCCTGTGTAACTCTCAAACTTGAAAAAAGAATCTCTAAGGGAAAAATAAAAACAAAAAATTATCATGCCTCAGATCTAGTTATCAGATATAGACTCACAAAAACATGTCTTTGAATTGCTCCCTTACAACTGGCCAATGAGACACTTTGTGAAAATTACCGGGTTTCAAATGACATTTAAGTCTTACTTGGAGAGGAAAAACTCTTTCAAAGAATAATACATTTTTTTTTATTCTCTCTTCAATGGTCAGATTTCCATAATATGAACTGCTTGATAGTCACTTTCCCTTTAAATTATTTTTTAACCATACAGGCAGTCACATCTGATTTCTGATTCTCCTTACCTTACTTTTCCTTTCAATTACTTCAGTTCTTAATACGAACAATAAGAGTGCTCATTGCATGTCCTCTGTGGGACTCCTGGAACTTAGATACTCAATAGACAGGTGCATAGATAAAGATTCAAAGTCTTTGTTCCACTGTCCAGACAGAATATGTTTAATCTTTTTTCTACCTTTTCTATGCCATTTAAACTTTAACCTAGTAGTAACTTTTACTGCCTTGATTCACAATTCAAAGGTATAAAGATGAAAAGTCCTTGCCTTGGAACGTAGCTTGAAAACTTCATTCTTAGTCTGTATTTCTTTTGAACTTCTTCTTGTGGTTTTTGTCTTTATTTTTCCAGGGTGCCAACTTTACAGTATAGGACTTTCCACACCTAACAGCAGGGCTGCTTGGAAGGAAGAAAAGTAGAGCACATTTCCCTGGAATCAGCTCACCTTAAAGGAAAATATTTAAATTACTGACCAGGGTTGATTAAGTGGGTAATCAGTCCATTTTTTTCCTCCTGTATTTATATTTTTTACATAGACACAGACTTTTGCATACAGTGGTACACATAGCCCTGAGTCCATCAAGCACTGCCATGGAACAAAGAACCAATATAAAAGTAACAGAACAATCCCAATTTGTATGGTAGAAGAAACATTTTCCATAAATTCATGTTTCACGACTAATTGTATTGCAATACTAATTTATGCTAGTATGGATGACATAAAAGAAGATAGCCTTTACGAGTGTTGAGATGGCTGCCAAGGCATACTTTGTTTGCAAGCAGATGAACCTACAGATTTATTTCTCTAAAATTAAAAAAACCTAGGAGAGTGAAGGGTGGTGCTGCAGCATGTCACACCAATTCGGGCTCAGTTCAGTAATGGTGCAGACGCAGCCACGCACCCAGCTGACGAGCGGAGCGTGGTGGGCACCCAGCTGCCGCCGTGCCCTGCGCAGGGGCACCG
Organism: Tinamus guttatus; assembly: GCF_059628265.1. Classification (NCBI taxonomy): domain Eukaryota; kingdom Metazoa; phylum Chordata; class Aves; order Tinamiformes; family Tinamidae; genus Tinamus; species Tinamus guttatus. Next base: position 4,851,082 of record NW_028288923.1, read on the forward strand.
GTCACTGCAGTAGGGCTACACGCTGGCTCAGTTTGTCAGAGCTCATCTGTGAGAGCCCACCGCGCTCTTCTGACGGAGCTATCCTAGGAAATACAAGGTTTCTCTGACTCTTAAAAATTTATTGGCTCTTGCCTCTCCCTTGGTTTGGGGAGAAAAGAAGTTGGAAATAATGTAGATGCCTGTTATCTGTCTCAGTGAACTGCTTGTCGGAGCTATTAGCCCAAAGAGCTCACTTTTGTAGCTCCTTTAAGACCTAACAAGACTGTCAGTCAGGGCTGAAAAGCAGCGCTGCCCGCCCACTGCTAAGGAAAAAACCCAGCAAGGCCAGGAGGACACTCTGTGCCTCTCCCAGCATCGCTCCCTGGGGTCCAATTACCATATACTGCAGTCAGGCTAGGTGAAGAGCAATCTGTACATCTGGGCACGGGGCTCACTCAGGTGACCACATAAAAATAAAACCGGCTTTATATAGCCAAAGCCACGTAAGCTGCCTTTTCCTTGGAATAAGGCAACCTCCGGAGACGGTGATCCAGACTAGCTGCAGAATTGTACAGGGCCCTACAATACATACAAGGACCAAGTTGAGTAATTTTTCATCTTTAAGATGTCAACACAAACAATATTCACTCACTTATTAAGGAAGGATGTTAATGAACACAAAGCAATGAGACACTTCTGTACCTCTAACACCTTTCATTTCATCATTATACTTTCATATCAGGGCATCACACCTGACTCCTTTAAGAAGGGTCATTAAATCTAAAAATTATATACTGTGAAATCTAAACTAAGTATTACTATACCTTTATTAAAATTACTGCTCAAGAATACTGCTCAAGTTTCTTCAGGAAAATGCACATTACTTCTAGGTGTTATGTCATCACTCAGGTTATTTCAGAGATAATAGAGCTCTGTTCTTCACTTAAGTTATCTTTATCAATTAAAAGATCAAATGAATGCCTCCTTCAACAAGGTGAAAGCCATCAGGAAGACAGGGTTACAGCATACAGACTGTCAGGTAACAATGTGATTACCAACATAAATCCTGAAGCTATAAAAAGGATTTAAAGTGATTATGCAAAGAATATGCCCTCACAAGCTATCATTTAAAAACCATTTAACTCATCATTTAAATTTACTAACAGATGTAGACTCTTTTCAAACAAAGTGGATGTCCATCATTGCATTCTCTATGCTTTTAAAGAAACTTCAGTTTTCATTTACACAGCTATACAAACTTCTCAAGTGCGTCATTTACAATTCAGTCTCGATTGATAATAAGGCAATAAAAAAAATACAGAGCATACGTATTCCATACTTTCCAACTTTTGAATAAAAGGAAAGAAAAAAATTCCCTAAGCATAAAAGACTTTGAAGAGCACTGCACGGGTGGTTCTGGACGGGGAGCCAGAGGCACTGTCCTAACTTTCTGAAAAATCTTAAATCTTCAAAATATATTTACAATTACATAAACTAGGAGTTATCTCTATCTTCAGTGGGAAGAGAGGAATTAGAAGTTGTAAAAGATTTACTAAAGCATTTTCTTCATTCTTTTGAAAGTAAAGCAATCTACATGCTTTCTCTCTGCTTTAAATTTCTCCAGTAAGAGTTTTACAAAGCCTGTAATATGGAAAAGGAGTGAAAACTGTATCTTAATCTCAGCAAACTGATTTACAACCGCTATGCACACAACACAGTTACTATGGGTAGCCACAACAGGATTTTTGTGGGTGAACACATACACATACCAGCTAACTGAAACTAAGCTAAAGAAAACAGCAGCCCTAAAAAGAAGATCATGAGGTAGGTTATCTAAGAGAAACCGCAGATTTAGTACATTAACCTGGTTAAATTACATGAGAACTGTATACGGGGACATTTTCATCTCCTCAAAAGGAATCACTGACCTGCAAAATTTACCAAAATAGTTCCTTTTGGAGTCCTCTTTGCTTTGGAGACATATACATGAAAACCAGTCATAATTCTACAGGCACTAAGGTACCAACTCCAAACTATTAGCAGAGCCAATGAAAGGAATTACACATTTCTGCTAAGCATCTGCTACCTCCCTGGTACTCCCTGGGACAGGTGCCTCACTACATATACTCCTATATCCTTGGTGAATACAGACACCAGGTGACAACATTAGTACTATCAGCTGTGGTCACTACCAGAGGTTACCCACCTGATTCTAAACCTGCCTGGATACAGCTCTGCGCCATGTGCTCGCACATACGGCTTGGACTAGATGATCTCCAGAAGTCCCCTTGATCATTCTGCGGTTCTGTGATCTAACTAGACTTAGATGTCTGCCCCAACACAGAATCACCCCTTCATCTCAGTCTGTTAAGGTCATCTATGTTGTGTTTTCTCAGTCAACAATATTAAGCTAAGAAGCAATTGTATGCAAGCTCTTTTCCCTGACACACTAAGAACATGAGCCATGGAAGGAACATTTTTGTGCTCTGCATTATAGTTTGGTGTGCCCTGACTTTCTAACAGCTTCTGCAAATGCTTCAGAGAAAGTAAAGGAAAAAAGTCAGAGGCAAAGGACATCCTTGCCTTGGGCAACTTCTGATGGGGTGGCATTCAAATAAAGCATATGGAAAATTGTGGAACAGTTGGACAGAGGTTATAAAGTGATGCTTGAAATTAAATTTCTCCACTACTACAAAATGATAGTCCCAAAGAACCCTATTGACTGCCTTCTCTGAACCTAATGGTAGGAGGCAGCAGCTTTTATTCTCTTGGTTAACGTGATCAATGAGCTTAATGCTTGTTAAACTTTATGAATTGTAGCAATTCCTGGAAAAAAGCCAGACTGGTCAGTGTTGGTGAGTGATGAAAGGGCTAGAGACAGTCAGTTTGCTATGATTTTCACTAGGATCTTACAGTCTAGTTTAAATAATGATAATGCTCAGAAAAGTCTTTGGATGAAAGATTTGATACATGTGAAATAAGAGAAAAATAAACAGCACTTGCATGCAATCCTGGGCAGCCTCTGAAAGCTTTCTAACCATTCCCCATTGAACTTCTGTTTTTCTCCATATCCAACTTTTTTATCATGGGAAGCATTAGTGTCTATCTATTAAGGGACTCTAGTCTTCCTTCTAAAGTGAACCATCTTCTAAATCCATTTTCTGATACTGTAGGTAGAGAAAGGATAAGTAAAGGGCATTCCTCTGTTGTGTACTGCTTATATAATCTGTACTGAAACAAATTTCTATTTGTACAGTGAAGAATTTCCTTTGGACCTAGCAGTGTCTCCTAAGGCAGACTATATTTGCATTTTAGGACTTTAGGATCCAACCTCAGTGCCAATATAGACTGAGACCCAAGCAGACCACTGAATTTTGCATTAGATCCATCCAAAAAGATATATTTTTTTTTTCTTCCAAACCATTAATTTCTGCATTTGAAACCCATTCTCTATAAACTGCATCAAAAGAGAAGTAATAGGAATTCTCTAAGATTCTCTCAAAACATCATTGGGCTTCCTAAACCACAGACACTATTTTCAATCCTTTATAGTGTCTCACAAGAGTAGAGCAATTTCACAGGGTCAAGTCAGAAGAACAAAACCCAAGTTGGTTTAGTAATTTGCACAGACATCTTTTCATTCCCCTATTTTTGTATCATTAGTCCACTCCCCAAACTGCTGTTGTGGTGATCACCATTGTTCACCTTTCAACTTCTTTTTACACGAGAACACGCTCTACCTCTCTCTCTCAAACAAACAAAAATAATCCCAACATCCACAAACCAAAACAACCCCAAACATGCTTTTGTTAGAAGAATGTGCCAGCTGCTTATTTGGTTAGTGTCTGGGGATTTGTTTCACTATTTGCATGATGCTGCATGTCCAGAAGGAGTGAGTGGACCGTGCTTTTTTGAATGTGTGTTCAAAATAAAATAAAATGTAAAAAAATCCTCACAGATGTTGATTTACACTTGTAGCCTGGCCATCTGTAGAGTAAGTCAAGGAAATTGTGTTGGGGATCCATGCAGAATAATCAGATGGTGCAGAAAACAAGCATTTATTCCATAACACTGCATACAGAAAGCATTCATACCATGCCCCAGAGACTGTACTGGTGACTGTTTCCAGAAACAATTCAAACTGTTACTACGAATATAGGGAGAGTCTATTTTAACTTGGAGATCCAGGATCTGCACCCCAATTTGGTCAGGTGGGAGGTTAGTATCTGTCAAAGCAGAAAGCCTGATGCGGACGTGTCAGCCAGAGCCTGAAACAAAGACCTTAAGGAAAAAAAACTCCTGGGCATTATGCCATTGTCCTCCTCAAGTGAGGAATGTGAGGAAAGGACTCTCTTGCAGGGGAGGGAAAGAAGGGAATTATATGGGAATGAGAAGTCACAATACCACTGCAAATCAGATTTCTGAAGACTAAAGAGCATATGCAGCAAAATTCCCACAAAGCTATAGAAAGCAGCTACACACACAAACCAAAGAACAACAGATCAGTCATCACCACTCTACCCACACCACCTTTAAACATTACTACAGCAGCTGTGTGAACAGAAACCTGACACCAGACAGTCCCCAGGACTGTTCACATGAGCAGCTTCTAATTTCTAGAAAACTGACATAAGCAGTACTCAGAGACACTTAATAGTGCAGCTCCCAAACGCTAAAAAACTAGCCTGGTATTAAATGAGCACCTTTACTGAGGACAATCAGTCTACTGCTTTACTAATTCTCAAAGAAAATAATCAGTATTTCAGCATTTCTAGTTGTTTAATGGTAGGTGAATCTCACAGCTTGTTATCGACACTTGCACAAGTTAGCTTTACAACAGCTGCCCTCTCTCCTCCCCATCCCAGTACCAAGAAGGAATTAGATACAGTGGTCACTTACTTTATCTGTAGCTGAAGCTCAGCTGCCCGTGTCATGGATCCTGCCTAAGGACTCAAGTAGCTGAATGACACAATCGTATCAGGGCACAAAGTGACTCAGGCCACCTTTAACCGAACCATCTTTCTTGCCCATTCAGCCTGGCAGCAAGCAAGACCCTTATTGTGGGAAGAAGGATTGTTACAAATCTAAATTTCTCTGTCACATCTGAAAGAAGGAGCTTCAAACATGCAAAAGCTGATACCTTATAAACCTCCGCCAAAGCCACTGACATGACCCTTCCCTGCATCATTTACAAAACTTAATGTTATTGAACGACGACATAGTCAACATAGTAAAAATAGTAAAATAAACACTTTTTTTTCTGAAGGATAACTGGAAACAAAAACAATGTATAAGGTTCTTTTGAGACAATTTTATCTTTAGAAACTTGTACTTATACAGGAAAGTTTTGAATTTTTTTTTTATTCTAGCCTTTGCTCTTCATCATTTTTCACAGTCATGATCCAAAATGTTAAGGACAGAAAAACTTATTAAATTTCTTCATACTGATTAGCAAGAAAAAGAAAGTACTACAAGAGAGGTTCTATCTTGAAACAAGTAATGCTTTAAAGGAGAAAAAGTGTATGGACAAAGACTGGTGAGAATAAAGCTAAAGAGTTTCTGAAACTCTGATATAAGACAATTAGAGATGAGATAATACCATAACATCTGACTAGTGACTGCCCCGAAATGGTTCACATGTGTGCACGCATGTCACTGCAGTGGTGGGAAGAGAGAAGAAGTAATTGGGCCCTCTTGATTCAGCACATGAGCTTTTCCAGCCTTGAGCAAGATCTCCATGGGAGGTACCCACCACAGAGCCAGATCTGTGGACTTCAGCACCACAAATGTCATGGTTCTTTTCTGCCTAACAGAACTCAGTGAGATTAACATAAAATGCTTCCTCTCTACGTGGTTCTTTTAACAAATGAAGATTTTGCATACAACAATAGAAAGTTAAAGCTTTTTTTTTTTGATAAATTAATAGAATTATTTTAATATTAAGAAACTATACCACTTATGAAAGAAGAATATACTCCAAGAGACAGCAGCTTCTTAGAAATACACGGAATTAGTGAACAAGCTGTTAGATGAGTACCCTGTCCTCTTAGCAAAAGAACACCAAAAAGATTGCCTTACTTTCAGTCTACACTAACTCCACAGCACTGCCCATATGTCTCCTCTTCCTTTCACAACAGAATGAGGACATCTCTCGAAGAGTTTAGTTAGCACTATGGTGCTCCCAATTTCAAAAGAAAATTTACATGTTCTAAAAAGCAGAAGAGGCAGCTCAATCCAACCTACCCTTCTTCAAACAGTGCCATACACTGAAAAAAATGGTATCTTGACAGCAAGAACATAAAGAGCTGTGAGCCCAATGAGGAGAACTCAGAAGATTTTGTCTCCCTTCATGCGAGCAGGAACTAACCACATCTTTTATCACCTACAACCATGGCGCCATTTTTACAGTTTTCACAGTGGAATCCAACAAACTGAGGTCATTCGTTCAGTCAACATAACCAGGGATTTCCTGATTCTAAGAAAAAACAAAAATCTTTTTTATTACACTAACTGAATGGGAGCCAACTCTTACCACATAGGCACTTTCATATTGCCCATAGAGCATACTGTATTCTGAAGAACAATATGGAAATACATTCCTACAGAAATTACTACACACTTCTGAACAGAAGGTGAGAAACAGAATTTCTTTCAGGGAGAGAAAGAGAGGAAAAATAAAAGGAGAAAGAAAAGAAGGGATGGAGGAGGAAGGATGCAAATAAATCCCAAATCACAAAGCACACTTGAATCACAACTGGCAATAGAAGCTAAATCTCTTTTCACCCTACTATGATCAACATATCAAATTAAAAATATATTTATATAAATAGTGCAGTTGTTATAATTATTCCAGCCTATATATAATAGCCTGTAATATTGTTCCAGTCTATAAAAATGGTTCAGGTGAAGAATGGAGACACAAGTTTATGAAAACAAAGTGTTACATGGAACCTACATCACTAAAACAGTTTACTACCCACTCAATTAGCTTGAATTTAATTCAAGCACTGTGATAATAAGACAATCTACTTGCTCAGCTACCATGAGAATGATACTAATGAAATTACCTAGGCAATTTGGTCATATAAAATATATCTCGGAGGCTGTTTCACAGTGAGGTCACCAACTACTGAAGCCTAATGAGCTAACTTTGCTAAGAGATTTCAGCACTCTAGTTTACAGAAGGTCGTGTCATGTGAGAAAATCTTCTGGGAAAGTTGGCCTTAGAAAAGAGAATGTGCATAGGTGAAAGCTGCTGAAGCTGTGCTGCTGGAAGCTCAAGGCATAAACTCTTAGTGAAACATACATTGAGAGACTAAAAACTTACGTCAAGGGTGCTGTCAGATGACTTTAACATGTTAAATGACACTTTGTAAAGGCAAGCCAACATGCAACCTTGACATTCCTCAGCAATTTTAGAAAAATACATGGCACTGGCGTTACGCAGTAGAAACGAGATGGACTGAAGATTTTTCATAATGGTTCCAGGAAGATAACACACACACACACACACCAAAAAAAAAAAAAAAAAAAAAAAAAAAAAAAAAAGAGGAAGAAAGCAAGCGAGCTAACACAAAGCCCCCACTAGCTCATTCTGATTGTTAACAGACATTTTTGAGAGTCACAGGAAAAAGAAAATTAGGAAAGCTGTAGGAAATGCTAAAAAAGAAACTAATAAAAAAAAGAAGTGTCTGACAGAATCAGTAGGGGATGCCTTTAACTAATGGGAAAATGCAGGCAAGCTGAAGAGGAAGATCAGGTCAGAAATGCCAGATGTGATGGAAGAACTGTATGATGTGACAGTGGAGGCCCTGGAGACAACAGACAAAGACAGCAAAGAAGAGAAAGACGGTGCTCAAGAGATGTTGCCGAGAGAGAGAAAAGAACAGGTTTTCTAGCAAAGAGAGAGGAAAAAGAAATCTGAGGACCCAGAGTGCCAATGTATAAGAAGCCCAAACTGTTTGCCAAGCCTATTTACACTGATTTAATCATGCAGAGTTGCCACATCTCAAACTAGGGGCATGGTGGGGAGGGAACAGTGAAGATAAGAACAGGCAAGGAGGTAGACAGTAGATTGCTTAAGTTTTTGAAAGAGCTTTTGCTGAAGCCGTTTTAAAGAAAGGTGGCCACCATATGCAGCAGAGATCTTGTGAAGGATGAAAGGAAGAAAGAGAAAAGCTACAGATCATGCTGATGCCAAACAGACAATGAACATGGAGAAAGCTGCCTTGGAAAAGCTAGAGAAAACACAAAATCTAAAAGATAGAGATAAGAAAGGCCACCCAAGAACATGAGGAATCAAGGTACAAAAAGGACATCAGATTAGAGACAGAAAAGAGACAGCAGATCAGTGGTCAGAAGCAGAGAAATCTCATTTTATAATCTGTGCAGCCTGAAGGGCAAACAGGTAACACAAGACTAGAAAAAAAAATAGTTATAATACTGAATAAGATGAAAATCATAAAGTAACATTAAGAAAGCTCATGGAACAGTCCTGCAAAGGTACCAAAAAAATTTAATTAAAAATTACTTTAAAAGGGCTCAGGTTTATCCAGCACAGTTAAATGACTGAACAATATTATCAGTGGTAAAAGGAAAACAATATTTGTTTGATTCTCCACCTGTTAATTTCTTTTTAATGCAGAAGCACCAGACATTCAGCTCATCTCCTATACTTCAAACGGCTGTGATTTTCTTTGTAGGTAACTGCAGCATGCCAGGAGAGATAATACAGCTACACAGAAATAAAACAAGAATATTAAAACTGATGTTAAAACAGGGATTGTCTGGACTGTATTCCTCTTCAGTACTCGTTTCAACACTGAATAAAAATATAGCTGTTTAATTGACATTGGCCAAAAAGCTCAAAAAAACCCAAACACACGTTGCTCAACTTTTACTTTGAAGATCCCAGCTTTGGAGAGGAAGGATGGTTGCTAATTGTGGGGCTATTTAAGACCTAAGCTGAAATGAGGAAAGAATATGCATATGGTTCTAGAAAAGCTTTTGCAGGAAAGTAGCTGAAATACATCTCGCTGACCAACATGAAATATTGTCCCATATAGTGTAATGCAATCTTTATTTACCCCTCATTCTTGTGATCATCTTGTAAAATGTCCTTTTTAGACACACTTTTCTCATGAGCTTTAAATGCCCTTGGCCTCAGTCTAATTTTTTTTTTTTCAGCGTTAACACTTAGAAACTCGTAACTTATTTCACTGGTATAATCCTGTTTTCATTACAGAAAGAGGTAAATAGTTCTAAAACTGATCATTAATAGCATTACCAACAGTAATGCTTTCATTTCCAAGTATTCGACGCCATTAATTACTGTATTTGAGGATGTCAAAGAAATTCAAGATTTCTGATCAGTCAGCCATCCAACTAAACTGGGAACATGATTCCTTGTGTATTATGGGAGTGAACCACAAACCATTTTGCAGAAACCTTATTATTAGGTTAGTCTAATAAGGCCACCCATGTGGCAGCACTGGCCCAGCCTCATTGGATGCGTACCCGCTGTGGAAAACATGGTCTATCCCTGACATAAAAATAAAACACATAGATGCAGAGAATTTACCTTGAATTTTGCTCCTTTTGGCTAAAATTTTTGAGATCTTGGACTCAAATCCCAACAGCCTGCGTACTGGCCCTCTGAACTGATAGGGTTGTACGAAAAACAGGTTGTACCCTGTTCCGCTTCTATCCCATTAACTATTCCTTTAATTTGTTTGCCTTTATCCCTACGGCTCTAACATTTCTCTACGTAATATGTCATACACTGTATTAATATTAGCTCAGTTTTAGAACACTGTAGAACATTCTCTTCGAGGGCTTGTCCAGCAAGCGCTCATATACTTCAGATCTTCTTCTCCCCCTGATCCTTGAAAATAAAATATCACAAATAACCTAATAGCTTTTTGATCCATTCAAGTCCTTAAAAGCTGTGGTAAATCCTAACCTCATGGAGATGGATGAGAATTAGATGCTGAATACCTACAGAAATCAAACATATGACAACATCCTTTGCAGTTCTGGGCTCCTTATTATCCTGTCAGGTTTGCATTTACTACTACTACTGCTGACTTCAGTGGGAATTGCACACACAAAACTAACAGAATAATCAAGCCCTGAAAATTTAAGCTTGTGTCTCCAAGCATAGCTACTGCATTTTTAACTGATTCAGTACGAGCTGCATCTGTGACCCTAGAGCAACAGCAACAGCAACAGCTGGGAGTGTGTACTGGCACCCCAGAAAGCTAGTGCTGTCTACCCACATGGGATACAGAGCAATCGCCAACCTCCCTACTTGTATTTAAAACACAAACTTGACATAATATAAAGGTAGTATTTCTGTTACTATGACATCAAGCAAGAAAATAAACATTACTCTCCCTAGAAAACAAAACACAAGGTAACAGAGTTTTTTTAGCAAGTCTAGTGGCAGAATTCAGAGACATCATAACACACTACAGAAAGCAAATGAAAAGGTTGATACTGGCAGCTTGAAATGAAAGAGGAAACTATTGAAAAATTCTGCATATAGAAGGCACACTCTGGAAACTTTGTTCCAACCAAGTGTTAGAAAAGCATGCTTAATTTTCATTTTTATCTTCTGTTCTAGAAAGGCTGCCTTTTTTTGCCTGAAATCCTCAAATAAGGGTTGGAAATAAATGTAAAACTCACTAGATACTTCCTACAGATCTCCCAAACAGAAATCAGACTTTTTCAAAAATCAGGAATAAGTTAAATCCAAAATCCAAGGAGTTTTAGTTTATTTCCAATAAGATATATTCTGTTGCATTATTCCTGAAGGGAAAAAAAAAAAAAAAAAGGTATTTAAGTGTTTCATGCCTTATACTATTGGCTCAGCACTTTAGTTCTTCAGTCTCATTAGCCATTGACGTAGGTAAGCAACCAATTACACAGGTTATCAGATCTAAAAATGAAGCCTATATATGCAATTAGTAGCCATGCAAATACATAGTACTCAAGTGCAAATGAAATAGAATCAATTATCAAAAGAAAAAATAAAGTATAAAAAATTTTCAGGAATTCATACTTTAATTCAAGCTTCCAGGGAAAGTATCACATAATGGCCTTTGTTAAAGTAGATGAGATGAAGTCATTGACTCAATTTCCAGTCTTTATTTCTGTCCTTCAAGTTTTATTTGTAAGAGATGGTAGGTAATTTCCAATTGTAATTCAGTGGAAATCATTAAATACATGAGTTACACTGAGTGCTGAGCTCAAAAACACTATAATGTTTATGTGCATCTCTCCTCAGGACAAGAATAAAGTCTTAATTCAATACGCATAAGTTTCAGGATTTGACCTTACTGGTACCACTTGCCTGACTGGTAGTTTACTGGAATAAAACACTTACCTAAGTTTCATGCAATTTCATGTGTATTTAATTTTAATATGAAATACAATGTCTTTAAAAAAAAATGTGAGGTTTCTTCTTTCAGTTCTAAGCACATCTATTGTGCTTAAATGACTGCTCTTTACATTATACTTAGCATAGATGTAGAGGCTTCTTTGCCTCTACATTTTACTGAAAGAAAAGCCAGCCTTCCTGTTGCAGATAAAAGTCAGGTGCTTTATTTCATGAGTCCATTATTCACTATCTAACTGTCTGCACAGTTCTATAAAGTAGTACTATGACCACCCAACTTGATGTTAATTATTTATTTTGTAAAGTTGTCCATCTTAGAGCTGAATTAGTGAAATGCAACTTAACTGAGCCGAAGACTCAGACTGGACTGCCATTTTGACATTCTCATCAGGGAAATGATGCTGTAAACACCCATACTTGATTCACATGCATGGTCTCTTGGTTGCCTACAGTAATGCCCATCTGTTCAGATGGCATCATGCCCACTCAAGTTGCTCCAGGGAATACATGCTGGGCAGTGATTGGCTTAGGTAAGTATTTTTCAAACTGGGTCGGTGTCGACCTCCTTTTGGGAAGGCCCAAGAGGAAAAGGAAACAAAAAGAATTTTCATTTTTTATTTTAATGGATTATTTTCATTTAACATTCAGCAAAAACACCACTGTCTATAAAACATTCAGTAGATGGTTTTGCCGATTCCTTGGTACCTGTGACCCAGCAAGGAAAAACAAATTAAACTACATTCTTCTCATTTTCTAGTAAATGACTTTGACCTGTTATAAAGTCATAGCTCATGTAACATTTTAAGATCATCCCATCTGCAGAAAAGCCGCCTGTCTCAGCAGGCATTGCCACATTCTGTGTATTATATTGCTTTTATTGATATATATTGGTAAACACCCAAATATCTGACATTCAGAGGCATTCCTATCAAAACCCATATTCTGAATTGTAGGTGGATAGTGGTGAACAATACTATGCCCCAAATTATTACTCAGACCAAATGAACACTATCTACAAAAATGTTTTTCCAAAGCACAAACATGCAAAGAGATACAGATGCTCAACGTGTGCAGTAGCTTGAAAGGATTAACTCCTTTTCATTCCTAAATTGGAGAATGACATTGGAATAATTCCCAAATATAGCCTTCCACTCGTCCAAAGCCAAAGAACTTCGCTTTAGTGAAGTGCACTGCACAGTGAAGTCATTGTCTGTCATACTGCTTTATCAAACAACTAGAGAAGAGGAGGGACAAGCATGCCACTCTTTCCCCTTCAAATAAACTTCTTTTTTCCCTTTTAATAGAAAGCTACTATTATTACCAAAAAAAAAAAAAAAGAAAGAAAGAAAGAAAATAATCCTGCTCCTTTTCATTTGGGAGACAAAAGCCTTTCAGTGCTGCGTCCATGCGCTCCGACTACTGTTTTGACACTATGTCAAGATGCTCCCGCTCCGCTCTAGGTCTCAGATCACAGTTGGAGTGTCTTGATACAGTGTTGAATCAGTAGTGTCAGCAAGTCTCAGAGCAGAGTCAAAGAGCCTCATTGTAGCCTCAGAGCAGGTAGACTCAGAGACACCTTTCCCCTAAACTGAAGCAGGGAAAGGATTGGGAGGGAGAGCAGGGAAGCAGGGAGAGATGGTGTTGCCTCCTTTCCCCCCCCCCCCCTTTTGTTTGTTTACTTTTACAGACATCGATAAAGCTGCACCAGACTCACCCTACTGCAAAAACAGTGAGTAGTTGAAGGATATCAGAACTAGCTCTCTCCAAACCCTAAAGAGCTGTTAAAAAAGCAGCATGGAATAATGTTAATATTTTCTTGAAAGAGTAAAAGCAAGCATAGGCCCAGGCACTGTGGAACTGTGCCTTTTCAAACCAGCTGCCACTATAGCAAGGGTTTGTGAGGGAGGCCAGGCCGTGCTCCGGCAGCCCCACGCCGTGCTGTGCGGTAGCACTGCCGCACCGCGGCAGGGAGTGCGCCGGGACAGCGGCCCCCAGACACTGCTGCAGCTGCTGATGCGCTGGCCTCAGCTGGTAGGAGTCCAACTAACCCCATCAACAGAAGGTGTCAAGTGAAATTGTAATATGTCTTTGTTTTCTTTCAAATCCACTTCCTATATTTGCTGTTCAAAGCCCTGTTTTCCCCAACATTGATAGGAGCTTTGTCAGCAAGTTCACTGGAGCTACAGCTTTTCTTCCCCAAAGCACAGCAGATTGGCACAATTGCTCTTTTTGGCAAGATGGTGCCATGTGCAATGAGAGCAAAGTCACTGATGCGGTATAAGCGTACCCTGGAAAAGACACCCCAGCTCTGTAAGTTATTATTACACACTGAATGGAGTAAGGACAGTATCATATATGTTGAAAGCACTGTCTTAAGAAACAAACTGGAGTCTTAATGCAATGAAGGATGTTGACTTAGCAAGAAGACCAAGCGGAGCTGAGGATATTAGCATTACACAAGGATTAAGACAGGGTTTAAAACCTTTTTTAATGACGTGTGCATGTGTGTGCTTGCACATGTCTTGGTTTAATGCCTGGAAGTTTGTCCTTTTTATTATTATTACTTAAAGTTAAGCTGTTCCTTGCTTATAAAACCTTCTTCTTATCTTTAGATCACCACTAATGCAACAACTTGAAAAAACTAATTGCTAAAAGAAAAGCAAAACCGGCCTGTGATTCTGTGAAAACATTTTAAGACCAAATGTAAAAACTACTCATGAGCTTGTTCCTAGAAAAGACAGCACAGACTCCATGATTTTAGGCAGTTCTGCCAGAACACTCCACTTCTGGGAGGGCCAAGGCATGTTTAAAGGGGGTATCTCATAAGCACTGAAAGCCAAGCACAGTATTGGGTACCAGTTTCGGGGATGAGAAAGATATCAGTACTTAAGACATTTGAAAGGGAATGAAAAATGATTGAGGGTTAGAAAGAACATAACTAGGCTTAGAGAGGCAACATTAGAAAACCTAAATAGGTCAAAGTAAATCTTGCTGTAGCTTTATATCTGAATAATCCAGTCAATTCCGTATGCTACCATCAGGAGGGCACACAGTTCAATGTATATAATTTAGGTTAAATGGCCACTACAAAGTGAGATGCATGCATTCTTTTCACAGTTGAGCCAATTTTATTCCCAATGTAAAGGCAGTGATTTCACTGGAGTTTTAGAAAGGATATATTTGCTCATTTATATGACCTCCTCTGGAACATGCCGCTTGTGAATATGCAACCTCTACCTACGCACACACAAAGCTATTTCACATTTATTACTTTTTCCTTCTGATTATATTGTGCCACTTATTTGCATAATTTTAAATATAATTTTAAATATTGCATAATATTAAAGCATAGTTTAAAATAATTTCACAGTAAATGCTCAAGTTCATAGGTAATAAGAAAATTTTAAAACCAGGCATTTCAAATTCTGTTTTTGAAAGCTGTGTAACAAAACGTCAGTAAAGAACGCAGGTTAGTGGGAAACAGGACAAAATGACAACTGAGAACAGCAGCTTACCTCACTACTGAATGCTGAGACTCAGTGTCTGTAAGCAACAGACACTGCTTTGAGATCCTCAGATCTTATTAAAGTGTAAAGTATTTCTACTTAAAGCAAATCAAACACACTGGCTGTTGTAGCAACTTTCTTGCAGGCATTTTGATAACATGCAGGAGTTTCCTTCTCTGTCCCAGC
Source organism: Tinamus guttatus (assembly GCF_059628265.1). Lineage (NCBI taxonomy): Eukaryota > Metazoa > Chordata > Aves > Tinamiformes > Tinamidae > Tinamus > Tinamus guttatus. Next base: position 4,866,151 of record NW_028288923.1, read on the forward strand.
CTGGCCCCCACAGCCATCATGCCCTCACTGCCTGCAGAGGAGCTTTCCTGTTGTGACCATTTGCTTTCACTCACTGTAATGAGCAGGTCTGGCCTAGCACTCCCCCAGCTGTCTCTGGAGGTCAAAGAGAAATTAAAGAATGTATCATCTAGGCACAAATTAAAATCTTTACAAGCTGAAACCTGGTAGAAAGTCTCCAAATAGAATGAATTATGTATTTGAACACTTAAGATTTCCTTGCCTTTATTACAGCATGGGGTCTGAACTCTGCTTTCTTCCCTGCACTTTATTACATGGTTAGAAGTCCCACAGTAGGAAACTTTCAGTTTGAATTTTGAAGCACCTATAGTGTCATACTTTTTATTTTAATATTTGTCACCAACAGTGCTGACAGATAAAAAGTGCTGGCTCCCCACAGCATGATATGCGGGATTTTCAATAGAGCTACACAATTACTTTTGCTAAGTGCTTGCGGGGCTCACAGTGCCAAATCCCGCAAATTGCTGCATTCAGGCCACTTTGCAGGGCTGTACCAAGGCAAGTGGTAGGGAAAAAAGTTAGTTGCTTGCAGGTGGGGCATATGCCTAAATGGCTGATTTCATTTTACAGTCCTAAGCAATCGGCCAAAGACATTTATCCTGCTCGATTCAATAACTGTGACATTTAGAAGAGGGTCAAAACTTTTTGCATGACAATTTATTCTCTTCTTCGCATACAGTTAAAGCAAATCAAAACAAAACAAAGCAAACCGTTTTCCTAGCTCCAACACTGTCAGGCCAAGAAAGTCAAAGAAGCAAATGTCACCAGTCATAGTATTTATATATATTTATATATACCTTCTTCTCCTTTATTTTCTTCTCTTTTACAGTCTGTTATTTGTTTAATTCTTATTTAAAGGAATACTGTCATTCATCTCCCAGCTCCAGATCAGTGTTACAATGTGAATCATTTCACATGCACCGTGCTGACTATGTAGTGGTTACACCTTTGGTATCAGGGGAGATTTTTGTATCTACCGTCTTATTCACAGGTCAATTAAAAAAATGATTAAACCCCTAAAGTCTGTAATGATAATTGCTGGAAATGACTGGGATGATAATTGGTTTAATGACTGCTAAAGGAGTCATTGGGATACATGTCTTTCAAGAAACCTGAATGACACTAGGAGCTCAATTCATCGTGCGTGTTGACTTCAATAGTATTACTCCAAAATCTGATTTGGATCAACTTGCAAAATACTGCAGACGAATTGTTTTAAAAAGAGGATTCTGCTGAGCTTTGGTGTCTCTCTTGAGCTACTACATTCAATGTCAGTCCTTCTGGTACACGATCTGCCTTTAAAGCTTGATGTAGCCCTATAAGGTGAGAATTCACTATAGGTGTTATATTTTTAAACATTTTTTTTTAGCATAGCAGGAAACAAATTCTATATAATAACTGAAAAATGTAGGCCGAGACCATCCTCTGCACAGGAAATTTCACTCAGAGGGCTGGACACCCAGCGAGGTCCTATTCACAGACTTCTCTTTGTATTTTTCTGCCTGGAACCAAAGAAGGGGGATTCATGCCAAAACCCGGCAGGATATGGAAATCTATCGGCTATTCTGTGCTTCTCCAGGTCTTTCAAAGCAGCTTCTGATTTGCGGAGCCATAAATTAAGATACATGAACTTGTTTTTTTTTTTTTTTTTCCTTTTTAAATCAGAACCTACAACTTCAATTTAAATAGGAGTCAGAAATATGCGGTACCTAAAAATAAATAAATAAATAAATAACCCCACACATCTGATGTTTTATTCCTCATTCCAAGAACTCAGAACAGAAAAAAAAATAGACTACAATGATTATTCCATACTAGTCAGTATTAGTAAACAGTGTAGAACTCAGTAAAACCTTGCTGCCGGTTCTCAGTCCACATACACTGGCTTTGAAAGGCTATATGGTCATATATCTTTCTGTGGAAACTGGAAACAACTGACACCTCGTGCCATCAACATTGCCTAAAGATATCTGCATAGGGCATCTCTAGAGGAAGCTCCCATTACTAGACCTATGCAGAAGAATAATGAGAAACTTGCATCCAGTTTGAAAGACATTAATGAGTCTCTCTTGGATACAAAATATTTGTTCAACACTCTTATGGGCAAAGTAACAGATAACTGAGCTGAGAAGCTCTGACTGAATAGGATGCACCAATAGGTCTCTCTTCTTCTCCATTTGTTCCAGGAGGTTTCATACGCTATGGGGGAATTTCACATTCTACACTGGTTTTTTCTCTCATTTTGTCTTTCTATTCTCTATAATATTTCCTTTTTTTTTAAAAAAAAGGATTTTTTAGTATCTTAAATGAACTGTTATAGACATTTTAACTGAGTTTTCCTTTCCCCTTCCCTTATATTTCTCTCACACACCACATACACAAATGTACTTCAGGATTCATTTTTTTCATCCTCTCTCCAAGCTTGGTGCATCATTGAGTTAATGATGCACAGTCAAGTTATCTACTATCATTAGATTACCTAAGGCTCTGATCCTAGTGTGCCTTACATATGTGAACATTTAGCTCCTTGAAGTCAAGGGAAACAGTTGTTTACATATCTGCAGTATGACATGAAGGAAAACAGAATTTTCTAGCAGTCCCCAGAAAACAAATATGGTCAGTATATTTCCTAACGTAACGTATCAATAACCAGAAGTATCCTACTACAACACAGAGATGATGTACAAGGATGGCACTGGGTTTGGTATGCATTTTACATTCTGTTTTGGTGCTAACCCCTTCGCTGAGAGATAGGTAGTTATTTAACATTCCCATTTGCTAATATAGGTACATCAAATGCACCAGCAAAGGTTGCCTCACCTGCTGAGGGGGGTGCCAAGTATCACAGCCTCCTCTTTCCTTAAGTCCCTTCATCAAATAATTGTTTTGCAGCCAGTTTAATCTTAAAAAAAAAAAAATAAGGAATGCAGAACTTCCCATTCTTTTCCTGCCCCTGCCTACTACCTGCCGACCATTTTTATTCCACTCAGAAAATGGAGGTTTTGCCTCAAAGACCTACCATGCAGTCACCTTATGAACATTCACAGACTACAAACCCAGTTATCCATGAAGATGCTCCCGTTGGGGGCAACAAGGGGAGGAAGATTTAAGGGAAGGAAATACAGGAAAGGGGCAGAGCAGGTGAGAAGAGAGAGATCTGGAATTTTTAAAAGTGATGTGACTAGCCAGGTGGTAGGTAAGAGCTATATACAGTAAAGGTCTATCACCAAAACTCCAGGCTTATCTTGCAATAGCAAGGAAGAAACCTGAGTAAGAGACAGCTGAACTCATTTAAACTGCATGTGCTGCTGGCATTTTCACAGACATTATGAGGCCAATTAGGGAAAGAGAAGCAAAATTAATCAAGCTCACACACTCCACCTACTAATCTGCCCTATGTACTAACCTTGTCCCAGGTGTAATCAGCTATTGCCCAGTTCCCTCTTATACCCTCACCACTTATTTTTCCAATGTTTGTATACCAAACTTTATTTTGCTTTAGGTCAAGGCCTCATTTCCCAACATTTTTCCAGTTTTTTAGCATTAGGTATAATGCCTTGAAATATATTGCATTGCTTATCTATTAGGGATTATGTAACATTTGACCAAGTCTTAAGCTGTCATGCTTGAGATGGTTTCCAGGTCTTACTTTGGGAGGGACTCTTGTCCTTCTGCATTAGTAACCCGAACTGTTTCTGCTGCATGACACTAATGGAAGCTGTTGATCTTTTTTTTTAGCACTATTACAAAAACATTAGCTGAATTCACTTCTTTAACTCTGCTGCTATGGCAGACTTGCACTGATATACTTTGTGAATTAACCAGAAAATGTACAGAAGCTATACCTTTAGCAAATGGTATGGGTATTTTATAGCTTTGGTGCCTATTTCTTGAGGAACAGGGCTTATAAATTGTAACTGAAAGAAGATGCATTTATTTATTCCATTGCTTACAGCTAGGGAAGAAAAAATTATTTCTTTCCCCCTGTTAAAGTAAAGGCCGGGTAGAGGAAAAACCCACACCTCAGGGACACGGTTTAGGCACTCTGAGTTTGGAGCGCTTGTTAACTCGCTCATTTACTATGGGGGGAGGATCACACTGGGGCCCAGGTACCTCTTCCAGGCACATATATCTGAAGACACAGACAAATTGAGTTTTTAATTCACAGGAAGATTTCACTTCGTACTCAAATACTGTGGAGGTAAAGGTTTTACATAGCCCCTTTATCTATTATTTCTCACCTATGCATAAAAAAAGCCCTCAGATGGTTAGCTCTGTAGTGGCTTCTTGCCAAGGACCTGTGCTGGATACGGCTCAAAATACCAATTCATGTTTGGGAATATGAGGAAAAGTTTAGGAAAAGTGGTTCTAGGATTCCCCCAAAATTCAGAAACAGATTTGTGTTGCCTTGCCTCTCATTACAACCTTTCCTGGAATAGACTAACTTTGCCATACTTGAATACGGACAAAGCAGTAAAAAAAGGCACAGGACCATAGTTCCTGACCTCTCCTTGCCTATGGTCTCCATATCCCACCCCTCTCAGAAGAGGTCCTGTAAAGCCCACCTAGCTGCCCCCAAACTGGCCCCACAAGCTGGGCTAGTGAACACTCACCCACTTCATAGACAAAACTAAATAAATTACCAGAGAAGACCCAATTAAGGCAGCAGAATAATCTGGGAGCACCTGAATCTCCTCACAGCAGCTGTGGCTGAGGAGAGGCCACCTCACCACATGGGGCTGCACAAAACAGGACAAAGCGGATGCCTCAAGATGGCGACACAGGGCGGGGCAGAGCCGACGCCTCAAGATGGCGGCATGGGGCAGTGCAAGGCCAATGCTTCAAAATGGCCTCCTGGGGCGGAGCAAGGCTACTGCCTCAAGATGGTGGCGTGGGGTGTGGCAAGGCCCATGACGTGAAATGGCACCATGGGCGGGAGGCAAGGCAGGCGCCTCGAGATGGTGACGTGAGGCAGGGCAAGGCAGACACCTCAGGAGGGTCGTGTGATTGACTGAGTTTTCCACTCCCCTTCCTTCAAGCGAATAGTTTTCCACACATATCAAACAGAACTGTCCACATAGCGAGCACTGTATCAAAATACCCATCTTGTTGCTGTAAGAGACAGCCTGAAGTGGTTAAATTGTAGTTCATTAACTAGTCAAAGCAGATCATACTTTGGGAAGACTCTTGCGGGTGTTGCAGGTGTTCCCCCTCTCATGTACCCTGTTAAACTGCAGGAAAGAAACTAATTCATATATGAATATAAAGACAAGACTTAGCTGCCATTTGCAAGAAAGGGATCCCAGATTCACACGGCTGACAGCAATTATATGGAAACGAATGAAACAAAAGAACATACAATTTCACAAGAGGCAAAAAGACGAGGAGAAAAAAAAAGAAGCAAAGTGATGAGGAAAACGTTGCATTTCCAACAGCACTGTGGCCACCGTCCTGCTGGAGCAGGGGGTCCGCTGAAGCAGGCCTGATGTAGGACCTGCCGCTACCCTGAAATCACCTTCCGACCATCATCTTTCCCTTCACATTCCCTTTGAGCTGCTGCTCAGGATATCAATTGTATATCAGCATTTGCCCCAAATTTTAGATATTAAAACATCCATACAACTTTCCTTTACCCACTTAAGGCTTACCTTTGTGGTTTCCAAGCGGTTACATGGCCCTAAATGGCCCTCATGGCCTAAAGAGACTCTGCCTTTTTTTAGCAGTTCCTGACCACTGAAAAAAATGGGAGGAAAGCTCAAAAAAAAAAAAAAAGTTATTGGAAGCTGGGATGTTATCTTTTCCCACCTGTACAGTTAGGCTCTGTTTTCCCTGGGAGCTTTTAACGGATATGGGATCTATATACCATGCTAGCGAAGCACTCCCTGGTGTGCTTGCCGTGACGCCAGCAAAGCGGTGCTCGCACTGGGATGGAGCGGCTCTGCCCCATCCCAGGTGGCACGACGGTCACCCGGGAGCTGTCAGGCACAGGCTGTGTGGAGTGATGCCACTCTGCACCCTGAGCCCCGCTGGGGGCGGCTCTCCTAGGGAAGCTGAGGCCTTGCAAAGAGAGGTAAGACGACAGAGCCAGGCTTGGGCAGAGCCTGAGGACCAACATCTTTAGGGCTACAGGTCTAGCTTGTCATGGATGCAACACTGCTGCGCCACGGAAGCTCCCATGCGGGAAAGAAAAGGGAAGAAGCCATTAGAGGTAAAACAGGGCTGTAGCCCTCATGCTGAGGCTTGGGGATCTCCCGCCTTGCAAAACCAGGTGAAAAACAAATGATTCCTCTTACCCACGTCTGCCCTTCTCATGGCCATTAGTCAGGTGCAGTGCTCAGCTTCCAGGCTGGCCTGCTGGGCACTGCCAGTCCAGCTCCATGCCCACATCTCCAGCCACATGACAACACACAGCTCTGAACAGGGTCCTCCATACAGGGAACACAACGAACATACACCCAGCTCTAAGTATTGAGCAGGGTGCTGCCGAGAGGCACACGCCTCGGCTCAGCACTGCTGGTGGAGCCGTGAGGCTTGCATGGAAACATCGCTGTTCTCTTGGGCTTCACAACATAGAACCTTCTCTTGAAGGTACGAATCTACATCTTCCTTTTCCTTTCGGAAGGACTGATGAGAAGGGACCAAGCATCGTTCCAAACACAGCATTGGGTGAAGAACCTCCCTTTTACATATTTCTGGTGTGAGAACCTCTGTCAGGAATGCCACAGGTGGCATTCACAGGTTTAGGAAAGGGAAAGGTGGCATACACGCTGTCAGCGGAGCAGCTGATGTACATTCCCAGATAGCTTTTCTCACAAAAACTTGTCTAGAAATCTGTACTCCATGACACTTTCCATAGGACATCTTAAAATGGTGCCCAAGTTAGCAGTATGCATAGGTTATGAGCAAGAATAACGAACTTGGGATTTCATTAGCTATTTTTTCAGCAAACAAGCATGTATGAAGTGGTTTATGGAGAAATAGTAAGAAATTCACCCTGGATTTTTAGAAATGGGTAATTTTAGTACAATGATTTTGTTGCATAAACAGCAAAGTAAGAATTATCTACATAAAAACAGACCTATGCTTTTGAATTTAAGAAATGTCATTCTTTTTTTTTTTTATCAATATTAAGGTTCATGTATTTTCTTATCACAAAAGCAAAATTTCCAAGGCCATACAATGTTATTTCAGCAGAACAACTGGCAGAATGAAAAACATGTTTTACCCTAAAAGGGACACACATTTTTTTTTTGAGAAAGCTGAATTTTTCCCCAAGACAGTTGCTACAAATGGTACCTGCTGTAGTGCTTCCTAGTGCAGGGATGACCCTGGCCTCTGCTCACGTCCAGTAACACACACGCACACACACACACAAATGGCATGTCCTACTGCCTTGAAGGAGCTATGCTGATGCAACAGGAATCATCATCAGCATCAGTCTAAATGTTGACAGTATGGTCTCCAGTACCAATAAACTATGCTTCTGGGCCTGTTAATATACTTGCTATATAAACTAACTTGGATATTGACTACATTTCCTTGAAAATACTTTTCTACAAAACATCAGACATCCTCCAAGCCCAGATACAACATAGCGGTAACCAGTTACGCTCTAGCTTGGGGCAGAGATTTTGAAAGGCCCCAAACATACATATTCTTTTAGTGCAGTCTTGCAAGGCATTGTGCACCACAGGAATGATAACCACACTTGTGCAGTCATCACAACTGATGGACATCCTCCTGTAAGATTATGATTTGATTAAGGATATATCTTACCCCACTGTCACATGTACTTCTGTTTTGTTGCTGTTGTTATTTATCTGTTTCAAAAAAAGCCTACTAATTAGTTACAGTAAGATGTATTATAGCAGGTTCAAGTGCCAGAAGAACAGTAGTTACATAGAGATACAACACCTGTGGGCCTGCATGTCCTTGTGATTGAAATATAGCCTCCTATCAAGTGCAAGAGACTGGCACATTTGTATACAATCCAGCAAGCAAATTATTATGTTTTGAAGCAAAGAAGCACAGAGTCAGTGTCAAGCCAGCTACAGACCAAGTCCCCTCCATTCTTGTTGGCTTCAGCAAAAGTTAGGAGTGCTCACAAACCAGGAACTCCTTTTTGTGCCCAGATTCATAATGCATGCTCTTAACTCACCTTCATCTGAGCACAAGAGCCTGGGAGGAGCATCAGGAGAGAGCACAACGCCAAAGGCAAGAATGTGGCTTTCCCTTTCTGCAAGTCTTCAGTCCTCATCGGGAGCAGATTGCTCTGTGTCTTGGGGTTACCCATCACTTTACACAATTTACACACATGAGCTGGCAGTGGTGATACAGGGTGTACTGACAGACAAACTGACACTAAGCTCATGTATTCCCTTTATTGAACTGTACTAGTTATTGCAATCAGATTAAGTCACATTTATAAAGCAGACCATCCAGTTGCACTGAAACCGATTATATTCATTACATAGTTTTAATCACTGTCCGGTGAACTGGCAAATCCAATCAAAGCATTAGTCTTTAATTAAAAAATTAAAAAGAAATATTCAGACAATAGCCAAGCAATCACATCACAATGCACATTTACCTAAAATTGCAATTAAAAAGCAGTTAACCAAAAAAAAAAAAAAAGAATCACACCTAATCTTTAACTATCAATATAATACAAGAAGCAACAAAGGGCAACAGCATCAAAGCAGATTTATCTAACACTATAAATTCAGTCAGAAGCAGAAGCTCTAAAGTACACTAGCTGAAGCAGGACAATAAAAAATACTGAGCATGGAATACTTTTAATCTCTTCCATTAATATTCATTTCCAGCTGCTTATAATAGCAGCGCCTCATGGCCAAATCATTAGAGTTTTACATCTGGGTTGCAAATGACACTTTGATTGGATGTAATGTTCAAATGGTCCTCCCCACTGTGCCACCGTCAAGTCTTCTGCAGAGAGGTGTCCTGTAGTGCCAGTGGCTCACTGTGCGTGCTGGCTCAATGTGTGGTTCTGGAAAGACGAAAAAAGGAGACATGCATGAGGGGCAGAATAATAGAAAGCATGCCCATACCCTCCTACTCAGTACCATTTATGCAGAGCTCAACATAAAAGCTTCTCAATTATTACAAAACAAAATGCAATAAAGAAAAAGTACTCGTAAGTAACAGCTGCCAATATGACACATTTGCTTTGTTCTGATAGATCTGTTAATTCTGGCATGAACTTAGAAAAAATTTCTACAAGCCAAGTACAGCCATAAGGTTTTTTTTTTTTTTTCTCTCCTTTCAATATATATAAAGAAAGTGGTAACACTTCACGGGCAAAATCTGCCTTTAGGGATTCCCTTAACTGTAACAATTAAAAAAAAAATCTGAATCGCTGTGGGAACCCTTGCCATATTTTACTCTCTTATTCTCACTAGTAACTGGTACAAGCACTGGCAGAAAGAGACACCAGATTGTGACACATACTTCTCAGTCCAAGAAATACTTCAGCAACAACAGCTGAACCACCAGTTCAGGCAACAGGGTAATATACACAGCAGAAAAAAGCTGGACACATAACCCAGAAATTATATCTCTTTAAAGAATAGACTTTGCTCTACGCTCTTCTTTAAGAAGCTTACAGAGTTTCTGTTTTTTTTCTTTTTTTTTCTGGTAGATTTGTAATAGCCTCCTGTCATCACGGTCTCCCGGATCAGAAGCTGCTGACCTATCTTGCCAGTTTGTACAGGAGCCAATAAATTAGCAGCAATCTCGGAGCCATATTTTCAGAGCAGTACTAAGTCACCTACATTTTCTCTGCAGACTGAAACCCCAGTCCTACATATAAGCACAGCTTTATTTCTGTGACTATTCAGCTTCTGGAGCAACTAGAGATTTCCTTTAACATGAGCTTTTGTTGGGCTGGGTCCCCAGCATTCCCAAATGTAAAAAGTCATTTGCATCATTTTAAGCCCATGTGATTTAACTCATCTCCATCTGCCTAATAACAGAGGCTAGGCAAGTCCACCAGCTTGAAAGATAAGTTTTTAAACTACAGATGAATTTAGAAAACAATTATTTATTTACAATGACAATGCTTTAAAATAAACTAAGTTTAACTTTTCATACATCATCTGGTCCCTCTACATTATCTACAGTTACATCTCAATCAGGGGGGAAAGACAAAAAAAAAGATCCTCTGCATTATCCAGAGACGACATCTGCCTAATGAAAACCGTCTGCGGAAAGAGCTAACGGGCGGTCGGCGACGCGGGACCCCGCAGGCGGGCGGCGTGACCCCGTTTGCAGTGTGGAGCATTTCTGGACTGTGCACTCCCAGACACTGACCGCCAGGTGTCAGGAGCGCTGCTGAGTTTCCAGATCACGCCAGAAGTTGCCTGTGACGGGCGGCGGCGGCTGCGCGGGGCCGCGCGGTGGTGGCCAGGCCTTCCCGCCACGACGCAGCGAGGCAGGGCGCGGCGTCATGGCTGAGGCGCTCCTCGAGCAGCCCTTGCTCTGTTCAGAGCGACGAAAGAGCAAAGTAGCCGTGTCTTGCTTAGCCCAGCACGAGCCCTCTCAACACAACCCCAGTAAGCAAAGCGAAATTCTTCCGAATCAAAACCAGAAGCATTAGAAGGCTTATCAAGGGGGAAGGGTTACACTCAAATAACGTCAAGGGAAGGGATAGCTCAAACCACTTTGCTTCGAGACCATTTAACATGACCACACATAAAATCCAGCGGCTCTTTGTTTTAGGTGGAAACGTTACTGGCCTTAAGGAGGAAAGACCTTTGCAGGGCTGGATGTTATTCTTAAACCAAGTGCCAAAATTACATAAGAGAATGAACAGAGCTGCATAAACATAATGACAACCCAGAGCAGGCGCTTGCCCATCAAACCTTTCCGGAAACGCACTAGGAATAACATACGCTGGAGAATCCACACGCCACTCCATGCTCAGAACCACTCCTGGGCATTTTCGCAATGGCCATTTCTAGCGCACTTCATTACATTTCTATTTTTAGGTCACCCTGAATATCAATAAAAGAAAGTATGGAAGGTTTACCATCTTCAAATCGAAAGAAGGGCTATTCACGGTAGACAAATCCATATTTATTTAGGCACTGTCATTTGAAAGATAATGCACAATCAGCACTAGATACATGACGCATGGTCTGCAGTCAGGCAACATGATTTCAAACTTGCGTGGCTTCTGCATTGATTACAGCAGGCAGGTCAATAAAGGAATGGTATGCGGCTCTAAATCTGATAATGAAGCTTTCATTGTGAGCCCTCCCTCCTCAAACATAGGTTAATAATACATCTGAACACTCCTAATACAACAAATACTCTGTTTTTATGAACAGAGTTTACACAAAGAAGCAAACATTATACTCAAATCCTGCAGCTATGCTGAGTTGAGCCAGGTAGGAGCTGAAAAACTAAACATACTATGTAGCTAAAAAGATAAAATATACATTTTTTCATATGCAAATGTTGATTTAATGATAATATCTGGGGAATGTACCATTTATTCCCTCTGCATGCATTACTGGCAATCAATATGCCGACTAGTCCCTGGACGGAGCAGTTAATAAATAGAGCCATATTCTAAAAAGGATCTTGGAAACGTCCTGGCAATGTCTATAGACACAGGAGTCCACATGCACTGACTCCTCCACCTGCGTAGTGGCGAGCAGGCCCAGCTCGAGCTGCAGGACAAAAGCCCAAGGCCTGCACGCCGCATGCTGGGACCACCAGCCGCCGAGTTTCTGCATTGCAAAAAGCTCCACAAACACCCCTGATGCCTAGGCAGGAGGCTTGCAGGAGCCTGGCTGTATCCTCTGCAACCAGGGAGGATTTCTGACCTGCCAACATGTATTTCAGACTACACAGGCGTGCTCCAGAAGAAGCCTGGCAACCTCAGTCTCCCCCTTTCCTATAGCCCCCATGTCATGTCTTCTTGCTGCTTCTCCCACCTGGCCTAGGAGCGTGGGGCTTATTAGAATAGGGCTTTGCAGACGTCAAAAGCATCCAAGAAGCTCAATGCAGAGGCAACTACCTTTGTGCGACTGTGAATAGCGCCTGAATAGCTGGCAGAACATGGCCATGCAGGCCACAATGGAGTAAGCATTTGGGAATGTGCAACACTGCAGGGACACTCCTGCCCAAGGGACTGTTGTTGGCTACCTCGGAACCTTCCCATACCTTCCCTGTACTGGGACTAGCGTTGAAGTGATTCCTCAACTCTAAAAGTTATAATTAAGAAATAAATATTGCAGTAGTTATCTGCAAAGGAAAATGCAGCAGCCACAAAAAACAACGCATCTCCAGGCATGGCTATGTGTGTATTTGCACATGCCTACCTGCATGTAAGCACCTCACTGCATGTATACACTATGTGTTTGGGGGCCAGCAGGAGGCAGGACATAATTTGGAAACAGAACATTAAAAATGGTCTTTCACAGCTCCTGCTAGGTCCCCTGGTTTATGTGTGGCTCACAGCTGATACCCCACAGAATACATCATTCTGAGACATTATTGCATCTGGAAAACTCTACAGCGGCACTAAGTCACCTGTCAAGATCAAGTAAGTCACAGCTTATTTATAGGGCAAGGTTGGAAAATTTCTTTTTTTTTCTTAATAATCATGCAAAATGGATAGCAATTCTGTTAGCCACATCAACGGGAAAAATGCAACTACCCCAAGCCCCAGGGCTGTCTCAATGTTTAAGTGGAATTTTCTACTTGCTGCACAATCCCCAAATGAACCATTTGTGGAAGTATCTGTGACCGAGAAACTGGGCGACAGCCTTTGTAGGAAATAAAAAGATTTCAAAGAATAGTTGATTATTGTCTGTGTATACACTGATCGCTCTCCAGTTGTCCCTGGGGACACCTCCTGCCTGCCCTCTGGATGTGGATCAAGCCAGTCTTGCAGGACACCTACAATGAATATTTCTGTGGGTTTTCCACACATGCTCTTATGAAAACACTGGCATGACAACCTCCATTTTCAGAGCACTATGTCAAGAGGGAAGGCATCAAGCTTGAAAGATGATCACTTACCGCAGTTAAAAGAACTCTTACAAGCTATATAAAGATTGAGAGAAAAAGCACACACAGAAAAGCAGCACATGATGGAGCAGCGCTCCAAGCCAGGCAGTCAAGCTGGGAGGCTCCCACACTGCAACAAAATTCCCTGCCAACAAGTCACAGGTGTACTACACAGGAGCAGGTGAAAAAAATAAAATGCAACTGCGAGGGGTGTGATAATGGTTTGAGGCCATAATACATCCAGTCTATAGTGCCACCGCGCATCTGTTATGCATTGAGGTGTTTTGCACCAGCCGTTTTGTAGATATATTCTCCATGTGCGTGAGCACATACACCTAAAAGACCATATGTTATACAGGGGTTAAAAAACGGCACAACAAGGCTGGAGACACCCACCATCCTCCAGTGAAATTCATAAGCCTTCTACAGTTTTATACATGGATTGGGACTCTGATTAAAGGTTATAAAGCCTCCTTCTTTCTCATTCCAAATCCTATTAAAAGGAATAGAAACCATTCCTCAAATCATTTCAATAGGAATTATGCAGATAATAGATTCATGTGACAAACAGCCAACATGAAACTTAACTGGTGATTAGCCCACGGGGTGACCCGTGAATACGAGCATGTCTGCGTGCCCAGCAGCGTCGGTACCAAGGGCTTCGGGGCCCGCGCGTCGCTTCCCCGCGGCTGCCCGGCTGCTCCTGGCTCCAGCCACCACCGACAAGTGGGGCAGGAAACACAGAGCCCGGCGCGAGGCGGGAACACGGCTGAGTGCTTCTGGGGTACAGGAAGGGGACTCCGACCAAACACTGCGTTTCTGCCACCCGGGTTCTCTTGCCCCAGCCAGGAGCCCAAGAGCCTCTCCCTGCCCCTCTCCCCCTCCCCAGCACCCAAAAATGGGTCAGTGCCCTGGTTGGGGTCTCCTATTTACTCTCCCATGCCCCTTATGGATTGAGCTGGGAGAAAGAAGAGAAGCAATCCCTGCTTTTAATGTCAATGCATTCAGCTTGCAAGAGACAAGCTAATCCTCAAATTCAGCTGTTGACTTGAGGCAAAGGTTCAAGTCTCGCATTTGAACCTTTAAAAAACAGACAAAACACAAACTGCTACGAACAGAAGTTATGATGGCTAAATATTTACAAAATACCAACCGCAACATTCTTTTTTTTCTAACTATTTTTGCATTGTTTTAATTTTTAAAATAGTCCAAAAATCTCTCAGCCATTATCCTTCATAAGCACATAAGCATGTATGTGCACAGTTACTGTTTTCATCTAACAGCAATCCATAAAGATCAAAATCTTTATGCCTTGACTTTATAAAGAGATTATTTTAGTCAGAGGACACAAGAAGACCCTTGCTTTAGCCATTGAAGATTATGCTCTCTATGGAAAGCTGTGAGCCTTAAATTGGTGCTGCTTTAATCCTAAACTGGAGAGGCATTCAAGGGATGCCACGACCCAGAAGAGCAAAAGGGAAAAAAAAAAAAAAAACACCAAGAGCACACTCCAAGAAAAAAAGAAAAAAAAGAGAGAAGCAAAGTTGCAGCAGAGGATAAACTGTTTATTTTTAATTTTTTTGTTATGTTCCGTTTGCCATCACACACACTAAAGAAAAATCACCTTTGCACCCCCTTGCAGTTTGTATGTGCTTTTTTTTAGAACTGTTTGACAATTATCCAAGGGTCTAAGACTAACAGATGGCCTGTCTTAAAGCCTCATATGTTCACTAGTTTGCACTTCTGACAAACAGTAAATGTACTCAAGAGTGTGCCATAAACAGGGCTGAATGAATACTCAGAACACAATTTAGTTAATACACTTCATTAAAACTGATAGTGGTAACCAATGTTTCCCACAAAACCAGGTGTTAATTGCCCTTCCACTTGTCTCAGGTAACTCCTAGCCAGCGACACTTATCTGTTTAGATCCTGTTTTGCAGGAAATACAGTATTATTTCCTTCCTTTCCCCCGATATTTCACGCACTACATAACATGCTTGTAACAAGTGAACTCCAAGTTATCATGGTACTCAATAAAAAAAAATTGTCAGGCAAGACAGGTTCACATGTCCCTTTTTTATTTGAAGAATCCCTTGAAATCGAGGCAGAGGCAAACGAAAGGTGGCACATCCTTTGTGAAGGGAAAAGTCTGCCTGTGTTCCCGCTCCCTCACATCTCCGAGAATCTGATAACTCGCCCTGCGTCAGGCAGTCTCAGTGTTCGCGCACTTTAGACGGCACTTGAGCAAATGCAGTTAGCGAGCTGTCCTTTACAAGTTATTGAACCAAAAGAAATCACTTGAAGTGTCTAAGAAAATACATCTGGAGGATTGGTGTCAGCGGAGAGGCACAGCCGGCTATTTCAAATGGAAATACCTGCCTCGCGCGTGCTGAGGGACGCGGTGCCAACGTTTGGCGCCGAGCGGCCCTGCTCCGCGCCCAGCCCGCACTGCGCTCGTGTGACTCAGAAGCCAGGAAATAATTTACAGAGAAAAAATCTTGTTCGATACATGACCCACTAAATGCCCCTGCTTTTATTATTATTATTATTATTTTAACATACATGTATTTTTTGCGGTGGCTTGCACCATTGCTCATCAGAGCATAGGTGCCGGGCACTGTTCTCCAGCCTCCGCACAGTGCGGACACAGGGACACAGGGACACGGGCTCGGGCGGATGCCCCCGCCGCGGCCGCCTTTGTTCTGCGCGCGCGGCCGCCGGCGCTCGCTTCCGCCCGGGAGCCTCCGAGCAGGGGATTTGCTCCATTTCACCTCCATGCTCAGGCTTCTCTTGCTAATTTTAATACAGCCTCAAATTCCAGCAGGCATTTCTACATTATCTAGGTTTCAAAAATTACCTTTTAAAATACCATTCTTGCAGACTTTTTCTCTGTGCCAGCATTTCCTTGGAATAGTTAATTTTTTTTTCAAATGATTTATGTATTTAATTTCTCTTCTAATTCAGGTTGTTTAGTCCTAATCAGGCTTTGACAACTCACCTAACATGTTTCTTTCCCTTTTCACTAGAGACTAATAATTCTGCATCATCATTCTTCTAGACCCGCATCTACTTGTTTTCTTCTCTAAAAACTCACAATAAAGCAAGGTGAATCTATTAGCAATGAATTCCAAAAGCTAGTTTAAGCCTGGCACAGTCTCTCATATCCTATTAAATATTTCACTGGAAAGTCTCTACGCTTCTTCCAAAAACACTGGGTAAAATACTGAAGTACAAAAGCAAACTAAAGCCTTTGGGAAAATTTCCTTACCACGGTGCTTTGGAAATAAAAAACACTGGAGAATACATTATTAAGAGATAACCAGCGTTTTCTGTTACAGAAACTAGCCGTAAACACGCTATGATTCACTCAGGCACCCAATGAAACAAGGGAGCTAATAATACCTGTCTTGAGGGACTGCATGCTCCTGAGGATTTTACTCAGAAATGCAAATTTACCAGCATCCTTATGACTTGTAGTCTGCAGTATGTCAGGCACAAGATCAAAACAGACGCAGGGAAGAACCTTGCACTTCTTAAATGTAAAAGGAGGGGGTACAAGCTTAATTACCAAGGAAGAAGTGCATGAAAAGAGTATTTTTGTAATTCCTGCACTCCTCTTCCCCTCCACCACCTCCAAAATCCCGGCAATTCTGTAGAGCCAAGTGCAGGAAGGGGCCTGGCCCACCCCAGCGCAACCCATGCAACTTGCCCTGTGGCCACAGCACAGAGGGCCCAGGGGCACAGCCCCGTCCCGCACGTCCCGCACCCACTCGCTCAGGGCAGCCAGAACAGCCTCCGGAGCTGCCCTAGGCACCCCCAGCACCGCATCCCGAACCCATCCTGAGATCCAAGCTAATCCGAGGACCTACCTACCATGCACACAAACACCCCTCTCCTTGTGGCACGCCAAAGACTTCAGCTCCACTCCCAATGCTGATCTATTTTTATCCATTTCCAGGCCCTACTCAGGGAAGCAAAGTGTTTCAAAATCGTTTGCAAGGGGAAAACTATTTTCCAGGAGCCCTTATTAGCTATTCCTCTCAAAAATGTGTCACTCTGCATCACAGCTCTGTTGCTTTATTTGAAGCCTGTCTGAAGGGTATCTCATTAATCCTTCCTTGATCTCCGGTAAAGCACATTGCAGAGGCCCCTTAATTGTTGATTTTTTTCCTGAGGGCTGGCTGCCTTTGACGCTCTTCTATAAACAATCCATCCTTCCCCAGTTTGGGCTATACCCCAGCCCAGGATGGCACCTGACACCCCTTTTACTCAAAAATCCTCAGAGCAAGAGGGAACTCCTTTACATAGTGCCTTCACCAATCAAAACATGTAGGCAAAAAGCTTAATTGAAGGACCATTTCCATGGGAATATAAACCAAAAAAGCCCAGAAATTCAAAGTGGAATCTAAAACTGTCTCCTTAACCTGCCTCGCTGTTCGTCAGAACAGCAGAGGTCACTGAGCAGCATTTGATTTTTTTGCAGTTTTCTTTGTAGCAACAGTTTATTATTGCAGTATGGAACAGACTTAGCCTTAACTGCGAATTTTAACACAGGTGTTAGCTGGGGCTAACTTTCCCATAAGTAAAAGTGGACCTAAAATATCACGAAGATGAAGCTGTCTCCTCAAAGATGTCACAAGACAAAAGAGGGAGGCCATCCCACCGGTGGTGTATTTGTGGACCAAATGTAACTGCTAGAAAACGGGAAGGGCTGCAGAGGAGCTGGGGTGAAAATGCCTGGCTGAACCCACACTGCCCTCCTGCAAGGCGAGCGCTGTCCCTACCCTGCACTCCCCAGCACACGCCGTGTTACCTGTGGCACCAAAACTGCTCCAACGGAGCCCATCACCCTCATTATGGACGGGCGGCTGGGTCTAGTGCCAGGTATTTGATTCATACGAGAGCCGTGAGGCGAGCACGGAGCATTAGCAGCCAGGCCGTGAGCGCTCAGCGTGGAGTCCAGGTCCCTGCACACATGCACCCAGCCCGTCCACGAGACCTTTCTGTGCCCTTCGTCCTCTGACATAGGCAGGAACCACAGCACAGGCAGAATCTTGAAACAAGCCCTTTCCTACATTATTTTACCTTCTTCCTTTTCCCTCAGGTCCAAGTGTGACAAAACTACTTATTCTCAGAAGGGGACAAGTAAATCAGAACACTAACTGCACAAACATGAGTATGTTTGATCATACTTCTTTGAAAGCAAAACCAAAACGACGGAGCAGCTGGCTATTCCAGCCTGCTCTATCTCTACATCTGCATCTCAGCGTCTTCAAGTACCAGGGCCAAAAATACTGCCACGGCCTTCGCCCCGCAGGCACTGACCTGCGGGCAGGGGCCGGTCCTAGGCAGGAGCCCTGAGTCGCAAGGCAAGTCTCCAACTTACTTTAAAATTCCTCCTCCTCCTCCTTTTGTTCTTACCAGGTCCTGCTTTTTCCGGACTGCTGCTTGTACTTGCTCCGGATGTGTGACCCCGTGAAGCAACAGGAACGGGAAAGTTGGTGAAGAATTAGTGGGAATCTCTCCCTGCTCTTTCAAATCATGCAGGAAAAACAGGCCCTGAGTGGGACACACCACCCTCACCTCAGTGCAGCACGTGGAGGTGAAACCTGCTCCCATGGCCTTCTGCTGACTGGGAGAGAAATCTTGGAATTAAACCCTAAATTTCTAACTCAGCAAATCAGAGATACATCCATGAGATTTTTAAGTTTCTCCAAGAAATTATATTTCAAATTCCTTCTGATGGTAAAACCGATGGAGGCTTCACCAGCACCACAACAGTAGGAAGCAGCAGTACAGTATCAATCCAGGATTTCCTGTGTGAAAAACTTCAGCTTCAGATCTAAAATACAACACACACAATGTTTGCAAGACTGAGAAAACACATGACGCTTGCGAAACATTTATTATCTTCCTGGGGAAATGATATAGAGGACAAAAGGGGCTGTGTTTACTCCCTCCCCAGCTGCTTTTACAATCTAATAATTTATTTCTCCTGGATATAAATTTCAGATTTAAACGAAATCCTCGAAACCTAAAGATGCCACATAGTAGAGGCTGGAGCAGTATTTCTTTCTGTTTTGGAGGTGGAATGTTTAATGCATTGCTCTGTTAACCAGTAGCCTTAAATTTCTGGGGAAAAAAAAGACAAGCAATTAGACTGTGGCAGGCCCTAGATGCAAATATAGGCAGCTGGTGATTACTACCTTCATACACAGAGTTAAAAATATCTGGTTATTGAAAATGATTTTCTGAGTCCGTAGGGGTTTATCTAGGTTTAGGCTGTGCTGTTTATTTTTTCTGCAGCACCGTACTGGGGGATTCTTTCACAACATTCCCCTTACACGTGGGCTATATATTGCTCACCCTTCTGCAAACTGAGGCCCTTCCATTTTGTAAGAAATCCCCACAATCAGCCACACAAACATACCCTCTCCCACAAATGTAGAATGCAACAAATCCCCAAGCCCTTTCCATCCGCAGGTAAGATAGCAGGGCTCTGAAGGCAAGCGTAAAAATCCAGGGTATAAATTCCCTTTAACTGTTAAAAATCCATCCATCTGCTCCCAGGCTAACTAGCGACTCAAACTGATGAATTCACTGAAATGCAATTTTCAAGTCCACTAGCGTCTGTCCTCTTCTAGTAATAAAGTAAATGCTTTTCAATAACTGTGCTGCTTTTGAATGCCAATTTCTATTTAAGTAGGTTGTGGGTTTGGTTCTCTTCAGAAAAAAAAAAAAATTAAAATAGCAAATGCCTTTTCTTTCCAAAGGTCAAATGAAGCTTTTAAAGAAAAGGAACATTTCAGCAAGCCAGGGAGGACAAAACTCCAATCAGATAAATGGTGTGTGTAATGCGTGCGAACCACGGCTGCCTCAGGTTTCCTGAATGGGCTGTAGGATAGGATTTGGCACAAACAGGCTGATATGTTGAAGCTTACATCTCTTTTACTGCAGACAAGAAATTCACTAAAATATATAAATAATGAATGTGGCTGGGGATCTCTGCTGGTACTACTGCTGGTTCTGCAAGATGCAGAAGCAGAAACACAGGCTGCTCCATGTTTTTGTTATTAGTGAATCCTTGTTCTCCAGCAATAAACAGGGAATATTTTATCTGAAATGGCTGCTGCAGCACACGCAATATAAGTTTCAGCTCTCGAAAAGTGCCAGCAAATTGCAGAAAGATAAGTTACAAAGACATACCTAATTTGCTGTGATGAATTGTGTGCATGCTTCAGTGATCAAAACTGCAGCTGAGACCTATTATATTTAATGATCTAGACATTTCTTGTGAAAACACTCAGGCATATACTGTTATGTCTGGACAAGCATCCCCGTTTTGCTCTAGCAGCAAGCAAATGAAGAGTCTGAACTTTGAAGAGCCGTACACCACCGTCGAGGGGCTGCTACAAAGAGAGGCTGCTTGAGCCTCTTCCACTGCCTCCCTTAAACACCGCGGACGCCCTGTCCTTGCAACCACCGTGGTCGCTGCTGCTGTGGAAAGCGGGTCGGTTCCTTTGCACCATAGCGACACTCACAGGAGGACACGGAGCTAATCCACGATCCCATCCCAAAGCACTTCCCACAGCAGCAGAAAATGACGGTGGCCCTACCACAGACCCAGTCCACAACCGGACAGCGACTATACGGAAAATCTGTGACACAGTGTTCTGGAGGAGGAATGAAACCAGAACTCCAACCTTCTCTTTCATTTGATTAGCTGCCCCGTTGGGAAGGAGCTCCCAGAACGGTAGCTCCCGCGGAGGCAGCGGTGCCCACAGTATCCGCTCCTCACGCCTGCGGCCAGCAGCCCCCTGCCGCGCGGCTGCACGCGGGGAGCTGAAACCCAGTGTCCCCGGCCTCCTACAGCGACAGGAATTTCGCCTTTTCAAGACACAAAGAATGAAAAATCCTCTGAACCCAGAGCAGGTCATTGCGACAAGCCTGGCTCCTCCAAAACTCTCCTGCATGTGTTCGGGCAGACTGTCCTTCCAAATTCATAAGGTAGGAATAACACAACCACAGAAAGAGCACAGCTAAGCTTAATTCAAGCATGGTTTAAAAAACAGAGACCACTACAGAATATTCTTGTGGCTTCACGTTAAAGAACTTGTTTTTCTCCTTCCCTGGTCAGTTTGATCCTTTTTCTGTTGTTCTTCCCCCAACAGAATGGAATAAAGCCCAGGGCTGTGCACTTCCCTCTGGCAGGAAGGATTTTGAGCGCTATTTCATTCACTTGAGGAGCCGCTAAACACCATCACAGAGGTAATTTGTGATAGTGTGCTAAAGAATGAAGAAAAGGTATTTGTTAATTGTTGACATAACAAAATTAATTTTCCATCCCTAAACTTTTTCTCATCTCTCCTGTGAGCTCTGATGCAATGTTACTGACTGGCAATGCTGAAATGCCAACTTGCATTTCTCATCCTTAATTTCTCTCTAAATGTCATTAGTAATTGTTATTGCCAGACCAGAGAGTGCAATCTGCTCTTTCGGAAAGAAAATCCATTTCCCATTTCTTCTCTCATGCTTCCTCCTTTTGGTCAGGAATGGATGTTTAACAGTAGCACAGTCCATGTGCTCTGTTTCCAAAAGGATGGGAATGTATTAATCTAGCTGGAAGTGGAACACTCCTGCTTCATTTATTTATGTACAGCATGCCCAGACCTTTATGAATAGTAAATTGTATATTCAGAGAGGTCTTTAAAGCCCACCTTTCAAAAACACTAACGAGTCTTAACTGAATGAAGCTAGCAAACTGGGCAAGGAATCATCTTTTAACACACAAACTCTATTCCGGATGGTCCCACGAATCTCTCTTTTGGTGGGAAATCATATTTTTTACTATAAAAGCAGAAATTTTGTGTATTCTAGATTTTTCTTTCTATCACATGAAAAAAAAATCCCTCAGCAAGGATATGTAAACTACAGTCCTGCTTTTGTCTGGATAAGTGTTTTACACTCCTTTACCCATATAAATAAGAATAGTTTCCACCACTGACATTCGCACGCAAAAGGAGACCTGCAAGTGTAAGAGATTGGGTCCCTGTACACTTTTACGGAACGTGTCAATAATTTATGTAGTCTGTGTCCAGATCCTACAAAATTTGGCCTCTGATCTGAGGGGAGAGTGGTACCTTGGCACTTTGAGTCAGTTTTACAAGGCCTCTGCGTATCATGATAGATCTTTAACTGGCCTCTATATTCAGCACATCACACACATGGGTGCATGTCTGCTTTAGATTTTGTGACATACATAAAGTAAATAGTTTAATGCTAGATGGCATTTCCATATCCATTAACTAAAGGCATCTTAGAACAGAATAAATAGACATTTGGACATTTCCAACCAGGAATTGTGCTTTCAATAAACACAATTGATGCATATACATTGTCTCTTGGCGGCTTACACACATGCCCATCTGTTGGGATGGCATGATGCCTATGCAAAAGTTGGTTGGACCCTTGCCCTAGGGCATAGATGACAGGCAACGACGGGTTCGGCTGGGCAGCCTGAATAACGGATCCAAGTGCCATCTCTGCTGTAGGAAGTCCCTTCTGTGTGCCAGCACTGCCACATTGCAGCTACATGCCTCCTTACACTTGACCACACATGCTGACACTTGGGTGCGCTTAAGTGCATTAATGACTCAAGCGACGCCTTTCACCTGCCGCCTCCTTTTCCTTTCCCCCCTCAGTCCATGCCCTGCCTGGCTGCTGCGTGCTCCGCACACGCAGGCGCGCAGCGACGTGCACGTCAGCCCGGAGCCGCCACGCCGCTGCTGCGCGAAACCAAGGCACTCTCTTTTGTTACGGCACAGACTGCCGCAGCCCTGGACGTTTCCAAGCTTCATCTCAGGTGAGGCTTTGCCATCTCGTGAGATCTATCTGCATCTCACCGAGAAGGCCCCAGGGATGATGAAGCGGCAGCAATATGTGGATCAGAATCTGCTCTCCAAACAAAAAACGCTGCATCTTGTCACTGTGTCAAACACGGGGCAAATCCAGCTTTCTGCCTTCTGCTGGAAGGGGCCCCCGGAGCCCTGGCCTTGGCCCCGGGCACTTGCGCACCCTGTGTGCAAGAGGAAGGTGCTGGCACAGCCCCAGGGGCACACGGCAGCAAACACCCCTTGCTTTTATGCCTGGCATTAACCCCGCGAGACCCCAGGAGCCGTCCAGCACGGCGCGCACACAACGTCCCGCATGGCTGCTACCGCCCTGCGCAGCCTGCGCGCGGCTTCCCGAGCCTCGCACGCTGCAGCAGCTGCTCCTAACCCGAGATTTGCAGATCTCCCCAGAATTTAAAGGTCTACGAGCAAACCCAGAAACCTAGTAGGCAAAATTCCTTACTCCTGTGACAACAGCTCCAGTTTTGCAGTCCATAAAGGACTTTCAGGCAGGCAGACTCAATATGATGGGTATATGCCTACAGCACTTTCAATTTTTAATTATTGTTAGTTATAATTATCTGGCTGTGTCTGAATGAAACCCAGCAATATGGCTTGAATAGATTTTGGATTTCTTGTAATTTATTAGCTTTATAACTACTAATAATTAAAATTTAACAATGCTCCAAGCACCACAGCAACATTTTTAAAGAAATGTTAGCCAAATCTGCTAGAAAAACTGCCTATGTCAATTTCAGGATTTTAAAGGAGGAGTGAGTGACATTCAAAAAAAAAATTCAGAGATAGACAACAGACTCTGAAGAGCCTTTCAACAGCCAAAAGACAAAGACAGATTTTGTTTAAAATTTAGTTAATTAGCAGAAACAATTATTCCTGCACATAATTTTGTTGCCACTTCATATGAAATTTAGAGCTTGTGGTTTGTTTCCAGCAAGAGGCTCCTCGTGATTAACATTCAAGTCGTGCACAAATTCTAAAATACAGCAAAAAATACATATCAGAAAGTACTGCTCTGATACACGGGCACATTTAAGATCCTGTTTGCCCTGCCACCCACCCACTGCCCTGTGTTGTGGCATCCTCAAAATACCCTAGCCTTGTGTTTCACAGAATCATAGAATGGTTGAGGTTGGAAGGGACCTCTAGAGATCACCCAGTTCAACCCCCCTGCTCCAGCAGGGACACCCAGAGCACGTGGCACAGGGTGACATCCAGGTGGGTTTTGAAGATCTCCAGAGAAGGAGACTCCACAACCTCTCTGGGCAGCCTGTTCCAGGGCTCTGTCACCCTCACAGTAAAGAAGTTCTTCCTTACACGGAGGTGGAACTTCCTGTGTTTCAACTTGCACCCATTACCCCTTGTCCTGTCACTGGCCACCACTCAGAAGAGTTTGGCCCCGTCCTCTTTACATCCTCCCCTCAGCTATTTGTACATGTTGATAAGATCCTCTCTGAGTCCTCTCTTCCCTCGGCTAAAACAGGCCCAGCTCGCTTAGTCTTTCCTCACAAGAGAGACCTTCAAGCCCCTCATCACCTTTGTGGCTCTGCTGGGTGTTTCTATCACGGTCCCTACGGACACTCCACAGGCTCTGCCTCAGCTGACAGCCCCCACGGCAACCCTGAGCCGGGAGGCTCCCACTGCCGTGCCCCGCTCCCCCGGACAGCGCGCGGCCCGCGAGAGCAGAGAGGCCCAACAGCGAGGTGACGTGAAAAGCCGACTGCTTAAAAAAAAAAAAAACAAAAAGACAACCTGCTCTGGGCTCAAACTGCTGTAATCAGCAGAAAGAATCCCAAGGACTTTGATGTGGACCGAATCCAGCCCCTGGAGGACACTCATGGTAAATCATTATTAATATAATGAGTATAATTTCTGTACAGCAGTTCATGCCTGTGCATGGATATAAAAAACTGCCAGATTTTCACATAAAATAAAAGGGAGGGACACAAACCGCACTGTTGGCCAATGAGCCACAGTAGCCACTATCCTTTAGACACATGTACATTTAAAGAAACCGGGCGCTTAAAATTACAGTAAATTTCTCCAGTGAAGCTCCCTAAATTTAGTGATTTGACATATCTCCAAATCTGAACAGAAAAGAAAGCCTTTTATTCATAGCAGGCAATAAAACACCTGAACACCTGTGCTAGGAAAGACCTGGCAGGTACCCTGCTCTTTTGGGACCTGGATTATTTGTGCATTGTTTATTATATCCCTTGCCTTAGTTTTCATCAATTGTAATCATTTTGCAGGAAATGGTATGATTAACAGTACATAAGCAAACAGCAGGAATTAGTCTTTTAAATACAAATACTTCCTCGATTATGTGAGGGATCTTTGGAAAAACCATGTGGCAAAGGAGTACATATGGAAATCCTCCTCAAGTTTCCTCTAAAAACCACTGTTCGGTCACAATTTGCTTAAAGTAATTCTTGATGCAGGCAGTTAAGGGTGTGTATTTCACCTGGGAATAACAGCACACATCTAATTCTCAACACCCACTGGGTAGCATAATTTCTGACCCATCTCCTGAGTTGGCAGGGCTCCCCATTATGGCTCAAGTAGCAAGTAGCAAAGACTAATGTGTTGGTCATCAAGGAGCCAGTTCAACTTCTTAGGCCTGAATGTCCCATGTGCCATTTCAGCTTCTGCAGTTTGTGCAAAGCTAATGGTTAGTTTGTAATGCAGGTCCTAGGAATCAGGCTCTGCTTCTTCTGCAGTAGGAGTGAGACTTGAGCGAACTACAGTTTAACTTCTAAAAAAAAGTCTACACTTGTTTCAGTAAAAACATTTCAGGTTTCAGAAGGAGCAATGAACTGTCATAGACATGAAGTTCTATAAAACATGTATAAAAATATGCATAAATTTTGCTTTTTAGGAGAAGTTTTCATCATATTCATAGAAGTCAATCTTTACAAACTACCATACTGTGAAGTGAGGATGTGAAAATCGAGGAACTGCTACTGGCCTTTCCTCCGATTTCTGCTGCTCTAACGGAGCACTGATTTTCCTTCCGTCCTGCCTGGGATATAATACAGACTATTCTCATTATGTTTTATACTTCACCTTGCCGGGTTTTCTTTCCTTATTTTTAATGCAAGCAACTGAATAACATCCTGTTTCTTTTGTGGCAGTAACACCAGCACAACCTCAGTGACTGACCCCGCGGGATCTGCCCCCGGCTCGCGCTGCAGGGCCCACAGCGAGCGCTGCTCCTCCGAGCTCTCTAAGCCGGGGGGCTCCAGCAGATTGGGTAAACCGCAAAGCATAAACATATATTAAAATACAACTACCATTTCAGAGGAGAAGGGAGGGTGTTTCAAGGATGTTAATGCTGCTGCTGAAGCAGTATTTGCCCCAGCACTAAACTGTACACTCACAGCGTCAACCTTTTTTTGTCACATAGCACATGTATGCCCTTTTGGCGTCCTTTGTGTTTACTGCAATGGTTTAAAGAAATACTCACAAATTAGCAGGGATAATTCATGCCACTCCATGACATCTCTAAGAGCTACCTTTTTCCTCCATTGCAAGGCATTTTGCCCATTCTCCTTGTTTTTCTAGCCTTTTTGTAAGCTCACCATGCTGAATTTCTTCTTGAAATATTTAAATGCTCCATTTTTTAAAAAGTATTTTCAGTGGTTTCTCTTAAAAATACGAATAAGTATAACAAAGCACAGGCTCAGATTTTTGTTTAAAAAGAAATAATTGTTATTTTACAGCAGTGGGAAAGCAAAATCAGGACTGAAAAGTCAAATTCATCAAGCAGAACCGTTTGATGGATGGTGATTTTCCCACATAAGAACAATGGCGCTGTTAAGAGACTGAAAGGTTTATGCAGATTAAACTGTTAAGAGGGGCTGAACAACTGATTCACTAAAATAATACTAAATCTTCATTACTTGACAAAAAAACAACAAACAGCTGAGGAATTCAGAACAGCCAACTTACAAATAAGCAATTGATGAGGCAATCATGCCAAGTCAGACTGGTTCAAAAGGCTCAAGCATTTTTATCTGATTTATATGCATATGTTGGATCAGGTATTTGAATTAATAAAATCCCTGACATCAAACACACACATTTATGAGTCACCACCAAAATAAGGACTAAAACTGTGCAGCTAACTATTAAATTTTCATTCAGCCAAAGCCATTCAAAACTATTCATGTAATTATCATAAGCACAGAAATTTTAAATGCACATAAATCCTACGTAAAAACTGGAAAAATGACAATTATAATTTATCTGATTAAAGCTGCCATTTGCAGAGATTTTGCTACACACAACACTTCAGAACTGAAGCAGTGTGTAATTAAAGTGTTTAATTGCAGAAAACAAGCCACTGTTAAGGCTATAATTTAACAACGTTGTCTGTCTTTGACCATTTGATTTTAAAGGTTAATTCAGTGACCTAGGAAGCCAGCGCACCCACTTCAATCGTGCTGGCATTCTGACCAAGCACCACTTTAAAGGAAAAATGGGAGGAAAAATCCAAGCTGGCTTTGCAAGCCACTGTTCCCTTCATAAAACGTTCATAGTGAGAACACACAAAATCAAAATCTGCTGACTTTATTAAAATATTAACAAGGTATGGTTAAAACTTTTGTACACTTATGCAAATCAGGTTGCTAGAACAAGGGAAAGAAGAGATTCCCCTGAGAGAAAAAAAAAAATAAAATCAACAAAGTGAAAAGATCAACCATCCTTCCACAGCGTGACAGCACGACACAAGAGGCAGCAGCTTGGGAATTCAGCAAGATAAATAAAAACCCTCCAAAGTTTAAGTAAATCATGGATTATAAAGCTAATAGGTTTAAACGAGGCATGCAGGAGCAGTCTATAAGAGCTTGTGTTTGCCAGGGGCCGGTGCAGAGCGGGGCTGGCAGGTGAAGTCGCACGGTGCGGCGGCCCGGGTGGGCTCGCGTTGGGAGCTTCCAAGTCCAAGCTCTGCAGCAGGTTCCTGGCAAGAACACTGCTCTGCAGGAGCCTGCTGCGCCCTCGGTGCCACGGCGTCCGACCGGGCCTAACAGGGAGCGTTCGCCCAGCTGAAGGCCCCGGTGCCGGCCGTGTGAGGGGTGGGAAACACCTGGTTTGAAGAACCTGCTGCTTTGAAACGGGCTCTGCTTTAGTGAATCCTCCAATTAAAGCATCGTGTTCAACTGTAGGAGCAGTTTGCTACGGCACTTAAGCAGGTAAAATTCCTTTACTTCTGACTTAATAGCAAGGAAGGGGTGGAGGGGGCATCCTGCTGTTTGCTTAGTCTTTGTATGTTAATCAGTGCCTAAATTATTAATAAAGAAAAAGAAATTATTTACGAGGAGTTTGACGTAGACATGTCAGGACGTAGCAACGCTACTGTCAAGAAAAATAGTCATAAAGAATCATGATATCTGTCTTGCCTTATTTATTCCAGGCGCACTCAGAGACCCCTGTCTCCTGACAGTGCCCAGGGAGGCAGAGGCAGACTGGGGGAGACCTCTGCGGTTTCAGAGCAGAAGGAGAAACCACACGGAGCATATGCACTTTTCTAAATGCTGCACAAGGATGATGATTACACATGGAAAAAAAAATCAACAGATTTAGCATTGCTTTTACTCGTATTGCAAACATACCTGAAGCTCTGTCTGGAAGAAGAACTTCTGTGGGCACTGGGAACAGTCATAAATTTTATCTTCCTGCCCATGGACTGCAAAGATGTGCTGCTGCAGTTTATTTGCCTGTACAAAAACTGAAACAACACAGTATGGTTAGTTAAGGTTGCTTCACATAACACATCCCCTCTTGAACTACACATCTACAGTTGCAAAAGCTCTAAAAAGCCCAATGATATCTACTGAAGAAGTGCCTGCTCTACTTGGTTCTGCAGAATTTTCTTCCAAGTAGTCAATTTAGAGTCTCCAGGCTGACAGTCAGCTTAGTTCTAACAGACTCTAAATCCTGTATAGATTTTTGATATTTCACATAAAGCTAACACTGTCCACGGGTAACTAGGAGAACTCAATCATCAAACCAAGAAAGGACGTCACTGCTCCTGCAGGGAGCCCTGGGCCCACCGCAGGTGCTCCGGATGCATTTTTAATGCAGGACAGCGGGGCCAGGGGAGGCCTCACTGCCTGCTCGGGAAGACGCATAGCCCAGAACAGCATTTCTGGCAGTCTGAAAGGGCAGACTGTCACAACTTTCAGGCCTTAAGGCTGTCCGTTCAACACACACACAAAAAAAGACTGTGATTTAATACCGTAAATACCACAGCACCTGCATTATGATTTTGGACCGACGTCCTGATTTTATCAAGTGAAATTTGGAAGTAAAATACACCACCGAGTCCAGACTTTATCTGGTTAAAAATATATCTCAATTTGTGTCTCATTTTACATGCATGATCATCAGCATGTAAAAAGAGCTTCTTCAGTGGAATTAAACACGTTTGGCTAAGGAGTCATTTTGTTGCATGTTTCAGGAAAGGACAAATTAACAACAAGCTCACAAAACAAGTATGTTCTCAAAGTGTTCCTCTTG
Organism: Tinamus guttatus; assembly: GCF_059628265.1. Taxonomy (NCBI): domain Eukaryota; kingdom Metazoa; phylum Chordata; class Aves; order Tinamiformes; family Tinamidae; genus Tinamus; species Tinamus guttatus. The sequence continues at coordinate 4,895,661 of NW_028288923.1, forward strand.
TTCCCCCCTTGTTGAAGTTGAAGGAATTACAGGTGCTGAGCACCCCTTTACTGCCAAGAGGAGCACAGTCACACATGTATGTGGGATTCATTTTTCATATTGAAAACTTAAATGTTAAATCCTATTTTGCAGAGCATGTAAAAGGCAACCTCTAAATGCATCCTGCAGGTCCTTTAAGCAAGATCATTTGCATTTATGAGGCAGCTCAAAATGAACTACAGGGGATGAACACATAGCAGGCATTCAGATGATGTGCATTTAGGGAAGAGTGGGAATGGGAAACAGGCCTCCATGAGCAAAGGGCCCTGAAGAAACCCCTGAGAAAGCAGCTGTCAAACCCACCCAGTTGCACCATTTCTCTCATCAAACCTTTGCTCACGTGAGTCTCAGCTCAGGCTGACCAGGTTGTTTAGCCACATGAATAAGGGTTGCAAGAGCAGGCCTACCCCTCCCAAGCGCTGTGTTAGGAAACACATCACACCGTCACCCTCCACCCACAATTAAAAAGGCTGTTAACTGTAAGCAGAGAGCTCATTGCATTGGGACAGTGCTGCATGGTGTCAAAAACCAAAGTGCAGCTCTTCAGCTCTCGCTCTGGTTTTAGACAGGTGATATTTTAAACATTTCCAAGCACAGTATTTCTTTTCCCAGGGAAAGGAATACAGTATTTTACAAATCCCCTGTGTGCCATTTCTGGATCAAGCCATGCACGCTGAGGCTTGTCTCGGTCGCCCTGCCTTACCTGTGAAACAAACAGGGCATTTGAATGTGCCTCCCATCCCCTCAAAGCTGTGCTCAATCAGGTGACACAGGAGCTTCGCCGGCGAGTCAAACATCTGGTTACACAGCTTGCACTCATGATTGATGCCTTCCTCTGCAAGGTTCAAATGAAACAAGTTGTTAGTGACACAGCAGATTAGCGTCGCGCAGGCAGCGGCGGCTCGGGCGCGCGCAGGGCCCCGTGGAGCCGCTCGCGGCACCACGACGCGGCACCGGCCCGGCCCGCGGCTGCGGCCAGGGCACCAGCTCCGGGTGGCGAGGAGAGCGGGGCTGCCATCAGCCTCGGGGACAACACCGCGCCGCTCCACACAGGAGGCACAGCGCTGCCTGGACATATATTATTAAATACTCAAACAGCATTTAAAATGAATTTAGCCGGGTGAATTCAAGCAACAGCGCTGTGAGCAGCCTGCAGCGCCGCCCTCACCTCACACCACACTGCCAGTACAGGGAAGAGCAAGAAACTAGCAGAGAACAACAGCAATCCAGAGCAGAGGGTCAGGCATAATTTTGTACCTTGTGGCTTTTTCCAAGCTGAAGAGAGACCATTAAATGTAATTTAAATGTGTAATTTCCATGCAACATAAGCATTTTTCCAAGGGCTGCATCAGATACACTGTCCATTTTAGATGTCCCAACACCCTAGCTGTGCTGATAGAGAAATAACAATCACCTTTATTTCAAGACTATTAACTTCATAAAATGTGTTTATTTACTGACTTGTTTTTTTTTTTTGGGGGGGGGCGGGGCAGTTGGGAACAGGTTTTGAGGTGCTGGAGCCATATTAAAACTATTTCCACAAGTAAACATGAAATAATCACTTTGTTTCCCCAGAATAGGGAGGGATAGAAATTTAGAAGGCAAATTTGTAATATCTGCTTTATATTAATCAGTAAATATTTGTGATTGTTTTTTGCAAATGGTTCCTGAAAATCTGTTTTCCCTTCATTATGACAGTACATGTGAAATTCTCATGAAAACATACTCTAAAAATGACAGAAATTCTGTCTTTTGGCATTCGCGTTGCTTTATTTTTAAACCTTCCAATCTCACTAACTTCTACATTTAGCTCCAAGACATCTAAAAATCACTACGTTACAATGTAAACTAGCCTCCTGCTAAATGCATTTGGATTTTGCAAACAGCCCGAGCCTTCAAAAGCTCCACAACCTTATTTACAATTGCTTTCAAATACCCTTTTTACACCTTTAAAATGGCTGAAGGGAGGGAAATCGCTGTTTTCTGCACGGCGCTGGGTGCTCGCGGATGTCGGAGCCCCTTGGTGCCGCGAGGCCGCGCGGGAGGCCGGGGCTCAGCCCTGCTCTGCGGCGCGCAGGGCCGCGGGTCCCGGCTGCGCAGGGGCTCCCGCAGCGGCTGCCTTAAAGGGCCCTCCATGCACTGCGAGGACGGCGGCAGAAACGGGGACAAGGCACAAAAAAGCCGAGGCGCGGCGGGGCGCAGGCAGCTGCGGGGCGAAGCGCTGCTCTGCTGCAGGGGAAATGCAATGTCACCGGCGGGGGAGGCACACGGGTGGCTTAGGAGAGAGGCCAGACAGCAGGGAAGGGAAAGGGAAGAGAGTCAGGAAGAGAAAGATGACAGGGCTAATGACTCCGCAGCAGCAGCTCCACGAATTCCCCAGGTGGCCATAACCGGGAATTGGGATATTTCTAGGAGGCGACAAGATTTGTTGCTCTCCATTTGGGCAGCCACCAAAGATGGGCACCTCGTCCTCTCCAAGGAGCGGGTTCCAAACGCGCCCAGCCCGGCTCCTCGGAGGAGACCCCTGCTCGGGAGTCCCACCCCGCGCAATCTGCAACCAGCTCGAGGCGGAAAGCGGGGGCCGAGCGCCCTGCGCGTCCCCGAGCGCCGTCGCTGCGCACGGCGGCGTAACGGTGCAATAAACTTGGAGAGGACAAAGCGGATACTGGGGAATGCAGTGACTGCCTTCAACGAGTAAATCAGAGGAATCATGTTTGACATTAATTTTCTGCTCTCCACATACTGGGTATCTGGAAAACAGTGATTCATATACAGCCTCTGGTCCTGCCTGAGCACGTGTGTTCATAAATACCCAGAGACACGCACTGCTGATTAGAAGACCGCTCCTTCTGCAGCCTAAATACCTATAATTTCAGTAAAATTTGAAAAAACAATATATCTAATATTCAACATTTCAATTGAAGTATATTCTTGCAGACTTCATATATTTAATTAGGTAACAAAGACTGTGTATTTTCTTGGCTGATCCCTGCAGTATTTTAAATAGTTAAACCCATAACAAACAAACTAAAACTCGAATGAAAAATAATAAAACATAATGGGTTCCTGCAGATCTGGAAATTTATCCCACTCGAGGCAAGACCTTTTGATTTGCAAATCCACTTCTGAATTATAAGGCCTTCTCCTCACCGGTGGGGGTTTTTATTCCACTCCCACAGGAGTCCATTATGTATTTCTTGTGTCTATAAAACCATCCAGGAAGAAAAAAGGGGGGAAAAAGTACCATGGTTAGCATGACAAACGTTTCTCTTTTCATGCATGTGTATTCAAAATATGAAAATGCCCAAAGATATAGATAGAATTGCTGCTATAATCACTCTCTTCTCTGTGGCATTTTACGGCATATTATTTTACATGGAAGCACAGCATATGTATAGGGATATTCAGTCACCTTTGGAGAATAACTTTCTTGAATTATATAAGATCATATAGGTACATGCAAGGCAGCTTTCTGACGGTGCCACACCAACAGCCACCGCTCCATTCAACCATGTGGCGCTGGGCGTTAGTTAGAGGAAAACAGATAATCATTTCCCTCATTTCTATTCCATTTTTTAAAACATGACAGGCACCTACGAGAGACCTACATAACTCAAGTGAATTATGCAGCCCCTCTCATTTGTAAAATAAAATGCAGATTTTTACTGCTTGCTGTGCTAGATCTTCTCCCATTTCTCCATAAGTGTATCTATGTGGGCATCAATCGATTTTAACACTAAGTGAGCAATGCACTGCAAACAGGAATCTTGGGTTTCTTGCATTTTTTTTCTGAGCTCAAAATAATAAGCATTAATTTTACACTTCATTTCTCAAAAAAATAATAGGATATGCTCTTGTTTAAAACAAGCAGGCCTGCTGGATTCTGTCAGGCTGAAACTATGTCAGGCCAAAAGAGGAACAGAGCGCTTTGTGTAAAAGTATCATGGGGAGATGATAGTATCCTGTAATGTTTTCAGTACCTACTTTTGTCTCCAAAAGCATTTGATCCCTGGCAGACACATACTTATTTCCATACTGGTCTTGAGGGAAGCCAGTAGGAACGAGAGCTGATTATCTGAATCCTGAAGGTGAAACCTGGGTGGTGCCCACTGATGTCAAAGGCAGGCATTTGTGTAAATTTTGAGGTACATAATTTACTGCCTGTTAGTGAGGATTAGTGGGTTGCACAGACCCAGCTGAACTGCAGCAGTGGAGCACGTTGCTCATTGTTCGCAAGTTCAAATGCATTTGCAGGATAGTTTTAAATATGTTGATAGGTGCTTAGTAGCACTTACACTGTCATTCTGCCCGGTTTATAGTGGGAATATGCTTCTCCATAAAGCTATTTCTGCTGCAGCAATGTGCATTTAATACATATTACAATGAGTCTCTGAGCCTCTAAGAGAACCGGCTGTAGCAGCCTCCTGGCGAGGATGCAGTATAATTAATAATGCTGTATTAAACCCATGTACTGTATCAGCTGCATTTCTAATTATAACTATATTAATGGCAATATAAAACTATGCATTAACGCTGTCATGTACTGACATGTTATCAAACCAATAACAAATAGGAGATTTGAACAATAAAAAAACATCATCTTTACTGTTAGTTAAAACTTCTCTCTTCAACTTGATTTAATAAAGCACAATTGTCCCTTACGGAATAACCACAACAGTCCTAAACTGAGGGAACATTTAAGACAATCTGATGCTCACTCCTGACAAGACCATGTACATCCCTCACTACGGCTTCCAAAATCAGCATATTTTTTCTTCACTGCAGCAAATTAAGACAATAAAAGGGGAATATTTTTCCTGTACTGAGATGCACGTCCAAGAGTTAATCGCACTTTTAATGAACTTTGAAATGCTGTGATTCAGTGTAACAAAGCATTAATATACTGCGCTCACGGAGAACCTCAGTCCATCCGCTACATCATAAATCTGCTAAAATTAAACGGGCCATGTAAGGAGTGTGCTAATTTCAACAGAGATAAACAGAAATTGCTAGGAACATGGGGAAATGAAATGAAAACTGGATGAAACTACTCCACTTATGCAATTTATTTCCCAGGACACAGGTAAGCAAAGGGGGAAGGTGATAGCATCAGAGAAGCCTGTGGAAATCAAGATCGCAGAGGAACCATTTCTTCCTGTGGCTGTGAGGGCACCACTGGGTAACCAATTTTCATTAAAAAAATATATATACACACATGCACACACACACACACATATATATATATATGCTTAGATGAGCATAAAACCAAGGTCTGAGGAGAGAACAGTGTGACCACTGCTGGGAGATGGCACATTCAGACACGTCCAGCCTGGCTGTTATCACACTGGTGACAAAGAGGACGTTGCACGAAGCCACAGGGCCGGATGAAGCGTTCGGACATCACCCTTGTTGATACTTCCCACGCAGCCACAGGAGGCACCGGGCCCCCATTCCCTGCCCAGGACGTGGTTCCAGCCGTGCTGCACAGCGACGGCCAAGCCTGGCCAGCCCCGGCCAGGTCCCGGGGGCTCCGCACGGCCCCGGCTGGGTCAGAGAGGCCGGGATTGATGGTGGGGCTGGTGGCACAGCCCCAGCGGCCGGTGCGGCCCAGGCCAGGATTGGAGAGGCCAGGATTGATGGTGGGGCTGGCAGTGTAGCCCTGGGGGCCCAGCATAGCCACAGCCGGGATTGGAGAGGCCAGGATTGATGGCAGGGCCCTGGGGACCCCGGCACGGCCGAGGCTGGGTCAGAGAGGCTGGGATTGTTGGTGGGACCAGCAATGCGGCCCGAGGCGGCCAGCACAGCCCCACGTACCCCAGGACAAACAGGGCCTGGTCGGAGAGGCCAGGATTGATGGCAGGATTGGCAGCGTGGCCCTGGGGCCCAGCACAGCCCCAGGGGCCCTGGCAGGGGCAAAGTGGGGTTGGAGGGGCCGGGAGTGCTGGTGGGAGCCCCAGCAGGCCAAGGCTGGGCTCAAGGGGCTGGTGTCCTGGCCCTGGCCGGTGTGGCCGTTGGGGCTCCCAGCGGGGTGCTCAGCGCTGCTACCCGCACTGCTTGTGCTGAAACACGGTTCTGCTTGGAAACACATCCGTGTGCTTGCGCCTGGCGTGACTCCCATGTCCTTTATGAGCTGAGGGGAGCTTAATAAAACCTTGCATTCCTGCTTCATTCTGATCACAATTCTACTATTGTAAGTTTTCGAGGGATGCAAGAGCTGTCTGCCGTGGTTAGGAACATCACCTTAATGCAAACCGATAATGCAGAGGGGGACTTCGATCTTTCTAGAAACTACATAAGGGCAACAGACAAAAAGACATACAGCTTCAAAGAGGCTTTTTGCTTTTGCCCCAGACTCATGAAAATTGGGTATATGGGTATATCCTCCATAGTTTTCCCATGGACAGTCCCAGAGCTGCTCCAAGCTCTATGGGGAAGCTCAGTTTTGGAAATCAAGGCAAGTATGAGGAGGGAGAAGATGCAGGATCTCTGATGGGATCTCCCGGGCACCAGGAAGAGGCACCCATGGGTCCCTGCTGACACGCTAACATCTATCGCGGTGCACGTGTCATGCACATCTGTGGCCTCAAAAGGTATATTCTTTTCCAGGCTAAATTAGCCCAAGCACACACGGGCTTTAAGCTCTTCTCATCATCTCAGGGGGCCTTGAGTTCAAAATATGCAGAATTAGATGCCAAATTATTTATAGGGTAGCTTGTAAGTTCACTGCCTCCAGTACATGTCAGTACACTGCAATATTAAAATGACCATTAAAAAGAAGCACGGTCCCCGAGGGACTCAGGATGAGACTGCACGGAATTTCCTATTGAATGTAACAGCGACTTCTCGGAGATCGCTCAAGAGCCAATACCTCTCCATGGCAGGCAGCACCCTCTGCACTTCCAGTCCTTTAATAAAGGAGAGGTTAAACTTCAGATACATAAGATGGGGCTGCCAAGCCTGTCCTCTTCAGCTTAATTTTCAGTTTACAAGAAAAATAAGACCTGGAAGTTCAAGGGAGTTCACAGAGTTGTGCACCATCTATCTGCTGACTGCAGAGTCCCAGAGGGAGCCTGACTGTGTAGCTTTATTTTAGATTTAGAAATTAATCTAAGAAATTGCATAAAGACAATTTATAGAAGCACACCGCACTTTAGCACAGTAACTTTGCACTCTATCATCTCTTCTGTGAAAATGCCTATATTAAAACTTCTTATGAGCTAAAATTATGAGCCTGACTGGTACTCCTTAATGAACTATTGTGAAGGTGCTCCAGCAGCCCCCAGGAAAGTGCAAGCTGGTACTTCACTAGCACAGGAAGACAGAAACACGCACTGTCCGAGTGTGCAAGCCCATGTGCCTACACGCAGTCTGGACGGAGCTAACGAACCAATAACGATAGCTACAGATTAATAATAAAGAACAAATCTGCATGCTTTCCCACACAACTCAACCCTAGCTGCAGATTTTAATGGTTAGATACATTCACAGCTATATTATTTCAAGCACCAATGCCTGCTAAAACGAACGTAATACAGCCTGAACCCAGGCCTGTGGCCGTAGAGCCTGCTTCCTGCACGGTGTCCCTTGTGCCCTTCATCACTGATAAATCTGAATATGCTGTTTTAACTCCTGCTCTCTTTGCCACCCTCTTCTCTAATCCCGAAGCAGCTTGCTGCATTACTGCACACAAGAACACAACAGTCCTGTGATTCTGCTGACAATATCCCGTTGAAAAGCTCCATACAGACAAACAGTAATAACTATTATCTAGTTGGCATCTACGCTTCTTGCGAAATTAAAAATTAAAACATCATTATACCCTTATTAAATATCCCGCTGGAATAGGCAAGAGCTTTTAGAACATGCAAAGCTTTAAACCAAGTTTAAAGGAGTGTAAAACCTTTTTTACTCATTTCACAGGCCTGGCACACTCCCCAGCCTCCACACCAGAGACACCAAAACCACAATGTGCCCCTTTCCCACTGCGTCCAGCTCAGACCTCCTGAAGCCCAGCCGTGCACGAGGCTGGGGACGAGGAGGCCGCCGTGACGGCCCCGAGCTGCCAGCCGCGGCTGCAGGCTGCTGAAGCAGGGCCTCGAGCCTCCCTACCCGCGCGGGCCTCCTGCCCCACGCTCGCACTTCCAGGCCCACATGTTTGTATTTCTGTCTGTGCCAAAAGGAGGTTTCTGGGGACAAGGATTCAAGCCACGGTGGCACTCAGTCCTGGCTACCCGGCTCGCAGACTGGTCGTGCCTACTCACTACAGCACACGGGTTTTTATACGAGAATTCCCACTGATGTGTGTCACTGATCTTCAGATTAAGTTTCCCAAGTACACATTGACATGATAGACCATAAATCTATCGTGTAAATAATCATCAGATTAATGGTCTCTAATAGTATATAATTAAGATGACAGACAGGCTACAAGCCAGTTGTTATCAACTACACAAGGAAGCCTTCAACTACTTTCATTATGGTATCAGGGAAGCAGAAAAACTGCTAAATGGAGAAATAAACACATACACCTAGCAAATTAAAAATACTTCAACATGTACTGTTTAACTCAGATGGTTCCTTCAGACATCAAATTAAGGTATATGTCGAATTTTATATTTGTTTTTGCCTGAGTTTTAGTTATTAGTTACAACAGCAAGGATTGTTTTGGTTTTCCTTGTATTGCTGGGATGTTATAATCCCTCTTGAGTGAGTAACAGCTGTACTGGCAGGAGGTGCCTCCCTGATAACGCAAATTCTTTATAAGAATAGAAACACATATCCAATTATATGAATTTTACAGCAGTGTCAGCTATGGTCAAATTAAAGCTTCCATTAGTATAGTTATCTGTGTAAGAGCCACACTGGGCATAAAAGTTATAAATGCAAATGAAAACCAACCATCAGTACTATTTATGTTGCACATCAGAGCATCAACACACAGCTTGGAGATCACTTGAACACTACGTTTTTGTAACTTTGGGGCAGTTCCATCTAAAAGGTGAATTTATCATCTTTTCTCTTTAAGAAAAGTAAGTACAGGCCCCCAATATTAAATATCAATCTGTATGGAGTCCTGATCAGCTTACTGACAAAAAAAATCTTTAAAATAAATACAGAGAAGTAAAAACATAGAAATATCTTTCAGCTTCTTCAACAGAAAAAAAAATGGTGGTTTTCAAGCCATCCTGACCTGACCCTTGCAGCACAGAAGTGGCCAGTTTGTGTGAGGGGCTTCACGAGTCAGGCTCCTGTCCCGAACTGCTGTCCAGAACAGCCACTCTTCCCTGCTCTTCAGGGACCAGAAGGGATCCTGGAGAGGCAAACCAGTTATCCTGGCTGGGGAGAAGACCTGCCATTGCCTAGAGAAGGAGCCAAAGGTCTGGATAAGAGAGGAGACAGATTTTGCACAGCATGAATCTCTCAAAGCTCAGAAGTGCAAACAGCCTCAAAAAAATCAAAAAGTCACCAGACATATTTTAAGTTGGGAAACTTAAGGTGCAGAAATGCATGATATTCCTTCAGGCAGTTGCAAAGAGGGATCTGCATGAAAACAAGAAAATATCTCAAGCATCTCTGCATTGTGCAGACAGACATTCTCCTACTGCGGGAATACGTCTGTCCAAGCGGACGGAGAGTGCACATCCCGGTGCTGCTGATGGGATCCGCACGATGAACGCTCCACAGCCCAGGTGGGGAACATTGCCCACAGTAACTTCATGTCAAATGAAGGAAGAAAAGCTTCAACCCCATGACTTTGTGCAAGAGACCTCACTGCCATGCAATGACTCAGCATAGCACAAAGTTACCCGTGGTAGCTCATTTCTAGAACACAAACATTGATGACAATACTTAAAATCTAAAATCCATCATTTTTACATTTGTTACTCACTCTGCCAGACAACTTGCACCTTTCACAGACGACAGTCTAAGGCTGGTTTTGTCCAGCACAAGGATCAACAATCCAGCAAGGAACCCCTTGCTCTGAACTCGCCGAGGTGCCGCAGGGGTATCGGGCGCAGCAGCTACCTGCCCACGTAGGCTGGCAACGCAGAGCGCAGCCTTCTCCCCGCGTCCTGGACTCAAAGTGCTTTGGTTCGCACCTCTGCAGACAAACGCCTTTTATTACGGTAGTAGTTCAGTCAGACATATTGCTGCTGGCAGATACGCTATTACTGAACAAGACAACCAGCTTGGCTTTATTTATTTTTTGTAATAAATTTTGTAATTTTATTTTTTTGTAAGTTTTGTAAACATATCTTCTTCATTTCAAATGTCACTAGTTTTTTAATCCATTAAGGAAAGCCATGTGCAAAATCTTACGCTGTAAAGAGATTCCCAAAAAAGTAAGTTTGTGACAGAAAAGTAAGTATAAACTGAAAGGAACGTCTCTTATTTTTGCTGGAACAGAGGGACCTGCAAATACTGATATTATGATGGGCCTTTCCTCTTTCAGTCATGGAAAAAAATGAGCAAAGAAGAAAATCTTAAGAAGAAAAAAAAAATCAAAAGCAAATGATATCCAGGAGGACCTGACAGCTCATTAATAGTGAGACTCCAGCAAAGCTGCATTTGTTTAAACATAGCCAGACCTCAGGCTCACAGTGCTGAACAGGCTCTCTGGCTTCTCCGTGACAGCATTTGTTCCCAGAAGATACAAACCTACCAAAACCAACGACCTGCTGCACATAAAGCAGCCCTAAAAAGCTACCAGAAGGAGCCAGCCTGGTTTGGCCCCGCACACTGGTCTGTGGGCTGCTACCCACAGCAGGGGACTAGAGCCCCTGCAGAAGCGGCTCCGGTTACTCGGAGAGGCAGGAGGAGCGCTGGATAGGTGCAGGAGAGGAGCACTGTATCCCACAGCACTGCAAAAGGTACTAAGAAAGATGGAAAAATGAGAGGGAAAAAAACATGTCAAGTTACCTTTCAGCTGCTACCTCAAATAAAATAAGATCAAACTGCCATGGAGTCCCTGTTTGAACCAAAAAGGAAGGAGGAAGTAAAGGTTTATCAGAGACCTGTTATCCACCATTTTATTCTTTATTTTTCTTGTGATTTCTTACTTTAAGCTCCAATACAAGGATCAGCATTAAGAAGTCAGCATTTGCTGCTGCCACCCCAGAGAGGGAGGAAAGATACAATCGTATATATGCAAAATAGCCAAGGACTCTGATAAAAATACTTTGCCTGTAGGCAAAAATTGACTTTTTAAATGGCAACCACTATCATAATGTTATCCTAAGACTCACCCTTGCAGGATTTTCCTCTACTTGGTAAAAATAAGTTACACACTGCAAGGAAAGATAAAGAATTTGGGTACCTACAGTGACAACATGGGGACCATTTTAAAGGGAAGGGTGGGGAAACAAAATCATAAAATAAAAGGTGGATCTGATTAGATGATGAGTACCTTAGCTACAGAGAGATGGAGAGGGTGACATGGAACTGCTGCAGTGGTGCAGTCAGAAGGCAGCACAACAAGACCAGCTCCCCGCAGGCGCAGCTGGCAGCTCCTCAGTGCCCACCACTTCCCACCGTGTCCTTCCTCACCGCGGAGGGGCCCCGCGCCTCCCCGGCCCACAGAAACGCCCGCACGCTCAACACGTCGGGGAAACTGCCTAAATGGCACGGGCCTTGAAACAGGAATATCAGTGGCTTAGGGCAGACCAGACCTCATCTCTTACATTCCCATTCCTTATCTTAGCAAGGGGAAATGTATTAGCCACGCTCATCCAGGGAATCCGTGCGCAGGCAGCGCGCGCGACACTTGCGTCTTTGCAGCTAGATGAGCATCAATTATGCATTGCATCAAAAACTGAAATGCTCAAGCATGCAGTGATGGATTCAAACAAGCAGCATGAGCAAACCAAATGCCAAAAAAAAGGAGAAAAGAAAAAAGAAAAATATGTCCAAAATTGTTGTGCACTAGTTGGCAACTTTTGACGTGACACTATTGACTATTTGTTGTAAAGACCTCACGTACTTGGGAAGAGATTACAGAAATATTCAAAGATACAGTATTTGTATTTTGAATGTTAATTTGACACAAAGGAGTGTGCATGAGGGAATGTTTATAATCAGCACTCCAATAAACTCACAAATGACTCTAGTATTTTATAAGCTTGTTAGAAACAAATCACTCCCTTAGCTTATATTTACTTACTGATGAATCATAAAAGGCCTCAATACACAAAGAGTAAATTTGAAAATGTTTTCCTCTTGTTTTATCTTCTATGACAATACTGAAACCTTCTCATTTAGGCTGTGAATGCCAGCCATGCACCTCGTGGTTTTATGGCTAAATGTCCATTCCCCTGTAACAGCACCGGTAATTTTGAGCCACGGTTCCTCCCTGCGAAGCCACTGTAAATCGTTGCCCTGATCTGGAGCTCAGTTGAACTAGTTCAAGTTGCCTCCTGTCCTTATGTTGCCTGGAGAGGCGTCTATGGGAGCAAATCCAATTGTGCTAATTTGCATAATGATGAAGCTCTCGTCTGAGTAGTCAGTCTTAGGAGGAATGTGAGAAAATACTCACCGCCTTCTAAATAAGTGTAAAAGAAAGCAAAGCAAAATGCACAAAAGCAGATTCTGCAATACATTTACAAGCATATGTGGGTTCTGAACAACAGTCTGAGCTGCAAAATACATCAACTGCTTCAGCTGCTTTTCAAAGGCACAGGCGAGGTGTCAATACAGGCCCCTATCACCACTGAAATATCCTTTACATTCTGTCTGTGCAGCAAACCAATAATTGACCACATCTGAAAACACCTTTTAGCCTGTTTAAAAACACTATGATGCCCTAATGCAATACAAGTCACGCTTCAGCAGGCAATACAACAGCTCCACCTTCCAAATGCTCTTAGTTATAGACCAGCTCAAACCAGTAACACTCTGGTTGCAAGCACCGGAGAGCAGCGCTCGACGTCTCCTTCTGGCAGGAACCGCAGTGCACCAAAAGTGCACCAAAGGTGATGCGAGAGCTGAATTTTGGAAGTAATCACTTCCTAGGTCGGCACACCATGTTCATACCCAGCGAGCAACACAGACGGAGGGAAACCAAAGTTGGCAGAACAGTGCCTCGTTTCTCTCATGTGCCTAAGTGCTGCACGCAGTAATGGGAGTGGTGGGAATACTCAGCTTTATGCTCTTATTTACCAGATAGAAAGAATATTGGGCTATTCCAACGCACATTTTTACTTAATGTACAGTTAGGCATTACAGAAGCATTTTACTGTGGTCTGTAAAGGTGATCTATTTGCAGGAGCTGAAAAATCGTGCATTGCACTCAGGCCTAAGCACTCGCGGCAGCCGGACGAACGCAGAGCCCCTGCACACGCGTCCATGAACTCCACTTGGATTCTCCCCGGCCTGGCTGCTCCACGCACAGACACGAGGTCTGCTACGATAACCGCGTTGCTTCCTTTCCCCGCAACACCCTTCAAAGCCTGGGCACCCACGGGCCATTCACTCCATGGGGAGCGAGGGACGCGCGCCCCTCTCGTGCCCAGGGCCCTGTGCATGACGTGTCCACCAGGGATTTTATTGCTCGCCTTTCCCAAGGGAGCAGGCGGCTCTCTGCACCGCTGAGGTGCTGGGGCAGCGGCACCGCGGCCATTGTGTAGGAACAATGCGCTCGGAGGACTGTTTATTTCCAGGAATCACAGCAAACCAAAACAAAACCAGCCTGCAACAGCTGGCAGGACGCAGCCCCTCTCCCTCCGAGCAAGGCAGGCTTTTGTCAGGAAGGAAGCCGGATCAGCCGCTTTCAGGCCTCACCAGTTGTAAGCTTAAAGCAGAAGCCCTGGGTGCTGGCGGTGGGAATCCCATGGCTTCCCGGCAGGCTGGTTTTGCTGGACCCTCGTAACAACAACACTCCACAGCTGCAGCACAACCTGGGAGAATCCTAGCCACAGATTTGGAACTTGGTCAAAAGTGAGGTGAAAAGCAACTCAAAATGTGCAAGTTTAAATACTGTGACAATATTTAAACTGTTATTTGGCAAATATTTTTTTTAAAAAAATCAACAATATTAGCGTATGGTTAGACTCAAGTGAAACCAGAGGAAGAATCTCCCCTCGCACTCGCGGCGCCGGGTGCGTTTCCCTGCTCTGCTCCCCTTGGCGAGCGCGGCCGGCTCCTCCTCAGCAGGGATTTCCTGCCGCAGGCGGCGCGGGCGCTAATGGCTCCGGCAGGCCGGGCCCCGCACGGCAGCGCCTGAAACAATATTGGAGCCCAGGTGCTGCACCTCTAATTATTACCGGGACCTCACCACACACCCACACGCACACAGTTTAAATAGCAGGTGAGGATATTTAAATGTTTTATTGTACCATTTGCTTTCCCTTTTGCTTTTCAAAACAAAGGATATATTAATCAATAAAGATTTTTTTAAAAAACAATTATTGCCATCATCGAGTAAAACTCCCTGGTGTCCAGCTCTCTAACGCCTGCTCATGTCTTTTTCAATTCCAGTGAAAAATCTGTCACCTAGGCACTGTCCTTGTGTTCTGGAACCTTAAAATACTATTGAAATCAATTCGGTTGGTGTCAAAAGCCCTCATTCTTTTTGCACCCACCAGTGCAGCTGCAGTATTCATCAGATTTTTTACCACTAGGATTAATGTTATAAAATGTCACTTGCTACAGTAAAATTTATCAACATTATTATATACCATAGAAACTGCCACCACAGACAAATGCACTACATTAAAATTTTGTCTAGAGCTCCCTAGAGGAAACATTTGCTGCAATTTGTATAACAGTTTATATATTTATGCTATTTAATGGTACAAAGCAATAATTATGACTTCATTCACTGATAAGCAACAGCATTCTATAAATCAGATGTGGATTTAGAACATGCCAGCTTTGTCACTGGCCTACTACTTGTAAATTATGTTGCTGTTAAAAAAAAAAAAATCTAAGCAAATATGAGTTAGCAGCAGGAAGCTAATAATGTGCCTCCAGCTGTTCCAGTTAACCTGCAAATGTGGCCATCTGCACCTCAGGAGAAAAAGAAAAGGAGAGATAGAGGGAGGGAGGAAAAGGAGAGAGGAGAGAAGCGACCGCCGGCGCCGGCACAAAGCCTGGGCCCAGAGCAGTAGGAGTGACCTTGCTCCTTATGACCAGACAAGCACATATTTAAAATCAGAAAAGTTACCAAAGAATAAAGGACCTTTTCTCCCCTAGACCCACTGAAAAAAGAAAAAATCACCTTTTCCACTGCCTTTTTTTTCTGGAACAGGCTGTCTTTCACCTTTGGGGTTATTATTTACTGCATTGCAGGTTTGCCCAATGAGCAGGTTTTCCTTACAACTTCTGCCTTTCATTTCCACTTTTTAACACCTCTTCACAGACCCACCTTGTATTATTAAAAAAATATATAGTGCTTATTGTAATAGATTTATTCCTGCTTCAGACAGTTTAAAATGGATCTGCAGGGCACAAAGACTCAACTATCAAACAAGGCCAAAATTCTCAGATAGAAAGTCACAGATCTTCCCGTGAGCAGCCGCTTTAGTCCTCGCTTTGGATTCACGGGGCTGAGGTGTTCCTGGGCCGTGTGAGTGGTGCTCTCTCAAAGATCATTGTGTTAGAGACTTCTGTGAAATCTGGGTCATAAGGAACTGTCACAAAATATTCCCTTTGACATTCATCCCAATAGCAAAGACACAGCGGCTAAAGTGCATCTCCTGCACCAGGTCACACTCTGGCAATTTGACGGCTGTTTATTACTCAAAACTCCCTGAGATTTTCGATCCTAAGGGCTCCCAATGCCCCATCCCAGCCTTGAAAAGGACAGCGAGGACCTTCTAGACCCCAACCTCGCAGGGAGGCAGCGTGGCCACCGGAGCAGAGCGTACTGCAGCAATAGAGCATACGGGGACCAGAGCTGAACAGGGTGGTATGGAGACAAGATCTTTCACCAAAGAAAATGATTTATCTTCATGCCAATTTGTACAACTGTAATTCATTCCAATGCTAACCCCATTTACAAAGATTTATAACTCACTCAAAAGATTAATTTTGGCATACATAAGTTTTGAGGAATAAACCCACTTTTTTTTTTCCCTTGGGAATACCAAATTTGCTTCAAATTCATGAGCCGTTATACTGTTAGTGGATATATTTTTTCTAAAGTCTCCTTAAATGATTTTGTCTATTCAAAGGAGTTTTGTGACCCACTAGGATAATGTTGACAAGCCTGTAGCATTTTCAAGTGAATAACCTCATCCTGATGCTGCATGCAAAGCAGTTACTGCATGTTTTTTCCCAACATCTTCATTACAGTTTGGGGAGGTTGCTGTATATGAGAAAAACTGTGATTCGTGACAGTTTTTAAAAAAAATCCAAATAGTCTCATGATGAGTCAGTAAGTTGCCATTATTTACGCTTTGAGTTGTGTTAACCAATGCTAAGTGCCAGCAGTGAGATCAGTGAAGGGTACTTGCCATCCCTCCTGGGGAAACAATCATTTCAGATACACCTGCAACTTAGCCGTCCTTAACAAAAATAATTCAATACCGAAACTGCCACATCTTTGAAAGCAGTTGGGGTAATGCTGAGCCTTCCCATATGGCACCGAGCACACTGGTAACCAACAACACGCACGAGTGCTGCAAGTGCTGGAGAATAACTGCATTTACAGCTCAGTCCCGGTGCTTAACCAAGGGCTGCTTAATTACAGCAACCCTGAGTTCGGTCCATTGGCATCTTCAAGGGCAGATAATGAGGAAAGGTGCTAAATATCTATTTCAAATTAATACATGTTCACACTCCCCTCAATCACCATCAAGATGAGTTATTAATAACTGAGGTTGCACAATTTTGTGTGTGTGTGTAAATGGTGCTACTCAAAGGCTTCTGAGGACCAAGTTTCGAAGGCTGCTCTGATGCAGTAGCATCCATCTACCTCTGTTCTTATCTCTTCACTGCTAAAAACAACGCACACCCATACACACAAAAGTAAGGTCCTAAGTATAGTCAAATGACTAGTAATCCTCATTCATAAAGAAACCCTTCCATACTGTCTCAATGAGCTGGCGGGTCATGTCAGATGGGCTCTTCTGTGAGCATTGATCACATGGGAGAGAGAAGCAGAGGAAACGGGGGATGAACAGCTATTTCCAAAATCACTGATAAAGACATGGGGGAAATGCACTCCTCTGAGATCTGAACTCACATTTTAAATCTATCTACTTTACTAGAACACTTTTGTTCTCCAGCTAGTGCTTATGGAGGTGGCAGGTCTTTGGAGGTGTCTACGAGCATCTTCTCTGCCCCTTCTCAGGGCATGGGAGACAGCACACATCTCTCTCACTGTCACCTGCCTTTCCTGAGAGCCCATAGGGTCTCAACATCATGTGCCAACAACCAAAGTGAGATCAAACTTCATGAAAAAAAGAAGTCTGACTGGGAAATTCAGCCCCCAAAGAGACTCTATGAGAAAGGTCAAAATACGTGGCCAAAGGAAAGGCCCTCCAGCACAGCACCTAAGACAACACAGTTACAACACTCTGGTGAATAACCCCAGCCACCTACCTGCACAGAACTGTACACATCTGCAAAGTACTTTTGTTGGGACATAGTTACAGGAAAAATACCTGCAAGCTCAAACATGCCACTATGACATTTGTGTTCTTGCCGTACTGAACTGAACATTTGATCTGGAATTCCTATGCAAGCAGGAGAAATGCAAAATGAATTTTTAATAGAACTCTGTGCGAAAAAGTCAGACCCAAAGTTAATAAAATATACTAAAGTGGCTTCAACAATACTGGTTTATGTCGCTCTGTCAGAAGTAGGCACTCTAAACTATAACAGTTAGTCTTGACAATTTACAACAGGTCGTAACTCACTCCTGCTGCTTCGAAGAACCATCTCCAAAGTGCGGGCGCTCTTACTGTCCAGATGAACTGAGCACTTAAGTACAAGGAAATAAGTTTCATGGTGTCACTCTTCATTTTGAGCCCTAACTCTGATTTTCCCTGTCTTGGTGTGTTCCACTTGGACCCTCAGTTTTACTCTAACGTAGCTTTTTTGTGGTTTTAATATGAATATTATGTCATAGATCTGAGATATTAAGAATGACAATCCATTATTACTGCAGCAGGGAAACCTCCAGAGTCCTAGAGGCAGGATTTCGAAAACCACAGTCAAAAATCAATAGCAATCCACAAGAATTCATAATGGAAACATGTCAGGTAGCAGCTTTGAAGAGAAATTTTAAATTTTATTTTAAGCAGACCAGACAAGTACAAGTCATTTAAAAGATGAAGGAGGAGCGTGTGCCAACACTCTAGGGCCACGGACAGGAGCCCTTTGTGCCCTGGCCAGACGCCCCCCGATACCACCACAGGACCCAGCATGCCCATGAGGACGAGGTGCTTCCCTCCAAACTAGCTATGTCCTACAGAAAGCAGGAGGAAAAAAAAGCACTGTCTGGTAATAAGTGTGATAATGAGAAGAAAACGCTCCAAACGGCACGTGCTGCCCTTGGAGGAATTCAGAGGCAGGCAGCTGTTTGCAAGGCAGCGCCACTTACTCTGATTTGGGCTGGCTTTACGTCGCCACAGATACCTGCCAAATGCATTAGCTATTTCACACGTGCGCGTCCCGCCAGGCCGAGCGCGGCGCCACCGCAGCCTCCTCACGGCCTCCCCGCGAAGAGGCCCGCGGGGCCGGCACAGGAAGGGGCTGGCGCTGCGCACGGAAGCACCCGCGGGCCAGGCCCGGGCGGCCGCGCTGGGAGGGCCGCCCCGGCACCTCGCACCCATGCGCTGCGATATTCACCTTTCTGCTGCAAACAGGAGGGCCGAGCACGAAGGATCACTCTCCATCTCCAGAGAAGCATCTTGGCCGTGTACTGACACAGGAGATGGAATTCTCAAAGCCTTCCTGGGGTTCTGTTTTCAAGTAAAACCAAAACCAAACAAACAAAAACCCAACCCACTGACAGCTAAAAATTAAACATTCTGGAACATTTTGCTACTCGCCTTCCTTCCCCTGTACCCCACACTTATCCATTCCCAAGAGAGCAGTACTCACTTCAAGGATGATTTTTCCCCCCTTTCACCACACCAAATCAGGGGTAACTCTGCTAAAGCCAACAGTGCCGCACGGGTGAAAAATGTAAGCAGCAATGGACTCACACGGGGGATTTTCTCAAAATCTTGACAGATCTGTTCAGTACTGGATTCTCTCAGCCTGCCCTAGATAACCAAACGCAAGGGGAAAGGCACTGAAAGGACAATAGATGTGCTAATATTTCCTAAACAAAGTTAAATAAAATCTTGATCAACTTAACATTTCTAAAATATGCCGAAGTCCTGCCCGACTCTGGGTTTAGATGCACGTTTTTTTGCCGAGCTGCCCGTTCTCCTGTGCGTGTCCGCCCAGCTCGCAGCCTCGCTCACTGCGGGCGCTGCACGGACACGCGGAAGGGAAGGGGCTCCGCAGAGCCGCTGCCTGCAGTGACGCCCGGCTCCGCAAGGGAGCACAGTCGCCGAGCGCGCGCAGCCTGCGGAAGGGCCGGGCGTACGCGCGCGGCACTGTATAACTCAAAAATTATAATTAAAATGTCTTAGCTCCTGTATTTATAGTAACATTTAAACTACTGTGCTTTCTTGAAGTCAGAGTCATTTACTTGAGAACAGCACACTTTATGGTGAACAGATCTTTGAAACTATACCGCGGGGATATGGCACAGCCACATGTAACTCAATATATGTCAACAGCTGTAAAAATATTGGTAGGAGAAGGGAAGAAAAAGCCATGAGCACAGATCAAGTGCCCCGTCTCGCACATCTGACTGCTTTCAGATTCACCCTCCCCCCTTCCTCCCCGCCCCCCCCCCCAATAATTGGGCAATTTTGGCGCAAGCTGTCATAAAAGCCAGAGCTTCTTTGAGGTTGAATGATCAAAAAGGTTATAAATGAAAATGATTTCAATGTTGGAGGCCTAGCGAGTGACCAAGGCACTTTCTGTAGCAGAAGGGTTTGTTCTAATCTTACCCAGCGCACGCTTTCGTCAGAGCATATTCCTAGGGAGTTCACAGCTCCCCAGGGCGAAGCTACAGTAAATTCTGCCTAATCCCCTCTGCATACAAATGAGCCCCTGGTAAGAGAAACTGCAGGGTCAGGCAGCTTATGCGCAGCGCGGAGGCTCCGGGGCTGCGCCTGCAGAAAAGCAAACAAAATGGCACGCTATTTTCCTTTTTTTCAGCGGGACAAGGTTCCTGGAAAATAAAGGCTTAAAGCCTTAAACACTGGACGGGCCAAGGGGAGTGGGAAAGGAGTGCCGGGGGAACATGGCCTCGTGTCAGCCAGTGTCAGCCGCGACGAAAAATTAACCAGTCCAAACTTCAGCTTCGCTCGGGTGTGCTGAGGCTAAAATTTAGCGCAAAAGAAGCATGGGCATGAGATAAAATATTTATTAGCCTATTATGAAATAGCAAGTTCTAATCCTGCACCTTCATTGGCCAGCAGCACCACATCCAGGCACGGCTGAGCGTGGAGCCATGGATATTCATTCCCTGGCATTTCAAGTAAGTCTTAAAATGTTACATTCAGCACCTATTGCTGCTTTAAAAGTCTTAAGCATTGCTTAATGCATGACGCGATTAATTTTTCCAGCTGTGCATTATTTAATCACAAAACATATTCTTTTTATAATTATTAACTCTTCGTAATATGGGATACCTCTGTTTTACAGAATTCCTTTCAGCTTTTGGATACACAACACCAGCAACGACTGCAGCTCTGCGCAGCCAGTAGCCACCCTCGGGCATGGAGAATTGGAGCAGTCAGGGCTGCTAAATCGCCCCTTCTAGAGATGCTGCCAGGGCCGTGGTGAGGGCTGGGGCGCTCGAGGCCCACAGGGGTCAACGCGAAGCAGAGCGACGTGAGAGGCTCCGGCAGCTCCGTGGCACCTCTCGAGCTCCCTGCGTTGGGGACGTGCAGGGCCCAGCTCGGCAGTACCGCAGCTGTTCACAGCGAGCCCAAGGTGCCACCCTGCGACATCGCCGCAGCGGTTTCCTATATGCACTTTTCATGTATTTATGTATCCCCATGTGCTCCCATGTGCTCCCAGCCAAGGTGTAAAGTTTTTTTCATTTTTATAAATACTCTCAAATTTGGGTTTCTTAGAGATAATTTTCCAAAATCAGAGACAATTGAATGCTCTAAAATTCAATCTTACAAATTCCATCCTAGACTCCTCCTTAAGCTTCATAAGCTTAAATCATTTTTAAACATTTTCTGTGCTGAAAATTGACTCATTTGAACGTCATAAACTTACCAACTAACGCCTTGTACAGTCCGGTTCCTATGGAAATAAAGAAAAAGGAAAAACCAACCAGGCAAACCCCAGATTTTGCCTTCAGAAGTGCTGCTGAGCGGCCGACCCGCGGCAGCTGGGCCTGGCCGTAAGGGACCGCGGGCTGCAAAGACAGCGCCACAGGGATGGGAGGAAGGCGCCGCTCCACGGAGAAGAGTCTCCCACTGCAATCAGGAAACTGTGGTACGGGGATGACCTTCTGACACAAAGCACAAGCCTATCAGTTTGCCACTTTTTACACGCTTCTGGTATTTATCTGCACTCACAACTCGGCTTTTAATTAGACAAACTCTCCTGAAAGTCAACAGGAATTTTGTCTGGGTTAAGATATAATTGGATCGCAATTCCAGGGCGGTGCTGGATGAAATGCAGCTCTACGCGCTCCGCACAGGCACCAAAAATGCAGCATCTCTGGAATTTTAAAATTCCCTTGGAGAAACCCTCGGCTCCGAAACCAGGCACTGCCCGGAGCAACGCGCCGCAGCTGCGCGCGCGGCCCCGCGAGCTGGGAATGGGACAAGAGTTGGGCAAGGCCATAGCTGGGAGCCACGTCACTGATGAATCCAACAGCTGTGTTGAAACACCTTGGAAATGCCCCCACAAACAAGCTGGAATCGGTTTTATAACACACCTATAATACGTGCTCAAGCATAATTACATTTATGGGAGATGCTAATGCTAACATATGCAGTGCAAAGAAGGATTTGTTGTGACTCTTTCTTACATCGGGTAAGGACTGAATAACTAAATAGCCTAGAAGCAATGTCAAAGTGTGGCAGCTCTAAGCAGGAGTGTTCCACTGCAGGGCTAAGAAATCCGCAGGAAATGGGCAGCATCAAACACCGCACGGCACACGGCAGAGCGGCGCTTTACAAGCACGCGTGTATTTAAAATTCCTACAGGACAAATCCGGCTCCTAAGTGACCTGTATGGTAAATTCCTCTTTAAAAAAGGAGGAAGATGCTGAAAGCCAAGTTCTCACTGCCGAATTCCTGGACACAGTTTCCAACTATTCCAATCAAGCAGCTCTGTGGTTGGGCTGGGATTTCAAACTTGCCACAGTATGAAGTCCAGTTTGGGCTATATTCCCTTCCCTCTCTCAGCTTGATGAAGGCTTCCCCGCAAAATCAAAAGGCTTACTGTCAAGTTTTCGATTGGTCTGGGCTTCATGCTATCATATGTGTGGTGATGGCAAGGAATATGAATGCGGCTCTGGCTCCACCATGGGGCCTTGAGGTTTCGTCCAATTCATCCAGGGACCTTATGAAAGTAGAGCGGGTCTCTTTTCATGTATATTCCGACTGCTGAAATTCCCCAGACGCGCTGCAGTGTGCAAACGCGGTGTAAAAAAGAACAATAGCTTGAGAAAAACTGAGGCAAGTCTACTGAGTATGCTTAAGATAAACCAGCCGAGCTAATGCGGAAAAAAACCTGCCAGGCGCTCTTCTGCATTCGTAACTTAATGAAAATAAAACCTTTTAGAGGTAGCGGAAGCTTCTGCATTTTAGCAAACATAAAAATTTCATGTTGACTTAGAAGGAATCGTGAAGATCACCAAATAGGAAACACACAATTTTTAGCTCCTCATGTGTTCAGACAGCATTAGATAGATAGGAATACTCTGAATCTTTCCAAAAGATTTTTTGTTTGCACATGGATTCATTCACCTGTAACTATTTACAGTGGGAACAAGTTTACATAAAACTAAAATCTCTTCATGATACATTCCTAAGTTATATGTGAACAACATGCCTGAAATCCATACGAAATCAAACTATTACTTCAAATAACAAACAGCTGTTCAAAATAAACGTCTTTCTTATGTGCTTATTTTTTTGTTATTACTGATAATAAGGCACAAGGCTGCTTCCTGGAAGTGCACAAGAATGGTACCTGGCTTCATTTCTACTAACCATTATATAACTCTGCACTTCAGGTATACTCTATATTTTTGCTGCAGTACGTATAACTTTACTATCAAGAAACTTTGCAATCCCTGTATTTGTTGCAACTATGTTTGCAAAGAACCTCCATTATGTTAACTTCCAAATCACAAGTAAAAATAAAGTTGAAATGATGTTTAGCTCTTTTAAGCCTTTTATACAGTTCTTATAACTAACCTACTGATCTTGTACAACCAGCTGCAAGTCTTGCTCTTCCAGGAGTTTTTCGATGGTTGGTGAAAGGTGGCTTAATTGACTTTACTATAGGCTAAATGCACCCGTCATACCGGTCAGTATGAACCCGTGCACTTTCTGTTCATCAAAGCAAGAGAGTACCAAGTTATCAATTATGCTACATAGACTAGGAAATTCAGTATAAGCATTTCATACTGGCAATATTTGGGGAAATTCATAGCAGTAGCCAAGTGGAGTGCTTTCTCGTGGAGTTACTTTCTCTACACTTAATGCTCAGTCTGCATTAGCTCTGTTCTGCCACACAAGGGAAAAACATTAATATGAAAAAATAATACTAAATAACTGGATAAACACATGCACACAGGCAGGATCTTGTAGAAGAGTATCAGCTCAGAAACATGTCTATTATGAAAAGCCACATTCAAATGATTTTGCTGGTCGAACTTTAAATTCAATGTGCTAAAGAGAGCAGTAGTTCTCCCTTTCTGCTTTAGCTGTCCTGGGAAGGTTGCTGAAGCTCTGCCTACACTTCAGGATCGTCACAGACATTCCTTGCATAAGCGCTAAACGCATCTCTCTCACTTTACTACACCTTTCAACTCATGATGAAAATCCACGAATATCTTAAGTTGCCCCTAATTTATATAAAAAGCAGACTTACAAATCCTGATGTTAATGCTGAGTGACTGGAAAGTGCTGGATAGCTTTGGTTAATCAAGGAAAGCAGAACCAGGTGCTTGTGACATTAACAGGACCGGTTATGGCTCCTCACTCGTACCAGAGGAAAGCAAGTTTCTCATTTTATAGGGTTCTTTCCTCAATGAACCTGATGACAGGGACTGATACTTCAGTAACCAAGAAATTACCCAGAGTTGTCACACTGTTTTCTGCAGTGTCATGACAAATCCTCGTGGCGCATTCTCCTTCCCACCATGATCCGCTCCTTTCTGCCAAGCAGGAAATTCTCTATGCACTATACATGAGAAGCAAAGCAAAAGGGCATGCTTTCAAATTTATATCATACATTTCTGATAATAACTGAAACACTGTAGCATCTGAACTCCAACAAATTATTCATGCCACACACTGTATACAGACAAAAGTCAGTATTTTAAACAAATTTTTTGAATATTTTATTTTAAATAAACCAGAGACAAATCTGGTTTTGGCACTTCTGGGTGATCCTGTGAGATGAACAGTCAGTTAGCTACAAGTGAGCACAGACAGATCTGTTGCAACTGCACAGGCAAATTTGATGAAAAGTGAGTATAAATGTCCTCAAAAGCCAAAGTAGGTCAATGTGAGAACATAATTAATTCATAGTCTTTGCTGAGTTTTTCATGAATGACCCTCTGCATTAAAAATGGAGAAGCCACTCAAAACCTGGTGTGTTTGAAGGATAAGAAGGCCACTCTTGTCCTGGAAACGGGGAAGCAAGCAGAGGCTTCAAAAGGTTCATTTATGGTATTGGCCGATGAGACATGGTCAAACACACTCTTGCCCAGAAAAGCAGTTTGGGCTAACGGAGGATGCCAGCACACAGGGCTGCACTCTAAGGTACCATCCACAGCCGCAGCGCTCGGCTTTTCCCGAGCTCGCAGGTGGGTATGTATTAACCATGCTCTGCAGATTGCCTGGGTTTGTCCTGCTAACGGGACCTCCTCTGCACCCTGCCGCCGCGCCAGGGGCTCCGGGCAGGCAGCCCTCCCAGCGCGGATGCTCCCTGGAGCGTCGCTTGCGCTGCAGGGTCAGTGCCAGCGGGCACACGACTCTGAGGAGCATTCACGTGCCGTTTGCCTTGTGCAGAGGAATGGGAGCATCTCCACAGCGCCTGCAGCGAGGCTCTCGGGCAGGACCTGCCCTTCTGGGCGCTTCAGCGTCATCTCCCACCTTTGCAAGCACCATCCTGCTGAACTAACCCCTGCCACCAAACCCAGCTCCTGCCCGTACCTCATTAATAGCCAGATGCCTTATTTCCAACTATAACTGTTCTTTAAGTTGTATCCTTTTCTTCAGTTTTCGGTTGAAAACTTGGCCTAAGTGACAGCTGTGTAGGCCTCACCCCAGCTCGGCTCAGCGGGAGCTCTGATGTACTTCATTCTGGGGCTGGGAGCTGCTTTTAATCTATCAGCACGCCGCCGCAGCTGCTGTAAGCTAGCTGAAAACTGCCTGCATACAGGGGCTGAAACTCCTGCAACCCTTGTGGTGCAGCTCGGCTGTGGGGAGGAGCTCGGCAAGGCGGCCGCCGACGTCTCTCGAGAGCTCGGGGGAGCTGGCGGCGGGGCCTGCGGGGCTCCTCGGGAGCCTGCCCGAGTTCACGAGTTCAAATACCAATTTCCAGGAACCGTCTGAACGTATTCAGCCTTGTTAGGAGCCAGACTTCTTGTCCTCTTGATGCCTTCAGCAATTAAGAACACCTCTGAGCGTTTTTAACAGTGAGTTGTTTGTAGTTTGCTCAGCCCCTTATTTGCAGTCTCTAAGAATCAGAGTAAACATTGCATCTTCCTCCATGAAAGTAAACTGCAGAGGACTTACTTCAGATATGCAAGACAAACTTCTCATATTCTCAAAGTAAAATGTAACTGTGCCGAAGTGTTAAATCTGCTACTGCCATCAACAGAAACTACCCGCAGTACAGTAACGCAGCGTCATCCATTCCAGTGGGACTCGGAGAGGACGGATATGAAACTATTGCCAAATATTTACGCTTCCAATTCTTACAAAATATCCTGCGTCCCTAAGGGATTAAGCATAATCTCACATGTCAACAACCACCATCAACAAGAAACTTTAAATATGGCTGCAAGATGTTTTCACAAAACTTTTCCACGGCTGCTGCTGAAAAGCCTGGTGCTCATTCTGCTTTCGGCAGCGGGACAGCAAGGCCCCGCTCCGCTCAACGCGGCCGGCGCTGCTGTTGCTGTGGGGAGCCCAGCGCGTTGCCCCGTCCTGTGCCGAGCTGCCGCACGGCTGTAAATCGCTGCCGCAAAGCGTGGCGGGGAGCACAGCCAAACGTCCAGCTCACCCAACAGTCTGATCCGCCCAGGCAACAACCGTGAAGTGAAAGGCGCATGTGGAGCTCGTAGAAGAGCGACCCAGGGGCCCCGACAGCGGGACGGGCCCCCTCCTGCCTGACCACAAGCGCGTTTCCCTCGTAGGAGCCCCTGCTTCCCCAAAATGCTGCGAGTGTCCCCGCGTGGAAGGGGCGCTTGTTGAGAGAACTAGCAATTTCCTGGAACTCCCATTCAGGCTGCGCCACCCGTGCCGGGCCCTACCTGGCTGAAGCTGCCCCTGTGCTCACAGTGCCCAAGGAACAACATGTGAGCACCTTAATTCAAACCCATGGAGTCCGTCACAGGGGCATCTCCCAAGTGGAACTTTGTGCCCTGCTAATTTTCCACCTTTCAGCACTGAAAAGGTACGTAAAAATAAAGTAACCACAGCACTACTCCAGCATATTATAATCACGGTTTTCCCTAAGAAAAAATATATAGCAACAGATATTGTAATGGTTGAGCACAGAAGCACTGCACGCTTGAAGCAGACCTGCAAAGGGCGGGACAACACTTGCTGCAGGATGCGCGTCAGGAGCTCTCCTCATGGAAGGGACACGTCACTGTCCCCGGGCACCGTCTGCGGTCCCAGGGGAAGCTCCACTGACTCGGGCAGCATTATCCGCCACGGGGTCTGGGGGCCCCTTCCTTTGTCCCGGCTCCGTGTTTTTTGTATTTGCTAACTCCCTTTCTTCCTCTCTCCGTGTGTTAATTGCCCTTCTCGACTGAGGTCACTTGGGTTTCCCTTTGTGCCAAATCCTTTTGTTCCACTTGGTGGCCTATTCGGACTGCTTGAACCTTTATACTGACTGGAATTTACTGTATGATTTTGTTGTGTGGTGCTGGCCCGTTAGGAAGGTATTGAATTCTCTACAGTTGTGCGCACACATACACCAACACACACCTCTCCCCAGCAGCCTGCTTCCTTCTGCAGCCATCTGCAATGAGCTGGTCCTGTGCTCTGGAAGCTTTGCCTTAGCTCCTCAGTTTTAATGACTATAATCCACAAGGAGCAGTAAAAACAGCCAGTGCGGTGCCCAGGCCCCAGCTGCCAAATATGCTCTGCTCTCCCACAAAAGGAGAAAGGAAGGTAACGTTACCCAAAATTCAGCTTCATTACATATACTCAAAAAAAATCACCCAAGTATTCACCAGCTTTCGAAAAGGGCTGGAAACCCCCTGAAATCAAAGGCCAATTCCAAAATCTCAGATTCCTGGAAGATTTGATACAGCAGCAGCTGTATCTCTTTCATTTGAGTAATTATCATATAATTAAGTGCATGAATTACAAGAGAGCCAAGGCATTAAATTAAAATATTTAATGCTTGTAAATCTGAAAATGATTACTGTGCTGATGTGCAGCTACCGAGCAGTGAAGCTAATGGCAACATGACAGTACCACCAATCTCCTATTATTCAGCTCTAGCTTAGAAAAGGCAGCTGAATTCTGGAAGTCTTTTACTGAGGAGAAAAATTACCTTTGATGCTTTAAACCTAACAACTGATTCTTAGGAACTGAACACCCTAAGTAGTGAAAGCTAAGAAGAGAAGGAGAATGCAATCTCTGAGCTAAAATGCAATGTTTTCTCTTGCAGATGCTTAGGGAGAATGAGAAGTGGAAGTGTCTTGGGGAGAATCCCGCAGAGAACTGAAGCAAGAGCCTTGCTCACCATTTTCTGTACACTGGGTGTCTTTCACTGCTCCCATTTGGCTACAGCCAAGCCGAGGCAGCAGCCTGCAGGCGTCCGGGTGCTCCAGGAGCTCCGCAAGCGTCTGCACTGCGGATGGGCATCGCACACCCCTATGCGCTGCCGCCGAGTTGCGCTACGCAGCCTCCCCAGCCAGGACCTCTGCAGCTTCAGGCTTCGGTGACTCCACACAACACCTCAGCTCTCCTTCTATTCGCACCAATATTTTAAAAATTTGGAGAACGACTGAAAAATCTGATATATATTTGACTGGTATTTCAC
Source organism: Tinamus guttatus (assembly GCF_059628265.1). Classification (NCBI taxonomy): domain Eukaryota; kingdom Metazoa; phylum Chordata; class Aves; order Tinamiformes; family Tinamidae; genus Tinamus; species Tinamus guttatus. The sequence goes on from NW_028288923.1 coordinate 4,924,197, forward strand.
TGAAGAATGTGACTCATGTCAGAGAAACTGCAGAGGAACAGCAAGAAATGCAGCTCCTGCAGGGCAGTGCGGCGGCCAGATTAGTTGTGCTGGAGCAGAGGGGGCAACTCCGAGGGTGGAGGCCAAATACCCCATCAGGTGGAGGCCAAATACCCCATCAGCCCTTCTCCATTCAGAGGGGACAACCAGCTCCTCAGACACTGGACAGGAGCGAGGGCCCAGGACTTGGACACCAAAGGGCTGTCTGCTTAAACACATATATGTCTATATATATGTGTGTGTGTTGGTGCATGTATCAGCAAAAGAACTGCAAGGAGGTAAATGTCGCATCTATGGATACAAAAAATAGGACAAATTATCTAACTGAAGACAAACCACTATCAACTATTCCATGAACAACATGACAGGGAATCCCCTTCAGAGCAGAAGCCTATCATCAGAATCCTTAAAACAGGAATATATTAGACATTTGCTATCCGAATGAGTGTTTCCAAGTGTTTCTAATCTCTTCCAGCACTTCTGACCAGAATTCTTCTTGCAACTCCAAAAAGCCATCAAAAGCAACTGGTGCCTGCCAGCACTAGGGAGCTACAGTCTTTAATTAACAGGGGGAAAGATGGCTCTTAACACAAGTACCAAACAAATGGCTTTTATTTACAGCAACTAGAAAAGAAAGGCACTTTCAAGGACACTTACTATTCTTTCTTTTTTAGAAGTGGCAAAGAAAAAGACCTAATAAGAATAACCAATTTCTTGGCAATCTTCACTAACTTCTTGTGTCCCTGTCCCAATGCCTTTCTTATCCTACAGTCCTTAGCACCAAAACTCCACCTATAATATTCCGGGCTCTTCTCTCCCTTCTGTCTCCTGCGACTTGGCGTGACAGCAGCAGAAGTCGATGAAAGCAGGTAGTGCTTGCCGAGGTGTTATAATGCATAAGACAGATGAGCCTGGCCCATGCATGCAAAGACTTGTGTTTGCAAGGTTGCTGGAAGGTCACATTTTGGCCTGGGCTCTGGGAAGAGAGCCCATCTTCTCTCAGCGACGCTCCCTGTTACACACGTTCAACAGTGGAAGACATTAATAAATACCTTTATAAATACCTAAGGTAGGCAGATAGGCTCATAATTTGCGTAGTAATCTCCAAAGCATCCGACTTCCATGTGTCAAACACTTTATCATCATAAGGTGGTAATAAGAAACAGCCACAAGGGAAGAGTAACCTTTTCCTCGTGATAAGAAAGCCAAGATTTCAGAGTAACTATGTAATTAATTCGCTTTTCAGGAATCAAAACACCCTAAAGCAAAAACAAGTTCAGTGGACGTGTAATAACATACTATTGTAGTGTTAAGTCTTCCTATTCCTCAACACAAATCTATGCTTTCCACTTCATCTCCTCTGTGAAATCCCTGACCCGTTCTGGAGCCAACTCCAGCCTGAACCATGGCATTTTCCTTTGCGTAGCTCTCCTTGCATCTTGACTTTGCAATCCATGGTCGGATCAAAGGGCTCACACTAAGACACCTCACTGTCCTGTGGCTCTAACTATGCTATCCTTTCACCCAGTAATCCTTTCCTGGATTTGTTTTGCCTCGCGCATTTTAAGTGAACATTCTTCTCAGTTTTGCAAGTGCAAATAATGCCTTGCTGAAGAACACCCCAGCTACGTTTTCATGTTTCTGCCAACTTCCGGCATGACAACCTTAGGACTCTCTCTTCCACTAGTCTCTCTGCTCCATCTGCTCTCACTTCCACCAGTCTTCAGCAGAAATAATTCCCGCAAAGTGGAAGAAATCAAGCTTCTGCGAAACCAGGGTAAGAGCCCCCGGGATCGGGTCATCTGCCTGACAGGTATCACGGCCCCGTCAGGAGCGTGACAGCTCCCATGTGCCAAGCTCTCCACCACCTTCCGCAAACCTCTGCGAACTGACCGCGTCAGCCTCATCCTGGCTCTCTTAGATGAGCCAAGGATGTTTACGGTGACTTATAAAACAACCAGGCACAGACATGCTAGTGCACTTCAAATATACCCTGATTCAGTAGTAAGGTTTTTCTAACATTATTCACAGCTGGAGCAGAAACTATGGGTTAATTTTGAAGAACCTCCCGCCAGGAAAGTGAAGTTGTATCTATCTGCCCCCTTTGGCAGGAATGCAATGGGCTGTTTCCTTGATTTTGTTGAATTTTCTAAAGAGGAAACTCTTAGTTGGGTTATTAATGAAGATTAATACAGACAGAAATTATAGCTATAATTGTGTATAAACTGGAGCTGATAATTAACAAAGTCTCTGAGCTTGCACATGATTGAACTTAGGTACGCCCTTCATGTTATACATAATATTCTACAAGTTGGTCCTCATCAGAGTTATATCACCTGAGAAAGAAGACAGATGTTACCGAAGACATTTTTGTGATCACAGGAAGCAGGAAACGGCAGAGAAGTTGGGAAGATGTTGCAAGTGCACTGATTTTTGACACAGAGGCCAGGCACTCTACTTGGGTTTATTACCCTTTCACCAGCAGAGTAATTTCTCCCCTTTTACGTTCTGCTTACCTGGCCGATTTGACGAGGTCACACGCAGTGCCCGCACATTGTGCGTTCAGCGGGCACGTGTGGGCAGGAGGCAGCGAGGGAGCCAGTTGGCATTGCAGGACGAGGAGAGGAACAGTGCGGAAAGGGGAGAGCCGCTGCGCGCGGGCCAGGGACCCGAGTGACCAGTTGTCCTGACAGGCAGCCTTAATGGGGACAATCATCCCTGCTTAGGATGGATGAACAGTGTAAATGATCTTAATTTTAACTCTAAAGAGGAGATGGGGGCAGCATGAGCAAGCTAGTCATGTATGCATACGACACCATATATGCTTCACCCTGAAGCACTGTACATAAGATACAACCGTAATCTATACGCCTGCAAGAGAGTTTAGCTCAGCTTTTGACAGTGAAATCAGCTGCGGTGCTCTTACTGCACACTTAGTAAGCACTAAGGCACTAAACCAAGCCATAGATCACTACCGGGGGCTGGAGTACGCTACAATACTGAGCTCCTTCTACTTTTTGTTTGTTTTTTTAACGAGGTACCTGAGATCTGAACATAATGCCCAACTCCACTCCCAGCAGGAGCAGTTTTGCCATTTGTTTGCCCGGGAAGCTCGAAGGGGTGTTTGCGCAGACAGACACAGGCAGAGCAGGGCTGTCCACGCGCACACACAAAATCCCAGCACCGCTGTCCCCCACCAGCCTGCGCGCGGCCCGGCTGCGCGTTGGACCCTGCGCGGACACGGGACGGGAGCGCGCAGCCTCCTCCTGCCCGCTCCCCTCTTCCTCTGCTCAGCCCCGCGGCCGCTTGCTGCTTCAGCAGCTCCTGCCCCGCCGCCCTCGCAACAGCTGCAGGCTTAATTATCAAAACAACATTTTAATAGTCTCATAACTGACCTCCCTTCAGAACAGGCCAGCGGAGAGGCTGCGAGGATTCTCCTAACGTCTTTCAGCTAAACTTACTAATAAGCTGCAGCTAAGCGATCAGGCTGCGCCAACGGCCTTTGCCACAGGAGCCGTCCCTCAAACTACCACAGGTTTTTCCACCTACCACAGGAGGTTTTGTTTGTTTGTTTAAAAAAAAAAAACTTTTTTCAGAAGGACTAGTACACTGGTACCCACTCAGCACTCCCAAGAAAGCAAGTGTGCTAAGTGTACTGAGGCAAATTATTTAAGATCACTAGGGGATGTTTGCCTTTAACAAGAAATAAATCTACAATAATCATTAGTTTCCTACTACCTCTACAACTGAACCATTTCTTGCTTCATTAAAAAAAATATACATATATATCTAACAGGAGCCCAAACTAGTATTCAGCTGCCAAGTTTAAGCTCTCACTGTGAATGTCCCCCATAAGAGGTGAATGCCCGTGGTGCGATTTCTCCTCCCTAACCAAGCCGTTTGTTCCACGGAATTTGCTTCCCATTTCCCACTCTTTTCTACTGCTTTTTGTACCATTCTTAGTAGATTTGGGAAGATTGTTATTCTAAACACAAATTTTAATGAGCTAGATGAGCTGATGGGAAAAGTGGCAGCTTTATCCATTTCCTCTCCCTCCTCACAGATTTTACAACTACTTCTCATTCCAAACTACCAACATAGGCTCTTTGTGCCCACTATGTCAGGCCGAGGGAGGTGCACGTCCTTTCTCGTGAAAGGACCCGCCTGTTCCACCCCAAGAAAATCACCCATCGACATGCAACCCCGTTTTAAGGGGCGGTTGGTTTGTGCTCGGTTTTACAGCTGCGCGGCGCAAGGCAGAGGGCTCCTGCACGAATCACCCGCGGCCGCGCTCCGCCAGCGCACACTGCTGCTCGGTCCACCTCGGCGGCGCTCCACAAATGTGCTGGATTTTTGCCTTGCCGGCTCTGCTGCCGGCAGAGCCCAGTGTCCACCCGGCAGATGGAGGCAGGAGGGGGATCGCTGCCCTCTGCAGATGGAGCCCTCGCTGGAGCCACCAGGGAGATGACCCACTAAGAGAGCCAAATACCTCTAATTTGTCTTTAGCGCCTGCTTGTTATGAGGCTTCCTTATGCTTTAGTAAAGAACACAAGCAACTGCGGTCCTTATATATATAAATATATAGTGTGTGTATATATATGGGTACATACATAATATATAGCCTATATATGTGTTTCACTGCAACACAGTCCGGGCCATGAACTTGCCCGTCCGTTTGGAAGGGCTTCCCACACGTTGCCAGTGGCAGCAAACAACAGGCTACATCCTGCCCATTTGCAACATACCCTGCGACCAAATGACATGTTTTAATGCTGCAACAGAAGGAGGAAGCGTAGAGCCCTTTCTGCTGCTATTCATTATCTTTTGCAGCCTAACGGTATCCTTAGAAATCCCAGGATGATCAGCAAGTCCAGAGAGATTTAAACTAAATTTTTGTATTAAAATAGTCAAGGAGGTAGGTGACACATAGTGGCCCTATGTAATTTAAATGTGATAGATTTAAAGATAAAAAGCTCTTTTCAGGCTGTTGCAGAGAGCAGGCCAGATTCCCGTCTCAAATATGGGGAGAGAAATCCATGCTACCAACACTGATTTTCAAACATGGTAGTTACTCCAGATTTACACCCGGTGCAATCGAGATTAACATATAACCTATTGTGTTCACGTCTCAGCCCCTCTAAATGAAATATTTATCTCTGCATTTACAAATAGGCAGAAAAAGCTAGTGCATGGTTCTCCTACCTCTAGCTGCCCAAATCTCCTAATTATAAACATGGAGCAGAGCTTTAGGAAGGACATTCATCTCCTTTCTTCATCACAATCATATCTTCAGAACTGGAATATTAAGGCAAGAAAAACCACAGTTTTTAAGGTTTTTACAGTCTGTGCTCCAGGGGAAAAGAGGCACTCAGCTACGACTGAAATTGCTTCACAACGTGTGCTTCTGGGCCTGTGTTATCCTCACTCCACAGATGAGCAGAAAATATAGTTTGTTTCTTTTTTTTTTCCCCCTGGTTTGGCATCTGTGGCTCACTTAATGCTCTCGGATCCTGCAATGTTCTGAGGGAGAGACAAAGAGCGCTCGCTGAATATTTTACTGGAGAAAAATCCTGCTCCTGTCTTCTCCAAGTGTGCTCTGTGCATCCTTAAAAATGACCCCTCGTTGAGATCATGTGAAGAAAAATAAAACCATAGACCTTTTGTTCACAAAAAAAAGCAGAATCTTCGGGGTCAAGTGCTTCCTTTTGAAGGGCCAAATTGGGCTGCATTACCAAACGCATCCAAACGAACCAGCTACCATTAAAATATTAACCTATTAAAAAGCATGCTGGAAGGTCAATGGTACCGCTTTTGATTCAGCGCAGGGATAACTCACATTGCCATGGCATGCGATGTAAGACACAGACATGTGGCGTGCCCTGCTGTGGGGCAGGTCCTTCTGCCCCCGGCTCGCTCGCCCTCCCCGGAACACAAACAGGGCTCCAAGGGGCCCACGCGGGGCCCGCGCACGACTGCGCGCCGGCGGGAATTGTTTCCTTCGCCAGCTTTGTTTGCGAACGCATTTGGCTGCTGGCAAAGACCACAGCACTGTCAAACCTCATCCCTAAACCAGCAATAATTCGAGTGCTCTACAGAGCATTAGAAGGAAGAGAAGTTTTTAACTTTCATAAGCCAGAATAAAATATTGTTTAGGTTGATGTGCCGCAGCAGAAGGCTCGCACGGCAGCGCGCACTGCTCTCCGGCTGCGAGCGCAGGGAATATGCTGCCTGTGCCTGGAATACGCTGTGTTATTCCAGGCACCGCAAGTCCTCGCTGAGCCCGGCTCGGGCAGCGTGCGCACGCGTCCGGAGAGTTCAAAGCAGAAAGATTTATACAGTATCCGTGATATTTATATTAACAAATGCCTCATGCTATGGCAAGGACCACTGCTCAAAATCCTCTGCCTTCGGAATTGTGGACAAACAAAAAAAAATTGCGTTTCCCCAGGCCCAGCGATGTGGGTTTACACGATGCTCTAATGTAATCACAAGAACATTAAACAGTGCGAAAGTCTTCTCTCTTTTCCATGGCTGATTAAGCAGTTGGGAACAGAGAATTTACTGTGAAAAAAGCAAACAATTATATGCTATCTGAGGTAAACATTACCTTAGTAATGGAAGCTGAGCTTTAGAACCTTATTGTCAGTAGGGATTAGCATTATAATACTTAAAATGACATTTATAACACTTACTGAAATTACAAGAATGAAGTCTGTGGAGACACAGAAATGAAATCAGCTCAATGTGTTTTTATAAGAATACTGAAATCTAAGTCCCTTAGAGGAAAGATGTAGACATTAACAGTTTTTGCAGGCTTCCATTAGCTGTTCAAATTTGAATACTGTTTCTTAGGTGAGCTCTAATCTTCTTTGAATCCTCCCAACACATTTTATCTGTAAAAAATTGTAGTTAAAAATTTAGTTTGATGGAATGATATTTAAGTGCTTTTCCTCATCTACTCCCTGAAAGAGCCCCTGAGAGTCTTACTGTAATTTGTTCAAACGAAATAATATTTTCGTTTCCTGGGTTCTCTTTGTTGTCTTGTGCGATGAAAAGTAACATTTCTTTTCTTTCGATCCTATTAAATGTAGCTTTCTGAATGCCAGCCACTCAATCGAAATGGAATCTGGCACACTTGCATCCAGCTTAAAAAAATGCAAACTGCCACATAGGGTTTTTGATCTAAATGTGACATGTCACCAGGAGAAGGCTTGGAGTAGTATTTCCAGGGCCGTAATCAAGTGCTATAAACAACTGGTTTTCATTCAGTGACACAGTTTGTCATCACCTTTTCATTTTAAATGTCTGCTTATTGAAATTCAGTAAATGGGAGGGATGGCACAAGCAGGCCAGTATTGAAGCGGTTTCGCTTCTCAGTCCGTATGGGGCTCCTTGTTTAAGCCTTTTTATGGGAGCTGCGAATACCCCATCTGCCATCAGCTCCCAGGGCAGGACCTCGCGGGACCTGAGGGCATCTCGCTCATCCAGGGTCTTAGTTCTCACAGGCAAAACAGACAGAAGAAAGTCACCTAAAAAATATTCACTGGCTTGGTCATTCACCTATTTAAATTAGCACAGGATTGATTTTACAGGAGCCTAACTAAACATTGGTTTGCTACTCCAAAGTAAGACTTAAAATTAAAACTCGAAGGCATAATTAAGGCCATTTAATCCATAGGGTTCTGTGTAAATGCAACCTTTAAACAGCTTTGACGCTGAATCAAACCCAAACTTTTGTTTTGGTCTGAAGTTGCTTCAAATCCCAAGAATCTTACCTTTTTGAGAGAGGAATGAAAATGCAGGCATCCTAATGTCTCTTAATTATTGTACACATTTTTCTCTTCCCAAATATACTCTGAAATACTTCCTGGCTATAGATATGACTAGATTTCTTTCTACTGTCCCTCTTTTTTAACCAAAAACATTGAGACACTATCGCAGGAAATATGCTTGTGGCTTGACAGTGTCTCTCTTGATAGGGGCTCCCGAGACATAGCACAAAGGACAACAATTTCAGCAAGGTTGAGGAACTAATTTAGGGTGAGATTTTCAACTGCACTCAATTGTTGGCTCTACCCTGCCCTAGTTAAACACAGTGGTGAAGCTGCCGTGTGCTCCAAAGGGAGCTGCATTGCCCATGAACGAACTCTGGAAAATCCTCACATTATTCCCACCAGAAAGCTTTGCCAAGTCCTTGAGAAGAAGGCAACAGTGACAAAGTTTGGCTTGGCAATGATCACACAGCTTGATGAGAACATCATATTGCTATGGACATGTATGAGAGCAGTGAACCTGCACAGTGAGCTTAGCTCAGTGCCGCACCTATAAAACAAATACCTAGTGAAGCAAATATCTGCACCTTGGGGCAAAGACTTTGAACACGAGAGCTTCAATGGGCCCTCCTTCCCAGTGCAACATCTTCTGCAACACTGCAACATATATTGGCAAGGAATCTTCATCGCACAACATGTATGTGTTAACAGGGAAAACAAGTTATGTCCAGATGATTTCTAAGTCTACAGATGGATGCGTGCTCTCCGTTGCACTAGCAGAGTTATGCGTATGCACTAGCATAAATATGAAAGATCTCTCCTAGAACAGTTTAAAATTAAACTTAAGTAGTAGTTCCAGTTTAGAAACCAATGTTAGTGAGAGAAGAGCAGGGCAGAGCATGGTACGGTGCCATAACTTTTTTTTAGGCTATAATTGGGCTTTTTCTGAATTCTATTTGCATAGAGATACAGAAATCCACCATCAGAAAAAGGGCTGCTTTTAAATCTGAATCGGCAAATTTGTTAACTGACTGTTGAGTCTAATGTTATGCTACCATTCTGCCGCTTGTTAGCGACACAAATTAGCAGCAATTAGCCGTCTGAATGTTCAAAGGCAGTTCAATTTCATGTTTAAAAAAAAGAACTATATAATGCCTAATCTATCAAATGTAATAGTCCAAACAAAATTAATGATACGAATACAATGAACGCTTATATGGGATAATTATAAGGTGTCTGTCACCAAAAGCACACCATGTACACAGACACACGGCTCAGGCCCCAAAGTTGCTGAGAGGCTGGTCTGAGCTAATGGAAGAAAGAAGTGGTAATTGCAAAGTGCTGCTCAGCCACAGTCTGGTGTCTGGTGTACACAATAATTTACAAACAGCAAAACTTTGTAGAGACCAAATATCTTGCTGGATGAATTTCTGATTCATAGTTGCTGCACAATACAAATGACACTGCTATTTAATTACTGCCTTTTTACTACTGTAACTAAACATTTTCATATGCTCAGTTTCACTGGAATAGCAGGACCATTCCCAGTGTATTACTTGCATATCTATAATTAAATAATTAAGAATTGTTCAAGCCCTTCCAAACACAACAAAAGGCAATGATTATTTCAAACCCAGTTTAGTAAAAGTCAAGCCCCTATCAGCTCTATTTTTTGCTAATAGTTATGCAAGACTGCACAGCCAGCATTCCCTCTTGCATGCCAGCACACCAATAAATTAAGATATTCCTGGCCGCATCTGCACAGGGGAAATTAGAGCATTACCTGTTCTTCGCCAGTGTGCCAGCTTCCTAGCTGCATGCACAGCCCATGCTGAGCGACCAGCTGTCTGGGAATGTGCCACTCCGAGCAGTACACGGGAGCCAGGGGATCTCTTAGGAGATCTGCTCTAATATCACAACTGCTTCACGGCAGGACTCTTCCCTTCATAGCACAATATTCAAACACTTCTCTGCCGCACTCTTTGCGACGCTAAGCTGGGGGAAGGGGCACGGGCCTCCTCACGGAGCGGGCTGCAGTGGGAGCAAGGGCTCGCGCAATCTCTTCTCCGTTCCCTTCCTCCACCGGTGCTCGTAGCGCCGTACAGTTTTATAAAGCGAGAGAGCACCAGCAGACGGCCCAACGCGGCTCCTTTGGCAGATGTCTCCTTAGGCCTCTCGTGCCTTTCATAAATAATGGAGCCGCACGTGGGGCAGCGAGGTTTCCGACTGGCGGCCTGCGTGGCGGCCAGCACGTCCCTTCTCCCGCCGCGGGGCCCATGCGGAGCTGGCTGCCCAGCTCCAGGGAGCCACTCAGCTCCTTCCCAGGGCACTCCAGTGCAGCGCCCTCCCACTGCATGTCCCTGTCTGGGGGCTCCCAGGCCTCCCTCCTCGGAAAGAGCATGTAGCCATTGGGTCCACGCGCCACCTCTTCCATTCTCATCCAACACCATGACTGGTGGCTCCTTGACGCATCGTCACCAGTGTATCAGTAAGGGCAAAGCGCTCAGCTCCGCGGGACAGCCCCAGGAGCTCTACGTTGACACTTTCCCAGAGTACCTCTTGGAAGATGATGATCTTTGGGAGCTTCTAGCCAGCAAAATTGCCAAAAAGTCTTGCAAGTTGACCAAAATCCTGAGTTGAAGCATGAAAAAAGGTTTCCCAGAAAAGCCAATTCTCTCTGCTCATTACTGGGATGCAGATCCCAGTTGATGACAGAATTTAAAAAATAATACTACCTATATTCACAGCAATCTTGAGAAGGCCCCACAATTCCTGCGCAGCTCTTCATAATCTCGCACACAAACATTTATCGGATGAAGTGACATATTCTGGTGAGGACTTTGATGCCCACACAGTGGTGACCTGGGCCAAAGGGGTCGGTCGTGGCAACCAGAAGAATCACAACCCGACATGCAAACCTGTGAATGTTTTGGAGAGAAAGACCAGTGTGTGCAGCCCTTCGGTGCCCTTGCGGTCCCGCACTGCCACACGGCCCCTCAGCCCTGCACTGCCCCCTGTGCCGCCACACGGCCCCACGGCCCCGCAGCCCCGCGCTGCCCCTGCAGCTCCGCACCGCCACACGGCCCCGCGCCACGGCGCACACTCGACCCGCAGAGGTAATGCCTGGCGCAGCCGCACGCGCCCTGCCGGCCCTCGCGAACGCCACGCTGCCCAGGACACAGGCGGCCCAGCGGGAGGGCTGCGCAAGCCACGCGGGGAAGCAAGGCCGCGGTGCCCTCTGCCGCGCGGGGAGCACGGGGCTGCCCGGGCCGGCTGGGCGGGGAGGAGCCCCCGGACGCTGGTAGGAGCTCCCACCGCGGCAACGCGCCTCGCTCGGCCTCGCATGGCTGAAATGGGAGACGCCAGCAAGGGCAAAACATCACCATCATAAGAAAAAAATAGCAATGCTGATAGAGGAGGACTAGGTTACCAGAAAAATAATTTTTCAAAGCATCCCCAACTCCCTGGGAGCTCTGCAAGGAGCCCCACGTGCTTTTGTTCTTCGTACCCGTTTATTTTCATGCCCGAGGTTCAGACTATATTTTCTGTAGGAGGAGCATGATATTGAAAAGGCAAAATACTTTCATTAGAGCATACCTTTGCCCGAGATTTTGTTACTGCCCGGCTGACAGAAACCAGACAAAGAAATAAAACAAAAGGGGAGGGGGAGAATGTTAAGCTTTCCATTTATTTAAAAACCTACATTATTTTATGATTCTGCTTTACTTTATGTTAAGGAAACTAACTCAAGACCTGATCAGAGTATCACTTTTCAAATGCCTAAATCCCTGTAAAGGTTTAGTGTCTGGCTGTGTGCATTTTGCTCAGTATTAACATGTTCAATGGAGTACTTTGATTTTTTTTTTTTTTATCTAGACGCCAGAAGCTGGTGAATATATGCTTCATAGCTTCAGATAAACCTTTTGTTCTTCTGGGGCTGATCAGCTGGTGCGGCAGCGAGAGGGAGAGGAGGAAGGAAATTCACAGGGGCTCCACGGTTTCAAAAAGTCAAATTACCTCTGAGCCATGGCATTGCTGATAATTTAAATGAAAAAATATATATACAGGCTGCACCACACAACATCTCTACTGTTAGGACTTTTAATGAAGCCCCAGTTGTGATGACACTGAAGCAGGGAACGCTACGGTGGGATAATTACTTGGCTCCCTCGCAGCTGAGTTTCACAGATGCATTATTAACGGCACATTCCCTGCCATAACGAGCACCGAATGTAGGTGGGATTCGCGAGCCCCGGCATCCGCCATTAGCAGGTTGGCGCAAACACAAATGAGTGTTTTCACAAAAGCATGCAAAGGTTGTGAAATTCCAATGAATTCTTTCACTGGAAAAAAGAGTTCAAGCTGCCATGACCGGATATGTCACCTCCCAGGGCACCCCGCGCTCTGAGCGGGGCACCCTGGGAAATTACCGAATCCGAGCGCATTGATTTTTCCTGCAGAAAATACAGGCAGCAGCTCTGATGAAGAATTAAGGAGGAAATGTAATAACCTAATTCTCCTCCACCATCCTCACGCGTGTCCCTGCCAGCCCGGGCCCCCGGCTCATACTCCGGGCGGGCATGAGACGGGAAGCAAGGATACAAAAGCAGCTTCCCTTTACGCAGGTGATCGGATATGGGGCTGCAGGAGCACCGAGGCCGCACTTGGCCCACTTTGTCTGAATGTCATCAGCTTTAGGATACAATGCTTCCAAGCAATATTTGTTTTATGCCACCACATGTTTCATGTTATTCTCCATGACATTCACTCCAGAACGTTTTCTCTTAAATGCAAACCCTTAGCACAATTTCTCCATAAAATACTATTTACAGTATATGAAATTATTAACAATTCCTGAACCCATACTGTAGACGGCTTGAAACCTCTGGAGAACAGTTTATTCCCTTCCTCTCTCACTCCACACACACAGAAGACCCAGCACCAACACCCTCCAGCTCCTCCGCTGCAGGGCAGCCTTGCCCGGGCACAGCCCAGGCCCGCGCAGAGGCCACGAGAGCATCCCTCATGACCATGCTGCAGTGCTGATTTCTCCATATTCGGCACCAGCTTGGTCCAAAAGCTGTCAGGAAATCAGTGGCAGCTCTGATCTTTTTAATTTTTTTTGTAGGCTTCCCTTTCAAGGTGACCGTTTCCTGATTTTGCGTGTCACCCCAAGAGCTTCTGCATGCATACAGAACCAACAGCCTCCCAGTAATTAACACCAGCACTTAATGAAGTCCAGCTGCTGCTATGGCAAACTGACGGGATGCCAACCTCTGCAAAGCAGAACTTGGGCTACTCCAGCTACAGCTGCTTTCAAACCACAGAAGTCAACCTCTCTTTGCCTATGTCTCAGGGATAATGCTGCCCAAATAAGATAAGTGTTCAAGATTAAGCACTTAATAACAAAGTTTATCTCTGAACTAATATTTCAAGCTGGAAGTGATATAAAGGGCTGGATCAATTTAAACAAATGCTGCAAAATTAATAAAAATCCAGAGCTGCAAATGAAAATGTGAACTATTAAATACATAAACCTTTATAAACCCAAGAAGTGTAGTTCCAAGGGAAAATTGGAGACAGATTCCTCAGCAAAATCTGCTGCTCTGAACGTGTTTCCTGATCCAGCATGAGCGTCGTTAATAGCCAAGGCTTTATTAAAGCAACGCTCTCTGCCAGTTGTTTCATTACATGCAGCGGTCGGGCAGGGATACTAGGTGAGTTTTTTGTACGGGCCTTTGAAAAGGTTTGCATTGTAACTCGCACCACATGGATTTCAGAAGAAGAAAGCACAACTCCTTCCACAGTCTTCCTCTGTATGTGTTTCCTTACTGTGCTCCTTTATTTCCCCTCTTCAAACATGCGTTTTCCATGCAGAGGTAAGGATAATGCTGTCCAATTTAAGTGACAAGTTTCTAAGCTCCTCCCCACAGCCAAAACTAAAATAAAAACAACAGAAAAACGCCTAGACGTTGGTTTCCCATCCCACTGTCTTTCCTGCCGTGCCAGGTCCAGGGGCAGAGCCCAGGGACACGCTGCCCCGGCCGGGTGAGCCCTGCAGGACGGGGACACATTCACTTCATTTCCAAAATTACTCACAGACATGACGGCCTCTATTGTGATAAACACTAAATGGTCTTTTAAAAGGCACGAGGGAAGGGACAGAAACTGGCTAATTTACTTTTATTTAAACTTAATTTACACATCGCTATCATGTGTCCGTTTACAAACGTGCTCGGCTCCAGGAAACGCACACCGCTTCCAAGCAGGGGTTAAGCCAAGACGCGCGCGCTGCAATCAGTCCAGTTTTTCCACCAGAGACCTAACATTGCACAGGATCAGTATTAAAAGTACATCCTCGATTATTCTCGATGTCCGTGCCCCTGAGAATATAACTTAAAAACAAAATCATTAGCTTACACAATAACACAGTTCCTGAAAAAAAAAAAATACTGTGTTTCTGCAGCGCAATGCTGATTTCCAAGCCCAAATTCCTTTGTTTTCCTTAATGCTGGCTTTGGACCTTCCTGGCCACTCAAGAGGAGCTGTGCTGGAACAACCACATAGCCTGGCAGCACACGGCAGCATGTCAGCATCACACAGGCAGGAAGGTAGCGAAGGGCCAAGAACCAAACTTTTGTTCCAACTTGCAGAAAATATCACACATATTCCACCATTTGTTTTCTTACTGCAAGTCTGATGCTACATTACCCTGACTTTTATAGGAAAGGCCAGTTTTTAATGATGAAAAAGCTGGTGTTGCCAGACTCTCCTGGGGCAAACCCTGTGCAAGGGCCACAGCATCCCATGCTCCAGCCACACATCACAGGCCGAGGCTCACGAGCCCCTCACATACGCTGGCCTATATGTGTGAGACAACCACGAGGAAAAAAAGGCTGTTTACAACAAAAGGCATCTGGTAACCATGATTATTCTGTCTTAAAACCGCACATTTTAGATTTCTTAGCTCCCTCTTTTGTTCAGTTTTAGTTCTTGTGCTTACAGTTTTCTGCTCTGCCCTGTTCCCATTTAGTGCGTGTTGTAGCCGAGCACGACCAGAACCTGCTCGATCACACGGCTGCTCTTTAAGCAGGTGACTGCTGTGAGTTTAACCAAGAAGAGAGGTGCATTGGGACGTATCTATGAATTTAAATTCATTCTGTTAACCATTTCTGAAGGCTGCTACCCTGCTCCCTCCATAACACTAAAGCTCATAACTTGCTAGCGTGGAAACTTGAGGGAATTTCTACTTGCAAGCGGAGCCGGAACTGCTAAATATGGATTCAGATCCGGAGAGCAAAGCCTCCCTCCTTCCTGGCACTGGGTGCTGAGCCCTGGCCAGGCAGCTCTGCAAGGCGCTGCTGCGCGCAGACCCTGGGGCCAACGTTGACAAAGCGGTGCAGTATCTCGCCTGTCTTGCTCAGCCTTGGGCTGAGGCTCCTTTCTGCAATACTTAAAAAGTTTAAAATGAAAGGTTATTGACACTCAAAAAGAGTTTCTTGTCTGTAGTAATGAAGAGTGTGGGCTTTACATTTTGTGTCAAAAGCAGAATCTATTACCTTTTTGATACTGCATCTTATGATAGTGCAGGATCCTCACAGACCTGGATGCTCCCCGTGCAACTGTGCATGTGCCTGCAAGGGCATGTGATTAACTTTCTGAATCAACTCTGTCATTAACAGCACTCATCAGTGTAAAGCCATGGTTCAAAACGTGCCCTATTTACTCCTGCAAACCCCTTGTACCCCTTGCTTCTTTAGGAACAATCTCCAGGATTTGGGCATCTCTCTCTCCAAGCACGCTCCTAGCACAGCCACCTCTGTGTACGCAAGGCATTAACTTTCTCAGCCAGTATTTCAGGAAGGGACTTTCTCTTGCTGAAGCAAGTGGCAGAGCACTTCTCTGCAACCTTTCCGGCTACCCTTCCTCTCCTGCAGCAAGTGGCACCCGGTTTTCTCCGCGCCACGAGCCACTTTGCGAGCGCATTCGGCCCCAGAGGGAAACGGACGCGGGTGGCAGCCCCGCGAGCGCCCACGGCTCGTGCTGCTTCTGCTGCGCGCGCTTGCTACACGCAGAAATACTAATTGTCTTTTAAAAATCTCTATAGTATTTTGTCAATATTTTTTTATTACAGCAGAGCATGTATAAATATTTTATTGTAAACCGAGGGCCTAAAATAAACAGTTTAGTAAATAGTTATTACATTACAAGGAAAAACATCTGTGGAAACTGTTTTCCATGTAATTATTCTTGCTATTTTACATTAGCTCTCAATGTGAATTTCTTTGGCTCTAATGTTTCACTTGTTCTAAATCTTCGTTCTTGTTGCTATTATTAAAATCTTAAAAAGGTGCCAAATCTTAAATGAAGAAAAAAAAAATGATTCGCTAGAAATTATTCATATCACAGTGAGCCTCTACTAAACCTGGCAGGGGTGCAATATTTTCGGTGAAATTAACATAAAATATACAACTGCAAATTATCCAGGAAATAGCTATGTTCTTTACAGCGAGCATTTACATTTGGAAAAAAAATGTTCCACTTATCTGTCTAGCACAAAGCTCCCATCTCATCCAAAGGCCGCTTTAAAGGGACAGTAATGGATGTGCACGAGGAACCAGCCCCTTAAAGACGGGATAAGAAACAGCTCCCGGCGAAAGTGACCTTAGATAATTACCGGAGGTAACAGCCAGCACTGGACGCTTCTGCCTGTGAATACTAACAATCTAATTTTAGATTTATTTCCCTTTTGGTGCCCGGAATGAATTTCCTCTCTTAGACCTAAGTCCTTTCTACTAAACACAAGAAAAACTGTAATACCATGTAAAATGCAAATTTGGCTGTAAATATTTTATAAAATTGTTGCATACATCCCAAAAGCTATAGGTCTTAATTGAGAGCAGGCTATTTTTCCAGTCAATATATGGAAATGGAAAATGCTAATTCATGTTTTTCTACTTACGAAAAACCCTGGAGAACGGCAAAACCACAAATGCACTCACTTTAATATTATAAATATAATTTGGCTCCCTCTTTATGGTCCCCAACGTCCTGGCTTTTATCTGCCGATGGCTGCACAGGAGGGATGGCGGGACGGCTCCGCGCTCGGCCGCGCCACAGCTGGGCACAACGGACGGACGCCGCGATGGGCAGCTCGCCGGGGGGACGGCCGCGGCCCCGGCTCCTTCCCCACCGCGCACTAAGCGCCGTCCAGGCCGCGCGGAGGCGGCAGGACTTGCGCTCGCATCCTTGGCCCCCGCGGGCGAGGGAGGGCGGCTGGGCATTCCCGGCCCCTGGGGCTGCTGGGCTGCTCCAGCTACAACTCTCCAAAGGTCACTGGCTCTGGCTCGGGGGCCTGAAAATGGTGTTATTTCCCTTTAGGCTTTTAATCTCGTGATTAGAGCTAAAGTTAACACGGCTGTTTCATTTTCTGCCGAGCGAGAGTAAACTCAGCCTTTTCCCTCTCCGCCGGAATACTTAATGGCATCCTATCGGCAGGAGCAACGTCTTGGGGCTCAGCAGCACGAACAATGGGAAAATGCAAAACACGAGCGAGACTTTGAATTTTTAAGTGCTCCTTGCTCTCCTCTTGCAGGCAGAAGTTAACCCTGTGGAGCCTCGCTAGGTGCGTGGCAAAGCTTGCCCTGGGCAATGTCAACCCCACAAGGGCTGGGACGCGCCGGGTGACCTGGGCAGGGGCACAGGGAAGCTGCTCTCGCTCTCTGGCCCGCCAAACTCGCTCACAGCGACGCTTCGGAGCGACTCGAGCAACACAAGTGGGGCCAGACACGCAAATAGGAGCTATACATGAGAGCAGAAATGGCACCATAGGCTGCTCCCGGATCCTTAGGTGGGATTTGTGACAGAACCTCACGGAACAGTTGCGCGGGTGACGATCCACAGGTATGTGCCAGGGCCAGAGCCCGCACGGGCAGCGCGCAGGAAACGCTGTCTTTTACTCATTCACGACAGCCTCGGATAACCGACTAGTAAAACTCCTCTTTTCCAGTGTTCCACATGAGCTGCATTTTGCCGAATTTAACATGTTTTGCTGTTAATGGATTTCACAGTGTGTTGCCATCTTTATACAGCTGTCCAAAGAAAATGTGCGCCGCGATGGGCTCTCGCTGCAGCGCCAGCCGGCAAATGGCAGCCGCTGCCCCCGGGTACCCTGGCCAGGACAGGGAAGCTCTCTGGCCAGGTCATTTAAAACCCATCTTTTGGGTTCAAGCGCTCTTTTCCTAGCACCTCATGCCTAAGCAGGAATAAATATGAAAGATGGATATAATCACACCTTCTGCACTTACAGTCTAGTGCTATTTTCTCTCTGCATCAGCTCCGGAGACAGTCCTCAAGCACGGAAGTCACCCAAAATCAGAGAGGGGGGCTCCAAATGCCACCTGCACGTGGGCATCACTTGCCCTGACCTGGTTGTTATCACTTATCACATTTACAGAGTACATCCCAAAAAGCTTCTTTGGAAACACAAGGCACATATTTTTGTTTAGCTTTGCCTGTTTTGCTCTTTCAAAACCCACATTTCATACACTTCACGCATAAATGCTGCGTCAGAAGGTAAAATGTTCCTCTATCCATTCCCTCCCCTGCCCCTTTGTTTTTTAATTCTGGCAAGAAAGTTAAGAACCTCTGACTTCAGCTGTCTATATCCAGTCTAGCTTGACTTAGCTCCTGCTCATTGCGTGGCATTTCATCATTCAACTTCTTTTGCCAATACTTAATTCCTGGATATAATTCACAGTTAATGATTTAAGAACGTTTGCCCATAGTTCAGCAATAGGCGATAGCCAAGAGGTGCAACACACAACAGGCCACCAGGGCAGGCTGATGTCAACACTTCAGCATACCCGAACTCCTCCTGAATCCAGCGGATCCAGCTAGGTTAAACCATGCTAAAAATCCTGCCTGTGAAAGCTGAATAAGACCTTCACCTCGCAAAGTCCAAGTGCTGT
This sequence comes from Tinamus guttatus, assembly GCF_059628265.1. NCBI lineage: Eukaryota > Metazoa > Chordata > Aves > Tinamiformes > Tinamidae > Tinamus > Tinamus guttatus. Next base: position 4,942,978 of record NW_028288923.1, read on the forward strand.
GCAGCCCTGCGGCCGACGCGCGTTGCCTGCTCCCGGAGGCCGGCGACGCTGCCAGGCCGCGTCGGGAGCGCTCGTCCCACCTGCGTGGCGGCCTCCTCGCCACTGGGGCCGGCGACTCCTGGCTGGGCCGGCGCCCGCAGGGAGCAGGAGGCAACGGGCTCAGCGCCTCGCACGGGGCCCGGCCGCGCAGCCCATCTGCCCGTGGCCTTGGGCCAGCAGGACGAGGCACGAAGGCCAGGAGGCAGCACGCTGGGAAAGGGGAGGACTACGGGGAACGGGGCTCAGCCAAGCTCAGCCTTTGTGAAGGCCTCGGGGCCTTCACACATTTGGCTTCTTTATTGTATCGGCACACCCCAAGTCCACCGAGTCAAAACTGGGGTGAAGATCTGTGCAATCTCCTCCGCTGCTGAATAGGGCAGAACTCTGAGAAGCTTCCGAATCTTACGGATGCCCAAAGCTGTCAAGAGTTACTAATAACTTGAACCTAAAATAAATTTGCGACAAAACAAGAGATACCCAAGCAAGACTACCTGGTGCCAGCAGCAGAGACTGGTTAGGCAAAGGCTTCACCTGTGCCACGAGCCCAGAAGCGCCAGAAAAAAGTAGAAGCGATGAAATAATTTAAAGGGCTCTTGTTTGTCTGATCACTTTTAAGGAACTCAACTGCCGAAAACTTTCCCTCTACCAAAAATAATAATAAAAGCTACCAGTACCCCAAACACGCAGAAACGTGCCTATGTTTGATCTGATTTGCCAGCTATGACAAAACAGAAATAAAATTGTTTTAAGGACCATGTCAGTTGGTAACCTCTTTCTCCGAGACCAGATTAAACTTTCCCTAAGGTAAGAGATGTCGTTTAGTTGAAAATATAATTAAAGGCAACGGGCCAACAGTCCCTCTTTGAAGTCAACCAAGTAACAGGAGGAACAAATCTGGACCCTTAACTTCAAGACAAGCCATTTCTCTCAGATAACTGCAGTCAGGACTCAGCATATGTAAGCCAGGAGCTGTACTTACTCAAAACCAGAGAGTTATTTCATAATAAAAAGAAGAGGAGCAAACATTTTAGGTCCAGTATTTAGAATGAATGTGGAACCAGACATATAAAAAGGACTGAAATGCAGGATTTTATTAGTAGAAAAGGAATTTAATTATATTGCATTAATACTATGTAGGTTCTTTTCCCATTTTCCTATGACTGGAAGCAGTCTGGAACATTGTCCCAAGTTTTCCCAAAGAGGCAAAAAGACCAATTCATTTATCTGTCCAAGCTCCTTCCTAACTAACCCGGTAAGAAATTGTAAACAGTGTCATCATGCATTCACTCCTGGGCTCCTTGTTCATTTTTCATATTTTGGCTACTTTTCTCAAAAAGGCACTGATTCTGCTGTCACACAGCACAGACGCTGACAGCACCCGACAGTTCCCAATTAAGCAATTTATTTGGAAAAAAACAGCAGAAATGGGGGTTAGCATTTACTTTCACCACAGAATACCGTACTGTGGTTCATACTAAGGAATCACCAACACCCAGATTTTTATATCAGAATCAGTACGGAGACTAGTCTCTGGATTCACCCGAGGAGAAGACAACTTCCACGCAGCATCGTTGTATACAAACATGCCTAGAAGTGACAGAGGCCCCCGTCCCCCGTCCGAAACCTCCTGGTGCTTTGTCTCCCAAGGAGGGCGCAGAAGGGGCCGCCGGGATGGAGCCCTTGGCCATCCGCAGGGAGAGGTGGCAGCCCGCGTGGCGAGAAGGTGCAAGGCTATCAAAGAAGGGCTACGAAATTTGCTTGTGAACTTACACTCAGGGAGACGCGGCCACACACGTACAAAATATCTGAGAAACGGGAGAAGGCATCTCTGTGGGCTCTTAAATAAAAGATACAACAGTTTTCATGGCTAATAGCATTAATAAAAATGAAAAACAAGTTACATACTCAGAAAAATTACAGCTGCTGAGGGCAAAGTTTCCTGGAAAGCAGCATTTTTTTGCCACATTGACTCATTGATGCTGGAAGGCGGTGAGTAGGTGCAGGGGCTTGCTAATGATAACTTTGAAGAAACATCACACTTAAAACTCCAACTGATTACAGAAAAGGTGTTTTATCAACTGCTCCCTTTATGAATAAATATGAAACTACCAGGAAAATGTTTAAACAGGTGTAATCACAACTGCATATGAAAATTGAGTTTGGAGGCTGTAAGGAATCTTAACACAGTTAGGAAAGAATGAAAGCAATGTAAAACTGATCATAGCCGATTATGCATGTATCATGCAAAACAGGAATGTTGTCATAGCAGCTATAAAAATGTCAGTGAAAACTGAACTACTATTACCCAAGTTGTAAATGAAATGAAAAATGCAAAAGGAAAATGTGAATGAATACATTAAGGGAAAGCTATTGCCTCTCTGTTAGATAAGCGGGCAAAACAAAATACATTCTCATGAAACAGTGTAATTTGTACAAATGTGCCTACATAACAGTTGCAGGAGACCACATCTGCATGGGGTGTCTGGTTAAAATTTGGATTTGGGGTAGTGAATTTTCCAGGTCCTAGAAAAGAATGAACACTAGAAGTGTAGTGTTGTTAAACCAGTTTTAAAGTAAGAAACCAGTTAAGTCCTGGATTCTATCAATGGCCAATAGTGTTTGACTAAGGTAAAGGCTTCCTCTAACTGGCCATGGGAAATCGGCTTTCAGGATAACTGCTCTTAAAAAGCATAGCTGCTAATATTGAACATTTTGAGCCCTTTAATATACTATACCCATTACCATGTTATTTAAACGTTTGCACAAGTTCTTGATGCTAATAAAATAATTATCACAAAAGCACAAATTCGGGGCTTAAAGTAGGATAAAATAACATGAGAACCTATTGACATAAGCAAATCCCTCCTTCCAAGGACCCCACAAGGCCCAAGGCTCCCATGGGCAGCCCCGCCGGGCACCGAGGGCTCCCGCGCGCCGGCCGCCGCGCGCTGCTGGCCCATAGGGGCAGGCACGCACCGCTGCCCTCCCTCCACTGCCCCTGCGCACCAGCCGTCACAGCAGAACGAAATTCCAGTGCATGCTGTTAATTAAAGCAAGTCCACAAAGAATTAGATATTTAAGCGAGCACTGGGCAAATATATGAAGGCTGTACCTTCATTTCTGCATTAAAAGAGCAATTACTTGGAATATGCTTTACAAACATCAAAGTTAAAAAAATATTTTTGAGTTCTTAATGTGACCATAATTAATTCACACATTCAGCTGTTGAGTCCAGAAATATGTTCCTGTTGATAATTTGCATCTAATGCTTCAAAAACAATCTGGCACATTTCTATTTGCCTTAATGCCTGAAAGCTATTACCAAGATAGTGTCTTACAATGTCATCATCATTGCTACCACGTATACACTTTAACTAACGCCCGCGCGCAGGTCTGACAGGTTTCCCTCAAGACTTGAGCGGTTTTGTCTCAGGACGCAATGTCATGACAGGAGCTTAATGGAAGGGAACGTATTTACCAAACAGCACCCTTAAACTTTAAATCCATCAGAATTTGAAAGCTCCGAGGCTCAGCAGAGAAACAAGAAAGGAGGCATCGCAGGGGCCGTATCTCCCATTCCAGGCCTGATGCTGAGCCCTGCGGCCGCCGTGCAGCAGCTCTGCTCAGCCGCGGGCCTCGCGCGCCGGCCCAAGCAAAGCCCCGCGGTGCCGCTGCGGGGAGGTCGCCTTGCCCGGGCCACGCACCCGGAGCCCCTCGTCCCCCACCGGGCAGGAGACATCAAAGTAGCCACGCACATGCATCAAGAGCCCAGAAATACCTTGGCTCTTTATGCATGTGGCCAACACCGGCGCTCTAGGGGTATCCCCACTACGGAGTGGAGGTTTCCCCGCTCAGAGTGACAGAGCAGGGTAAAACCCTCGGCAAGCGTTGAGATGTCTCAGCTATTGATTTTGTGCCTACACGGGCATGAGAAGAAAGTGCTGCTGAGAAGCCTGAAAACATCAAAGCCGTGAAAGGATTAATTTTACCCAAAAACAAGGCATTGAGGTTAACTTCCTCGGCACATCCAACCTGAAAAGGAGTTAAAAACCTCCTCCCAGAAATGCTTATCCTGCTCAAGCTCTCATCTTTGATTGCTCTCAGCTGTCCATGGGAGGCACCTCTTCCCCCAGGTGGGGCCTCCATGACTACCTTAGACCTTAGGATTAGGTGGATGTGACCCAGCTGAGAGGAGCCCACCCAACGCCCGTGAGCAGACGTCTCGGGGGACGAAGCTGTCCCCCACCGGATGGCTCCACACAGCTCGGGGGCTCAGTGCCGCCCCGTCACGCCAAAGTGGCGCCTCACCTGCGGGCTGTGGTGAGCCCTAAACCAACAGCCACCGCGTACTGAAACCAGGGGTGTCAACTCTACCCTCACGCGTTGTTCCACACCATGCTGATTTGGGAATATACACAAATAATCTTCATACATGAATTACTGTAAATTGAAGAAATTACTTCACTCACTCCAACAGGACAAAGAATTCTCACCTCTAACGAAGCAGACCTTCATGTATGACATATTTAAAACTCATTGATTATCTCCTATATCACAACTTAAGGTGAAAAGTGAAAAGCTTGCCTAAGGACCACTTTCTTTCAGGTTTCTTAAACAAAAAAAGAAAATACAGAGGGGAGAGCACAATGAAATCACTATGGTCCAATTAACAAGGATCTCACTCTTCAAGCTTGCAAACAAGAGATTACATTAACACCTGCTACAAAAGCAAACATTTTTAGATATCTTTATCTTAACCTATTTGACATTGACTTGAAACTCCTGCCTGGCTCCAGGATGAAAATTATTGTGATTGACATGTATATTTTTCATTTGGTGGTGGTGGGGAGCAGGGGGTGTCAGTCTGTATTTCTCTCTCTGGTATTTATGCATAATTCACATCAAAGATAATAGGAGTTACACACTGCATTGACGGGAGAATAGTTTCCTAAATGTAAAACTGTTGAAGGGAAACCATTATGCTTATGGGAGATAAACGCCGCACACAAACACGTAAGACACACGGAGTGCGCGGCAGGGCCCTTGAAGGATCTCTGCAACGTTTGTCCGCGGTGACATGTGCAAGCAGCTCCTCTGTGGTCTATGCATCAAAGCAAACTGACCTCTTGGGCCAACACATATATTTGTAACATCTGTACACACAGGGAAAACATTTCTTTGCGTTCATCAGAAAAGCAATCATCCAGCTGCAGCAGAAATACAATAGATTACAGATTACAATAACACTGTGCTAAAGACTCTTACGATGGGACTGTAGTAAGAACAGCTTTATGAAACGCTTGAAAAGCTGAACTTTCTGAAGTCCAGAATTGTTGGAAAAGGAAAAAAAAACACAGAAATAACTTTGTAAGCATTTTGTTTTGACAATGTTCCTCAGGAATTCTCCACATTTAGCCAGGAAAATGCTAGCAGTTAAATCTATTCAATGTCATGACATACAAAATTGAAACATAATTGCTCCTAAGTGGCTGACAACTGGCAAGTACTTTTTACATGGATAGAGAGAAATTTATGCTATCAAATGGAAGATACTGTCAAAAGTTTGATTTTAATATAAATGAAAATGCTACATGAAGACTCAAAAGGATAAGGAAAAAAGCTCAGCAGTAACACTTTTATAACCACATATTTAAAAAGCTTTGAAGTGAAGAATCATTACATCAAAATCATTTTCCTTGAAAGATAAAAAAAAATAAATTACAGCATGAATATTAACAAGTTATTAGAATAGTGAATTTCAAAGAGTAGCAAAAAACAAGCAGCCCATGAGTGGCCTAGTTTAAAGAATGTCTTACCAATCATATGGTTAGCGACATGGATTTGTATCTCTCTCTCATTCTCAAAGGTCATCTGGCACTTGATGCATTGATAGGTCTTTTTCTGTTTAATAACCAAAAAGAGATTAGAGAAAACTGCACTGTAGCATAAGGCAAGTGTGATCATGAATATAGCATGTTACGTGCTTCAGCTTCTCTCCACTGCCTCCTCTTCTCCTTGCATGTCCCCAACATGACACCAAGCTGGCCTGGCTTTCTGGGCCCAGAAAATGCACTCTCTAATTAATAGCCTGCTTTTAAAGGACTTCAATCTCAAATTTAAAAATTTCAAGCAATAGTATGAAGCACTTGACACTCTGATTGAGTGCTTGAGCCATAATCAAATTGCTTATGACATTTAACCCATTGTAGTAAAAATTCCCGTACATTGAAATAAAAAACACAGGTTAAAAAAAGAAATCTGTTTGTTGTTGTTGTTGCTTTTGTTTTTTACAGAAAAAGATCAACTTTTTTCCAAGAAATTCCATCCTTAAATAAAATTCACAATAACTACAGGCAAAACACCTGCAGTTACTGAGAGTGGTGAAGTACAAAGGGAAAAATATATTTTGTGCTGGTCTCCCATCAGGAATTCTGGAAAAATGGCATTACTGCAAAGAATGGCTTTCTTGCACAGGCCGTTGTATATTTCCCTGTCCCAAAGTCATACCAGGGAGGCTTAGCTGCAGAAATCAGAAGATAGTGTGAAGAGGCAATTACATGAACCATTTATTCAAATAGGGAAAATGGATTTTGGACTCAGATTGACAGGGGTGCATGTACTTGAGCAACATGACAGGAAAAATCCAAGAAATCATTTGTAGAAATTAAAATGCACATTGACAAGTCAGACATCCAAGCTATGAGAAAAATAAAAGACTAACACTAAACTTCTGTGCACTTAGAAAAGCTCTCAATTCCCAAAGCAGGAGTATGGTGCTATGGGTCTAATGTGCGTGCTCAATTACTGCACGGGAACACGTTGTCTAAACAGACATCTTTTGACATGCAGTTTAGAAAAATTGGGCCATTTGTGCTACTCCTTCCCATAGAAGAGCTCTTACTGGAGCACTTGCTGCAAGACAAGCAGCTCCTGCTGCTTCTGCACTGGAGCCTGGGCCTGCAGGGCTGGGACGGGCAGCTTGGGGACCAACGTACAACCGCGGCGCTCCGGCCACAGGCTCAGCTAGCAGCGGAATGGATGGGAATCCCAAACCATTAGCCCTGAGAAATCTCATTCAGGAAATTACACCTCGTAGCTGATTGAAGCAATGTATTTTGCAGAATTAATTTTTTGTGCATTTTTATAAACAAATTATTTTGTTCATACAGCCTCCCCACTCCACGCCTAGGCATAGAATGACATTTTTAGGACAGCAGTAATAAGTCAGAAGTTTTGAGTTAAAGCGAGGAGTTGCTGCCTCTCCCTCTGTGCATGGGATCCAATTTCCTGGGACTCCTGCTGAGGAAAGAACAAATTAGGTGCTGCCAGGAGCTTCTTAACTACTTCCCATGTCATCAGTGGCAACAAGTTAACCTGCTGGAGGCTAATGAACATGCTGTAACACCCTAATAACAAATGCAACAATCTATATGTTATGCATATTCCATGAGGTCTGCGCGTGGTACATGTGTGCGCATTCACAGGGCTTTCCAGGCTAAAACAACAATGGGCGATTTCCAGGGTAATCGGAATGAGGATCTTCGCCACTGGACAAAAACGGCCATAGCCAACCCTGTAACAAGGGAATAGTTTGGACTGGCTAGTGATCCCTAGGCAGCTCCACAAAGTGTCCTCCTGGAGTCCATTCGCAAATCACGGCTGCTAATGGAAAAGCAGCTGGATTTCTGATGCAGTGTTTCCTGGGAAGCTATTCCAGCAGCCGGCTGGAAGCGCACACACACACACACACACACACACGTACACTCGTACAGGTACACACATACACTTGCACACACATACACTTGCACACACATACACTCGCACACTCGCACACATGTACACTCGCACACACGTACACTGATACTCACATATACTCGGGCACACTGCCATGCATGTGCTGCGGGCTCCTAGCTTTAAAAAAAAAAAAAAAAAAAAAAGGTTTCATGTGGTCACATTTAAAGCTTGAAACCTTCCTGTTCCCTGACACTTCCAAGCTGCCCTAGCTCTGTGTGTTGCTCAGTGCTCATCTCTGCCGGGAGGGCTCCTAAGCAGCTAGCTAGGGCAGACAGCACTTCAGCACAGCCCTATCTCAGACCTTTAAAGTTATATTAAACACAGACAAATGATTCATTTTTCAACTGATTTTGCTGCTTCTGAAAGCTATTTAGTAGCAGATCTGGGGCCAGGATGTCCTCGTTCATCCGCAGGCCCGGCGCAAACTCCTCCTCAGCACTCCCCAGGCCGATGGCTGCCTACATGGTGTGGCTGCCGCTCTGCGCGCGTGGATCCCCAGCGCCTGGGACCGTCCCCTCCAGCTCAGCGGCCGCTCACGCGCGCGGCCAGCCTCACCGGGGCAGCGGCTCTCGCGATCCCGCCTCACATGAAACGGCAGCAGCAACCGGCTTCATAAGGCCAATAAATAGTTAGAACTCGATTAGCACCCAAACGTACATAGAAGAAGTGGAAGAGCTGACTTTCGGGCTCATTGGTAATTCTCTTTAAAAGGAGGTCATCAAATAGATTTCCATTCTCAATAATTTGGGTTATGTTAACTGTGGTATCAAAGGTGACCTTTCATTACCATTTTTGTGGGTTCCACGGCTTCAAAGACATTTGTAACACTGTCTGGCTATCTCTTTTTTAAAGTTTTGGTCTTTATGAGTGGTGACAATTGCTGCAGACACTGAGGAGCTAATGCAGTCCAGATAACAGCAGCAAGGTGACAGAAGAGACCAGATGAGCAGACCTTCAATAGAGAGCTCAATTCCCATTAAGTCAAGATATTTAATTCCAATCTTGGCACAAAATAATAGTAATAACAACAGGGGGTTCTGGTTTCTTTGCTGAAATAACTGCTGTTCCCATGGGTTTTCCAGACTGTCCTCCTTTAAATCTGGAAATGGTTTCCTGTTCTACAAAGAAAATATTCCTCCATTCAAGTGAATTTACAAGGCAAGGGGGGAGGAGGAGAACAAAGAGAAGGAACTGAATCCAAGAAAGTGCAGGAGAAATGGAGCACAACGGCCTCATTCATCCAGCCGCCAGTGCCATCTCTTTTGCTTCTTTGCGTCCAAATAACCTAGGTGGTTAAATAAACCAGCACGGTCCAAGACAGAAAATTAACTGGAGCATTTGCCATTGTCAATGTTAACTCCAGTAGAAAGTGATATCTCCAGTAGAAAGTAATAATGAATCTGTGTAAGAGAAAGAGCAGCCTGTGAAGTGACCGTTCCCAGTACTACCCGAGAGGCAAGGTGTACTCTCAAAACTCAGCAGCCAGCCATGCTTCTCAGGGCACAGGCGTTTCTCTAGAAGACATTAGAAGAAATTTATAGAACATACTAAAAATGGAAGCTACTCTGTACAGAAATATGTACATCCAAAGTAATGCTTTGGATGTAACTGTGCTTTGCTTGACCAAGCAATATCACAAGCTTATACTAATAGTTTCAAAAATGTTGTGACACAAAGTTCTTAAAAAAAATAAAAAAATTCTCTCTTTCATTGATTTTCCTGTTGTTGCTCTTTCCTTTGGAATAGAACTGCAATTGTCATGCCAGAAATAAAAATAAGTCATCATACTTACTAGCCTATTTACCTTCTCTTGACAGAAAAGGATAAAGTCGAAGGTTTTCAGTTTTTACCTGGCTAAAGAGCAACCTAGTGCAGTAAAGCAGCCCGCATGCCAGGTGTATGTCATGCTTTGGAAGTAGGTCTGTCCTATCGCCTGATGAGCTGTTACAGTGATGAACAACAGAGCTGAGTGCCCAACCCAGGTATTTTTTTGGAAATGACATGCCAGGGCAGAACCATTGCTGCTTATTCTTCCAGTTTGGGGCAGTGTCTGAAGGTGCAAAACCTGCAGACTCGCTAGTGTGACACCTGTCTACAAGAAAGACTGGCTGGGGGATCCAGGCAACTCCAGGATCCAGGCCTGTCAGCCTGACCTCGGTATCAGGGAACGTTACGGTGCAGATCATCCTGAGGGCATTCACACTGGCAATGCTCTGTACAAAAACATCATTAGCTTGTCTTAAAATCTTTTAATAGCAGACACTGTCTCATGCAGAAGTCTTGTCGTACAGGAGGTAAGCGCTTCGGACAGCTACAAATCTGTCTTTGCTGGCCATGAGGATTTGATCATACCTGAGATACCCGTGTCCAGAAAGGAAAGGTGATTAGTTCAGAGACATTAGTTCATGGTTGTTTCCCATAGAAAAATGTAGGTGAGAAAAAGAAAATGTAGCAGCACTTTAAATGCTTTCCTTTTTCTTTCTTATGGATAAAATAAGAGAAACACAAACCATAATGACCTGCCAAGCAATTCTAATGCTGTAAGGTTTTTGAACCTCACGTAGCTGTCTCCAAAGGGTTTTCAGAAAAAAATAAAAAAAACTAAAAAATCAGTAGCAACAGCACACAGAATACAACACAATATTCATATTCCTGTTGCCGTGCTAGAGGTGTGCACGCACACAAATATAAATACAGTAAAAAGGAATCATTTTCTTCTCCTGCCGCACCTTTTTTTCCTCCCAAACATTTTCACTTTTTATTCATTGATGGCTAATTCTTACTTTTTTTTTTTCTCTCTTTCTCTTTCTCTTTGGAGCCAACTCTTCCCTTAACTTTTTTTGAAAATTCCTTTTGGCTTCCATAGTCTCTTCTACAGTTCAAGAACTATTCCTGTTGGTGAAGTGATTTCTGATAAAGTTATGTATTTCTATGTCAACTTTTCCATTTGCTAGCTTTTCATTCTGCTTTTTCTTACTTATTCCACTGTGTACAAACACTGTTTAAAATCTAAAGTTCCTATATTTTCTTTCTGAATGCACCTTTTTCTAATCTTCAAAAGCTTTCCTGTTTAAGAAGGAAAAATCAATAAAATGTTTGAAAAGGAAATGCACAAGCGTTCAGGAATGAGGGAACACCAGTTCTGGACATCTGCAGATCACTCTACATGCATTATGCACTTAAGATACCTGGAGTAAAACATTATTTTACTTGTGCACAGAATACTAACAAGACAAAGAGAGAGATTGTGTTCAACTTGCTTAGTTTCATTATGAGGCCAATGAAGTTAAATAAATGTTATTCTTGAAATGCAGGAGTTTATCACCACGTAAAAGAGATAATTCTCTGAAAAGCCCTGTGCTAGACAGACCCAAAGGGCATTTATTACCTTGAGAAACCAATGTTTCCAAGAGAACTGATACAGGAATGCAGGTCTTGTACCTATACTGAAGAGCGAGATAATGAATCATTCCTTATAACCATATGCCTGTTCCTGGGATGCACACCATAGAAGTCTCAGATACTAGCCTATATGCCAGTCACAGACACCTGATTGAAGATATCATCTTCCATAGCCAAAACTGCAGATTTTTCATGATCCACAAAGGAACTAAGACCTGCCCTCACAGGATGAAATTCAAAGTATTTATCTTGTGGATCAACTTACCCACACCCAGCCCTGGGATGACATGTATGGAAGCTCTCACTGAGAAAAGCACCTAAAGCAAGAAATTAGAGTGGAAAATGGTCATGTACGCTGCTTCTGATCGTCAATATGGAAGAAAATATATCATCTGAAGCAATAGGCATAGCCCATACAAAGGAAGGATGAGTCCTGCCTAAGAGAAGAGAACTGTTTAAAATAATTCAGAAGGTAATAAAGAACCAAGAAGCAGAAAGGAGAATGACCTCAGCTGAACTCTCCAAAGATATTACCCAGAAGCGGGAAGAGATGTCTTATTCCTCTGCAGAATTAGATGTACACACCAGCAAGTTTGGTCATGCAGTCACTGGATCTAGAGGGAACAATACCCAGTTGTTTCAGTGAAAAAGCAAATGAAGGGAAAGGCAGTTTGTGGCAGGACTCGCGCAGCAGCCCGGACGGAGGCGCTGAGGTGAGCGGCGCGCGGCCAGGAGCCAGCAGCCACGCGGGCCCGCGCGGAGCCCCGGCTCGGCAGCCCCACGGCCGCCACCGCAACGTGCACGGCCAGGGCACGCGCCGGGGTCCTCCCGCCCGCTGAGCCACGGACGTTGCACTCGAACAGTGCTTTCAAGTTCTTTTAATGCGGTAAAGATGTGTTTGTGGGTGCTTTAATTAGCAGATTGACATAAACAGGCATCTACGGTTGGAATTATTCATTAGGAGTTGGGTGCCTGATTTCCTTAGATACTTTTGAAAATCTCACCCCATCATGTTTAATTAAAAATGTCAGATGATATCAATACTCAGATGTGTCTGCTGTTGGTCTCCCGAGAAGGTTTCCAAAATCTACTTCTCATTCCATCTGTTCCTGACAGAGCAAGAACTGACTTGGCCCATTCTTGAACCAAAACATCAACAAATGATTTTAAAAGACTATAAACTGGAAGCAATATTAATCTCTTGAGCGGCCTTCTGAAACCCTTCTTGGATACTGCATGTTCCCAAGAATCTTGTAAGCTAGGAAATGAGAAAGCAGCTATCTGTGAGCTCTAAAGGAGAACAGTTTGCTTTCTAATATGCTGCCTGCACACTCAAAAACAATATGCATACACACATACACACACACGCTGCATGCATGTGCACACAAACATCCAAGGAGTCTCACACCATTCATGGCAACAGACACTCACAAAAACAATCTTTTTAGTGGAAAAAAAAATTGTTTCAGGTGAGGCATCCGCCTAACATTTTTCCTCACAAACTCCTTTCTGCTCATGATTAGCTCCTAGTTAAGAAATTATCTCATGCTTTGGGTATGAGAAATTACTTTGAATTTTGTCTTTTGGGTACGGAGAATCGCCGCTTTTTTCATAGAAATGTCCCAGCTCTTCCATGATCTGCCAATTCAATAGCATCAGAAATCATGGACAAGCTCAGTCCCACCATCCAAGTGCACGGATATACATGGAGGTATCTCAGCTCTCTGTTGACAAATTTAGAGCAGTTGCTCTGCCACTAGGAATCAAGGAGACTGAAAGACTGAGCAAAATGTGACTTTTCTATGTGCATTGCTATGCCTTTCCTTCTTTTTTAATAGCACGGTAATTTTATAAAGTGACAGTCATATGCACAAAAAAAAAAAAAGACAGAAAGGAAGAGAGAAAACAAAAAACAAAAAGCGAAACCCCAAATGTCTGCTGTGGTCTCAGTCATGCTATCATGCTAAAGGTCTACATTTCATTACTCAGCTGCTTTAAAATGCAGTTGTACTTACTCTGGGCACAGGGGACGTCTGGGTACCTTTCCTTTGGCCACTAGTCTCAGGTGTCAGGTCTCGGTGGTCTACCTGAATGTGGCTCTCTAGGTCTTCGGCACTTTCAAATTTGACACTACACTCCGGACACCTCAGGCTGCCGCACGGCCTCTCATTCACCTCCTGCGGGGTCAAGCCCGAGGACTGTCCGTTGGTGCTCCTGGTCATGCACCCAGCACACAGGCCGTACGGAAGGCCGTTAACATCCAGTTTGACCAAGTCCTGCTTGTTCCGGAACTCCTTCAAGCACAACGCACACTTGTAGAGTTTTTGCAAGGCTTGGCCATTGGGCGACGACGTTGCAGAGTTTCCTGCCAGCTTCTGCATGTGGAACGTCCCATGGATTTTCAGCTCCAGGGTCGAGGTGACGGTCTGCATGCAGACAACACAGCGAAAGCCAGTGAGGGAGTTTCTGAGATCTGGGTGCATCTGGCAGTGCTCGATGAATTCCTCCTCACTCTGCAGCGGCATTTTGCAAATCCGACACGTTCCTGTATCCAAACTCTTGCTGTGAGTAACTTTGTGCTCTGTCAGGGTGAGGAGTGATGGGAAGCGCTCCCCACAGATGGGGCACATGTAGTGCTTGGCCGGACCCCGATGGGTCTGCATGTGCTCTCTCAGGCCATTTTCTGAGAAAAAGGTCCTTGAGCAGATATTACACTTATGGCTACCTTTGATGAACTCTGCTTTCTTCCTTGAGCAGTCGTCCTCGCCAGGCCGGATATTATGATCTCTCAAACGATGATTCTGCAGGAGGACCTCCATAGTATAGGCAGCCCCACAGATGTCACAGCCATACATGGGCTCAGAAGCATCTACATCATCCTCACTGGCTTCGTGACTGTTGGAAGTATCTGGATTCTTCATTAACATGTTCTGGATATCTGCGCCTTCTGTCTTCTTATTTGTGGGGGTCATGCCATTCGCTGTACCATTTTCAGCATTTGCATCAAAAACACAATGTTTTTCCCGCAAGTGTTTTTCAAGCAAGATGATGGCATGAAAAGCTTTGCTACAAAACTTGCAGTTGTACTTTTTGCTGTGAGTTGTGATGTGGCACTGCAGTTCAACCTCTGTGCTAAAGGTCTCGCCACAGAAGATGCATTTGTGAGACTTTGATGGATTCCCCAAGTGGCTATGCTTCACGTGGATCTGCAGATCCACCTCCTTCCTAAAATCCCAGTTACAGGCTGTGCAACGATACATCTTCTTTTCATTGCTATGCTTGACTGCCAGATGCACTTGGATAGATACCTTGGAATCAAAAACTTCTTGGCAAAGGGTGCAGTGATACAACACAAAAGTATGCATGTCCAGCAAATGTTTCTGCAAATCATCCACCGAAGAAAACTGTTTGTCGCAGCTCTCACATACATAATGGGTTGAAGTTGTCATGTAATGTACGGTGAGGTGCTGCAGAAGAGACTCCTGGGAATCAAAGTCTTCTTTACACTGAGGACAAGACTGTTTCCTCAACAGCAGCTCCAAATGCAACTTTAAATGGGTTTGAAAACTCTCAAAATTAGAGAACTTCAGATCACACTGATTACACGGGTATTCACCATTAGACACTGAGTTTACGCTAGCAGAAAGCCGTTGCCTTTTAGGGGAAGAGACTTCAACATCAGAAGAAACTGGACTCTGCTCTGCTTTTGACTTCTTATTATGTGCCAGAGGAATGTTCTTGTGGTTTTCTTTAATATGCTTTGTAAGCTTCAGGATGGAGCCAAAAATGGGGGAGTTTGTGCAATAAGGGCATGAATAAACTTCCATAAAAGACTGTGTTGGCTGAATGACAGGGGAATCCAATTTTGAATTTCCTACATTGCAGTGAGTCTGCTGAATATGCTCAGTCAAGGTTGCTTCAGTCAGAAAGCCCATGGAGCACTGGTTACAGAAGAAGGCGTTGTTACCATCTTGAGGAGTAGCATTTGGGCCACAGTGAGATATACGGATGTGCTCTTGCAAGCTGTTGATATCCGCAAACATCTCAGGACAGTAGTTACAGTGAAAGGCAGAAATGTTGCTAAACTGCATCATGGGATAGGCATGGTTTTTGTGCACCTTTCTTACGTGTTCGTTCAAGTTGTACAGTGTAGGCATGGAATCAAGGCAGATCTGGCACGTGTGGCTTTGCTGAGGTTTGTCCGCGTGAATGGTCTTCAGGTGGATCTCCAGAACAGCCAGGCTGTTGAAGTCGCGCTTGGAGCAGTAAGGGCAGCTGTAAGTAACTTTTGACCAGTTCTGGCCCTCCTCTCTGTCCCCTGATCTGATTTTCTTTTGTCCTCTCAAAGGTTTCAGGGTAGAATCAGGGGTGGAACCTCTTTCCACCGAGGCGCTCGAGTCGGGCGTTGCGCTGCTCATGGAGGCCACGCTCCCCAGGACCGGATCGGGACTGATGCTGTGATTGCTGGAGTCAGGTTGTCTGTGGCTGTCCAAGTGGCAATAGACTTCCTCCACTGAAGAAAACTGCTCCGGGCACATAGGGCACTTGTGTTTTTTGTTGGCATGGGCTTGATGAATGTGTGTGAGCAGCGAGTTTTCGTCCGCAAATACTTCAGGGCAATGAATACACTGCAAATCTGCCTTCTCGGAAAGCTGTGGGTGGCGTGTCATTACGTGCTTCTCCAGTTCTTCAGTCTGACTGAATGTCTCTTCACAGTAATCACACATAAAATCATCCTTCTTCACCTCTTTCTCAGTCTTTGCCATATGTTCCTTGTTCTTTTTATGAGCTTGCATGTGACTCTGCAATGAGCTGGTAGAGGAGAACCCACGCTTACACACAGTACACTTGAAGGGCTTGCTGGAGCTGTGGGTTTTCAGGTGAATTTTGAGGTGGTCGCTGCGCGAGAATGCGGCCTCGCACTCGTGGCAATGGTACTTTTTGTCCCCCGTGTGCAGCTTTATGTGGCGATCCCTACTCCGTTTATGCTTAAAAAGCCGGCTACAGTAGGTGCACTTGAAAGGGAGTTTGTCACTGTGGATCTGCTCGTGCCTTTTCAGGTAGCTCAGGCGAATGAAGGACTTATCACAAAACTGACAGGGATAGGGCAGGCCGGTCCCCCCTTCCTCCTCCCCGATGCCGAGATCACACCCATCTCCTATCATCTGAGTGGGTGATGCAACATCTTTGCTGGAGGGAGATGAAGCCACCCAGGAGAGTTGTGGGTCGTCATCACCATCTGTAATGGGAAAGCAGAAAGGAGATTAAAAACAATTCCCAGTGCATCTGTGAAATAAGGACAAAGCTCTCAACAACACTATGGGCTTCTGCTACTACAGTGCAAAAAAAAAACAACTCCCCCCCACCCAAAAATAAAAGTAGCCTCTCTTGAATTTCAAGGGCTGTTTAGAAAGAGATATAAAATATATATATCTGTAAACATAATCCAAGAATATGCCAATGTACAGTACTAATAAAAGGCATTTTTCTTCAGCAGGTTTAACACCTGCTCACTGTACTGTAAAGCCATAAACAATCAATACAGAAAGCAAAACACAGTGGGCAATGAAGCAATGCAAACATTTGAAAAGCTACAGTATGAAGTGAGAACCTGCAATTTTGTGGGTATTTTCAAATGCTACATAAAGATGATTTTAAGTAATGTCTCCATTAAACAAAATCCTTCAGTTCTGTCTCAAAACTGTAACGGAATTAAAGGCTGATCAAAAGCAAACAGACTTGAACACCTATGCAAAAAAAAAGCATCCAATTTGAGAGAGCTCAACAAAATCAGAGAAGCGATTTTGCATCTTACTGCCTTCACTCACGTGAAAGCTAATGTGGCCTGTTTGGTACAAAAACAAACAAAAACCCAGGAAACCACCAGCATCGGAGATTTCAAGACCTCACCAAAGAATAAACTCCAGCACAAAACTGCAACAGCTTTAACAAACATTTCCTTTGCTCACTGTGAGGCTTTGGAAAATATTTTATAATTTGATATTACCATAAAGGAACACAGGGCCATCTCCTACTGCAAAGCAGTCATTTTAGGAAAAATACATAAAATTTTGGCAGCTTCCATAAACGGAATTGCTAACAAGAAACAGAAGACAGCAAGTCCAAATATACCAATTCCAACGAAAGTAGAGACATGGAGTGAAGCAGAAGTGCCACGAATAGGATACCAAACTGAGACGAGGATGGAACTCATGAAGGTGCTGACCCCACATGCACATTTGGAAATCCAGAAATACACCTGGAAATCCGGAAAGAAGACAGTTCTCCAGATACACTGCCCTTACAAAACGTTTAACGCTCCTCCTGCAGCTGGAGGAGCCACATCCTGAGCCGCCACGTGCTCGGCCCAGCCCTTTCCTCCTCATCCCGCCCGCCGGGCATGGGGAGCAGCGCCCTGACTCAATGCGAGCGCTTTGCGGGCTGCGTCTCCCGGCGCGGTGCGGCCCTGCGCGGGCGCAGCCGCCTCCGCCTGCGCTGGCGGGGAGGTGCCGGCGGCTCCCGGGCGGCTCATTCCCCCGCGCGCCAGCTGGGCTCCTGCGGGACGCACACAAAGGCCGGAGGAGGAGGATGCGGGGCTGGCGCAGGGCAGCGTGTGCCGGAGCTGCCGGCGCGAGCGTCGCTTTCGTGCAGGAAGAAGACACAAACACCCCAAACGCTCGCTGCCGAGGCGATACTTACTGCGCTAGCTGCCGGCTGCAATTTCAGTAACGAGAGGTGGCAACCCTGCAGTAACTGCTACGGAAGCACACGCTTGACAAACAAATAGCCTCCCTTTGGCACCCAGGAGGCCGCCTGTGCCTCGCGGGGCGCTGCGGCACAGGGCAGCGACCGCGCCGGAGGCTGCCGAGGGCCTCGTCCGCTCCGAGCCCACGTCTCCCTTTTCCTCTGCCATGAGCAGACCCCTGCAGCTGCTGCTCAAGCATCAGGCAATGCCCCCGGACATGGGCAGGACTTGGCGGGCGACGCGCTGCGGCGCTAACATCGCCTGGGCTCGGATGCATCCACGCGTCTCCAACTGCAAAGCAGTGTTTGTATCAAAACAAGAAGCTGTTACATACATGGTTGAAAGCAAAGACTGTCCCCTCTTGTTAGCCTGACTTAGACCTTTTGCCATGTTTTCTCATTCTTTTACCACTGAAAAAGAAATGGAAGCTACTGAGTAAGCCCTGGAAGCAATCTACCTGACTTCCTTACAAACAAGGCAGTAAATTACTCATGGCCTAAAACTGCAGAAATTAAGAAAAAGTCATTATCATTAATCTCTTTATGGAATGAAAAATAGCCCTGTTAATTTTAACTTGCCATTTTAAATTGAAGAAAATAGCCATAATGAACTGAGAAGGAAATTCTAAGGTGTTTTACCAGAGTAATATTTTACTGGGAAGATATATTTGAGATGTGGTATGGCATGTCTGGCAATGATGGTTAGAATAATAATTCTACATTAATGCAATCAAAGGAATGTAGCAGAATGAGAAAAATCACTTTAAAAAGGAGATTAAAGTCATTAAAAATGGCTAATCCTGCAGAGTGGGACTGTACTAAAATAGAGAATCACATGGCTGGTGCAAAGCTTTTGTCATTTGCGCATATGAGAATCAAAACAAGTATTAAAAGGGTAAGAAAATTCAATAAAAAGTTTAATTAGGAAAAAAAAAGGAGCATTAAGGAGGCTTCAGAATGGCACTAGTCTGCAGGATATATGCACAGGTCACCAAGCTTAAAGGGCCAAACTTGATAATCAATCTCCAAGCGCTACAGTAATTTAGCAACTTAATGTTCAGCACGTTTAGGGGACGGTGAGCATTCATCATCATCACCAAGGACCTCATTCCAGCCTCAACACATTCAATGAATGTATTTTTCCTTCTAATAAGAGCAATTTGGCCAAAGTGCAGAATAAATCATACTTCATTCTCTGTCTTCCAGATAACATAAGCCAAGCCCAGGAATGTACTCACAAAGCGACACCAGCGCAGTGAAGCCTTGGGCAGCGGGCTCCGTCTGGGAAGGGAGCCGTGCGGCAGGCGCCGCGCGCGGGACAGCAGCAGCCCTGCTCCGCAGCGCGCACTGATGCCCTTGGTGCCTTATTGGCAAGTTATTTTGCAAACAGAGAGAACAGCACTGCACAGCTCCCCTCTGCGCCCGGGAGGCTTTCTTCATGCAGGGTGAGGAGCCAGGGCCACCAGGCTTGGGAGACGTCTGATTCTGCTGGGTTTATTCCTCTGGCACGGAGCTTGAACACAAGAGCAAGGGTCCAATTAACCAAAAAAAAAAAAAAAAAAAAAGGCCCCCAAATCAGTTGTTGGGAAAAGTTTTTTGTCTGAAATTCAATTTCCTGGTTCTTTTGGAGCCTCCTGTGCAGACATGCTGTGCCAAAGCACAGGAGCTCCAAGTGGTCCAAGCACCCACGTGCCCGTCGAAGCTGGTGGGACCCCGGCACCCAAGCTACGCTCTGATAGCAGACGTGCCCGGCACCACGAGAGGTGCCTCCAGCTCCAACTCTCCAACAGGCAGAAACCATCTGCTGCTCGGGCAAGCTGCAGCGCTCCCCTCCTGCATGCAGCCTGGCTGAAAGGCCACCCATTTCAGTAGCTGCTGTCATCAGACACCCAACTCCAAGACTACAACATGGAGACACAGAGAACAACACTCAGAAAACGCCAGCGGTGGCCACAGGAGTTGGGAAGAGCTTCACCACGTGTTGAACGCAGGCAGCTCAGCAGCTGCCACGGCAGGGGCTGCACACAACCCGCGCTGCGCGTTCGCGCTGCCCCGCCGCGGCCAAGGCATGCAAGCCAAGCTGCCACACCAAAGTTTCACTATTTTCAGTAGGTTTTGCCGTTTTTTTCTAAAAATCTTTTTCTGCGTGTTTAGTCTCATTTTCCTACACATTTCAAGTACAACGAAGTAAGCAGGCAAAACAAAAACAACATCCAAATGCAATTTTATGCACAGACGTTCCCCACAGCAAAGGTTCTTGCTGTCCACATAGCAGGAGGTGGCAGCGACGAGGCCATCGCAGCAGCCGCCACCACCCTGGCATTAACGCGCGCTCAAGCAGCAACAAACAATCCTACAGCTAATTAGTACGTATAAGCCTACGTTGTCTTCAAACAAAACTCAACCTGGATGAAAAACAAAGAGGCGCTACTGTAAACGGCACCACGCACGGTGCCATCGTGATTATCTGCAACTTAAGAAAAATGCAGTTACACCTAATTACATGCTCGTGTGCTCGTGTTTGCAATTCATCAGCTCTGCATTCATTTTTAAGTGAGGTTTTTGGAAAGAAAGAGAAAAGAAAGATGTCTGGCTTAATGGAAGAATATATATAATCTAATTTTCCTTCTCACGCACAGGATTACTTGGTATGTAGAATACACAATCAGCACAAGATGTAGTGCAACGTTGCGAACGTTAGATTTTCTGGGACATTGGCTGTAGTTAAACTATTACACGCAGGCAGTTTAAACCTAGCTGTCTTTGTCTAAACCCTTCTGCTGTGATCAAGGAACATTTAATTACTCTGCCTCTTTTTTACTCTGCGAGTTAAGAGCACACACAAAGACATATATTGAAGCTTAGCTGATATATAGAAACTTGTTAAGCCACAGTAACATGTGCCCGAGCCCTCAATTTCTCGCAATGCCACCGAGACTCGGTAATGACCATGGGTAGGATGATATATAATCCTACAGAGATCACAAAAATCAGAAAGCTATTTTTAACATTATTTTCCTTATATCAAACAGTCTGCATTTTACGGGTAACAAAAAATTAACATGTCATTAAATAAGTTATTTCACACTTCGGTAAATGGTGTAATAAGGGGCGGAGGAGAAAGTTTTATGTTAGATCTAGGAATAAGCTAAATGCTTTCAGAGTTGAATCACTGTTTTTCTTTACTCCCTTTGGAAAAGCAGCAGATACTATATTCTGCTGTGCATCATGGACTTGGGACTGAAAACAGCTGCACTCTAATTACATGTAAAGTGTACCAAAACATTCCTTTTATCACAGACTGTAAATCTGTTAGCATCTGTCTCTCCTTTGTTTCTTCCACAAGATACAAGCTTGTTTCTACATTTTTCTCACCTGTAGCGGTGATTAAAATTCATTATAAATGAAAGGAGTGAACACTAAAACAAGTTCCTCTGTGTACAGTTCTAAACTCAAATTAGAAACAGCTGTTTGCTAATTCATGCAGTGATGTTTTGTCGTGCTCTGTGAATCAATAATAACTCACCCTATTTCCACAGAAACGTTAGGATTATCCATATATTCTGCCTAGTAATTTGTCCTCCAGAAATGTTCAAATGCATAGCCAGTGTTTTTTAAGCAAGATTAGAGGATGAGAATGGCAATATCATCGATGAATTAACAGAAGGATACTAATAGCTTGCTGTTCCTGCCTGCTTTGCTAGCGAGTCCCGTGCTGCTCCTGCCCACTCGGAGACCTCCGGAACGCCGAGCAAAAACGCGCATGGCCAGAGCGATGTGAACGCGCACAGGGCACCCGTGCAGACCACTCATGTAACAACCACATGGAGAGAGAACCAAAAGAGCCGAATTTCAGCTATGACACGTACAACTTTTAAATAGAAAGAATGGCAAAGCCCTTAGGAGAACAATCCTAATAGAATAATTACCAGTTGTAACAATTAGTTACAATAATTACTAATACTTTTTGTAATTGCTACCAATATTGCTTTGCCTGATCCAGCCAGAGCACAAACTTCACTCGGCCCCGTTGCTGCGCAGACACAGAGCTGCTTTCTGCGCTCCTTGCTACTTCATGTTGACATTTATCATGATTTCAGCACTTGATTATACAACACAAAACAACATCACACAGCAGTTCAGAGCTTTGTCTGCCTCATTTTTGCATCCAAGCGTCAGGGGGGCCATGGGCACGTTCTTCCCTCCCCGTGTTTTGTCGCTGGGCAAAGGGGCATTCCCAGGCTGTTTTCCAAGCAAGCCTTGGGCACGTGCAGCCTGGCTCAGCTCAAGCTCTTCCCCTCGGCCCATACCCACACGGGAGCGTCAGACCGGTAGGTGTGTGGAGAAACCCAATGAATGAATGCAGAAACTGAAATTATGCAGGGAAGACTTTTCTCCATGAACTGACCAGATGAGTGTGATTTAATTTAATGCTTTGCTGTGCTCATTTTCATGTTTCTGAATTGTACTTTCAAGAGAAGATTAAGTCATCAATTACAATCCATTTAGCTCATTCATAAAATCTACTTAAGGGTCACGCTCTCGATGGTGAGCAGGGACGCTCAGACGGCGGCACGACAAGGGTGGCCAGGGCTTCCCATCCAACCCCAGCACGAGCAGCGAGTGGCCAAGTCCACATTACTGGCATGAAGAGCGGCCTGGAGGCATCAGGGCCGTGAGAGCCTGGGCAGAGGCAAACTAGGGCAAGAGTTTGGCCAACGAGCTCGGCGTTGCTGCTGTAGCTCCTCGGCCAATGCACCTGCACTCCAACACTGGGAGGCCATGTCAGGGCAGGAGCGTCTCCACTCGGAGAAAGGGCTTGTGGACCTGTTTTAACTTT
This sequence comes from Tinamus guttatus, assembly GCF_059628265.1. NCBI lineage: Eukaryota > Metazoa > Chordata > Aves > Tinamiformes > Tinamidae > Tinamus > Tinamus guttatus. The sequence goes on from NW_028288923.1 coordinate 4,965,797, forward strand.
TCTGCCATGTATGAGCTCTGAGGCAAAAGAAGGAAGGGAGAAAGTGAGAGCAGACATCACAAGTGATCTACCTCTACCTGCTTCTTCTGGCTGCATTGCTAGGGTTTGCTACAATTAGGTCTGCAACCAGGGCTATACAGCGTCTTGACCTCCAAGCAGATCATTTTGTAGGCCCTGTCTTTACACATATGAAAAATACTTTCCCCCAAACCTGACTGCTCCTAAGAGAGTATTTCACATCACTGCACAGGGGAAGATACATCCATGTTGGAAACCTGAGGAAAACTTCATGCTTCGCAGCGCAGCCCAGTGCAGGACCTCACCGCCAGGCTTTCCGGCCTGGAGAATTTAAAGCTGGTCCTTTTATTAAAGCAAGTTGCCAGGGAAAATAAAACCAGCTTGTTAAGCCAGAAAGAGGGAGCTGTTGCAGGCTCTCATTTTGATCTAGGTGGGAAAACTGTGACGCACTTACGGACTTAATGGGCTGGTGTTCATGATGAATAGACGCACTGCTGAAGAACACATGTTGGCTGAAATTACTCAGCAATAAACAAACAGTAAAAAAGCAACAACATCCAGATTTTATATTGCCTTCAAAGAACTGAGGAAGGAAAATCAATAAATTACACGTGACAGACAGTATCAAGTAACCTAGTTTATAGCTCGTTACGCGCACGCACTGTCGGTCTGATCTCCAAACGCTGCGGCTGCGCGCGAAGGCCGTGGTGCAGCGCTCAACGCTTTGGGAAGGACAGCGAGCAACTGAAGCACTGAGACACACAGGTCCGCATCGAGGTGCGCCAGACACGGCGACGTTTCATTAGGCGCAGCTAAGGGCTCGCAAAAACGATGCGACGGCAGCGACAACATGTTCGTAACCGCGGTGCCTTCCCCAGCATCATGGGGGCATCTACCCAGCGCAGCCACCGCGCTGCTCCCTGCCCTTCCCCAGCATCACAAAAGCCAGTGCAAAACCGCATGGCTCAACACCGAGCGCGTTCCTAAGCATCGCTTACTTAAAGATCCATCGGGAATCTCTGCCTGGTTTGTGCCTGGAAACGGTGTTGGGAACGGCACTGAAGCACAAGCAGGAAAAGAGGGTCTCTCCTTCTCAATACTGAGGAGAAATAACTGAAGGGTCTGAAGAGAAAATAACTATAGATTTTGGGCCGTATAAGATGAAAGCCAAACACTGTGGTTTACGTAGATCCGAACTTCATGGTGCGTGGCAGCGCTGCTTCTATCTACTAACAGTATCTGTCACTTTTAATAAGAAACAACTTTTAAAGCAAACAAGCAAGCAAAAATGCCCATCACCTACTGAGACTGTTCCTCGGAGAGGCGGCGTTCAGCTGCAAGCAGCTACAGCCTGGGAGACCTTGCCCAGGAGCAACCCAACACCTGCGGCCAACACTTGCGACTGAAGAGCCCCCGGAAACCTGCTCTCTTCTTCCTGCACGTCCTCGGACTGAAGGAGCCCACAACAAATGCTGCGGCTCGTTTCAAAGGAGCAGGCAAGTGGCTGAGGTACTTCTGCCCTCGGGCGAAGGAGGCTCCCAGCAGTGCAACCGCTCCAGCCCTTCCTGGAGGTGACTCCCTGGCAGGGGAAGGCAGGAGACGCAAAGCCAAGGAGTCCAACCGAACTCCACCAGAGGAACCAGCCCCGCCGTGCTCTCCACAAGGGACCCGCAAGGCCCCGCAGAAACCCTACCGCTTTCAGGACCGCATCTCCAACAGCAGCTGAAGGCCCCACGCTGAACGTGCACCACAGCAGGGCTTTCCTCAAAGTGCTGCTAACTGCAATGGTCCCCTCCTGCTGAAAGGGTTTCGATGTCAACTGTCTGTATTAAGATATCTCTCATTTAACCGAAGCATAGGCTCCGTTCCGACTTTATGTTTTTCCCCCCTCCTGTAAATGCGAATTGTCCAATTTATTCTAGTTAGCAACTGTCTGTGCCCTGGCCACAGACGCATGAGGGAGGGAATTTGTAATGAGAAAAGGTGCAGGGCACAATTCCTGGTTAAAATGGCATTAGAATTAGGGTTGAAGTGTACATTGAATCATCTCAATTTATCCCTGAAGAGGGGGAGGGACAGGAAGCATCTTGTCCCTCAGCACAAATCTCTGTCCCGCAGCGCTCGGTCCATCTGACACCAGTACCACACGCACTGCAGCCCTCATCAGGAGTCCCTGAAGGAAGTTTTTTCCCTTGTGTGAAGAGGTTTGGTGCCTGCACCAGCATAGCATGCCTTGCATGCACACAAACCCCTGTGTATATAGTATATACATAAGTATATACATATACATGTACATATAGCGTGGCACAGAGAAGAGATACTAAAACCCACTTCTGAAACACAGCTAGGGAACACAGGAAAGAAGCTGAATTGTGGCTCTCCCTAAGGAACCAGTTTTCTTTTTTCTTCTCTTCTCTTTTCTTTTCCAGACTTAGTGGCCAACTCTCCAGCCAGACAGCAGCTCAGAACGGACAATTCTGTTACCACACATTTATCTGTGAGAAAAGCAAAACAAGGTGTCCAAATACAATTTGCTTTTTTTGTTGTGTTTGTTTTTTGTTTGTCCAGCTATTCCAGTCTTATTTTCTATCTCCTCAATAAGACAAAAATCTTAAGGACAACACAATTTTCTGGCCGCAAATAACCAAGATGCAATCTTAATTTACATGCCTAAGTATATTCCAACCTTGCAAAAGCAAAACAAGCATGAACAAATGAATGGTTTGAACCAAACTTCTTATTACATCTTCTGCCAGAATAAATACTCATGAAACTGAATCCCACTTCCTCCATTTTATACCATTACAACACATGAGAACACAAGTCCCAAGAATTACAGCAGTGCCAACCTTGGCTTCCCAGTTAAGCCTGAATTATTTTTTTTCATTTACGATAGGCATTCAATCGCTTTACTCTGGTGGAAAGGGGAAGCTCCATCTGCATTCTGGAGCATCTGAGATAAAATTAACCTTCTGAGTAGCAAATACTAGACTGACATAGAAGAAGTAACTGTATGATTTCAATTAAATTACTTCAGATTTAGGGGTCCTGGATTTTTAAAGCTTTTTTAAAAAAAGCTTTCTTTTTTTTTTTTTAATTTGGTCATTATTTAGGAATGTCATACCTTGGCATTTTTGGGTTTCCTGTAAATACAACCCCAGACTTCCTGGATACCCAACATGAAGAAGATGACAACATCACCTCTCCCTGGAACCACTGGGCACAGGCTCGAGAGTAGCTTCATCTTTGTTCAGCTCTTCAGCTGGAACTAAGATAACGAATCTGATTTCATTTTTGTTCTTACCACACTGCTTTGTATCAAAACTCCCATTTGCCAGTGATGGTGCCTACCAAAACGCAAAGCAGAGGGGAGGCACAAAAGCAAGAGCCCTTATAAACACACAGGAATATACAGTGTCAACATGGACCAGGAGATCAATATGTGCAAAAAGAATTTTTTTAAAAAGATTGCATTTCACGGTATTTTCCATTTTAAATCCCTTTACTATTTTTCCAACGTCTTTGGAGAAGCCTCCTCCGCAGGCAGCTGAGAGCAGAGATCTGCTACGCGTCCTGCGCAAAATCCTGGAAGAGGTTTTGCGCAAAGTGTTATCAGGTAACAATATTTACCATGTACAGTAATTATGAAAAACTGTAAGATTGTGTAATTATGTATTTTAATTACATGATCTGATTAGGTTTTTTAATCACTTCATAAAAAGAAAGGAAATTCACTGAGGTTGTCAGAAAGTTAATAAAAATAAGGTAATTCACCGCTAAGGCTCACCATGGTGCCTTTCTAACTACTTCCTTGCTACACCCCACTGAGCCACGGTATTGGAGGTCAACCATAAGTATTAATTTCCTTACTTTTATTAACTTTGGTGACAACATTCAAGCTCTTTCAGCGTGCTTTTTTTGTTGTTGTTGTTTTGCTGGGGAGTGCATTTAGCTGGATGATCCTTGGGGAGCGCAGAGCCCTGTGCCATAGCAAGGAGGTGCCCAGCATCCCACTGGGATTGGGAACAGTGACCAAATCCAGGCATCTGCCCCCAGAGCACCACGCGTGCCCACACGGACCCACGTCAGGCACCGCGCAAGGGGCTCTGCTGAGCCCCGGCAGGACCCGGCACTGTGGCTCCGGCTCTGGAAAACAATTTTCCCAACTTCTGCTCTAAGGAAACATTTTGTTTATATCCGCGCTGGGACTCTCTAATGCAATACTTGGCCATGGGGTTGTGCAGCTCTGTTTTGCTCATTTCTGGTTCCCTCCCTCCCCACTCCAGCCTTTTTTCCCTCTCCGAACAGGACCGTGACGGCTCGGACGAGGCCGCACAGGTCCCCGGTGAACAGAACGGCACCTTTGCAGGGGCACTAACAGGGGGCACAGGGATTTGAAAAGGCTTTTGCAGGGAAAAGGGAAAGCACCGTGCACAAGGGCGCAGCGCCCTCCCCTTCGCACGCACCGATTGCGGTTGCAGATCTGTCTGCAAAGCCCAGCTCTTGGCACATGGCAGCCAAAAGCCAACTAGCACCCCAGCTTTCTTCCTGCATACTTTACTTCTGAATTCTTTGATGGACAATGAGTTTGGGGTTGAAAAACTAATTAAGAAAAATAAAAATCAAGGAAGTTCCCAAGAAACCACTCTTGCTGTGCATGTGTAGACCTGTGCAAACGTGGAGGGGAACATCCCTCAAACCCCTACATGGTGTTTTCTGGCTTTTGGTGCAAATACCAGCCTCTGCCAGGACATCCTAGCGCACACAGTGAGCGAGATCGACACTCTGCAAGCTCAGTGCTACAAAGAGCCTGCTCAGTTGTAGGTATTTGTTATGTTTTCTTTTGCCAGTGGTTTTGCTTTTGCTCTTTCACACGGCCTCTCTGCCCAGTGAAGCTCCGAGGTACCGACGACTCATACTTCAGAGGCTGCTTTTGGGGCGTTTGTTTCTCTGCGTGGCCTGCGAAAGACCCCGGGACGGCAGCTTGAAGCACGTCCTGCCGCTGGCGGGGAGCTCGGGAGCTGCGCGAGACAAACACCGGGGACGAATGCCAGGTACTCCTGAAAACCCTAAGTATTTCCTAGCATGACTCACAGCCAAGCTCTGGACAAAGATATCCAAACAGACCAGTCTCCTTGCATGCTTCTGAATAACTATCCCTAAATTATCCAAGCACTTTCCAGGACTCTATTCTATGAAAGGGAATTTTCCTAAGGGCAGTCGGTAATTTTAAAAGTAATCATGCATTACTGCTTCTCCTCTTGCCCTCTACTCCCATTTATCATCCCGCTTTTTTCTCCATCCCCTCCCAAACACAAATTATTAGACTGCAAATGCAGGGCAGGTCCAGACACCCAAGGGGTGAGCCAAGATCTCCTCTCCAGGGGAAACTGCCACAGTGAGCTCAATGACTATCTGAGATGTTTGCTGGTACTGGGGAATAATATTTCCCTTGGGCACTTTCTGGATAGAGTCTACCACCTGGGTTAAGTCATTATTACAATCAAGCAGAAAAAAAAGGGGGGAGGGAGGGAAAAGATGAAAAAACACTACAGCAAGCATCATTAAAGCTCATCAAAAGAGCATTAGAGAACACCTGATAATATACTCTGAACATTAATGATCCTTACGATATACCATATTAATGCAGATGTTATCAGAATTCACAGAAACAGAATTTTCCATTCACACATTTCCCTAAAATCAGTGTTCAGAGAAAGGAAAAAAAAAAAAAAAAAAAAGCCTCTCAGAACTGTTAGTCGCCAGCATTTTTATGTCTGTGGAAACAAAAGGACGAAATGAGGCCTGTCCCCACCTTGGACAAGTGCTCCGATGTCAGGTGCCTTATTGGCACTCAAAGGCAACGGGCAGCACGTAGCGGGGTGGTGGTAACCAGCATTAACAGGAGGGCTGTGCTGCCTTGAACTGGACTGTTGTCACTACTGAGATGAGTTTTCGTGGCAGCCTTGGAGCTCTGTGATGCTGGGCAGTCTCCCCGGCCATCTTCCCCCCTCGGCGTTAGGAGGCAGAACGGCCACGTGGCACCGGGGCCGGGCCGCAACGAGGCCCAAGAGCCTCAGACTGCAGCCGGTACCCGAAAGGGAGGTCAACATATTAATCTCAGGCACTGCTCAAGCCCTGCGTTCCTCCTTTGCTGCCAACCGTGTCAAGCTCTGCATAGATGGCAGGTTTGGCTGTATTAGAGGGTCAATTGCTGTCACTGATAGCGCTCAGTAAAGCCAGGACTAGCAAACTCCCCAATGCGGATTGCTGCTCTCCAAGGAAGACGGTCACCCAAACAAGAGCTCTGCATGAAAACCAGTGAAAGAAAACCACAAGAAAACTCCCAAACTCGCGTGTGTTAATGAATACAAATGTGACTCCTAACAGCCAGACTTACATTCCGGCTTGGAAGTGGAAGCAAAATCCTTCCTAAACAAGTAGCTGCTCAGGTCTGCGGCACCTCGGGCTTCATCCCAGAAAGCCGAGAAGCAGGAATTATTTTTAGTGCAGCAGAGAGGCCAGGCAGTTTCAGGCAATCTCCCTGAGCATGTGGGACATAAACCCACAAACTATGAAAGAACCCAAATCAGTATTGTTTTCTCAAGTGACATCCATTATCCCTCATCTGAGAAAATTAACACCTGTATCCAGAAGCTCAATAAACTAAGCTCAGAGCTGAAAGTCTGGGATTAACTCTTCCTGTGCCACAGCAAACCTTAGCACAGTGCTAATGCATCTGTTTTATATTCTGTGGCACTGCAGATTCAAGCAAACAGGGACATCAAAATACATTTATACTCCTATACTCCTATTTATACTCCATTTATACAGCCTAGCTGCAAAATGCACAGAGCAACCCAGAATTTCCAGATTCCAAGAGCTACAGAAATATAAAAATGCAGATACAGAAGGGTCATTAGACGACACATGCTGGTTCAGGCTGCATTAGGAAGAGTGTCACAAAACAAGTGAAAAACAGCTTTTGTGCAGTGCCTTGCTTTTTGACATGCGAGTTGGCAGTGTATCTAGCAGCAAAACGCTAGCACTAGTAACTATGCACAACCTTGGCTGCTCTGCCAACTTATTTCTACACAATGAAGATTTTTATTCCAGGCAAGGGTCACGCATACAGTCCCCTAGTGTGACCTGCCGAAATCCAAGGCCAGGTCTGCAGAGGAGGAGCCGGGCAGGGGCTCTGCCCGTTTCCGGATGGCGCCGGGGCGGCGAGCCAGGAAGGCGGTTGGGAGCAGCGGCTGTCGCTCGCAGGCTCTGGCAGCACAAACCCCGCTGGGGCCCATTGCTCCAGGGCCACGTTGCCGAGCAGATCCCAGCACGGGGAACATGGAGCAGCAAGGGTGCCGCTCTGGACACGGCCAACAGGAATCATCTCATCGCTCCCCCTGGACTTTAAACCTGGGATCCCTGGCCAGAAGCCCAAAAAAAACATCAAAGGGGGCCTCAGCAAGGCAGGCTGCGAGTCAGCGTTTGGGGGAGAGTCCTTCACCTATGTATGCTGACAGCGGGCAAGAAAAACTGGTGACATCTGCTCGGGATCAGGGCGGCGGCGGCCACAACACGCTGTGGGTGACACAGGCTCCGGCTGCCACGGCCCTCCCGGGCAGGAAGGAAAAACACTGCCCAAGCCTGAAACTCTGCTGGGCTCTATCCCATGCAAAGGGGCACCCCGGAAGCTCCTGCTGGCAGCGAGGAATGTGAGGAGTCGCACTACGGGGAAACGCAGCTCCAAGCAGCCTTCCCGAGGCAGCTGCGGAGCCCGCGAAGCCCCACGGGCTCCCGCCAGCCCTTGTGCCTAGAGCACGAGGCCCGAGGCCAGTCCGTCTGCACTGGGCCGCAAGCTGGGCCGCGTTGGCCACCAGAGAGGAGCAAGTTGGAAAGGGCCCCACTACCGGCGACCGTCCACGGCGAGCATGGCGCACACTGATCCACAGGCAGCCGTCCACGCGTGTGGAAGCGCCGCAGGCCCGAAGCAGGAAGGCTTCGGAGATGCTGCCGCGTCTAGGAATTGAGAATCCATCAATGAAACATAACCCTCCACCTTTTTTTCTCCATAAAAGAACTTTGATTTCTTGGGAAAATCAATAAGACTTGATTACTCAAAATGGCAACATCAACACAAACACCCTTCAGGCATCTTGCCGCATACCTCTGTGAAGCAGCAGCCCAGCGCGGCCCACGGCCCTCTCCCGCACACCAGATGAGCTCTGCAACGTTGCAGCGGATGCAGCAGCCACCGAGCTGAAACCAGAGCCTTTGCTAAACAGCACTGGGGCCTGGCAGGGCTGCCGTGGAGACGCTGCTCACAGACCTGGCCAAGGCCAGCTTAGCAGCCGGGCTGTCTGCGGTGCCACAGGGCACCCCGTGGTCTGAAATGCTCCTGATGGGAGAAAGTACTGAAATTTGCACACTTGCACGCAGAACAACAGCAGGAAAATGAGCAATCCCATCAAATGGACCCTCACGTTCGCACATGGGGCCTTGTGGTGCCACTTTCTAACATACTGAAATATATTTTTTAATAAGCTCAGCCTAAAATCCTGTTGCAAGACTCCAAAAGCTGCTGAAGTTTTAATGAAAGGCCAACCTTTTGTTTGCACCTCCTCATTCTCAAGGAGATAAACTGGGGTCTGTAAAATAAAAGGCAGCAATACGGTCATGACTGTTTTTATTTTTGACAGCTAGGAAGGTTTTTCTTGTGAGTAGTGAGAGGGGATCAGGGCCACCTTACACCCCACACCAACAGAATTAGTTCTTGGAGTAGCACAAACCATTCTGTCCTTCCTTTACACTGGTAACTCTGTGTGTCAAATCCTTTATGACTAAGTGACAGGCAGGACAGGCAAGATCAGTTAATACAATTAACTGATGAAGAAAAACAAGAAACAGCATCTTTCCTCATGGAGTTCTTCCAGGTAGGTGTAAGAAAATGATGTTTACGGTCAGAGATAGGTGTTTGATGACCCATAATACAGACATTTAAACTCTTGTGCATCCAGACCAAGTATTTTCAAACGTGATCATTTCCACAGAAATATGAAAAAAGGCCAACTTAAATTTCCTTCCCAGTTGCTCGGCAAGGCAGATAGGTTGTTTACCATAGGGCTGCGTGGGAGTTAACGGAGCCACAGCCCCGAGGGCAGCCATCTATTTCAGATTAGCAACATCCTCCCCCGTCCAGGCCACGGGTTCTTCACTACAAAACAGCAACAGCAAGAGCAGCTCTGCGTTTCCTCACAGCTGCACCCCACTAGCAGGAGGATTTACGGCCGCGCTGCAGGGGCCGTGTGGAGTGGTGGCTGCTCCTCCTGCCTGTTCCCTTCTCCTGCAAAAGCGGAGACATTTAATGGGCAGTTGCCCATAAGATGCGCACACACCAACAAACGTGTGGCAACCTGCGAGCCAGGGCCTCGCTGCAAGCTTGGGAATTTCTAAAGCTCATTCTGCAATTCAGCTTGGGTCCAGACCTGGGGTGATTCCCAGGAAAAAGAGCTTGCCCGAAAGCATTTCATCGGCACTGAGATGGGACGAGCTGCTGCCGGCAGGGGCAGGGCTCTGCCCGAGCGCATTTCCAAGACAGCGCGAGCACGCGTCCAAAGAGGCCATCGGCGCGCGCCTCGTCGTGCTGCAGCACAGTCAGCAGTATTTACAGCCACAGACCATAATCCACTGAGCAGCGTCTGAAAAAACTATCAGTCTTTAACAACTTTGATTCCCAAAGTTCAATGGCAACAGCGAGGAAAACTAACAGAGAGGAAGTGACTTCCACACGAGCCGCCTTTATAAACCTCCGTGTGCAGCACTCACAGCCACGATCATCACTTACTTGTACCTATCAGCTTTGATGATAACTGCAACCCACTTGACACTTCTGTTGAAAGGCAGCATTACCAACAAGAAACCTGATAAATATTCAACAAAACCCAGATTCAATAATTCTGTTCATCTTGAAGCCGCGGCCTCTGAAACTATTTCAAAATATTTGTGTATTAAAGGCGGGAGGGGGAACCCTGCTTCTCAACCTGAAATGACTGAATCGCTGCATTAATGAACACAACTTTCTTATTTTTCAAGTTCAGTGAAAGAATGCCATCTATGCAGAATTTTGATCCCCCATTACAAAATAATTACATGATAATTACATGAGCATTAAGACGTCTACCCCCCGAGTAAAGGCACTGCACCCAACCGCTAGCAGAGGCAGGCCTGCAACGCTGCAGCTTATTAAGGAGAAACCCAGCATTGAGCAAAAGCTCCAGCTGAAGCAGATTTCCACCCTTTTACTCCTCTGATTTCTAATTAATAATTAAAACATGTTCCTTTCTTTGGAAACCCAATTAGACTTGCGCATCAGCCTGAAAACAAACTTTTTTTTAGCAGCTAAGCTACTTCTCATGGTTTAATGGGGCGGCAGGAGGGTTTTCTCCGTTGCTCCACTGACACAATTCATTTATTCCTTTCTGTCCTACCCTGGGCATTGCAATCCACCCCACGCAATACAAACAGGACATTTGCACAGCTAATGAGGATGGTGGCTGACCCTCTGCTTCCCTCCAGCCAGGGCTGCCCCCCTGCCCGCGCTGCCTCCCAGTCTCCATCAGGCAATTTCATTTGCAGGAGCTTCTTCCCACCTGGATGCAAATCCTTCCTCACACCTATGAGACTGTGCTCACCTGAAAAAGAGCTGTGCTGCTCATTCTGGGGGAGCAGGAGAAAGGAGGGAGAAGCCACGCTCGGTCCTTCCCTCTTGCCACCCAGCTATCGCAGCAGCAGAGTGTCCAGAAGGCTGCAACCCACCTCCAGCGATGCTCTAGGGCTGGACATGTCCCACGCAGCGTGGGCAGGACATGCACACGGGCTAGCAGTGGTGCGAAGGGGAAGGGGGACAAAATAACTAAGTGCTGCAACCCGCCGCAGAGGCCTCCAAGGAGCCACCGCTTCAAGCTGCCCGGGGACAAGGGAGAGTGGCAAACTGGACAGAATTCAGAAGAGCACAACAAAGTGATTAATGGGCTGTATGGACTGATTTATGAGCAAGGGTTAAAAGGTCTAATTATAAGTATCTTTGTTAAGAGAATAGCTAAGGAGGATACAGTGGCTGCTTACAAGTTTCCAGAACTACAGAGAGCGTCACTGCCGTCCCCAGAGCGAGCGCAGAGGGACAGGAGGAGACCAGAACACAACATTTTAAGATAAACCCCAGGAAGATATCCATAATAAATACCAGAAAAGAGCTGCTTGGAAGACTGAGAAGCCTCATCACACTAAAGCTGTAACAGATGCAGCACTAAGAAAATACACTACAAGGCTAATGTCTGTTTTAACGTTGATGCTTGTTTAACTACCTGACTAATGCGCACTGTGGAAAGGAGCCTCTTGGTGAAAGCACCACATCCAGCGCCCTGAGCTCCTCCTGCCAGGAAAGCTGTGGGTACCGCTGCCTCCAGAGGCTCCGGAGCCACAGCCAGGGAGTCCGGAACCTGCTGCAGGACCTGGAACAGGGAGAAGTGCAAAATTCTGTCTCTCGGTTCTCCTGCCTTAATTGACTGGTTTCAGAGCTCTGTGATCAAAATAAAACAAAAAATACCCGAACCCAAATCCTAGATCATGTTGCAGAGCAAAATCCTGTTCCATTTGCTTCTTTAAATGCAGAATCTCTTTTATATCCTAGGAAGTCAAGTGTTTAACAGCAGATTAACTTCATGGTTTACATCACTGAAGATCAAAAATAAATCAGGACTCAACTGTTAGAATAATGAACCCGATACCCCCCTTATTTACCATTAGTAAATGGGAATGCTGCCACTGCATGAAGCCAATGGAAATACCCTGGAGCGCAACGGGTACGACCTAGCGGAAGGGCAGCCAAGCACGAGCAGAGTGCCAGCCTTCCCAGGCCCCAGCGGCGGCACGCGGCCCTCCAAACCTCGGAAAGCACCGGGAAGACCCCGTCGGAGGAGGAATTCCCTGCACCGTGCTGCAGCGCCGCTGCTGCCCACGCCACTATCCGCATTGCCCGCAGAGATGGAAACGCTTCCCCTCGTCGCCGCTCTGTCCCATCGTCCTTCCGGGCTGCACAGCCTCCAGCGAGCACAGCTGGGCCTCCAGGTGCCAGATGAGGAGAAACCAAAAAGGGCCTTTTCCAAGAAAAACACAGCACTTCCCTCGCAGCCCTGCTCGCGTGTGTGCACGGAGTGGAACAGGCCGCAGGGGCCGTGTTTATTCCCTGCTACATGACCAGGAAGCTCTACTGTATATATTTGCTTCTGCCAAACTCTGTCATTTAATGTTTTGGACGTAAATTATAAAAAGAGATTGGGGAAAAAATACAGTAGAAAACAGATGCTCTGGACTATAGGTTTCTTTCAGTTACTGCCTCCTTTGCAGCTTTATTTATTTGTTTGCTAAGTGGAGGGATGTGACAACATGCTCAATGCTACCGCAGCCAAAAAAGAGAAGTTAGCAGCTTTTCCCCAGCTTTGCTATTTTAAATGGTCTCCTTTTCCCACTGATCAGACACAAAATCAGGGCGACAACCTCTCCGCTGGCTCGGCCGCGCGGAGCGGGACGCCCGGCACCGGGAGCTGCCGCAGGGGGTTTCACAGCGCGTGCTGCAGCTTCCCGCCTGCGCACCCCGCGCGCGGCACCGAGCCCCTCTGCAAAGCTCCTTCCCAGCGCGAGCGAAGTGAAGCAGCCCAGACCTGCGCGCTGCAAGCTCAACGGCACCGCGGGCACACAGGTGAACTTTGAGTTCCACTTTTCAGTTGACACCGCTAAAAAGAGTGTATACAAAAGCTTTACACATCCGCGAAACTGAGCCCTCTTGTGCAGCTCACAGCACATTAAACTGCTCGACGTCAGCACGGGCTTCGCAGCCTGCAGAAGGCCTTGAGTGCAGAAAACCACGACACAAACCTGGAGCCAGAGCAGCCTCATTGCAACTATCAAGACACCAAATCTAAATGTTACAGGGATGCTATTGATCTGTCTTGAATCAAGCAAAGTTTGTGACACAGGAGAGCAGGTGAAACAACGAGTAGAGAGCGCCTCGTGCGAGCCGTGCGTGGCAACGCGCGCTGCTCTCGGCCAGCGCCGGCTCGGCGGGAGCGCGGCCACGCGGCAGCCCTCGCCCTGCTCCTGCCGAGGCTTCGGCCACGCTGCCTGGCCAGCTCTGCTGCTGTGAACAAGCCAGTGCTGGCCACTGATAGAGCTAGAGGAAACAGCCAGAAACTAAAGCATCAAAACTTCCATAGGAACTTAAGGAAAAAAGTCCCAGGAAACGCCAAAAAAAATCCTTTAAGCTTGCTTTTAGTTCCTCTTTTATCTATTTCATGGGTTTATTTCCAAAACACTTCCAGCGGATATTTGTTTAATACGCTGGTGCATCTAATTACTTGTAGCCACATATCACTCACCAACACCATTTTATTATTACGGATGTGTTATCAGAGCTTCTCCCCACCCTTGGTCGCACATCAGAAGCAATTAGAGCAAAGCGAATGTTATGGCCTGGCTGGGATCTCCCCTCCCGGCCCCGGCACAGGCGAAGCCGGGCTGGCTCGCAGGATGCGGTGCCGTTCCGTCTCCGCTCGCTCGGGCCACGCACTCCTCTTACACCTGGATTTAGCTGCTCGTGCCCCTGCCCTCTGCGGTGGGAGCTGGAGCGCGAGCCCGCGGCGCCCGTCGCAGCGAGTTTCACTTAAGGCCAACGCAGAGGCTCCCGGGCAGGAGGAACAAGCCAGCAGGCAGAGCAGGCGGATGCTTGTCCTGATGTTGAATATTTGCTAGCTCTAAACAATAGTTTATTAAGCTACTCAACCATTGGAAGGGAAGAAAACCATAAAATCTTCTGCACGCACAGGAAGGTTGGACTCACCAAAATACCACTTCGTCCAGATGGATCAATTTTAGACACAGCAAAACCCTGCTTTTCCTAGGGAAATCCAAATGCCCAAGGCGCACGTGTGTCCTGCCCATGCAGCACTACCGGGCTGCCACCCGCTTGCATCGCTACATGAGTGATAGACTTGGACGGGGTGGACAGGACGGCACATCCCACGTCAGGACGGCACATCCCACATCCCCTGGCCAGAGCGCAAAGGCACAACGACTTTTCCCGCTCCACAAGCTGCTCCCTGGAAATACTATTTCTCCCTCTGGCCCTTGCTTCCTATATGTCCTTGGATCACGTGCTACCAAACCACCAGCACTTAATGCTGAACAGCACTGGGAGAGCTGGAAGAGGATTCTCCTGCTTTCACTCGTAATTTAGAAAAAAAAATGAAGGGATTCTATCAAATTAAATAAATAAATAAAAAGAGAGATGAGAGAAATCATCAGACAAGGACAAACACACAAAAGTTCAGCCCCAATGATAATCAAATGGGAAATGTAAAAGCACGTGGAAACAAGTGGCATATTGTAAGCCATTTAGCAAAGTTAATTATAGGTATTTACTACATCTGCTCTTGGCCCCGATTCAGCAAAGTGCTTAAGCGTTTGCCCGCCTGCAAGCGGGAGCGGGCGGCACAGGCTGCAGAGCCAGCGCGTCCGGCCCGCGCGCGAGTTCGGCGTCTGCTGCAGCGCGTGGCTGCTCCGGGCCCACAACGAGCGCCAAGAACCACCCGGAGCGCGTCCAGTAAACAGCTCTTGGGACAAGAACTTCAGGCTCCTACAAGTGCTGGTGGCGTTAGGGTGTAAATTCTCATTAAAAACTGTTTCACACAGAGGGGTGCCTGCATATATCTAAATACAATGAATGGAAAATAAAAAGAGAGATATTAAGCCAAAACATAACGAGACACATCAAGCTGCACGTCAGCACATTCGCATCACCACAGTTAACCTTTTCCATCCCCACTGCTCCGTTTTGGTTCTTCTTTATTAACACACGGAGCGGTTACCAGACCTGTGTGGTCTCAAGGCACCAGTGAGGACATCCTGCCCTTCTCCCCTCCTAATGCCACTAATAACTGCTGCGCTGCTGCCCATCCTACCAGGGCTACCGGCTCACAGAACACCTCCACACCTTGTCCCTTATAGTTTATTAACATGTGCTAATAAACAGCCGTGCTGCCGAGTGAAGCCACTCAGAATAACTGCATTAGCTTCACTGTTCTTTCTCAGCACACTTCCCCCACATGGGAACAATTAGGACAAACTCCCTCCAGATTAGATTTAGAGATCCATCGTATTTGAGCAAAAACAATAATAACAATAATCTCTTCCACGAGCGCGGCCGTGGGCATTGCCCGTGGACAAACCTGCTGGAGGTTTCCACCATGGATGGGCTGTCACTGCACTGTGTGCAAAGGGTTAATGCTCCCCTGGCTCCCACTTGCCCCTATTATGTTCAAGTTTAAAAATAAGATGAGAAAGACGCATTATGTAAGGCCAGGACGGCTCTCCTGCCCATCTCCTATTTTGGAATTAAAGATCATCACTGCTCACATCAAAGGGCCTGGGCGAGAATAAAAGCAAAGGCAGGAACAATGAAAATAGCTACCCGACACAAACCACATCAAAGGCACAGGCACAGAAAATGAGGAGCTAGGGGGTCCTTTAATTACTGTCCACATCCTCCAAGTCATGTGGTGAAAGAGAAGGGAAAAAAGTTTTGAAGGCCACTGGGTTTTGTCTTGCTGTGGCTCCTGTTTCCACAGTCTGTGCCAGTTCCCTACAAACTGCTCTGCTTTTATTTATTTATTTGTTTTATTAAAGTCAAACAGGACTCCTGGACTCCAGAACTCCACCCGGATGCCGGGGGGAGGAGAGGGAAGGCTGCGAGGGGCAGCCGTGGAGGCGGCCGAGCGCCGAGGCCCGAAGAGGCTTGGGGAGGTGAGCGGCGGCAGCGGCAGCGCAGGGAGAGCCGGGGCTACCGGCGGCGGCTCTTGGCTTGCCGCCCTCCCGGGCCGAGGAGCCTTCTCGTTGCCGTAGGGCCCTGCTGCGTGGGGCAGCAGATCAAACCTGGCGACTGGCGGCTTGAGCTCAGCAGCAGCAAAGGCACCGCTCTGGGACTGAGCGTAAGTAGGAGCGTGATTAAACTTCAAACGTGTCCCCCCTTTACACGCTGCCGACGGTTGTGGCTAATACTGCAGTGTGGACTTGAAAAATATACTGCAAATAACTTGCTCCAGCATGCTGGCTGAGGGCTTAAAAACAATAAAAAAATGGAACTAGCCGTATTACTGCCACGAAGTCAAACATTCAAGTTTACCTTTCATGAATGATTATGGGAGTGTTAAATGATCTCTTTTTATTTAACACAATTGTCAAGATTAAAATTTGGATATTTGACTACTGACTGACAAAACACATCACGGTATTTACTTCTTTCTATTTGGATTTCAAATACAGTATGTTTCTCCCTAATTACGCTTGACTTGTGTTTATTTTTAAAAGATAAGATAAAAATAAGTAGTATAAAAGAAAAAGTAGTATAATGATTAAAAATATATACATAAGTTGACCAGACTTTCTAGGAAATAATAATGTGTTACCATTTTTTGAAAGATTTAGGAAGAGAAAGCTCCAGGAAGTTCCCAAGAAATTGCATTTGCTACCCTAAATATTAGAAATGGAGACAGACAGAAATTACTAAAGGGGAAACCACATTCGTACCCCAGGTCAGTTTGCTTGACCTTATCTATGCCAAACTAGAGCATTAAAAGCATTAAAGAAAATTTTATATATTTTGAAGAAGGCATCTAATATCACCAAGACAACATCCAGAAAAGGGGAATGCAGGATACAGAGACATCTTTCTTCCCATCCTATTTACAGCGTGGAAATTCCTTACATGAGCAGCAAGGACGATGTTTTAAGGGGCAGTTTAGCCTCCCAACTCCAGTGAGTGCCAAGTTACTTCATCTTCTTTCTCATGGAAGTTGCCTCCACTGTTCCTTGCTCTTGGACACCAACACGCAGCCAACAGCCATCCTCAGGAGGAAGCCAAGGACTAAATTAAGTAACTAGAGACTACAAAGCTGCTTCCCTAAGTGGGCATCATGCCTGGGCTCGGCATCTAAGCAACACGCTCAGTGCGTTGCGCTGAGGTGCTGTCTCGCGAGCAGCCACGTGGGAAGCTTGCCCAAGAAGCCTTCAAAGCTGACGGAGCGCGGGTGGGAGAAGCTTGTGCGACGTTTGCCTCCTTGGAGCGGTCCTCAAAGTACCACATTATCCGTTTAGATAGCCCTGATTGAGAGCTCCCTTTTTGGGCTGAGCCCCAAACTCTAAGAACAGATGAGATGGTTTAAGAAAGTCTCCAGGTAAAACATGAAAAGGATGCTTAACATCCAGCTTCTGAGGAATAGCTGCACTCAGGGAGCCACAAGGGCTAGGGAAATAAACACGGTCAATTAAATGAACTGATTGAAAAGAAATCAGAGATCACTACGGGGAAAAGCCGAGATGCAGTCGTACAGCCCCCTCACTCTTTTTGGAAGGTGGTAAATGGGGCAAATGCCAGGAAAGACTGGAGTGCCTTACTCATCTGGAAAAAGGTGGCTGCCATAAGGAAGAAAGTATGCTTTAAAGGAAGGAAAATTCAAAGAGTAATCCATGATGGGTTCCAAAGGAGGCTCAACCAGCTCACTCAAAGCCTTCTGAAACCTCAGCACTAAATAGGTAACTGCACTGGGGGAAATACAGTCAGCAGAAAAGGCTCTTTAGCAAATATTCTCTGTAGTGGTTTTCCTTAGACTGGCCCACGAAATGCATAGAGAGATGCAGAACAACCCTCCTACAGAATTCACTCCAAGCTGAATTCACAAGAATAAGTTAAGTAAAGAGCAAAGTGATAGGGGTCATACAGAATAAGACCAATCGTGGTGGGTTTTATTACCCCATAAGTACCTACATGATCATGTATGGGAGGAAATAATTTTCTAATACTTTGGATATTTTTCAGGCATTTGTTTTAAGAAGCTTAAGAGGACAATGGGATTGAGAAACAGGACTGCAGCCCCAACCTGCCAAAATTAGAGAGTTTTAGTTACCTCCAGTACCTGTTTTTCCGCTGCAACTTTGACAGTAGACGCAGGGGCTGCCCGATTAGCCTCTGCGCAGCCACCAGCTCACAAGCAATGACGGGCTCCGATCTCAGTGTCTTAGCCAACAGAGAGAGCTAAGCATGAGCAGAACGCTGGCCTCTCCCCTAGATAAGTTGTCTGGAAAGGCTGTAAATGTGAAAGAAGGCTGCTGAGACAATGCCAGCCATCTAGAAATCAAAACTAATGAGCTCAAGCTGCCGTCACGAGGAGCATGTGAGCCTTTTCCTGTCTCACTTCTGTGGGCCCTTGGGTATTACTGCAGAGGGAGGGAAGTCCTGAAGTAGTCTCTGACTCCAAATCAAGGGAACGGCATCTTGTAGAGCTAATTGAGTTATTTATCCCAGGGAACTCGAGCACCATTTGCTGCTGGGATTGTGGAATTCTGATTTTAATTGTGGAATTCAATCACCTGGTTAATGCCCATTTAACCTTGCAAGAGCAGAGTGCTGCTCATTAAAGGCCTTTCAAACAGCACCAGAAGCAAAGCTCAGACCTCACACTGCACAAGCAAGTATGATCACAAGGTACCTTGGGCAGGACAGGAGGTGTAGAGATCACCTCTCTATAACCTGTTTCATAAACTTATGGAGTTATATCTTTTTTTTTTTTTTCTGAGAATGCTTTTTAAGGTGACTAAACACCATGTTCCATGTTCTGGAAACACCATGAATAAACTCCACACTGTTCATGTGGAAAACACTGATTTTTATTACACAGGGCCAGTGCTTGTTGGGTGTGTTCAGGTTGTCATCTTCCAATCACGACTATGCAGTGCTTGAAACCACACACCTGGAAGTTAACACAACACCAATTCCTGGGAACAGATGTACCATCAATAAGATAGGAAGACATACAGTAACTAGTGTAATTTTTTCAGACTAGCAGTGCCAGGCAGAGAGCTGACACAAGGAAGCCAGCTCCTGGAAGCCCGTGCATCACAGGCAGGATGGATGGACACTGCAGCACCGCAGGCAGGACGCGCACGGGCTTCACGAGCCCCACGCGACACAGGGCAGCGGCTCATGTTACAGGGGAAGACAGGGCAGTGCCCAGCGGGTGAAAACCACTGCCCAGCCAAAAGTAAACTAAAATCAAGTAGATCTATTTCCTCCTTGTGCTACACTTCTGGTTTTCTAAGTGTGGGGGTTGTTCTCTGCTGAATGGCTCACTGAATCTTTCTACTTCTTGCTTCTTCTCCTTAGTCCACAATCTTGGCATTTGTGGTTTCACCCTTACTCGCAGCTCAAGACCCCTCTATCTTTCTCAGGCCTCTCCCCTTCTTCCCTCCCAACTCAGTTTTACCCTTTCTGACCTTCCCCTTGCCAGTCTGCTGCCCAACCCGCGTTGCCTATTCCCACCTCCAGCCCTTTCTTCTCACCTTTCCACAGCAGACCATCCATCAGGCCCCCGACTGCAACACCTCTCTAATCGTCTTTCCAGCTCTTCCTCTACTTTTCTGTCATTTCCATGGTCAGAGCATATAAATCTATCCCTCCCTGAAGTCCTTCACTTTTCCTGCCAACTGTTTAGTCTACTTGCACTGTATCCGAGACCAAGGACGATAAGGGGCTATAAAGTCAATATGAAAGGCAAGGTGAATGCTTGGCGATCAATCAAGAGGCTGTCCCAAATATCAGAACAATACAGGCAAAATAAATAAATAATAAAAACCTCTGAACTTTGTCAAAATCACAAGGCCTGGGTAAACTGAATGCAAATTCCAAGATCAGGAAATGAAGATTTTTGATCCATCCTTGAGAGAGCCACTGTTGTTCAGTCAACACATCTTCATGCAACACCAATGGAGTCAAAAGAGGAGCAACATCACAACTTTCCTGCATGCCTTCATGCACCTGAAACACAGGCGTAGCTATGGGGCTTCCTAATGCTTGTTCACACTGCCAGAATACAGTATTTACTTACACACATGGCTATCTCATATGAATTAACTAATGCTTTACTGAAGTTGCCCTGTTGTATTCAAAACTGAATAACTAGTTTTGCTCAGAGCCTTTATTCTTTTCAATGCTAAAACATTTTTAAAGACTCATATGAGGTTTCTAGTGCAACTATAAATCTGATGAAATCTGCAACCAATCTGACAATTTCCCTTCAAGTTTAACTTGGATATATTCCTGCGTGCTTCCACAGCACCAACTCAAAATAACCTGGAGAGTTTCCTCTGCAGTCTCTGGAGCAGATGTAGTGCTCCAGCTATGCCTCACGCGAGGCTCTGAGAGGTATCCAGCAAGAACCACCTCAAATCCTGACTTCAGGATAGTCACCTGAAGACCAGGCTGTGCTCAAGAGACGCTGTTGTCTGGTAGTGCTTTCGATAAGACAGACGGAGACCCAGGCTGCGCAGCCACAGAGGCTCTTGGCAAAGGAAGCAAAGAGGAAACATCCCGGGAAGCAACTCCTGAAAGCTGGAGCTGCTTCACCAGCAAGGATCCCAAGTCCCTCCATAGGGGCGGACGTCCCTTGCACTGCGTTTTCTGACTCCATCTTCACCTCTCCGGTCCCTGTTGTGCTTCACCTATCGCTGCCCCTCAAGCCATTTGCTCCCCCTTGCTCTCCTGCTGCACAAATTCATCCCGGTTTCACCCAACCATGTTACCTTCTCCTGCTGCCCACTTAAAACCTAGGATCTGGCAAAACAAGTATACAAATCTGCTTCCCACTGAATGACTCTCGTCTTGAAAGCGTCTTAACATACAGTGTTCTGTTTCAAGGGAGAAATCCTCCCTTATCCATTATCCAGCAAACAGTTGGCCTTCTGAGGCAAAGAACGGGAATCTAGATAAAAGTCACTTTTTAAAAGAAATCTTAAGTCTTTGTTCATCAGCTGAGGCTCTATTTGAAGCTCAAAGGAGAAAGATGCCACACTGATATCCCTATTTAAAATATTTTAAAGTGATGCCTATGGGCAACAGCTTGCTCCTCCTGCAAGAGTGTTTCTGCACTCACAGGTTTCAGTAAATGCATTAGCATCTGCCCAGCTTTGCAGCCGTAGCACAGAAAAGGGATAACCTCACTGCCTCCTAAACACCCAAATTTTTCACAAGTCAGAACGCCTAAAGTTAGGAACAGAAGTTTCTCTGGAGTCGCTGGGGAGCAGCAAGATCTCAGGAGGGGCATTCAGGCCATCTGAGGTATGTGCTTTAAGTTAGAGTAATTCCCCCTATATCTCCAGTCTAATTAATGAAAATCTCTCTTGTTTTGCAAGAAAAAAAAAAAAGGGGGGGGAAGAAAAAGAGATGCAGGCAGCACACTGCTGTATGCAACTTCCTGCCCCCCGGCGAGACCTCCCGCTCGCAGGATCGGAGCTACAAAAAGCTTAAGAGCTGCAGAGCAGGCAGGAGGCCCCAGGCTGGGCCTGGCCGCGAGCAGAGGCGTCCGCGTGGCTCTGCCTCCCTGCCCACAGCCCGGCACCCTCGTGCCAGCAAGCAAAACAAAAGGCCACGGAGCCGCAGTCGCCCCGCACCGAACCGCTCCCGCGGGCGCCCCGGCGCAGGGCAGCAGCTCACGGGGCTGCTCGGAGCCCTCATGCCTCGGGGCGCGCTTACCTGCGCCGCCGGGAGCCGCTCTCCCTGCGCGCTGCCGCCCGCCCGCGCTTCCTGCTTCCCGCCGCGGCTCCCGCCTCGAGGCCCGGCCCCCGCGGCCCCTCGCGCCGCAGTCCCGGCGGGGAAGGCGCCGGCGAGCCCGGCCCCCCGCGGGAGCCCCCCGCGCCGAGGGGTGGCAGGAAATGCGCTGCGCACAGGGTCCGGGCGGCCTGCAGGGCACGTCTCCTTCATCCTGACCCCAAAAGCTGCCCCTGGGGGCTCCAGGCACTGCTCTACAAAGAGTCCCACACGCTGCCTGATAAGACTCTCACGGATGCGTTATCAGATGTCTTTAAGGTGGAGCAGGCCAGCGCTACCCCGTCCGTCATGCTAGTGTGCTGAAAGAGGCAGGCAGAGGCCCATGACCTCGTTACACTTGTGAGCTTCATTATACATGAACCCAGAACCCTAGGGCAGTGTCCTGAAGGCTTTCAAGCCTGTGGAGAGAAAGCAGAAGGTGCTCGTCTTCCACACGAGCACCCGCTGGTCCTCGCCCCAGCAACGGCCGTGCTGCCATGAGGCCCAGGCTCCTCTGTGGGGCCTTCAAAGGGTCTTCATTCTTCACAGCCAACCTGCCCCTCGCGAGCAGCGGCCAGCACAAGGCAGAGCAGCTCTCTGCTGGCAGGACAGGCTGACGGACTGCTTGACAGGAGGGATCTCAGCTGCTTCCATGACAGGAAGGATCTCAGCTGCTTCCATGACAGAAGGGATCTCAGCTGCTTCCAAGCTGTGAGGCTTAGGGCTTCAGCGTGCCCCGCTCCTCCCTAATGGCCAGAAAAAGCTCCATCGTTTCAGGAGTTGAGGCAAATCCAGTGAATTTAGTGTGTGCGTAGAGCCAGACCCACTGCCACTTTGGGGAAAACATGGCGGAGCACCGGTGGAAATCCAACCTCTTCCCAGTAAAGTCAACCACAAAATCGCACCAAGGAGAAACCCGGCCACTGAACCAGCTTACCCAGAGACGCTCTTGTTCTGGGAGGGAACCCAGAAAACCACAGCAAAAGCGGGCTGCTGTAATCCCCACTTTGTGCTCGTTTCCCAGGTTAGGCGCTTCTTCCTACTCAGTTAGAGTCCTGGTACCTGCCACTGCTATGCTGGCTGCCTGCCCAACACAGCGGGTCTACAGGCAGAGGATACCCTGTAACCACTTCTGAGGTTCATTTAAGACAGACAATACCCCCTATACACTCAGTTACTTCTTAGAGAGCACTTTTAAAATAGGCAAAGAAATGGCCTATAAATAAAGCAAAGTAAAAATAAAGTCAAGTGGGGAGGGGAAATAGCATTTGAAAAAATGCCAGTTTAGGCCCATGGGGGCCCACAGGGTAGTTTCTTCCCCCTCAGCACTACTTACCCACCAGGCAGGATACGGCACTAGATGTTAAGCCCCGTGTCTGCGCCAGCAGAATGTACGCTTTTCATGCTATCTGTTTCCCATTTCCATAGGATAAAGAGTATATAAGGTTTTATTTACTTGAAATACACAAATTACTACTGCTCTGAACACTACATAGGGGAATCTCCTTTAAAAAAAAATAAATAAATAAATATAAAAATTATAGCTGACAGGTTGCTAGAGAGAAAAAGTATGGCTAAAATAAACCTGGAGAGTAAGTGGTATAAAACACCACCAAAGGCACACACCTCCGCTTCTCCTCCTCGCGAGGAGCCTCCTGCGCTACCGGGCATGAAGCTGCGGGAGGGAGGAGCGGGACGCGTGCCCGGTGGGCAGCGCTGCCTGCAGCCCGGTCCCGCAGCATCTCCCCTCCCCGGCAGCACCGCCTCTGCGAGCGGCGCTCAATTGCTGTCCCCTGCAAGCAGCAAACCTGCAGCCCGGCGCCCCGGCGAAGGCATCGATTTTTCCTCGCCCTTATGAGCAGGCTCCGATGAGCCTGGGAGTCGCATGCTTGTTACTTCACAAGGGGAAAGAGGGGGGGCATTTTATTTCATTGTGCCTTCTCTTGGCCTGAATTTCCCCCAAAAAAGCTGAAGAGGGCATGTGCTTATTATCTTTCAGTGCAGCCTGCGCGCGGCGCAACCTGGGCTCTTTGGATACTTCAGTTGGAAAATGAGAGGGGAAAAAAAAATAATTGCAGGGGAAAAAAAAGCAGAGACCCGCGCGCACGCGCCCGGCGCCCGCGCTGCTCCTTTGATTCAATCAATTACCATTATCTCGGCTCGCAGCCCTCGCTCCCGCCGGCCGCCGGGCTGCGCTGCCAGCGGCGCTGCCCCCCGGGCCGCCCGCGCCGCGCGGGCGCTTATCAGGCGCGCGCAGGCAGCGCCGCGCAGCAGCCGCGCAGCAGCCGCGCAGCGGCCTCGGGTGCCGCCGCCCCCGCGGAAAAGCCCCGACCCTCCCGCGGAGGATCGAGAGCAAAACCGCAAATTCAGATTAATAAAGCAGTTGTTGATTCTACAGAAACTTCGCAGGCCCCTCCGCCGGCCGCGCGGGACCGGCGCAGCTCCAGTAATTTTCTGTTATATTATCTTTCTTGTAAAATACTTCCCCAGACAGAGCC